>NW_027273855.1:17295000-18495000 GCF_046630095.1 Trachinotus anak | reverse complement strand
AAAAAACATGGAAATGTAACAACAGGTAAAACTTATTTAATCTCAAAGTTTCATAATTATCTAATCTACAACGGGGACAATGTCACTACTCTTTAGGTCTAGTTTGTTGTAGTAACAACTTTAAACATCACATTTCTTCTCTTCTGTTTAGATGCGTGTGTCCTACTGTGAAGTGATGACGAGGTCTGTGGTCCATACCATCCTGGATGCTGCTCTGAAGGTGGTTAATGATGGCTGCGAGGATGGTCGACAGGTTCATCACATGAGCGCACTGAGCAAGACCCAGAGTGAACAGCTCATTCCAGCAGGCTCGCACCAGACTGGTGTTTGCCTCCTGACTGGAAAAGATGGCGAAAAAGGAAGAAAGATGGCTGTGAGCTCGTGCCTGTAGACTTCACAACATTATATACTGTAAATAGATAGGAGCTTGCTGTGGTATTTCCTGAGAGTGTAAGTTAACTCTTCATGTGTCAAATAGACTCTCACCCGAGAGCTGAGAAGGCAGGGATGGAGCGTGCCCAGTGCATGGAGAGAAAGAGAAGCCTGGATGCCGACTCACAGATGTAGTGCACATTCAAATACTCTGGCATGGGGTTGGGCATGGTCAGCTAGAGGAAAAACAGAGGAGGACACAGGAAAAGGATCTTAAGGGGGGAAAAAATAATTTAACAAATAGATAGATAGATAATCCTTTTTTTTGCAAATTTGCAAATGACAATGGACAGATAAATTGGGGCTTGCTGGTAGTTCAATGATCTAAGAGCATACTATATAACTGCAACGTCCACAATCTGACCTCTGACCAGAGGACCCTTGTTGCATGTCTTTCCCCACATTTCCTGTCTATATTTCTACTACCACTATCAAATCAAAAGGGAACTAGAATTACCGCCACACGGTTGTATGCCTCTGCCACTCAGACTTGTTTCAGATTACATCCCTGTTTATCCAGAGTCATATAAAATATCAATCATTTGCGTGAAATTTTCATTTGTGTAAAATTCTATTACTGTGTAAAGTCTTAAGTAATGGCTAAAAAGTGTTTTGTGAGGTCACCGTGACTGTGACCTTGACCTTTGACCACCAAGATCTGTTCAACAAGTGTGTCTGTTATTGTGGCCATTCGCTTCATGAGTTGACTCCACCCACCTTAAAGCCGACATGGCTGTCAGTGAGCAGTGGTCCCTCCACCTCAATGATGGGGGTCTCCTGGTCTCGACCAATCAGCTGGATTGTTGTTCCACCCACACACTGTGACTTATCTGCCAGACTCTGTCCGACCCCTTCTTCAGGTGGGTTGAAGACTTTGGCCAGGGTGTCAAAGGCACTGTGCACAACACAGAGACACACAACACAAATTCATGTTTCCTGTTTGTACACACATCATTTTATGCATACCTGAGTGATGACAAAAGATCCAAACAGTCCCACAGTTATTTCCTTTGCATCAAATGTATGATCTAAGCTTTCAGTCACTCAGTACCTTCTTGTCTTGTGGTAATGTACAGTAGATTTGATTTAAATGAACAATGAAGCTGTAACTTATCTTAACAAAATCCTGTCATGTAAATAAAATGGAAAAAACTAAAATGATTAAATTTAAAATACAAAATAATCTGGAAACTGTTATTTAAAATGCCTAGAACAGGATAATACCAGTGATAAAGTCACTGAAGACATTGCAAATGACCTGCATTAAATATTTGCTAAATATCAAAACGAGAGTAATGTAAGTGTCTTACATATTTATAATGTTATTCATTTTTATAATATCAGAATGCCAATTAGAGTGAGTTAATTGTGGACTCCTGGTCTATAGTAAAATGGTAAAATGATACTTCATGAGCTGGCAATTTTTTAAAAGAAATTTTTACAAAGTACATAACACTTAAAAACACAAGTAAAAAGATGATGAAGTTGTATCTGTCATTTGAACTTTTTTTTGCCTCTGTACAGACAAACATGGTTCCTTTTAAAATAAACTAATAATAGACTAATAATAATAATAATTCATAGAGGGCCTGTTAAAGTTAGTGATGAAACATTGCGGATACCTCTCGCAACCAAACTCCTCTCCTCTCTGTGCACTGCTGACTGACCGTGTTATCTCGCTGGCAGATTGCTCCTCGTGCTGGTTGTCGGAGGTGTCACCATTGTTTAGATTCTCTTTTATTGAGTCACTCAGGTTGGCCAGTGATGTTACCACATTGGCTAGTGTCCCCAAGTCACCCTGCCCAGACTCCATCTGAAGGCAAAGGACGCATTATTTTACATCATAGAGGCGAAGATCACTTGCCACTTGATCCATTCTAGGCACATAATATTCAAAATTTAGTTGCATGTAACACACAGGAATAGCAAATGCTTCTTAAAACACGCTGAAGGGCTAAATAAAGACTAAATATACTGTTAATCAGTTCAAAAACAAATCTGCCAAACAGCATTTTGAGAAAAATCATAGATGGTACTTATCTTACAAGTAACAGACAGTGACAAGGAGCAGAGGAGACAGATGTTATATTTACTGTGTCTGCAGACACATCTGTACCTTTGAGTCAGTGGCCAGCAGCAAAGTTCCATCACTTTGGATGACCGGCTGCTGGATGTTAACCAGCATCCCCTGGTCCAGCAGGCTGGATCTGCACATGGCACAAAGCATTATGAAAATCCAGTTCAAGTATCAACAACAGCTGAGAAAGAGAACAAAGATGAGACCCCAAGTCTTAGGTTTGTGTGTAGTCCTGACTCCCACTGACCTGGAGCCATCTGTCTCTGTATCAGAGATAAAGGTCGGTGTGGCGATGAGTGGACTGTTTAGGTCCTTGCGAATGTAGATCTTTTGGGTGGAGGCAGCACAGTTGGCATGCTTCTCTCTGGGCACTATATCAATGGGTTTTCTCTCACTCTGGACAGCTGAGGACAAACAGTAAGCAGACAAACCCACATTACCTTTTCCTAATGGTTATAATTATAGAAGTGACCCCAGAGGAATGTTGGTTTTTTTTTATCACTCCCTCAAACACAGATGAGCATAGACAGACAGATAGAACACTTTATTAATCCCAAAGGAAAATAGCAGATGCGAGTGGAAATTCAGTGTCTTGCTGAAGGACACTTCAATGTAGCTGCAGAAAAAAGCCCTTTTGGTTTAAATTGTTACAATTCTTCAAATTATTGAAGAAATGCAATAAACCAAGGGGCTTGAACCCGCATTATTTGATTAAAAGAGCCCCTCCCTTCTCTTTACCCTGCAAATGCATAATCACAGTTTCTACAAAGGAAATACTTTAATGCCTTTTTCATGCCCATATTGGTCAAATCATGAGAGAAAAACAATTATTTAGACTTCAGTACTTCCCAGTAGGATATAACAATAATTCTCTCAGTATTTAACAATTAATGTGATCTCTGTATGACAGAAAATGGATGGATGGATTAACTAAATAAAATAATATAATTAATTTATTTTTAGTTCCTAGCTACTGAAGCTAGCAGTAGTGACAGTGTTTCTACAGATCTGATGGTACTGACTGAAAGCCTCCTGCATGCACACTACCCATGATATCCCCTAGCAGCCAGCAAACATAAAAAAAAAAAATACATGACCAATGTTACTTTCTATGACAAGGCAAGAAAAAATATGACGTTTGTAGATAAAGTTAAAGATTTTTTAATACTTTCTGAGGCCTCTTTAGAAACCTCAGTTCACCATTTTTAAGATTTTATGATTTTTTAATTCCAACTAATTTCTAAGTGCAACTGTATTTTTGTTTCCATGTCTTGCGTCCTGGATTAGGATGCAAACTCACACTCAGTCTTCATCCCCATTTTAAGGCATTTCCTCAACCGGCAAAACTGGCAGCGATTGCGGTGGTGTTTGTTGATGACGCAGTCCTCTTTGCTGCGGCAGCTGTAGGTCAGGTTCTTCCTCACACTCCGCTTGAAAAAGCCTTTACATCCCTCACAACTGACTGCTCCATAGTGACGTCCTGAAGACAGAGAAGACTTATTAGAGTGTCTGAATCACTGTGTGTGTGTGGGTGAGATTGCTGACACTGTGAAGCTAAACATACTGTTGAAACTGATGTCAGGATGCATCAGGCAAAATACATAGAAAATACCACATCTGCAGATAATGCAGCTGTTAGCTTTAGTACCTGAAGCCTTGTCCCCACACACCACACAGTACTCCACTGGCTGTGATCGACTCAAGTCCCCTGACTGCCCTAACAACCGTTCCATTGACACTGGATCTGTGACGATCTGAAAAGCAAAGTCAAACACAGGCCATGGAGATTGTGTTTCAGCTTAATGTCTGTATCATAGTTATAACAATGTCTGAAAATAGTAACAAATATCTAGACCAAGATATTGCCAATGGCATCATCACACTATGTACCAGGGGGTGATATTCTGGGTAAAACTGTACCTGTATCCTTCCTGGCATCAGGCTGTCCGCAGAAGTGAAGATGAGCTGTTTAGTGTTGTGGCTGTCTGGTGAGGCCAGGATAACCTTGCCTGCCCCTGAGCTGTCAGCTGTGGTGAGAATGAACTGCTGCTTGGGAGCACTGGACGGGTTCATCGCTGTTACTATCTGGATCTTTTGACCTGTCTGCTGGTCAGTTACAATCTGAGGGTGGTCAAGATGGAAGAGGGAGACACAAAGAGAGGGAGGTGGAAATGAACAAACACCAATGGGGTTGAAAGAAAAAAAAAAAGAGAACAGAGTGACACTGTAGATGGGAGAGCTTAGTCACATGTTGTAACATCAAGGTGTTCATTGCTGCTGTTAATGCACCGAAAGAGGACAACATCAACAGGCAGGAGCAGTGTCACATTCTCTGAAGCCAGCTGCGGTTACCTGTATTCGCTGTGGTGTTGTGGCAGGCTCAGTGGAGATGACCTGAAAGCGCTGTGGAGACTCGCTCATCACTGAGTCTGACGGAGAGGATGGCACCTAGGACATTTTAGACATTTTAATAAAATTACAGACATGCAAATCATAAAATTACTATGTGTGCAACACAAATATATTTCATTTAAGTGTGTGCAAAGCATACAACTGTTATTAAAAAACATTTTTACTTAAATACAAGAGGGAACTGTGTGGAGAAGGTCTCTATGGCAACAAATAATGGCAGCATCTACTAAAAACACAGCCAAAGAGAGTAGCATGGCAGTTTCTTTCACTTAAAAACAAATCCTTCATATGGTTTATACACAACAACCTAGACTGTCAACAAACATGTTCATCATGCAACTCTTCCTCTGCACACTCACCTCGGCCTCGTGCTCAGAATCCACTTTCTGCTGAGACAGCAGATTCAGGTTGGTTGTCATGATGATGTAAGGTCATTAGTGAGGTCTGTTTAGAAAGATGCCACAAGCATTAAGCAGGGCAACACTGGCACATATTTAGACAAATAATGTTAACGCTATGGTATTATAGAGGATTAAAGGACATTAAAATTAAAAGTGCAGCACTCCACCCATCTGGGCTTCATGGCAGAGTGGTCAGACGTTAACATCTCCTCGGTGAAAGTTTGCAAAAAGCACTTAAAGGACTCATAGACTGTGAGATTAAACCAAGATTGAACTGTTTGGCCTCAATTCTAAGCATCATGTTTGGAGGAAACCAGACATGAGGACTAGAATTGGTGGAAGTTTCTCCCACTGTGCTCTTGGGAACCTTCTGTACAGCAGAATTTTTTGTAGCCTTCCCCACATCTGTGCCTCAACGCGATCCTGAGCTCTGGAGGCTCAGAGACAATACATATCAGAGTTTTTGCTCTGATATGTATTGTCAGCTCTGAGACCTCATATTGACAGGTGTATGGCTTTCCAAATCATGTCCAGTCGATTGAATTCACCACAGGTGGGCTCCAATCAAGGTGTAGAAACATTTAAAGAATATTTAAATATTTAAAGAAGCTCAGCAGAAATGGGAGGCACCTGAGCTAAATTTCAAGTGTAATAGCAGAGGGTCTGAATATTTATGTCAATGTGATATTTCAAGTATTCCTTTTTAATACATTTCCATAGATGTCTAAAATTCTGTTTTCACTTTGTCAAAATGAGTGTAAATATGCAGCATCATCATTGAGTGTAGTTGATGATTTTGTTGATTTAGGAAGTGAAAACAAGTAAAAGAAGTAAATACAAACAGAAAATTAGAAATAAATAAATCAGTAACTGTGGCATGAACAAAGGTTTGGGCAGCCTACTGAGTCAATTCACAGAAGTCCTCATATTTGAGAGGCTGAAACAAGTGAATGTTTGACAATTTTTAATTATGCTTGTTTGAAAATTACTTGAACTATTAAGAGATAATCAAAACAGTTGCCAGTTATGTTAGTCCATCAACTAATTGGTTAATTGACCAACGGTTTCAGCTGACCAGTATTAACTTCTTCCATCATCCTTGCACTTTCCAGTATTGACTGTCTTTATTGAACTGGAGTTATAATAAACAAAAAAAACTGCATTGGTGAAAACTGACCAAAGGGAGCAGCATGCTGCCGCATAATGTTCACTGATTGGTGCAACACAGTGTCCATCAATACTTCCTCCCCAAACGCATCACAATACAGAACAAAATGGAGACTTTGGCAGTCAGCCAGTAACACTGGAGACGAATCCTTATGATAAATATATTAGTGCAGTTTTCTTTCCAGAGAGTACAGTGGACGACTGTCAATGTGCTGGCAGTAAATGCAAAAATACAACTTTGGTAAATAAAGTCATAGTTGTTTCAACCCACTCCTGTCCCCGGGATGGCAAAGGTAAAAGGGTCGAGTTCATCTGCAGCAGTTACATCTTTCCAGTGTTAGCTGTTCTAGCTAACGTTAGCTTAATACAAGTAAATCAAACAAGGGCTGCATTAAGAGCTGACTCTACCCGTCCCTCCCTCTGGATTTGTCGTTTTAGCATACAGGGATTGGTTCAGGTTAAGTCGACAGGGGTGACAAATGTTAACTATTAATTTAACTGTGTGTAAAGAACATCCGCGTAGGCACGCTGAGCCCAGCGCCCTTGCCCGGATCCCGAGTTGCCGGAGACGGGCAGGAAGGCAGCTCCACATCGGCTAGCCAGCGAGCTAGCCGGGAGATTAGCCGCGCTCTTTTATCATCCGGTATCTCCGAGAGCTTTCTACGGTTTTCAATCCAGGACTGAGACTTACCTCCGGGAAACGGCGGTCTTGGATTTAGGACGCTCTGCTATTTTATAAAATATTTGTTTTGGTTTTCTTCTGTTAAAGGTCATAGTTCGTGACCCCGCACCGCCAGCGCGTTGATGATGGTTGAGGTTTTTTTTTTCTCCTTCCTCTCTCTCGCCCCCCACCCGTCCGCCGAGCCAGACAGCATGACGTCACCATGTCTGGGGACTTTGTGGTCAAATTAATAGGCTGTTTCATAAACAGTGGTGGTCAAAGTATTCACGGTGGGAAAATATAAAGTGAAACTGAGAGTTGAATTATTTAATATTTATTAATATATATTTATTTGAGGAGAAATGTAAACGGAAATACTCAAGTAAAGTACAAGTAGCCTATATCATATCCAAAAATTACGAGATTACAGGTTTGTTTGTTTGTTTGTTTTTTTGTTTTGTTTTGTTGTTTTGTTTTTTGTGGACTGGACAAGGAAAGCCTCACACACTTTAAGTTCACTTTACCTGGAAAATACTTTGGAGCCCTGTAGTCACAAGTCTGAACCAATTTTGTGCCAATAGCTGTTGCAGTGTTATAGGAATCCTGCAGTGCTTTGTACAGATAAACTCGTGAGATGATGGTGTATTTTAAAGGCTAAATTAGGCAATATGAGGGGAAAGTGAAATTAAGTTGAATTAATTAATATTTATTAATATATATTTCTGTGAGGAATATGAACTGACAAGAGTTTGCTGATGCTATTGTGATGACCTTTATTTCATTTTAATAAACTTGGATCCTTTTTTTATTAGTTTGCTTTCCCTGTTCTTCTTAATGATTAAAAATTAATTATGATGTGAAAATGAATAAATTGTGTGTGTGTGTGTGTGTGTGTGGACAAGGGAAGCACCACCCACTTACAGTTCCTTTTATCTGGAAAGAGTCTTGTCGCCACAAGTCTGAACCAATTTTTTGCCAATAGCTGATGCAGTGTTATGAGAATTCTGCAGTGCTTTGCACAGATAAAATCAGGAGACTTAGAGCTTTTAAATAATGCCGAATCTGGCATGGTTGTCTTAATATTGAGTCTGATACTGACTAAAACACCTAAAGTAGCGCTGCCAAGGCTGAAGTGTCCTAAAGATCTGATGCTGTATTTAAAAAAAAAAAACCCAATGAATCCCTAATAATAACATTTTAATAAGTTGAGATCCTCGGAGGGATACTCCAAAAGTCCAAAAAAGTTCTACTGGCCCCTATCAAAAGGGATTAATATAAAAACCACATAGTGCTGTAGAATAATTAATAACATGTTTGCTACATAATGGGTTTTCATTTGTTTATTCAGTATGTTGCCAACTGCAAGACTGTAGTTTACTGATGAACTGAAATGTTAAACAAATGTAATCTAGTTACAAAAATCGGATCATGTTTTATTCTTTTATTTTCTGTTTTAGTTCTGTCTGTTTATGCATGCTTAAATTGTCACAATAAAGAAACTGTGATGAACCCTAATTTTTTAAAAAAAGAAGAAAAAGACCTGACACAGGTACACAGTATTATGAAAGTCATTCACGTACTGTGGGCTACTAGATCATCACTAAAGTAGCCCTTACAGTACCATAACACCCACACATTAAAGTATTTTTCATTTGTGTTATTTTAGGTAATTTACAATTAAGTCCAAGAGATAGGCCTATATCCAAACAGGCTAAAACATGGTGTCATCTGTAGTCACAAAGAACTGACATTGTTTATAGTTTCATAGCCCATGTTGTTTTTATACTGTCTGTAGCCACCAACTTTATTTATTTGTGAAAAACAAAAAAAATCTTGGTGTCAAGATTTGGAAATCCTTTTGCAACACACATTTTGTATTTCAACAATATAGTGAATAAACAAATACTTTGAGGCATCTTTCTTTGTCTGTTTCTTCCCATTGTGCAGTCAGATCTCTGCAGTAGAACAACTTCGTATTTGTATACACCAGTTGCTTACATTTACATCACTTTCTCCCTCATTTTATGGAAATTTAGTCCAACTTCAGCCCTACAAAAGAAAAAAAGAAGGAAAAGACAGGAACGGGAGAAGAAGAAAACGGAAAAACACGCCCATATGCAGAATACTTAATAAACAGAAAACGAGCATTACCACTAAATGACCACCAGGTGTAGCCCTGCGCCTCCAAGCCTGACAGCACTGGAGGTGCGGGGGAATAATAGGCGCACGGGAAAGCTTCACATCCAGTCAAATGACAGTGATGCAAATAATAATAATGATCCTTAGATATTTAGCGCAGTGAACACAGTTTAAAGTTGGGTATTTGACAGACATTCACTCTGCATTCAGCTTAGTCTTCTTATCAGGCTTCACTTAATGTTTGCAGTTGGAGGCCGATAAGATCGCATGAAGAGATGTGCCCTCGCTGGGCCTTAGTATCACTAAATGTCCCGTGACATGAAAACTGTTTTCAAAAAATGGCTTAATAGATTATTTGGCATAATACTCATGAATAAATAGCCTATTATCAATAAATAGTTAAAGCAGTAATATAACCGATGTGCCCTCTATTCAAAAGCTTCCACATCCTGTGACTCAGTGGTCAGCAGTCATTCTACAATGTTGGGCCTCTGTGACTAATGCAAAAAAAAAAAAAAAAAAAAAAAAAGTCCATCCAGTAAATGCTTCGCTAGTATTTGCCGGAACCGGAGTCTGTTTGTAAATCGTATAGGACATATGCACCAAGCCAATTACATTATATGAGCAGTATGCAAGGTTTATTTTAATATTTTCTTTTAATGATCAAACTGTGCCAATCCACATAGGCTATTGTTTACTAAAAAAAATGACTATAGAGTTGGTGCGAACACACATGGACTAGGTCAACATTTGTCGATGTGGAGTCGGCTGGTTTGTCCAGGGGACGATCAATACGCAGCTCGATGACCGGAAAATACAACTGCTCATCAAAGGCGAACCATCATCAGAGAGCATCGGGGCGCTTTTTACCTATGGGTGGAGTATAGAGCAAAAATAGCTCCGGGCCGGTGTCGAAACGACCGTTTCATTTGCGCAGCTGCGTATCCCACTTTTGTGAAACGGACCGAGCCGAAGCATCAACACAAGAGTACCGGCTCATTTACCGCATCCTCACCGACGCTGGCACTGTCCCACGGCTGCTGCGGCGGACCTGGATCCTCCAGTAAAGCAGCGACCCGAGGAGAACTAAAGCGGAGGGGACGCGCAAAAAACGCAATGATAGAGGGATAGAGGCGGATTCTGGTCGTGGAAGCAAGGGAGAAACCGCAGTAGCCATAGCCGTCCTCAGAGCTGCGCAGCGGTCGTGGAGGTTGGTCATGGTGGGACGGGGGGTATGTAACGGGGTATGTAAACCCCGGTTTGGAAAGCGAGGGAACCGGCTTGGGCTTTTGCCATTTCTTTGCGCGGCTGTGGCGTGCGCCGCCCTGTTGGCTCTGCTCTTTGTGGACTTCATCGAGTCATGGGTCACCTCGTTGGGCATGAACACAGTGGTGGAGCCGCACGCCGGCATCATCCCCCCTCAGAGCGTCCCCCCCACCCGACCCGAGGAGTTTCTGCTCATGCCCAGCCCGCTCGTGTGCCAGCGTGCCAAGCCTTACCTCATCACCATGGTTACCACGGCTCCTGCCAATCAGAGGGCCCGCCAAGCCATCAGGGACACCTGGGGAGGGGAAGTGGAGGTGAGGGGCCTGCGGGTCATGACGCTCTTCATGGTGGGTGTGGCGTCTGACCCGGGACTGGCCAAGCTGCTGATAGAGGAGGCCCGGGAGCGAGGAGATCTGATTCAAGGGCGTTTTTTGGACACCTACACCAACCTCACCCTGAAGACACTGTCCATGCTGGGCTGGGCCCGTCGGTTCTGCCCTCATGCTCACTTCATGGCCAAAGTGGATGATGATGTCCTGTTCAATCCCAGTGCCCTCCTGCACTTCCTGAACAAGAGCCGTAACCCCTATGAACAAGGGGACTTGTATCTTGGTAGGGTGCATCTCCATGTGGCTCCGAACCGTGACCCAGATAGCAAGCACTACCTCCCTTCAGGGGCCTACCCTCCCTCAGTCTTCCCAGACTATTGCAGTGGTACAGCCTATGTTCTGTCCCGCTCTGCACTGCTCAAAATTTCCCTGGCAGCCTCTGCTTCACCTCTATCCACACCTCTGCCTCCAGAGGACGTGTTTGTAGGTCTGTGTGCTCGGGCAGCGGGAGTGCTGCCCTCGCACTGTCCTCTCTTCTCTGGTGGTCCAGTTGTTCCCTATGGGCGATGCTGCTATCAGGCCATGGTGGCCATCCACCGCATCACACCCAGGGAGATGCTGCAGTTCTGGGCTGACGTTCACTCATCTCCTCCCTGCTCTTGGCTGAGTCTGCGTGCCTCTCTGGGGATATGCAAAGTCAGGGCGATGATTGGATCAGCTCTGGGCCTGGAACAGGGGTTGTGAGGGTTGCTGAGAAGGAAAACTGGAATCATTGAGGCTGTGCCTCACTTCAATATTGTAAACAGCACAAGTGCTCTTCAGATTGTGAAGCTACACTGTGTGCACTGAGAAAATGTCAGTTTATTTTTATAGCTTTATTTTTTTAAACACTACAATACATTTTACTTGCTTTTTTTGCAGAAAAGGGGATGACCAGCTGGTAGTATGAAGAACTGTCACAGTAATCTTTAGCCTATCTTTAGACTGTTACAGCATCCTGCATTATTACACTGACACATACTGTAGATGTAGAACAAACAACACTGGCATGCTGACAGTATATGACGAGGAAATACAGTCGCTTAAGTGATGAATGCACATCGGAACAAGTACCTCTATTTACACATTACGTCTGACATCTATAAGCTGCTACTGTTGTATGTATAGTATATCACCAGGTACTTAAATTGTAGATGTTAGTCTAAGATGCTTAAATGCATGTCTCCAAAAAAACAGTAAAATAGATATCAAATCATAAGCTGCATATACCCAGTAGGAAGGCAGAAATATTTAATTAAAACCTATTGTGTTCAAAAATAGTCACCTCAGTACATGATATGAATCCACAATGTTATTTAATAATAAAGACATTATTATATGTGCAGTGAAAGGGCATTAATTGGTCTGTTTGAGACAGTGAGATGTATTTAGCCAGTTCTGGGAACAGACAGCGGGTGAAGCTGCTGTTCTCCGGTGACAGCCCAGGAAGTCTGCTGCCTCAGATCACTGAAAATATAACCAAGCAGATGATTGCGTGTCAGAGGTAAAGCCTGAGGCTGTCTTGCTCCTCCCACTGTGTAAAGACAGTAGAGAAGTCAGTGTGTTTACTCTCAGGAAATATGTGTGTGAATCAAATACCACCACCAATAAAAAAACAAAACAAAACCGTACCTTGATTAAGGTTTGCCTGAGGTCTTTTTCTTAAGACACACATGCACACAGTCTCAACACTCAATATTTCTGTTGCATTGTATTTTCCCTCTCTCCATAGCAAATAATACTAAGGAAGTTCACAATTGCACAAAGTGACAATGCATTATTTCACCACCACAAGGAAACAAACAGTTGGGGCAATGAACATGCCCCAGGCAGTGTGACAGTTTCTTCAACAGACAATGATGACAATGCTTGAACCATTGTCACTTCCTGACTTTAGTCATCCTTTGTCACACTCAAGAACTGAGCACAAATTCCATGTACAGAACATGTGATGCCACCAAAGTACAGTTGTGTGAAAAGGTGTTTGCCCCCTTCCTGATTTCTTATTTTTTTTGCATGTTTGTCACACTTAAATGTTTCAGATCATCAAACAAATTTAAATATTAGACAAAGATAACACAAGTAAACACAAAATGCAGTTTTTAAATGAAGGTTTTTATTATTAAGGGGGAAAAAAAATCCAAACCTACATGGCCCTGTGTGAAAAAGTGATTGCCCCCTAAACCTAATAACTGGTTGGTCCACCCTTAGCAGCAGCAACTGCAATCAAGCGTTTGCGATAACTGGCAATGAGTCTTTTACAGCGCTGTGGAGGAATTTTGGCCCACTCATCTTTGCAGAATTGTTGTAATTCAGCCACATTCGAGGGTTTTCGAGCATGAACTGCCTTTTTAAGGTCATGCCACAGCATCTCAATCGGATTCAGGTCGGGACTTTTACTAGGCCGCTCCAAAGTCTTCATTTTGTTTATCTTAAGCCATTCAGAGGTGGACTTGCTGGTGTGTTTTGGATCATTGTCCTGCTGCAGAACCCAAGTGCGCTTCAGCTTGAGGTCACGAACAGATGGCCGGACATTCTCCTTCAGGATTTTTTGGTAGACAGCAGAATCCATGGTTCCATTTACCACAGCAAGTCTTCCAGGTCCTGAAGCAGCAAAACAGCCCCAGACCATCACACTACCACCACCATATTTTACTGTTGGTATGATGTTCCTATTCTGAAATGCCGTGTTACTTTCACGCCAGATGTAATGGGACATACTCCTTCCAAAAACTTCAACTTTTGTCTCGTCAGTCCACAGAGTATTTTCCCAAAAGTCTTGGGGATCATCAAGATGTTTTCTGGCAAAACTGTGACGAGCCTTTATGTTCTTTTTGCTCAGCAGTGGTTTTCGTCTTGGAACTCTGCCGTGCAGGCCATTTTTGCCCAGTCTCTTTCTTATGATGGAGTCATGAACACTGACCTTAATTGAGGCAAGTGAGGCCTGCAGTTCTTTGGATGTTGTTCTGGGGTCTTTTGTGACCTCTTGGATGAGTCGTCGTTGTGCTCTTGGGGTAATTTTGGTCAGCCGGCCACTCCTGGGAAGGTTCACCACTGTTCCATGTCCCAAAGTCCCAAAGCTTTAGAAATGGCTTTGTAACCTTTTCCAGACTGATAGATCTCAATTACTTTGTTTCTCATTTGTTCCTGAATTTCTTTGGATCGCAGCATGATGTCTAGCTTTTGAGGATCTTTTGGTCTACTTCACTTTGTCAGGCAGGTCCTATTTAAGTGATTTAAAGGTGTGGCAGTAATCAGGCCTGGGTGTGGCTAGAGAAATTGAACTCAGCTTTCCAAAGATGTGATAAACCACAGTTAATTTATGTTTTAACGGGGGGGGGGGGGATCACTTTTTCACACAGGGCCATGTAGGTTTGGATTTTTTTTTCCCCTTAATAATAAAAATCTTCATTTAAAAACTGCATTTTGTGTTTACTTGTGTTATCTTTGTCTAATATTTAAATTTGTTTGATGATCTGAAACATTTAAGTGTGGCAAACATGCAAAAAAATAAGAAATCAGGAAGGGGGCAAACACTTTTTCACACAACTGTATATGAAGTCATAACAAGCAAACAAGTAACTAAGTAACATCCATGATTATTCACAATGCCATCCATTACAACTGTTGCTTATGATATTAATTTAGCAGGTTACTCCAGTTGTGGAGCAAAACCACCCCCACCCCCCCCAAGTCAGGTTTAGTATGAGGATCAGCTAAGGATAACTCCTCCTTAGACGTGTAATTCAGCTTGAACTAAACTGAGGCTGTGAATACGACAAATGGAAACTCTTATCTCTTAACGAAGATACAGCTGTAAGACTTCCTCTTTAGTTGCCTGCATGTTTCCCCTTCCACCTTCCGATGATCTAAATATTTTTGAAAATCTCCCAAGTATACTGTATATTTAATTCACTGAAAAATGTTTACAAAGTTCTTTCGCACAGTCTACTGTCACTGTTACTAGTGACTGTAGAAGAGACATATCCCAGAAACGCCTGCTTATCAATTTTGGAGGAATGCCAGCTGTGCTAACATCAGCTTCTATTAAGTTAATGAATGTGCTTACAACGTTTGAGTATATTTTATATTTGAGTGCACTTCACATTTAGACACAATGTCAAATAACACTCTGAATTCAGAGGCTTGATATGATGTTGTTTATTTTTTTTATAACATATTAATATAAAACATTTGACATACGCTCAGTCAGTTCAGCCACCAAAACACATCATTTGAAAAGGTGAAAAATGAGTGAAAATCTGGTTTGAGCAGAGAAAAAAATACAACTTAACACTAATTCTAGGTGACAACCATGCCAGGCGTGGCACTTCACATTATTTGCCCATGTAGACAGAAAGTGCTTCAGGCTACAGGCATTAAATAGAACTGCCCTACCACAGCACTCATCATTGATTACAGATGCTGCTACCAATTAGCAAGTTTGAGTTTTGTTCCCACGGTGGAGTAATGTCTCCAAAAAAATGTGTCCTTTGTATGAAGTTCAAAAGGTCACTCCCACAGAATGTCACTGGGGTATGGGCGGCACAAAGGGTCCTCCTTTTCTATTTTTTGAATCTGTCCAGAGCCGATCTCGAGCTGGATAACACTGCCTTCTTTTTCTCCCTCTCCTCTCTTTCTTTTTCCATCTTCATTCTGTCCTCCACAGTTTTCCTGATAATGTCCTGGGGGGTAAACAAGTCAAGAGAGATGAGCCATGCAATGTAGACGTAGAAGAGACAAAAAATACAAATAGAAATCACTCTGTGATCTAATCAAACTTCTTTTTATAATCTGGATTACTCACCCTCTGGTCCTCATGAGCCACTTGCTTCTTGCGCTTTTCAACACTGCCAGCAGAACTACGACCCTTCTTCTTAAACTTGGGAATAAATTTTTCTTTGGCAAGTGGGTCAAAGCCCTGAGAGGACAAAAAAGGTCAAGTTAAAAATATTAAATCAATATTTCATCCAAAGTGTACAGATTTGTAACGTAAAATAAAATTTGGTGTGTGCCATTAAGATGCTCCCAAACACTGACCAGAGCCTGGACCCTGTCTTGGTGCCTTTGTTGAAAGGTGGCGTGGTCAACCTGCCCCAGTTCATTGGGGTTCAGGGTAATAAGCTCTGGCTGGATCTTCTCCAGCAGGGCTTTAACCTCCCACTCCTGCCTCTGCTTTGCACTGCGGTATGGATTTGCATCCAGACCGTCAAAGTTAGGTTCACCCGCACCTGTGATTTTAAACAGAGGACAACAGAGGTAAAGAGGGAATGAGGACAGCTTTGATGCAAAGAAGAATGTAAAGCATGTAAAGAAAAATAAAATGAAGACTGAGTTCGGTGATGGCGTATGTCATATGGTCATGGATATTTTGACCTTGACCCATCTGGTGCACACTTGCTGTTCAGTACACTTTTACAAATAAAAATACGTTGGTGTGATGTGAAATCAAGTCGGACCTGGTACGAGCATGCTGGTGAAACCCTCTCCATGTCCGACCCCGAGGACATCCTCAAAGGGACAGAAGTGCAGCCCCCACACTGTTCCCCGAGCTCTGTGAGCCATGTAGGGTTTAGTCATTGGAGTGTTCCACACGTCCTTGTACACCTGCACGGAGACAGTTTTCACCGACAATAATTTAGTGGTATGCAGGTTAAAGCTGCCTAGTATGTAAAAAGGTCTGTTATGTATCATCTGTTTGATTTATTGCAACAAAAATGTGAAATTTATTTACAGGCAAGTACACAATTCACCATCTACTGTTTCAAGTTATTGCTGATCGTGGTATATCTCCAGCTGTGTGCATCCAAAACAAAAAAAGAAAAAACCTCTTCACATGTAAAATGCATGACCTGATTGACAAATCATTTGTGCAGTGTGGAGATGATGATGACCTGAACAATATCTCCTGTGGCTGCAGACAGCAGCCCTCTCTGGCTCAGGGACAAACAGGAAGCTCCAGTTGGTAGAAAGTAGGACTTGAGGGGCTTGAAGGCTCTAATATCATACAACTTCAACTTTTTATCCATTCCAGATGTTACCATGTATCTGTCGAAAGAGAAGACCATAACAAAAGATTGCTCTCTGGTGGAGATTTAGGAAATTGCAGTTCATTGGTCACCACATAAATACAACCTGGCAATGAAGTTGTATAGTATTTATGGATTTCTTCTGCCAACTTGTTAACCTTTAACCACCCACCCACCGTTGTGACTTGGGTCGCTAACACTATGCAGAATTCACAGACTGATGCTTTAGATACTTGCATTAATAAGAGATGAACTGTATGTACAGTGACAAGGAAAAGTATGTAAACCAATTGGAATCTTCTGGATTTCTGTGTTAATTAGTCATAGATTAATAAAATGTTGTTTACGTATTTGTATGAAGTTAGATTTTTACACCATACAGTGCTGCACGTTCTTCCCAAACAATTCAAACTTAGTTGCATTAGTCCACAAAACATTTTCCCAGTAGTGCTGTGGAGTGTCAAGGTGCTCTTTGGCAAACTTGAGGCACACAGTGATGTTGTTTTCACTCTGTTGTGTCCTGCCATGGACAGTAAGCTCCATGATTTGTGTATGGTAGACTCGTGAACAGAGGTCTTAACCAACTGCAATGATTCCTTTAAGCCTTCAGCTGTTACCTGGTTTTGCATTTAAAGTGTCATCTTAGTTGGCCACCAACTAATAGGGAGAAAGAATTATCATACTGGACCAAATCATAAACTGAAGAAAAAAGATAAGACATTACATATGTATTGTGTATGTCTTTTGAAACCATTTGATCCACATGAAAACTTAAGTGAATAATACAGTCAATTAGACAGATAGTGGAATGGAGGCAACTTAGTTGAACGAGTTAAATAATATAAAAGGCAGCGCTGAGGCATTGTGACTTATCCAAAATGGCAAGTCTGGAAAGCTGAGAGCGACCCTTGATTTATTAGTAGATTTCATTTTACAAGGCATATTTAACTGAATCTCAGATAGCAACTCTCTCCAGTAATAGAAACCAAAGTCCTCTCCACCATGAGACTTTTGGATTCTGCAACATTCGAACAGAGGATTGTGGATCAGTCTGGCATTTCACAACCAACCTTGAGTCGAATATTGCCTGCAGTCCTTCATGACATTGTCTCACTGACCCAACAATACATATAGTTTCCATACATTAGTGTGCTTAAGGCCAGAGTGATAAGGGACATCCATGTCATAGCTGGATTTCCCAATGTCACTGGAGCAACTGACTGAAACCACATCCTAGCACCATCATTGAAAAAAATGCAACAAAAAAGGTTTCCATTCTCTCAATGAGCAGGTTATCTGTAGGTCACGTTTGGCTTTGTTGAATGTGGTGGCCAAATGGCTAGATGGGACCCATGATTCATTCATAATATCTAACAGTTCAGTCAGCCTTAATCTCCAAGGAATTGTTGAGGATAGATGGCTTGTGGGTTAGTGACTTTTGCTTCATTTGCAAGGTTTTATTTGCCATGTTAGATCTGGCAAACAATATTGAAATGTTATGCTCATATCTGCAGGAGATCAAGCCTACCCATTAAAAACATGACTGATGATGCCCTTCACACAACCCTTAAAAGAGGCAAGAGGCAAGGTACTGGAGGCAAGGTAAAACCAAGCCCATGCTTGCCCAAGAACAACAGTGGGGCATAAGTCTGCTGAAAGGGCACTGGCTGTGCTTGTCTGTGAGAGGATGCACACTGCAGGCGGTGAGTGTTTGAACTTGAAAAAAAGATCATTATTCTTAAACTTATTACACTCTCAAGGAATATTAATGGCAATGTCTTTACTTCTATCAACAGTCTCTTTAAATAAAAAAAGAGAATGTGACTCACGTGCCCGACTTATCTACAGCAACAGAGCGCACGCCGCCCTGGTGACACAGCATCTTGACCAAGGCTTCTTTCTGGTTGGGCGACCACAGGCTGACTGTGCCGTTGGGGTGTCCTAGGTGGATGATGGCGTTATGAGGGTTCTGGCACATCACATCAAGCCGGCCAGTCTTGGTACAGATGGCTGCCACCTCCTTTCCCACAGACACATCTAGGTACTGCAGGAAACTTGTAGCACTCTGAGGACAAGAGCAAAACAGGAGGGTTAGTCTGAGCTGATTATTGTTGGTGAATTCAAGTCAGTTTGGAAAAAAATAGCACTCACATTAATGTGTTTGATTAAAAAATTATTGTTTTTTTTACTCTGTATCAGGGGTTTTCAAACTGTGAGGCAAAGACTTAACCCTGTGAGGTGAAAGGGACAGGGGTATAACAGTCTTCTAAATATAATGGGAAGTTTGTTACTGTAGTTTGGCCTGGTTATCAACGCATACAACTCATGGAGGTAATGAGGTATTTTTTTAAAAAAGAAAGGAGTTTCCTAAAAAACTTTATTTCCACAATTTATGCCAGGATTTGCATTCCTTTTTTGGGGTCACAACTCAAACTTAAACACAGACAAAATACACACATATTTTTAGATTCAGTGAGACTTAAACTTGGAATATCATTATAGAATATCATGATCTCCACTGTCCATTGTGAATAAGCGTCCATAAATCAGCTTAGAAATCGTAGGAAAGGGTGCTCATTGCAGCTCCTGAACTTGCCTGACAATCATTATGTTTTTAGGTTTTCTTCAGTAATAAAGTAATCTAGTAACAGTTATCTGAACATACATAGGTACACTGCAGACAGGACCTGCTAATAGCTAATTCTGCATACCTTACATTTACATTTTTCTTGACTAACTATCCCCTAGAAAGGTATGTGTTTATGTATCTTGATTGGATATTGTCTATTCTATTTCGTAATAAATTGTCTTAGCCTGTTATACCCCTATGTCATTTGTATCTATTGTAATAATTAAAACACTGTTTCAGTGCTGCCCTCTTTGCCAGGTCCCTACTGAAAAAGAAATTTCAATCTTAATTAAATTTAAAACAGCAGACTTCCTGTTGAGTTTAGACTTTGGGTGCAAGAGGCTTTTTTGTAAGTCTTCGCATGTTACCTGTCAACTGATTTTTGTGAATGTAGGTGAAACCAAAGGGGTATAAAGGACCCCTTTGAAATTTTCTAGGTGGCACTGTTGAGCCATTTTGCCACAACCATGGGCAAAACCAGCATAAGGCCCTCAAAAACACAATTTTCATTCAGGAGTAATAATAATAATTAACATTACAATTTCAATAGGGTCCTTGCCCCAATCAATGCTTGGGCCCTAATAAAAATTCTAGCTGGTTAAAGTGAAAAAAAAGAAGAAATTATAGTTTAACCAAATGAAAACAAGTTTCAACTGAGTGCCTGGTTCTGTGGCAAATTCACTATTTAACATAAGACAACTTTTTGTTGCTTGTGGTAATATATCAAAAATTAACATGCAAAATATATCATGCAAAACCTTTAAGCACAGTTTTAATAAACCCACCGCTGTGGCTAGCAAAAAGTGGTAGGGGAGGAACTGCATACGTAGGACGTCATTGAATTTGCGGATGCAGTGAAGCTCTATTCCATTGGAGTCATAGATATGCAGCCACTTCTTCTGAGCCACTGCATACATGGTCTCGCTATGGAGCCATCTGAATAAAGGCAGAAATGTATTTTATTTACAGGGAACATATTCACAGCTGCTGGTAGGTGAAGCATGACTTTGTGTGGTGCTGCATAATGTATGGTTGGATGGCTTACTTTACATCATTGACAGACTCCATCACGTTAATCTCACACATCAGCTGTTTGGACTGCCAGTCTATACAAGCAACATGGCCTCTCCTCCCACCAAGCAAAAGGTGACTGAAGGACAGAGAACACAATTTCAAAAACAAATACACAACTCAAACATTTAAAACATTTACCTGCCAAGCACCAAACTACAGACACACACAGTTGGTGACTAGCTGGAGAACAGTGGAGCATCGGTACAGTGACGGACAGGGCCAGTAAAAAGTTAATGGATTTTTTCATTGGCGGTGAACCCCAGGGATATGTCTCTTTACATCACAGTCCTAGCCTCAGGTGCTTCCTCATTTCCAGAGCTACAGTCACTAAAAACCTCCATTATCAAAGGAACTACCACCCCAGAGACTTATTATCATAAATGACATGTGAACTTTATGTGATGACAAAAAACTACAGACCAATAAAGATGACAGGGTAAATTATTTAATATTGTACCCCGATAGCTGTTTGGTGATGTAAGGACAAATAGTATGAAAGTATTCAAGACAAACACTTCATACACTGTATGAATGTAAAGAGTGTGATACTGACCGTCCAGTTTTGCTATAATCCACTCGATATGGTCCAAACTGAGACAGTTTCAGGTTAAAATACTGAGGAGAGAAAAAAGATAAATAAATCAATAAAAGGTGACAATAGAAGAAATGGGCACTGACTGATAATAGTGCCCTTGGAGTTCAGGTTAAATGCGATCCAAAAATCTTTGCAATGGTATGCTTATGTGTGATCCATAGCAAGAGGCACTTGGGTGCTTTATGTCCTGTATGCACAGTATTAGTAGTTTTTGGTAAAAAAAAAAAAAAAAAAAATATGCATGGCAACATGATGTCCTCCATAACATGTATCACGGTGGTGTGACGTGAAAATACAACAGGGTCTCATGATACTGAGGGCACAATAAACACACATTTTTGCACCAATATCATATCCATCATCATTGAGACGTTGTCCAGAAAAGCAGACCTGCTATATCCTCTGGTATCCTAGATGGCCCTCTCAAGCTCAAGTGGGAGTAAATGCCTTTCCACATAAAAGGATGGACATGTTTATACGCAAGTTAGAAAGCTTAGAAGAAAGCCATACTGATACACGTGTTTAATTATGCCCACACAGTAAAATCATTAGAATACATATTATCAAGAAGGCATCTACCCAAAATAGTCTTGTTGTTCAAGTTATATTGTTAAAAGATGATATTTTTTGTGACATGTAATTTTCTACATAATTCTGTATTTCTACATATTTTTGTTCCTTCTACTCTGGTCTTATGAAAATGACAGAAAAATGCTACCATGCCTTGTTTAATTTCAAATATCTTCACTTCCATTGGGGGTAAAACCTCAAATATCGGCACAAATAGTATAATAGATTAATTCTTCAGCTAGAGAAAGTTTTTTTTTTTTTAATGAACTGCTACTTTATCATGGGTTTTTACTATAATATTCTAAAGTAACACTCGACTTTAACAAGGCCAAAGTAGAGATGTTTTTATAAATAGGGCCCGAACACTTAGATGTCAGAGGTGAAATCATCCAACACCTTCACTAGTGTCCCCACCTTTGCTCCAGATGTTATATCCACAGCATCTGCAATAGCCTCCTGAGAGATCGTACACGTGTCTTCATCTTCATCTCCTTCTAGAAACCTGAGATCAGTGGGAAACATGTTACCACCAGGCTTTTAATCAAAGACTTTAAGTGGGCTTTTGATCATTTTACCTCTGTAATGTCACACACAGTGGCATAAAGAGCAGTGGCAACTTTTAGAGGAACTTACCCTGCGTCCTCTGGGAGTAGGAGGTCAAACCGGGCGGCTTGTTTCTGGGCCATTTCTGAAGCTTCTTCGGAGCGAGCTATCATGTCTCTCAGCTTGTAATGTTGGCGGCGATTCTAGGAAGAGATTTTAATAAATGAGATGTTGGCTGTTGGCAACAGCTAACACCACTTACTTATCAGAGATAGTAAAAAAAAAAGACAGGATGTTTACCTTTTTAGTTTTATCTTTCCTTTTGAACTTCTGCATCTTGCCTTCTGGAATTGGAGCAGGACCAGGGAAAGGGTCTGATTTCTGAGGGAGTATCAACAATAATTACAGAAAATACAAAGGATTTACTTGGTCAACACAAGAATAAAGGACAGATCACGTAGAGCAGCTGGGAGATATGTTTATATTTTATCAATGATGGAATATAAAAACAGATATTTAGAATCTTTATCCTACAGCCTGCTTCCCAGTTAAGGGATGAGCTGCAGGATTCAGTGCAATGCCCATAATTCAGTTTTATGCTGAGCGGGTCAGCATACATTTGAATAGCACTTGAAAAACACACGTTATAAAAAGACAAGTAAGATGAAGTAAAAACTCTTACCCCTGATATGAACTTCTTTCCTTGTCTTTGAGTTTCTTCTTGCTTTCTTTTCTTTGTTTTCTGTGTCTTTTGCTCCTTTGGCAGCAGAGGCTCTCCAGTCTGCCCTCCATCTTCACCCACTTTGTTTTCATCTTTCTCCTTTTCCTGTGGCTCCTGCCAGTACCGAGCTGCGGGCTGCAGAAGGGGAGCAAACGGAGACAAGTGAGCAGCTCTGACTTAATGAGGAGGACAGAGAGTTCAGTGTGTGTGTGTGTGTGTGTGTGTGTGTGTGTGTGTGTGTGTGTGTGTGCGCAGAGAAACGGTCTGCTCGCCTCCTCCAGGACACTGCTGGTGCTAACATACAGTCAACAACTAATACTTTCAGGCTGTCAACATATAACACCAAAAGCCTGACACGGTTCCTAATGATTTAATCACAGTTACCTTCTTCTTTTTCCCCACGTGTGAAGTGTTCACAGTCGCCTCGCCGGGAGACGCCATCTTTGTTGTATACGTTTTTCAGTTCCTGTGATGTCAGGAACGTCTACGTCACTTCCGGTTCCTTTATTTTTTTTAAATTTTAAATCAATTATTTTTCGTTTATCTATCTATCTATCTATCTATCTATCTATCTATCTATCTATCTATCTATCTATCTATCTATCTATCTATCATTATTATTACTATTATTATTATTATCAATAATAATAATAATAATTTCCTATTAAAATGTTGTGAAGTATAAGTACACTGTAGCATGAAATGTACTTGCATACAAGTACCTCAGAATTGTAAAGTATAGTACTTGCAGGTGATGCACTACATTTCGTAGAAATTAAACATTAATCAGAATCAGAATCAGAATCAGTTTTATTACCAAGTATGTTTCCACATACAAGGAATTTGTGCTGGTGGTTGGTGCAAACAGTAACATAAATAGACTTAGGGTAAAATAAGAGGTAGAATTTACAAGTTAAAAATTAAAATAAGATTAAAATAAAATTAAGATAAAAAATATACAACAAAGATGTGGTATATTTGCAATAATGATAAAGACATGGGGAATGTAGTGCATCAAATATAGACAATGTAAAAAATATATAAATATAATCTGTATAGATATTTACACTGTGCATGTAACGGGAATTTGCAGTAGTTCTATAGGGGGGCAGGGGGTATCAGGGGGATCGGGGGGATCAGTGACAGTGGGGCTCTCTAGCCTTGTTGATAAGGCTGATAGCAGATGGGAAGAAGCTGTTTTTGTGGCGAGAGGTTTTGGTCCTGAAGGACCGCAGCCTCCTGCCAGAGGGGAGTGTCTCAAAGAGTTTGTGTCCAGGGTGGGAGGAGTCAGCTACAATCTTCCCTGCACGCCTCAGGGTCCTTGAGGCGTGCAGGTCCAGGAGGGATGGTAGATTGCACCTTCTCTGGGTTTTTCCTGAAGTCCACTATCATCTCCACTGTCTTCAGAGCGTTAAGAGTGTTAAGCTTAAGTACAGAAATAATTCCATGTTTTGTACTGTGTGCTTTCCTTTTCTGTCAAATAAAGATATGCTTTGCTTTTGCACAAAAGCAATACTCCACATTTAATCTTTTAAAATAATAAATACAAATAAAATAAAAATTCAGTTCTGCTATTTGGCTCTGAATAATAATACCCATTTATTATTATTTATTTATTAGATACGACTTGGCATCAATTACTGCAATGGTCACAACAGATTGAAAGAAGTGAAAGGGGGAGAAAAAGAAGATGAGAAAGAGGAGAGGGAGGGAGGACAGAAAGCAGAGTGATTGCAGTCGTATTTAGGCAGTTTGGGTTGAAGACATCTATTTTTGTTGACTGTTGCATGCCTTTGAAAATAAACCAATTTCTGTAGCTGCCCACCCACATCAATATAGGGAATCCGTAAGCAGAATCCAAATCAAAATCTTTAAAATTCATACTATTACCTACCCTAAAATTCATTCTTACTTGGTTTTCCCCTTTCTCAAAACAAAGTGGATGTGTCATTAAAAGGTTGAGACATCTTCACAGCTGCTGGGTGAATGCTCATGTGAGATCTTTTTTGAACTTCCTGTGCTGCACACTCTGAAAAGTATTTTTGAAAATCAGCCAAGTCTCTTTGTCTCCACATAATGGGGAAAGGGGAGTTCTCTGAGGCACCACAGACTTCTTTAATTTGCCAGAACTGAGCTGTAGATTTAAGAACACTGAGAAATCTCTATGTAATATGAATATATATGCTCTTCTTCCTATGTATTATAGCCTCACAGGCACTTTAAAGAAAGAACGGCGTGTGTTTTAAGTTGCCCCCATGCAGACAATTCCCAAGTGGCTAGCATTGTTTAAAGTCTTATCCTTGCATCTTTTGTGGTCAAATGTGATATGCATGGCACTGTAAACATTGCTGTACTTGTACAAAGTGAGTTGAGAAAAGATGATTCTGATAATGTCTAGACAAATTAACAAAACCGTTAAATAAGCCATGTTTCTGAGAAAACAGGGGACTTAAGAGGAAAGGCCCAGGAAATCTGGAAGGACAGGGAGGGGGCTGGAATTTCACATCACATATGGGACTGAGTGTACAATTACAATGGAGACAGTGTTATGTAACAAGAAGAGAGAGAGGAAGGTTAATACTCTGCTAGTCTGGGAAAAATTACAAAAGAAGAGAAAAGTGTCAGAAATACAGCAAAGAAACCACCAGATATCTGCTTGTCATTTAATCCACAAAAGGTATGTCTGATGTATTTTTTTTGTTGCTTTCTTTTTTTGAAGAGCTACAGTGTGCTTTTGTTACATGGAGTTAGTTTATTGTTAAGCACGTAATGTATGCATCAAAATATTTGTGTTTTTTTGCACAACCACAGACTTACTTCTTAAGCATGCCACTGTCCTTTAGGCCTATTGACTATTTATTATTTTTTCTCTGTTTTTAATTTGACCTGTAGATGATTTTCTAAGATAAGAACGATATACCCATATCATCTATGCTCAGAACCTGGGTATAACATTCTTGCTCAGTAGCTGACTGAAGATATTTGTCCCTATCAATCACTTAAACCAAAAAAACATGGGAAAATAAGGCCCATGTTAAAAAATTTGTGGTGATCCTTTAACAATTGAGTAATGCAATTGAGTAGGCAAATGTCATATACACTGTTTGTTTATCTGCTTTAACTTGGCAACAAAACAATTTTAGACAGTTTATCTGGTGTGACTACAAGATTAGCACGACAGCTAACCACCTTGGAGGAATGCATGAACACTCCTATCATATAGTGAGGATGGAGTTGTTACATTGAGGTAACTTCCTTCTTCGATGAGTACTGTCATGACATTTGCTCACAGACTAAGTACTTCACACCCCTGTTAACCAACGAGAGACGTTTCTCTACCTGGAGCAGGTTTTTTAATTTTTTAAAAATCTTTGCGAAAGGAGTGGAAAATGATTAGTTTCTTTAGAATTAGCTGCATCAACCTGGTCAGCATGAATTTTAAGAATGTAGTAGCCTAGATGACTTTGCACTAAAACCTTGAGGAGACTGTAAGTAACTGTGGTTTCTCTCTTTTTTTTAATAAAAAAAACAACACATTCATAGGAACACTAGGAATGAAAATAAAAGAAACTCAGACAGACAGATAGACAATGGAAAGACAACAGACACGAGGATTTACTTAAAATAAAACTAAAAATAATATATAGCTAGGAGAAAGGTATCACTCATGTCCATTCAAACCATGTCTATTCAAACCCCTATGTAGAAATAGCAGATATCTAAACCAATATTTGACATAAAGGGCTCCCATATTCTGTGAAATACATTGTCTTTGCAATGCAACATGGATGTAAAATAGTCCATTGATACATATTCAAGTATGACCTAAAGCCAATACGTTTTCAATGGAACTGTTATCCAGTTCAAAAGATAGACTTCTTGCACTGAGTGTTATAGAGTTTTGAAAGTGGTTCCTTGCCTGCTGGAGCTGCTGGTGGTGTTGGTAACTTGCCAAGGCCTTTGGCCATCATTGCGTTTACATTACCAGAGGTTATAACACGCCTTCTGAGAAGTGCTACTTCTTCAAGGCAGAAATGATGAGACAGGACTGGCTGGTGAGAATGCAAACCTCAGTTTAAGAAGAGAGGTGATAGAAATAGAAGCATAACAAGAGTTAGCGTTGGCACTGCTTTCCACTGCTGGAGACAGCAAAGGATTGAAGTTTGATGGTGACCTTGCAACCTTTCTTCCAGACTGGTAAGTAAACAGCTATAATTCTAACATGCTATAGTTTTGCTATAGCAAAAACACACTTTCCCATTCTTCTCATTCTTGACTGGTACTGTAGCTCTTATAAGATAAGACAGGTGATAAGGTAACACCGTTACTGCTGTTTAATGAATTTTGCAAAAGTTTGTCAGGCTCTGACATGTTTGAGTTTCAGATTGGGAATAGGTAACAGCTGAGAGGGAAACAGGCCGATGGCTTTGAATAGAAAATGTACTTCAGGGGGCTTCATTGCTCATCTCTCCCTGAGGTTCCAAATCACCCGTGGAGAGAGACGGAAGAGAGTATATTCACATCACAGAAAAGAACTCAAATCTTGTGTTTCGTTAAGTCCATAGGGTTCGATTGTGATCAATTCACAAATCCCTTCTTAAAAGCTGATTAATTAATTTACCCCCTGTTGGGTTGGGGCGTATTCTTTCAATGCCAATAAATTTGAGGGAAGTGGCTGACCCATGGTTTTTCTCGATGTAGTGCCTAGCAATGGCATAATCCATGTTTCCATTTCTAATGGCAACCTTATGCTCAGTGACTCTCAATTTGAGATTGCACTTTGTACATTAAGCCTCATGGGCATTTTAATATGAAGATGACGTGTGGAAAGACAGTTGATTAATTCTTTTATATTATATTTCTGTCCTGAGTGAGGATTAAAGGTATCAAATGTATTTGAACAGTGTGCACATTTTCCACATCAACTCTTCTCTGTGATCAACAGAATCACAGAGAAGAGAGAGACGACAAAAATACAACTGAGAAACAACAATCAAAGGACGTGTTGAGGTATTTCTGCAGATTAGTATCTTTTTGTGTTATGTATCTTTTTTCAAAAGATATCTTTTCTAGTCTCCAGTGGGGTTTGAGACCTCTGAACATGAAAAATGGAACAAATTAGAACATACCAGGAAATAGACCAGTGTTCGTTTCCCTCAGTTAAAATGACTCATAGGAGCCTTGTTCGTTCATTTCTGAGACAATCTTACAGTTAATTGATTAACTCTGATTGACTGTGAGCATTGTTGTGAGCATCATCTTTTTCCCTGAACAATATGAAACATATTTTCTGTCTCTCCAACATGATTACTCCAATGCCATCATCATATGATTTGCATTTCTTTTTTTGAAAGATGGATTCACTTTCTCGACCAGAACTGTTTGATTTCCATGGAGTCTCAATGACTCACTATTTCACAGACAACTGGGAGAACATTCAAAACTTCCAGGCCAGGCCAGATGATATTCTTATTGCATCATACCCCAAAGCAGGTCAGTCCATAACACAAACAGACAGTGTAAATGCTTAACAGATCTTGAAAGATGTGCATGTAGAGGTGAGGATTTGATATGATTTTATTTTCCTCTCTTTCTCTCTCATCTTCTCTCAAGGAAACACCTGGGTCTCCTACATCCTTGACCTGCTGTGTTTTGGTCAGACTTCTCCAGAGCGTCAGACATCCATCCCTATTTATGCAAGAGTGCCTAACTTGGAGATCACCTTACCTCCTCTGCAGCCAGGTTGAGTCACTGATAGGATACACATATTCATTATATTATCTATGTCACAAACATTTGTATACTGTGAGAAAAATTATGACTATGGTGTATTTTCAAGCATATTGGTTCAGGTAGTGTGCAGCTATCTTCATTGTTGTATCTGAAAGGTTGATAAACCTTCTATCATGTTTTTATTCAGGCACTGTATCAAACAACATTCATTGACACATAACCTGTTGTAAAAATATATAGGATCAGGGACTTTTTCAACCACACATAAAGGAACAGAAATGCTGGACAGGCTTCCCACCTCTCCTCGACTGATAAAGACTCATCTTCCTGTCCACTTTATGCCAAAGTCCTTTTGGGAGCAGAACTGCAGGGTATGTTTAATGATTGAAGTTTATTGCTTGATGAATATGCTATCAGACTAACCATTAGTGTAAACAGGGGAAGGGAAGCTTTGCTGAAAGCAATGCTAACCTTATGCTAATCTGAGGGATGTCTACCTCTATGCAAACTCTGAATAAATACAAAATCATATAAAGTTTCATGTGATGCTTGTCTCCAGATAATTGTTGGTTTTTCCTTATGTAGATAATTTATGTGGGCCGCAATGCCAAAGACAGCACGGTGTCTTATTTTCACTTTGAACGTATGATGATGATTCAACCAGAGCCTGGAGACTGGAGCAGCTACGTCCAGAGATTCATGCAGGGGAAGAGTATGTATGAGATATAATTAGGATTTTTTTTCCTGTCTTTTGCAAAGATGCAAATATTTACCCAAACTTATTGAATCACTTTAATGTATTATTTTGTGGCCCAAGTGGTGTTTGGATCCTGGTATGACCACGTGAACGGCTGGTGGAAGAAGAAACAGACTTATTCAAATATCCATTACATGTTCTATGAAGATATGATTGAGGTAATTTAGTTATTTCTGCAGGTTGTGGTTGTGTGTTCTCTTACTATCCAGGTTAATTTTGTGTTTGATAAAAGTTTGCTGATAACATTTGCCCATGTTTCCAGGATGCTGGACGGGAAACAGACAAACTCTGCTGCTTCCTTGGTTTGTCTCCTTCAGTCGAGGAGAAGGAAAGAATTAGAGGGGAAGTGCAGTTTGATGATATGAAAAGGAACAACAAGGTCAATTATAAGACATTCTCAGGAATGGATTTCAAGGCTTCCTCCTTCATTAGAAAAGGTAAATTGAAAATTATATACAATACAGGTGACATGTAAAATCAGTTCTCCACCTAAAATACCTGACAGATTTTCTGTGGTTCTCCAGGAAAAGTTGGTGACTGGAAAAACCATTTCACTGTGGCCCAGAGTGAAGTGTTTGATGAAGACTACAAGAAAAAGATGAAGGACCCCACACTTCATTTCCGCACTAGCATTTGAACCAGGCTGCAGTATGCTAAGATAATTTATAGGATATTGTGAGGAAAATCTGTTGGAAAATGAAGTTATGCAGCATGTAGCTAAAGTTATCTGAGTAAATCAAGCAACTAATCAAGTGTGAAGCAGATTATTTACATTATTTAGCTCAGTAATATCTTATTATGTTTGTGCAACCAAAACTGGCAAATTGCCGTTTTGGGTTTGGTGTTCGTACGGACTGTGACATTGGTGTTTTAGTCATTTCCCCATAGCAGCCTATTGTTCTTCTTGTCTCTGCCAGTGAGCAAATAAATATACTTCTCAATGTCTTTAACAGGTAAATAGCTGCTGTATGACTGCACTATTACTTATGCCAAAGATACTTGGTTTTTCTTCTCTTTGCTATTATCATATTTGATCTTTATGGCACCAGGGTTTATGAGGCACTTTTTGTGTGTGCACCAAAATAAAATAGAACACAAATATCTGAATCATTCATCCTGTTTATTATTTCATTCTGTGTGTGCAGAGATAAATTTGATTAAAGAACATGATTGAGAGTTTTCCTTTTGCCAATACTGGTGTCTTTGACAATGTATGAACTGATTTAATGCGGCTTACCTCTGACCGGATAACAGTGGTTCACATGTTTGTCTAGTCAGACTTAAAGGACACAAGATGTTCTTGCCTATGTTCATTTCAGGAAGTTGTGTAATGTGTCTCAGGGAGTATTACATAAGAGAAAGACTTCTTTTGAGTGCATGAGCCAGACACAACCACTGTTTTGGGAAATATCTACTGAGCAGGGTAAGTGTGCAGTAAACTACTTCAAACTTCAGGAACATGGCAGGGTTTTCAGTATGTATGTTTTAAAATGTGCTGCACTGAAATGTTATTGGGCAGGTTATTAAATGACAGAGCAGATGAATAATACTCTTCTGTCTTAATTCTCCTACAGTTGCAGGTCATACACAGTAAGCATTTTACCAAACCACTTCAACTGGTTAATATTGATTAAATGATTAAAATGTGGAGGCATTAACCTCATTCACAATCTGGAGAGTAGTTGAGTTGATATGAGTAAATATGTAGTAATTACAGGTTGCAAACAATAAATCTGCAACATTATTCTTCAGGAAACAAAGACTACAGGATTAAAGGGATTACAGTTTATATTCTTAAATTCCATTCAATGAGTAAATATATAAATGTAAGCATTTGGCCATCATTGTTCTTTTGTGTATTTCAGTGTATTTTATTTGGTGTGGCAGGAACACTTAGCTGAAGAGGAAATGCTGTAATGTTTGAATATCCCCCTGTTAGTAACACTCTGTGCATGGCCTGAAAGCTGGTTGTCAGACTTGTTTGTCTCTTAAAGGCAACGTGAGGGACCGAGTGGGAAGGCATGAGGGGTCACAGGTAGATTTTGAAAATAAGCTTTATTCACCCAAAAATGAATTTACAAAAAGTTCTGGGCCCATAAAAGAAGTCAAACTAATGGAACTAAACTCCTGCTATGATAAGGCAACTTAACAAGACAACCCAAGAACCTAGAAAAAGTCAACCTGTGTAGGAAACAGAACAAAAGTGGAGATGTATTCTGGCTGATCAGACCAGCTGTACACAAAGGAGATGATATAAAAAACTAAAAACAAAAGAAACAAACCAGGACAGTTAATCTATAAATTGAAATCAACATCCTATTAATCAAAGCCTCCTCCTGATGTTGCCTTATGACCTCAACAATGACAGCAAAATAGAAAAAAGCATGAGAACAACTTCAGATAAATTAACATAATGTTGAATCTACAAACGTTATAAATGTGTGCTACAATTAGAATGAATGTTCTTCCAACAAACTCTAAATAAACCGTAAGTATGTTGTGTGACAGGACGAATTTTATCATCATTTATTCGTCATTCATCATTTTGTGTGTATGTGTAATATGGTTGTAAAAATGTAAAGTAGTCTAGGATAATTAAAATGGGTCAGTGCATGAGTGGTACCAACTTCTATTGTAGCTGTGTGGCTGCAGGTGCAACCGTTACATGCAATAACCACAAAAATTACCTAGTAATTATGAGTCAATATTGTGCTGGCTGCAAGTCATTATTGCAAATACCAGTTCCATTTTTAGAATTTGTGGACTGGACTAAATGATTACCAACTAATATATTAAGGTGTGAATCATGTTCTGGCAGCATCACCAATATTTAAAATGTCATAATGATATTTTCCCACAGATGGAGCTGCCACCTCGACCGACACTGTTTGACTTCCATGGAGTCTCCATGACCAAATACTTCACTGACAACTGGGACAACATCCAAAACTTCAAAGCGAGACCTGATGATATTCTTATTGCTACTTATCCTAAAGCAGGTGAGGTTGTGTGGATGAGAATATTGAACTTCTTAAATCTATGATTTTATGCTGATGGATACCCTGGATTTATTTGTCTCTGATGTTCAGGCCACTTAACAGAATGTGTTTTTGTGCTTTAATCTCAGGGACCACATGGGTCTCATACATCCTGGACCTGATGTATTTTGGGGAGATGTGTCCGGAGCGCCAGACATCCATCCCTCTTCATGAGAGAGTGCCCTTCCTGGAGATCTGCATACCTTCTCTACAAGCAGGTTGAATCACGTGGTCACAGTCATATTTACATTACACTGTGAAACAAAAAGTTCTGAATTCAAATTTCAATATACTGATGCACTTTGCCTCGATAATCTCTTCGTTATGATTGTTGTGGGCCTATTGCCTCAGGGCCTTCAGACAGTGTCTGTCTAAAGTCCTGAAACAAGACTCTCTGCTTCACATTAGTTTTGTTTGTATTCACGCACTGTTTCAGATGATGAAAGGGCTGTCAGTCATAGACAAATTCTTCTCTTCACAAAGGTAAAGACCTTGCAGAGCAACTTCCCACCACTCCTCGCCTTATTAAGACTCATCTACCGGTCCAGTTTGTACCCAAGTCCTTCTGGGAGCAGAACTGCAGGGTAAAAGCTTTTGAAATGTATGATTTATGGACATTTTAATTCTGATTATGTGATTGATCTGATTTTGTTTTCTCTCTCTGTAGATAGTCTATGTTGCCCGTAATGCAAAGGACAATGCAGTATCCTATTTCCATTTTGACCGCATGAACCATATCCAGCCAGAACCAGGAGACTGGAGCACCTTTCTACAGAATTTCATGGAGGGAAAGAGTGAGTTGAAAGTAGATTTCATATAAATGAAGGGTCACCCCCCCCCCCCCCCCACCCCCCCCCCACCCCTTACTGTCTAACTTTTCCTTCATGCATTGTTCTGTGCTTCAGTGGTGTTTGGATCCTGGTATGACCATGTGAACAGCTGGTGGGAGAAGAAACAGACATATTCAAAACTTCACTACATGTTCTATGAAGATCTGATTGAGGTGAGCTCAAGGAGGTGATGTGGTGGTGCTGTTTCAACAAATAAGATAAGTTTTAGATAGACTGAGGTGTTTTTTTTCCAAATTGTTGAACAAAGTCTGGCTGTTTTCCTCTTTTTCCAGTCTTTCTGCTAATCTAACCATCTCCTGACTTTGGCTTCACATTTAATGATCAGATATGAGAGTGTCATCAGTCTCATGGTGGTTAGTTCGGGTGTTCTGATTTCACTAAATCTCAAAGGCAGCGAGTAGATATGAGAGCTAGTCTCAGCAGCATTCAAGTCAAGTTGAATTGAGTTCGTCACACTGAATGGTCTCAACAGCAAGTGCATACGTTAAGCCCCAGGAGAAACCATGACTCAGTCAGTCACCACCTGCACTGCTTAAAGAAAGATGTCACAGTATGAGGCAACAGGAAGGACAACCCAAATGCAGACAGGTCACAGGAGGATAAAACAACAAAGTCCAGGACATGAAAGATGCAACAATCTGGTGAGGACTGGGGAGAGACATCTTAAAAACTTTTTTGGATAATCAACCTACAGAGAGTTTAACAATTGAAGTTTCTAATGTTTAACTCATGTTCAACAATGTATATAGCCTACAAATATTTCATTTCATTTAGTCATTTAGCAGATGCTTTTATCCAAAGCGACTTACAGAAAGGGGAGGATAGGGCCACTCAGAGCGGGATTTGAGTCAGGGCCTCCTGCAGTGTGGACGATAGCCTCAATAAATGGGGCAGGTGCTCTACCCACTGAGCTAAACACCGCACCAACAGTTACTAAATCATTTAATGCTCGGTTAGGGTTGGGGTTAACATGGTTGTATTGTCAAGTCTCAGCTAATTTCCTGTTGAAATATTTCAAATACTCTGTAAACTCTCTGTAGGCAGACCATCCAAATAAAGTGTGACTTGTATATATGCTGTGAGATGATGTGGGAATGGGAAACAAGTGAGGTGAGTGTGGGAGTCCGGACTAGGTGATTAGGGAATGAGATACAGGTCAGCAGGTGTATGAGGACAAATGGTGGGTGGATGGAAAGTGGCAGGAGACATGGGGCAAAATGGCAAAAGAAAACAGGCCTTCGACGGGAATTGGTTGGGCACATTCAGCTTTGTCACACCAGAATGAAGTGAGTTCCTGACCCTTTTTAAGATGCTTCCATCCAAGAAGAGAAGAGCTTTTATCAGTCAGACCTGTGAGTGCAAGCAAATGGCTTTTTCCCAGAAGCAGTGCATTCAATTTGTACCAGCGCATATACATTGTTGACGCTTTAATGTGTGCAGGACTCTGGACGAGAGATAGACCAACTCTGTTCCTTCCTTGGATTGTCTCTGTCACCTGAGAAGAAGGAAAGGGTCATAACTGGAGTGACGTTTGACAGTATGAAACAAAACAAAATGACCAACTATTCCACCGTCCAAATCATGAATCACAAGGTGTCTCCTTTCATGAGAAAAGGTACAGTGAACATGTCTACTGGTAAAGGAGTCTGGGAAGAAGAAAATTTCTCACCCCATTTGTGACTGATTTCAGTATAAACTGCCTGAACGATTGTCTCTGCTTCTCCAGGGAAAGTTGGTGACTGGAAGAACATTTTCACTGTGACCCAGAATGAACAGTTTGATGAAGACTACAGGCAGAAAATGAAGAATCCCACACTGAGGTTTCGTACTGAGGTTTAGAGGTCTGGCCGGTCAGGCATCAAATTTTAAGTGACAAGTATATTGTCGGATCAGTGGACAATTATCCTCATTGTGAAGTTGACTGATGTCACAATCAAAAATGATCAAAACTGTAAAAATGTCAGACTTTTATGTTTGACTCAGGTTGAATCTCATTTTTCTGTGTTTGGTAAACTGCATTACGTCACAAGTTTGTGGAAATTAATTTGATGTAAGTGTGTCAATTTTATTTACTTGTATGTTGTCTGTTATGACTGCAATCGTTAACAGTTTCTCAGGAAAAGCTGTGTCTGTTAAAGAACTGAAAACACAACCTTGTTTTTTTCATACAAAACAAAGGAAAGAAAATGAAAGAAAGAAAAACACATTAGCAGTATTGTGTATCTATTGCAAACATAATATATCCTTCACCATAATGTACAATGATACAGTTTTAATAGAAAGGTGTAGGCTGAAGCCAAAGTTTATAACGTCCACCTTTACTTTATTATCACCAACTCTTTACCTAATAAAGCCTTATACACACACACACACACACACACGCACACACACACACACACACACACACACACACACACACAAGACAGCAATTATGGCAAAATTTCACATAACTGCCTATTATTTTATATGACTCTGGATAAACAGGGATATCATCTGAAACTAGTCTGAGGCATTCAACTGTAAGGCGGTAATTCTAGTTTATATCTGTGGTTTTATGAACAGGTCATTAGTTGGTTCTTTATGATCTGATTTTGTTATAATTCTTATGGCTCTTTTTTGTAATATCAAAACTGAATGGGTAAGCCTCTATATGCACCTCCCTATACTCCGAAAGCATTGGTGATGGATGGAACAATAAATGAGCAACATAAACAAGCAAGACTTATAGATTTAACATATCCTTCATCTTGTACAGTGTTGACGTTGAGTTTGAGATTTTTGGTTTTACATGATTGAAATGCATTTTTCAACTTAATTTATCATCAATTATACTACCCAGAAATGTTATTTCATACCGTCTTTTCATTTCCTCTCTGTTTATCCTTAATTTAACACCTGTATTTATGGCACTTTGTTTTACTTGTTTTACATCAAGCTGTCTCTTAACTAGTCTCATTTCTCTTCCCACTATTTTCACAATCAATTAAATTCTTCCCATCCTGAAATGTATAAAAATAAAAACAAAAAAACTTGCTCACCTTTGTCCCTTGATTTCTTACATTGCTACTGTACATTAAATAATATTCATGATATGCAGGTTCATGCGCAGCTCTTTACTGAAGCCATCCAAGTACAAGAGTTCAAATTAGATCATTCACTCATTTTTTACAAATAGGTTCCATCAGGGGCGCTGGGGAGCTTGGGATCACTTTGTTGCCCCAAGAGCGTGTGGCCAAGTCAGCATGAAACTGATTTACAGATTTTGCGTGTTTTGAAGCATTTTTTCATTCTAAGCTATAGAATAAATCTTACTCTTTCAACCACAAGTTGATGCAACCAAACAACTTGTGGTTGGGTGGATTTTGAATTAGAGGGGATGAAGGTTCTTCATGGTTCATAATCACAGAATCACAAAGGTGAGAAAAGGGGCAAAAATACAGCTGAGAAACAATAATCAGAGGACGTCCAGTAATGTGGACCAGGTATTATTCCAGATAACTGGATTTTTAATATAATTTATGTAATTAACTGATTTTCAAGATGTATGCTTCAAGAATGCAAACACTTCCAATTGCTTTTTGTTTGCATATCGCCTGCAGCAGTTTGATTGCTCACAATGATCAAATGTTTTGAGCAATGATCAAATGTTTTGAGTCATTTCTTCTTCTCTTTTTTTTTTTTTTTTTAGAAATTGATTCACTTTCCCAGCCTTAACTGTTTAATTTCTGTGTTAGTGTACTATATTTCAGTTAAAATCTGAGAACAGAAGCTCAAGACCAATGACACCCAGATGGATAGTAAATTGCTGTAGTGTGAAATCACATCTGTAAATGAGTCTATGAGTGCAATGACCAAACACAGTTTGCTTTGTAAGGAGAGGGAAGGAGGGACTAAAATGAAGACACTGGTATTTGTGGTTCATGTTCACAGAATCACAGAGAAGAGAGACGACAAAAATACAACTGAGATACAACAATCAGAGGACGTGTTTAAGTACCAGCAGTCTGGACAAGGTATTTCTGCAGATAACTGGGTTTTCAAATCTTTTTCATATAATGAGTCTTTTGTCAAAAGATACCTTTTAGTCTTTGGTCTAATACTTCTTAAGATGAAAAATGGAACTGACTTTTTGAGACAATTTAAAAGTTAACTTATCAACTCTCATTGGCTGTGAACATTATTGTTTGCTTTATTTTGATAATCATCTTTATCCCTTCACAACATGAAACATATTTTCTTTCTCTCCAACATGATTGCTCAAATGCCACCATTATATGATTTGCATTTTTGTTTTTGTGTTTTAAAGATGGATTCACTTTCTCGACCAGAACTGTTTGATTTCCATGGAGTCTCAATGACTCACTATTTCACAGACAACTGGGAGAACATTCAAAACTTCCAGGCCAGGCCAGATGATATTCTTATTGCATCATACCCCAAAGCAGGTCAGTCCATAACACAAACAGACAGTGTAAATGCTTAACAGATCTTGAAAGATGTGCATGTAGAGGTGAGGATTTGATATGATTTTATTTTCCTCTCTTTCTCTCTCACTCTCTCTCAAGGAAACACCTGGGTCTCCTACATCCTTGACCTGCTGTGTTTTGGTCAGACTTCTCCAGAGCGTCAGACATCCATCCCTATTTATGCAAGAGTGCCTAACTTGGAGATCACCTTACCTCCTCTGCAGCCAGGTTGAGTCACTGATAGGATACACATATTCATTATATTATCTATGTCACAAACATTTGTATACTGTAAGAAAAATTATGACTATGGTGTATTTTCAAGCATATTGGTTCAGGTAGTGTGCAGCTATCTTCATTGTTGTATCTGAAAGGTTGATAAACCTTCTATCATGTTTTTATTCAGGCACTGTATCAAACACCATTCATTGACACATAACCTGTTGTAAAAATATGTAGGATCAGGGACTTTTTCGACCACACATAAAGGAACAGAAATGCTGGACAGGCTTCCCACCTCTCCTCGACTGATAAGGACTCATCTTCCTGTCCACTTTATGCCAAAGTCCTTTTGGGAACAGAGCTGCAGGGTATGTTTAATAATTGAAGGTTACTGCTTGATGAATATGCTATCAGACTAACCATTAGTGAGAGTGGTCAGTCACATTGTGTTAAATTTTTTTAAACCTTTATTGAAACAAAGAAGCTTTGCTGAGAGCAATGCTAACCTTATGCTAATCTGAGGGATGTCTACCTCCATGCAAACCCATAAAAAATCATATAAAATTTCATGTGATGCTTGTCTCCAGATAATTTGTTGGTTTTTCCTTATGTAGATCATTTATGTGGCCCGCAATGCCAAAGACAGCACGGTGTCTTATTTTCACTTTGAACGTATGATGATGATTCAACCAGAGCCTGGAGACTGGAGCAGCTATGTCCAGAGATTCATGCAGGGAAAGAGTATGTATGAGATATAATTAGGATTTTTTTTCTGTCTTTTGCAAAGATGCAAACATTTCCCCAAACTTACTGAAGCACTTTAATGTATTATTTTGTGGCCCAAGTGGTGTTTGGATCCTGGTATGACCACGTGAATGGCTGGTGGAAGAAGAAACAGACTTATTCAAATATCCATTACATGTTCTATGAAGATATGATTGAGGTAATTTAGTTATTTCTGCAGGTTGTGGTTGTGTGTTCTCTTACTATCCAGGTTAATTTTGTGGTTGATAAAAGTTAGCCGATAACATTTGCCCATGTTTCCAGGATGCTGGACGGGAAATAGACAAACTCTGTTGCTTCCTTGGTTTGTCTCCTTCAGTCGAGGAGAAGGAAAGAATTAGAGGGGAAGTGCAGTTTGATGATATGAAAAGGAACAACCAGGTCAATCATTTGACATTCTCAGGAATGGATTTCAAGGCTTCTTCCTTCATTAGAAAAGGTAAATTGAAAATTATGTACAATACAGGTGACATGTAAAATCAGTTCTCCACCTAAAATACCTGACAGATTTTCTGTGGTTCTCCAGGAAAAGTTGGTGACTGGAAAAACCATTTCACTGTGGCCCAGAGTGACGTGTTTGATGAAGACTACAAGAAAAAGATGAAGGACCCCACACTTCATTTCCGCACTAGCATTTGAACCAGGCTGCAGTATGCTAAGATAATTTATAGGCTATTGTGAGGAACATCTGTTGGAAACAAAGTTATGCAACATGTTGCTAAAGTTATCTGAGTAAATCAAGCAACTAATCAAGTGTGAAGCAGATTATTTACATTATTTAGCTCAGTAATATATTATTATGTTTGTGCAACCAAAACTGGCAAATTGCCGTTTTGGGTTTGGTGTTCGTACGGACTGTGACATTGGTGTTTTAGTCATTTCCCCATAGTAGCCTATTGTTCTTCTTGTCTCTGCCAGAAAGCAAATAAATATACTTCTCAATGTCTTTAACAGGTAGATAGCTGCTGTATGACTGCACTATTACTTAGATACTTGTTTCTTCTTCTCTTTGCTATTATCATATTTGATCTTTATGGCACCAGGGTTTATGAGGCACTTTTTATGTGTGCACCAAAATAAAATAGAACACAAATATCTGAATCATTCATCCTGTTTATTATTTCATTCTGTGTGTGCAGAGATAAATTTGATTAAAGAACATGATAGAGAGTTTTCCTTTTGCCAATACTGGTGTCTTTGGCAATGTATGAACTGATTTAATGCGGCTTACCTCTGACCGGATAACAGTGGTTCACATGTTTGTCTAGTCAGACTTAAAGGACACAAGATGTTCTTGCCTATGTTCATTTCAGGAAGTTGTGTAATGTGTCTCAGGGAGTATTACTTAAGAAAAAGACTTCTTTTGAGTGCATGAGCCAGACACAACCACTGTTTTGGGAAATATCTACTGAGCAGGGTAAGTGTGCAGTAAACTACTTCAAACTTCAGGAACATGGCAGGGTTTTCAATATGTATGTTTTAAAATGTGCTGCACTTATTGGGCAGGTTATTAAATGACAGAGCAGATGAATAATACTCTTCTGTCTTAATTATCCAACAGTTGCAGGTCATACACAGTAAGCATTTTACCAAACCACTTCAACTGGTTAATATTGATTTGTTATCTGCTGGGATTAATGATTAAAATGTGGAGACATAAACCTCATTCACAATCTGGAGAGTATTTGAGTTGATAGGAGTAAATATGTAGTAATTACAGGTTGCAAACAGTAAATCTGCAACATTATTCTTCAGGAAACAAAGACTACAGGATTAAAGGGATTACAGTTTATATTCTTAAATTCCATTCAATGAGTAAATAAATAAATGTAAGCATTTGGCCATCATTGTTCTTTTGTGTATTTCAGTGTATTTTATTTGGTGTGGCAGGAACACTTAGCTGAAGAGGAAATGCTGTAATGTTTGAATATCCCCCTGTTAGTAACACTCTGTGCATGGCCTGAAAGCTGGTTGTCAGACTTGTAAAACTTGTAAACAGACTTGGAACTAAACTCCTGCTATGATAAGGCAATTTAACAAGACAACCCAATAACCTAAAAAAAGTCAACCTGTGTAGGAAACACAGAACAAAAGGGGACATGTATACTGGCTGATCAGACCAGCTGTACACAAAGGAGATGATATAAAACACTAAAAACAAAAGAAACAAACCAGGACAGTCACTCTATAAATTGAAATAAACATCCTATTAATCAAAGCCAACAGTATAATAAACAGTAAAATACCAAAGTCAGACAACTCATCAAAACTAAATGACCCCAATCCCCTCCTGATGTTGTGGTCACTTGATACAACCTTATTGGCACTTCCTGTATTTAGGACCACCGCTTCCTGGGGGCCATTTTTTTGGCCCGATTCTGGCCAGATGACCCCAGCAATGAAAACAAAAGATAAGATAAATTAATATAATGTTGAATCTACAAATGTTAGCTAAATGTGTGCTACAATTAGAATGAATGTTCTTCCAGCAAACACTAAATAAACCATAAGTGTGTTGTGTGAAAGGAAGAATTTTATCATCATTTATTTGTCATTCATCATTTTGTGTGTATATGCAATATGGTTGTAAAAGTGTAAAGTAGTCTAGGATAATTAAAATGGGTCAGTGCATGAGTGGTACCAACTTCTATTGTAGCTGTGTGGCTGCAGGTGCAACCGTTACATGCAATAACCACAAAAATTACCTAGTAATTATGAGTCAATATTGTGCTGGCTGCAAGTCATTATTGCAAATACCAGTTCCATTTTTAGAATTTGTGGACTGGACTAAATGATTACCAACTAATATATTAAGGTGTGAATCATGTTCTGGCAGCATCACCAATATTTAAAATGTCATAATGATATTTTCCCACAGATGGAGCTGCCACCTCGACCGACACTGTTTGACTTCCATGGAGTTTCCATGACCAAATACTTCACTGACAACTGGGACAACATCCAAAACTTCAAAGCGAGACCTGATGATATTCTTATTGCTACTTATCCTAAAGCAGGTGAGGTTGTGTGGATGAGAATATTGAACTTCTTAAATCTATGATTTTATGCTGATGGATACCCTGGATTTATTTGTCTCTGATGTTCAGGCCACTGAACAGAATGTGTTTTTGTGCTTTAATCTCAGGGACCACATGGGTCTCATACATCCTGGACCTGATGTATTTTGGGGAGATGTGTCCGGAGCGCCAGACATCCATCCCTCTTCATGAGAGAGTGCCCTTCCTGGAGATCTGCATACCTTCTCTACAAGCAGGTTGAAACACGTGGTCACAGTCATATTTACATTACATTGTGAAACAAAAAGTTCTGAATTCAAATTTCAATATACTGATGCACTTTGCCTCGATAATCTCTTCGTTATGACAGTTGTGTGCTTATTGCCTCAGGGATATTTATTTTACAGACAGTGTCTAAAGTCCTGAAACAAGACTCTCTGCTTCACATTAGTTTTGTTTGTATTCATGGACTGTTTCAGATGATGAAAGAGCTGTTGCCCTCACTCACTGGCTTTCTCATGGCATTTAACAAACCTAAGAGCTTATGACTCTGTTGTAGTTATTAAAAGGGCTCGGCACTGACTGACATGTAAAATAATATCTGTCCTCTGCTGGTGAATCAGTGGAGCATTGACCTTAACTGACTGATCTATATGCAAAGTGATGTCAAATAATATCCAAGTGTAACCCCACAGTGATTAATCAGCGGATTGTGACTGGACTCTCTATTGCCCTTCAGCTTTACAGAGTTTTGTCTCTTACAGCTCATTGTTTTGGCTTTCCATCCTACAACTTTAAAGTTTTTGCTCATTTGTGACTGGTTTTTGCTGAAAAGCTCTAAACCCCCCCCCCAATGTATGCTACTTGCCAAGCACCAAACGGCATACGTAGTGAGCACGAGAGCGAACCACTACAGTAAAGCTGTGGGCTGGAAAGCTAAACAGTAGGAAGAAAATATAATCTTCAATTTTAATTACTCCAGGGCAAATATGTAGCTGTCTAGCTTTCGTTTTCTTGATGATCATATCGGTTTTTATCAGCTTTTTGTGTGTGTTTAAATTCATGAAACCATATAAAATGTCTGAGAAGCACCTTCCAACTGTTATGCTATTAATTATGTTGTTCTCTGGTATATAAACAAGTCTGTGCATGCAGTCAGTCATCGACAAATTCTTCTCTTCACAAAGGTAAAGACCTTGCAGACCAACTTCCCACCACTCCTCGCCTTATTAAGACTCATCTACCGGTTCAGTTTGTACCCAAGTCCTTCTGGAAGCAGAACTGCAGGGTAAAAGCTTGTGAAATGATTTATGGACATTTCAATTCTGATTATGTGATTGATCTGATTGTGTTTCTCTCTCTGTAGATAGTCTATGTTGCCCGTAATGCAAAGGACAATGCAGTGTCCTATTTCCATTTTGACCGCATGAACCATATCCAGCCAGAACCAGGAGACTGGAGCACCTTTCTACAGAATTTCATGGAGGGACAGAGTGAGTTCAAAGTAGATTTCATATAAATGAAGGGTCACCCCCCCCCCTCTACTGTCTAACTTTTCCTTCATGCATTGTTCTGTGCTTCAGTGGTGTTTGGATCCTGGTATGACCATGTGAACAGCTGGTGGGAGAAGAAACAGACATATTCAAAACTTCACTACATGTTCTATGAAGATCTGATTGAGGTGAGCTCAAGGAGGTGATGTGGTGGTGCTGTTTCAACAAATAAGATAAGTTTTAGATAGACTGAGGTGTTTTTTTTCCAAATTGTTGAACAAAGTCTGGCTGTTTCACTCTTTTTCCAGTCTTTCTGCTAATCTAACCATCTCCTGACTTTGGCTTCACATTTAATGATCAGATATGAGAGCATCATCAGTCTCATGGTGCTTCGTTCGGGTGTTCTGTGTTCACTAAATCTCAAAGGCAGCGAGTAGATATGAGAGCTAGTCTCAGCAGCATTCAAGTCAAGTTGAATTGAGTTCGTCACACTGAATGGTCTCAACAGCAAGTGCATACGTTAAGCCCCAGGAGAAACCATGACTCAGTCAGTCACCACCTGCACTGCTTAAAGAAAGATGTCACAGTATGAGGCAACAGGAAGGACAACCCAAATGCAGACAGGTCACAGGAGGATAAAACAACAAAGTCCAGGACATGAAAGATGCAACAATCTGGTGAGGACTGGGGAGAAACAGAGAGCTTAAAACAAATCTTTGTTGAATGTTGTAATGTTCAACTCATGTTCAACAATGTATATAGCCTACAAATATTCAACCAACAATTAGTAAATCGTTTAATGCTCGGTTAGGGTTGGGGTTAACTTGGTTAAATTGTCAAGTCTCAGCTAATTTCCTGTTGAAATATTTCAAATACTCTGTAAACTCTCTGTAGGCAGACCATCCAAATAAAGTGTGACTTGTATATATGCTGTGAGATGATGTGGGAATGGGAAACAGGTGAGGTGAATGTGGGAGTCCGGACTAGGTGATTAGGGAATGAGATACAGGTCAGCAGGTGTATGAGGACAAATGGTGGGTGGATGGAAAGTGGCAGGAGACATGGGACAAAATGGCAAAAGAAAACAGGGCTTTGACAGGAATTGGTTGGGCACATTCAGCTTTGTCACACCAGAATGAAGTGAGTTCCTGACCCTTTTTAAGATGCCCTTTTTAAGAAGGGTCATAACTGGAGTGACGTTTGACAGTATGAAACAAAACAAAATGACCAACTATTCCACCGTCCAAATCATGAATCACAAGGTGTCTCCTTTCATGAGAAAAGGTACAGTGAACATGTCTACTGGTAAAGGAGTCTGGGAAAAAGAAAACTACTCACCCCATTTGTGACTGATTTCAGTACAAACTGCCTGAACGATTGTCTCTGCTTCTCCAGGGAAAGTTGGTGACTGGAAGAACCATTTCACTGTGACCCAGAATGAACAGTTTGATGAAGACTACAGGCAGAAAATGAAGAATCCCACACTGAGGTTTCGTACTGAGGTTTAGAGGTCTGGCCGGTCAGGTACTAAGTTTTAAGTGACAAGTATATTGTCGGATCAGTGGACAATTATCCTCATTGTGAAGTTGACTGATGTCATAATCAAAACTGATTATTGATCAAATAATGTTGAATCTCCTTTTTCTGTGTTTGCATTATGTCACAAGTTTGTGGAAATTAATTAGATGTAAGTATCTAGATTTTATTTACGTGTATGTTTTTTTTTTTAACGATCATTGATTGATTGAATGATTGATCGATCTTTGGTCTAATGAAATACAAAACAAAGAAAAGAAAACCAAAGAAAGAAAAACACATTAGCTGCATTGTACATCTGTTGCAAACACAATATATCATTAACCATAATGTGCAATGATAGAGTTTTGACAGAAAGTGTGTAGACTTAAGCCAAAGCTTATAATGCCCACCTTTACTTTATTATCACCAACTATTTACCTTATTAAGACTTATACTGCACCATCTCGATCCTAACTTTCTCGCTCTCTCTCTCCCTCTCCCTACAACAAAAAAAGAGTACTCCCCTTTGTCCTTCGATTTCATGAATCATATACCTGTTCATGCACTGCTCTTTACTGACGCTGTCAAGATTAGATCCTGTCAGAAGGTGATGGTTGATGGTTGGATCCCTGGCTCCAGTCCATGTGTCAAAGTGTCCCATGGCAAGATACTGAACCCCAATTTGCCTTTTGCCTCTGATGCCTGTTCTATCAGTGTATGAGTGTGTGACTGGGAGGACTGCTCTCTGTGTAGATGTATGCGCTGTATGACTGTGTGAATACACTGTAAAGCCCTTTGAATAGTCGACAAGACTAGAAAAGTACAAGAGTCCAAGTTAGATTATTCAGTTTTTACAAATAAGTCCCATCAGGACGAGAACAGACTGTGTCCTTCAGTTGTATTTTCTAAAAATGAACTGATTAAAGGTTCTGTAAACAAGATGTTAAACAATATTAAAGCAGTAAATAACTATTCCCACCTCTGTGTGTTTTAATCTGAGTTTCTCTGTTTACGGTTTTGCTGACCTGAGAAAGTGGGGTGTTTGTGTGTTTTAGTCTCTCTTGTTAAACCATTGGCACGCCCCACATATAAGTATGTATGGCTAGATACATACATGTATGTATGTTAGTATAGCTAGATCATCAATCCCTTGGGGAAATTCAAAATAATCAATGACATGTTTAAACACACAGGCACTGCCCACACAGGTGAAAGTGACCCTCCAGAATTTCCTCCACTGAAGAAACCACTTTTTCCATCTGAAAAGGCCTCCGACAAAAAGGAGATGACACCAGACCACAGGCCAACTGGCCATATGGATGACATGGCTCAAAATTTGGTCAGCCAGTGGACTGTCAAAACATCCAAACAAACATTTGAGGTTAGCCAATTAATTCACTTTGACCTTATCTTAGTGTTGCCAGACAACACTACCCTGGCAATTTCACCCAGGGAACTATTATAATCTTAAAGGCACTCAGTTCCGTCATACAATGAGGCAGAGACGAGGTAAAGTTACAAAATCACTTTATTGAACATGAATGATTGAACAACCATTATCTGCAACCTGCTCAAATGTAACCACAATACACACAATTATAACTTAAATTCCCACAAAACAAAACAACTCAACTAAACATTTAATTGCATGCGGACACTCAACGAAACATACATCACACACACACACACACCCACACACACACACACACACACACACACACACGCGCGCGCACCGCAGCAACAGCTCAGTGCATGAAACAGAGGACCCACCGGCAGTAATCATGCGCAGCTCACCAGACCCGCAGAACTCAATCCAGTCCTACAACAAAAACAACAGTCTTACTTACTGTCAAACTAAACATGCAAACTGGCAGCGCAGCCACCTCTAGCCTACCTGCAGACACCAACAGAAGAGGGACAGGGATGAGGCAATAGGGAGTGACGTGCCCTCGACTTCCACAAGCAATAGAGAGAAATCAGGTGACACCTACAGGCTTTTATACCTCCCTCTCCCTACTGCCATTGGCCAGAGGGAGACAGGCAATTAGGCGCCATCTTCTTCAAACTGACAACACAGGGCCACAATGCTCATCATCCTGCTACATATGCATCAAAATATTTGTGTTTTTTTGCACAACCACAGACTTACTTCTTAAGCATGCCACTGTCCTTTAGGCCTATTGACTATTTATTATTTTTTCTCTGTTTTTAATTTGACCTGTAGATGATTTTCTAAGATAAGAACGATATACCCATATCATCTATGCTCAGAACCTGGGTATAACATTCTTGCTCAGTAGCTGACTGAAGATATTTGTCCCTATCAATCGCTTAAACCAAAAAAACATGGGAAAATAAGGCCCATGTTAAAAAAATTGTTGTGATCCTTTAACAATTGAGTAATGCAATTGAGTAGGCAAATTTTACACTGTTTGTTTATCTGCTTTAACTTGGCAACAAAACAAATTTAGGCTGTTTATCTGGTGTGACTACAAGATTAGCACGACAGCTAACCACCTTGGAGGAATGCATGAACACTCCTATCATATAGTGAGGATGGTGTTGTCACATCGCAGTAACTTCCTTCTTCGATGAGTGCTGTCATGACATTTGCTCACAGACTAAGTACTTCACACCCCTGTTAACCAACGAGAGACGTTTCTCTACCTGGAGCAGGTTTTTACATTTTTTTCAAATCTTTGCCATTTTTGTCTGACTCTGAAGACGACGCAGTAGACTTCCAAGTGTTAATTTGCACCTAATGATTAAAATGTCAGGAAATTGCACCAGCTGACAGCACAGTACATGCATGTATGTATATATGATCAGGATGGTACCACCTCATTTTGAGCCTGGAAAAACCCTGAGAAATGAGTGGAAAATGTTTAGTTTCTTTAGAATTAGCTGCATCTAATTTGCACTAAAACCTTGAGGAGACCGTAAGTTTTCTCTGCCGCTAACTGTGGTTTCTCTCTTTTTTTTAATTAAAAAAACAACACATTCATAGGAACACTAGGAATGAAAATAAAAGAAACTCAGACAGACAGATAGACAATGGAAAGACAACAGACATGAGACTTAGGATTTACTTAAAATAAAACTAAAACTAATATATAGCTAGGAGAAAGGTATTGCTCATGTCTATTCAAACCCCTATGTAGAAATAGCAGATATCTAAACCAATATTTGACATAAAGGGCTCCCATAGTCTGTGAAATACATTGTCTAATATAAATACATGGATGTAAAATAGTCCACTGGTACATATTCAAGTATGACCTAAAGCCAATACGTTTTCAATGGAACTGTTATCCAGTTCAAAAGATAGACTTCTTGCACTGAATGTTATAGAGTTTTGAAAGTGGTTCCTTGCCTGCTGGAGCTGCTGGTGGTGTTGGTAACTTGTCAAGACCTTTGGCCATCATTGCGTTTACATTACCTCTATCATCTCTCTTCTTAAACTGAGGTTTGCATTCTCACCAGCCAGTCCTGTCTCATCATTTCTGCCTTGAAGAAGTAGTGCTTCTCTGAAAGCTGGTAATGTAAACGCAATGATGAGGTAATGATGAGACATTACTGTCTCATCATTTCTTCAAGGCAGAAATGATGAGACAGGACTGGCTGGTGAGAATGCAAACCTCAGTTTAAGAAGAGAGGTGATAGAAATAGAAGCATAACAAGAGTTAGCGTTGGCACTGCTTTCCACTGCTGGAGACAGCAAAGGATTGAAGTTTGATGGTGACCTTGCAACCTTTCTTCCAGACTGGTAAGTAAACAGCTATAATTCTAACAAGCTATAGTTTTGCTATAGCAAAAACACACTTTCCCATTCTTCTCATTCTTGACTGGTACTGTAGCTCTTATAAGATAAGACAGGTGATAAGGTAACACTGTTACTGCTGTTGAATGAATTTTGCAAAACCTTATGCTCAGTGACTCTCATTTTGAGATTGCACTTTGTATGGTGTTGGGATCTCAAGTCATGAGTTCTGAGAAGAAAAATAGAGAGGCCTACAAGCCACTCCAAGGCCTGAGTGTCAAACCATGCATCCTGAAGGGAACAATAGAGAGGCCCGTGTGCTTCTCCTGAAGCCTGACTCGAGCCATGCCTCGTGGGGAGAACAAAGGAGTGAACTACATTTCCCTCCAGGCTATGGAGACAAAACCACCCCCACAATTCACACCTATGTGTAAATTGGAGGCCAGGCATTCCCAGCAGGGATCCCCGGTGACGTCACTCAGGTAATAAAAGCGGCGCTGCGACCCTCCTCCTGCGCTTCATTCCCGTGCACCAGGTACAGTAGAGACTGGGCTGCTGAAAGGGAGCAATCTGCAAACATCTGACCTTTTCCAGAACTTCTTCAAGCCCAGGTCACAGTCTCCAACTCGCAGGCCGAGCGCACAGACTGCTGTGTTTCTCTTCTTTTCGGATCCGACGTAGATCGCTGTGCAATCAGCTGATTTCAGGTCTGATTTTGTTAAAGACAAACAAAGTTCACCTCCCTCATCTGTGATCTTCCCGCTGCCGCCGAGGAACTCATCACTGTCACCGCCAGGAGAGCGAGACACGACCCGCCGAGCTCCCGGCCGAGGACCGAGCTCCCGGCCGAGGACCGAGCTGTGGAGACCCAGAGACTTTCTGTTCTGACTCCGGAGGACCGGAGCCGCTCACAGTAAGAGGCTGATGTCTGGGCAGAGACACAGTTAGTGTAGCGTGTTGTATTGTTGTATCTGACTTATAAGTGCTGCAGATCCTGTTGTTTAGATCGTTCACTGTGATCAGCTTAATAAGCCAAATATCACTAGTTAAAGAACCAATATCCGACCAAGACGAGCTCGGTTCTCCGGCTCCGTTATTGTGTAGTGATATTGTGGTGATTATTAACTGTGGTGACGACCTCTTGTGGACTCTTTCCTCTCTTCACCTCTATTCTCCCTCTTTCCTCCCAATCACGCACCTCTTCTACATCTCTCTCTCATTCAGGCCCTAGAGTGTGATCGCGTCATACACGTGAGGCTCAAGGCCCCTCCCCTTGTTCTCGTTCTAGTTATAGTTGAAGTATAATCGGTTTAATATTAAGTAATGTTATTTGAATAATTATTACTCTTATTAATAAATCCTGTTATAATTTAACTCGTCGTTGTCTGTGATTATTGTGACTATATTTGTGATAACCGCTGGATTCACAACAGTCAGTGCTCGAATTTATCCTTCAATTAACCTTCTGAGACTGTATTTTGAGCCATCAATTTAGTCATTGGTCCCTGGTGACAGGGTGGTGCCCCGAGGTTACTACTTGTAGTAAACATTTATATATATATTGGTGATTATCACTGATAATCATTAATATGATAAGCCAATAACCAAATTGCTCCTACCTGTGCCCCAACAATGGTCACATTAAGCCTCATGGGCATTTTAATATGAAGATGACGTGTGGAAAGACAGTTGATGAATTCTTTTATATTATATTCCTGTCCTGAGTGAGGATGATTAAAGGTCTTAGTATCAAATGTATTTGAACAGTGTGCACATTTTCCACATCAACTCTTCTCTGTGATCAACAGAATCACAGAGAAGAGAGAGACGACAAAAATACAACTGAGAAACAACAATCAAAGGACGTGTTGAGGTGTTTCTGCAGATTAGTATCTTTATGTATTATGTATCTTTTTTCAAAAGATATCTTTTCTAGTCTCCAGTGGGGTTTGAGACCTCTGAACATGAAAAATGGAACAAATTAGAACATACCAGGAAATAGACCAGTGTTCGTTTCCCTCAGTTAAAATGACTCATAGGAGCCTTGTTCGTTCATTTCTGAGACAATCTTACAGTTAATTGATTAACTCTGATTGACTGTGAGCATTGTTGTGAGCATCATCTTTTTCCCTGAACAATATGAAACATATTTTCTGTCTCTCCAACATGATTACTCCAATGCCATCATCATATGATTTGCATTTCTTTTTTTGAAAGATGGATTCACTTTCTCGACCAGAACTGTTTGATTTCCATGGAGTCTCAATGACTCACTATTTCACAGACAACTGGGAGAACATTCAAAACTTCCAGGCCAGGCCAGATGATATTCTTATTGCATCATACCCCAAAGCAGGTCAGTCCATAACACAAACAGACAGTGTAAATGCTTAACAGATCTTGAAAGATGTGCATGTAGAGGTGAGGATTTGATATGATTTTATTTTCCTCTCTTTCTCTCTCATCTTCTCTCAAGGAAACACCTGGGTCTCCTACATCCTTGACCTGCTGTGTTTTGGTCAGACTTCTCCAGAGCGTCAGAGATCCATCCCTATTTATGCAAGAGTGCCTAACTTGGAGATCACCTTCTGTCCTCTGCAGCCAGGTTGAGTCACTGATAGGATACACATATGCATTATGTTTCCTATGTCACAAACATTTCTATACTATAAGAGAAATTATGACTATGATGTATTTTCATAATGCACTGATTTCAAAATTGACACTACTCAGGTAGTGTGCCATTACTTAATAACGTGCAGCTATCCTCATCTTTGTATCTGAAAGGTTGATAAACCTTCTATCATGTTTTTATTCAGGCACTGTATCAAACAGCATTTCCTGCAGGGTTGATTGACACATAACCTGTTGTAAAAATATATAGGATCAGGGACTTTTTCAACCACATATAAAGGAACAGAAATGCTGGACAGGCGTCCCACCTCTCCTCGACTGATAAAGACTCCTTTTGGGAGCAGAACTGCAGGGTATGTTTAATGATTGAAGTTTATTGCTTGATGAATATGCTATCAGACTAACCAGTAGTGTAAACAGGGGAAGGGAAGCTTTGCTGAAAGCAATGCTAACCTTATGCTAATCTGAGGGATGTCTACCTCTATGCAAACTCTGAATAAATAAAAAATCATATCAAGTTTCATGTGATGCTTGTCTCCAGATAATTGTTGGTTTTTCCTTATATAGATCATTTATGTGGCCCGCAATGCTAAAGACAGCACGGTGTCTTATTTTCACTTTGAACGTATGATGATGATTCAACCAGAGCCTGGAGACTGGAGCAGCTACGTCCAGAGATTCATGCAGGGGAAGAGTATGTATGAGATATAATTATGCTATTTTTTTTTCTGTCTTTTGCAAAGATGCAAATATTTCCCCAAACTTACTGAAGCACTTTAATGTATTATTCTGTGGCCCAAGTGGTGTTTGGATCCTGGTATGACCACGTGAATGGCTGGTGGAAGAAGAAACAGACTTATTCAAATATCCATTACATGTTCTATGAAGATATGATTGAGGTAATTTAGTTATTTCTGCAGGTTGTGGTTGTGTGTTCTCTTACTATCCAGGTTAATTTTGTGGTTGATAAAAGTTAGCCGATAACATTTGCCCATGTTTCCAGGATGCTGGACGGGAAATAGACAAACTCTGCTGCTTCCTTGGTTTGTCTCCTTCAGTCGAGGAGAAGGAAAGAATTAGAGGGGAAGTGCAGTTTGATGATATGAAAAGGAACAACAAGGTCAATTATAAGACATTCACAGGAATGGATTTCAAGGCTTCCTCCTTCATTAGAAAAGGTAAATTGAAAATTATATACAATACAGGTGACATGTAAAATCAGTTCTCCACCTAAAATACCTGACAGATTTTCTGTGGTTCTCCAGGAAAAGTTGGTGACTGGAAAAACCATTTCACTGTGGCCCAGAGTGAAGTGTTTGATGAAGACTACAAGAAAAAGATGAAGGACCCCACACTTCATTTCCGCACTAGCATTTGAACCAGGCTGCAGTATGCTAAGATAATTTATAGGCTATTGTGAGGAAAATCTGTTGGAAACAAAGTTATGCAACATGTTGCTAAAGTTATCTGAGTAAATCAAGCAACTAATCAAGTGTGAAGCAGATTATGTACATTATTTAGCTCAGTAATATATTATTATGTTTGTGCAACCAAAACTGGCAAATTGCCGTTTTGAGTTTGGTGTTCGTACGGACTGTGACATTGGTGTTTTAGTCATTTCCCCATAGTAGCCTATTGTTCTTCTTGTCTCTGCCAGAAAGCAAATAAATATACTTCTCAATGTCTTTAACAGGTAGATAGCTGCTGTATGACTGCACTATTACTTAGATACTTGGTTCTTCTTCTCTTTGCTATTATCATATTTGATCTTTATGGCACCAGGGTTTATGAGGCACTTTTTATGTGTGCACCAAAATAAAATAGAACACAAATATCTGAATCATTCATCCTGTTTATTATTTCATTCTGTGTGTGCAGAGATACATTTGATTAAAGAACATGATAGAGAGTTTTCCTTTTGCCAATACTGGTGTCTTTGGCAATGTATGAACTGATTTAATGCGGCTTACCTCTGACCGGATAACAGTGGTTCACATGTTTGTCTAGTCAGACTTAAAGGACACAAGATGTTCTTGCCTATGTTCATTTCAGGAAGTTGTGTAATGTGTCTCAGGGAGTATTACATAAGAAAAAGACTTCTTTTGAGTGCATGAGCCAGACACAACCACTGTTTTGGGAAATATCTACTGAGCAGGGTAAGTGTGCAGTAAACTACTTCAAACTTCAGGAACATGGCAGGGTTTTCAGTATGTATGTTTTAAAATGTGCTGCACTTATTGGGCAGGTTATTAAATGACAGAGCAGATGAATAATACTCTTCTGTCTTAATTCTCCAACAGTTGCAGGTCATACACAGTAAGCATTTTACCAAACCACTTCAACTGGTTAATATTGATTTGTTATCTGCTGGGATTAATGATTAAAATGTGGAGGCACAAACCTCATTCACAATCTGGAGCGTAGTTGAGTTGATAGGAGTAAATATGTTGTAATTACAGGTTGCAAACAGTAAATCTGCAACATTATTCTTCAGGAAACAAAGACTACAGGATTAAAGGGATTACAGTTTATATTCTTAAATTCCATTCAATGAGTAAATAAATAAATGTAAGCATTTGGCCATCATTGTTCTTTTGTGTATTTCAGTGTATTTTATTTGGTGTGGCAGGAACACTTAGCTAAAGAGGAAATGCTGTAATGTTTGAATATCCCCCTGTTAGTAACACTCTGTGCATGGCCTGAAAGCTGGTTGTCAGACTTGTAAAACTTGTAAACAGACTTGGAACTAAACTCCTGCTATGATAAGGCAATTTAACAAGACAACCCAATAACCTAAAAAAAGTCAACCTGTGTAGGAAACACAGAACAAAAGGGGACATGTATACTGGCTGATCAGACCAGCTGTACACAAAGGAGATGATATAAAACACTAAAAACAAAAGAAACAAACCAGGACAGTCACTCTATAAATTGAAATAAACATCCTATTAATCAAAGCCAACAGTATAATAACCAGTAAAATACCAAAGTCAGACAACTCATCAAAACTAAATGACTCCAATCCCCTCCTGATGTTGTGGGCACTTGATACAACCTTATTGGCACTTCCTGTATTTGGGACCACTGCTTCCTGGGGGCCATTTTTTTGGCCCGATCCTGGCCAGATGACCCCAGCAATGAAAACAAAATATAAAAAAAAGAATTAGAACAACTTACAACAGATAAATTAACATAATGTTGATTATACAAATCTTAGCTAAATGTGTGCTACAATTAGAATGAATGTTCTTCCAACAAACACTAAATAAACCATAAGTATGAATGAAATGAAATGAAAAACATGTAATAAAATGAAAGACTTGTAAAACAAAATCAAACCATGATTATATAAATTTTTTGATTGGCCTTTCCTAAAACATTAAAGAATCAACTTGATTGGATAAGAAAATGAATGCAGAAAATGAAAAAACTTAAAGGAGCACAGCTTGATCTCCATAACGGGGAACCCAGTCTTCATTTAATGCGTCCATCTGCACAAATCGACTCACAGTAGATGAAATCATTGATTCCACTAGTGATCTGATCAGTGGCACAAGACAGCATCCAATGACACATAGAACTGTAAGAATGATCAGGACTGAGGCAGACAAATGCAACAGTGTAGTTTGCCAACCTCTGGGAGAAGCCTAGGACCACCAATCATTTCCAGCATTCTCCTCTGTGTCACGGCTCTTCTGCAAATGAAGCAAGTCATTAAGGTGTGCAAAAACATGGGTCATGTTATCAGATACGTCAGGAATATAAGTACAGCAATCAGTGCCCACAACATGACAAACCCCCCCTTTGGTTTGCTAACACCATGTCCATGGCCAGCCTGTTCTGCAGAGCCACATTGCTGAGGCCCTGCACGGCCGATGTGAGTGTCCTAAACCCAATGTCCACGGTGCCAGTGAGATCTTCCAAGTCCAAGGCAGTTGCATAGATCTTCAATGCATTGTTCGTTGCACCGTACCTAGGCAGGAGAGCACCGAAAACCCTCTCCACAGTGCTGACTCGCTCTGTCTCTGTGTCAGTCTCTCTCCTGGCCCTGTGTGGTGGGTAATAGTGATCATAGTTAGTGTGAAAATGAGTCAGGTCAGGCACAGTCCTGACAGCTGGCAGCAGTTTAGCCAAGTAACATGTGCCACACCAACCAGGCCGTAAAGCCTGATAAACATGTTTTCCACACACCCAGACATGATGTCTGAGTGATCCATATCTATCACTCGATGGCATGTAGACGATGGGGTTGTCAGTACCAGTGTGGTTCAGACTGTCAGTACCTGTGAGGTTCAGGGCTCCAACATGCGGCATATGTCCTCGGCAGTTGTTCATGGTGCTATCCCACATTACCCCACATGTCGCCGCCACAGTTTGCTCACATGCTGACGTTCCCAGAAAGTGATTTCTGGGAGAAACACAATCTTGAGTGAAACACACTGTGCCTCTCTGACGAGTAGGATTTGTGGTCATCAGGGAGTGATAGACCCCCTGTTGAACAACTGTGGAAACATTCTAGAAGCGAACCTTTGACCCCTCGTAATTCACCACACTTACGTTAATCTTCAGCAGCTTTTCTGTAAGGTTGTGAATCACGCGCTCGGGACCATGTTCTCCCTGGGTGAGTTCTCCCTGGGTGAAAGCAATCATCGCCCCTAGAGTCTCAGAAACATTTAGAGGATAAGATTGCAGTGGCAATGAATTACCAATTTCATGTGGCATGGCAGCACAGACGTAGCAGCTCTCGTTGGTCAGCTTCCTGGCAACAGCTGCCACGGCTTGGTACCACGTGTTGTCCTCCAACCTCGATGTTGTGTTGTGTGTGATAACAGCAGATCTCCTCACCAACCGGTGAGGTGTGTGTGCTATTTCAGATTCGTTGTCAGGGTGAGGTGAGACTGTTGTGCTATTGTTCTTCACCCTCTGATAGTGGATTTCCTCCACACACAGCACAATCAATCCCACCCCGATGGAAATGACCGGCAGGATACCAGTCCCCACCCTTAGGCCGCATCCGAGCCGCCTAAGGGGATGGGCCGGTCTTGGCCTCTCGATCAGGTACATGTTGTGTGTTTGGATCCGGAACCCGTCTGCAGTGACTGGCGTGTATCCATGTAGCCCTCTCTGCAACCTTGACTGCTGTCTCCGTCACCAAAAGCACCTGGAACGGTCCGTTTCACCTGCGAGCTTTCCAGTTCTTTCGTCGGAAGTCCTTCACCACAATGTAATCTCCCACATTGAGGTCGTGGAGTTTTGTCTCCGCTGGTCTGGGCAGGGCAGCTTTCACCTGTTTGTGAATGTCAGACAAAACAGACGACAAGGTTGCACAATATCGTAACATTTCGTCTTCACACAGGCCAGTGTCTGGCAGCTGCCTCTTAGCGGGCCCAATCCCAGTGTTCAGAGGCCTCCCAAACAGGATTTCAAACGGGCTCAAACCGCTTCTGCTTCTCCTCCTGGCCCTCATATGCATTAGCACAATGGGCAGGGCTTTAGTCCAGGACACTTTAGCGGCCTCACACACTTTTACAAGTTTGTTTTTCAATGTGCCATTTTCTCTTTCACATGCTCCACCTGAGGCTGGGTGGTATTCACAATGTTGTCTTAAATCAATGCCCATGTACTCACCAACCATTTTTAGTGCAACACTTACAAAAGGAGTACCATTGTCTGAGCTGATTTTTGCTGGAATTCCCCATCTGGGAATTATCAGGTGCATCAAGGCCTTTGCCACTGCTGCTGCGTCCTGTTTTGCTGTGGGAAAAGCCTCAACCCACTTTGAAAACATGCACACAATAACCAAAACAAACTTTTTCCCTTCACTTTGTGTTAGTTCAATGAAATCCATTTGCAAGTGATCAAAAGGTTTGTCTGGTGGTGGGTGAGCGACCTGTGGAAAAACCTCTTCCCACATCCCACAATGCAATCAAAATATCATCAACATACTGCAACAAAGCACTTCCCTCTGGCAGCACCACAGTCTCCAGGCTATCCCTCAGAGCAGAGTTGTAAATAACCCTGACACAGACGGGTGAACGTGTACATTCTCCCATCAAAACAAAAGGCAACTGAGAACCATTTGCTATTTGATGGAATTTGAGACAAAATAGTGTGTGGATTCGGTACCGTTGGCGCCCTGGCCTGCACAGCTGAATTTACGGCCTGCAGGACTTACACAAATCTCCACTCCACAGGCTCGCCTTCAGGTCGAATCTTACGTACCGGAAAAATGGGGATTCTCACTGGAGAACCAGCACATGGTACAATCACACAGCAAAGCGTCAAACACAGGCCTGATGCCTTCAATTGCCTCGCGTCTGAGAGGGTGTTGGTTACGGCAGGGCCTGTAGTCTGATTTTGGTGTAATGATGACAGGCCCACAATTTTTTAATCAGGTCTACATCATGTTTACTTTTTGCCCAGAGATGGCCAGGAATATCTTTTAATTCCGGGATCTCTTCAACAGACTGCAGCATGTTGTTATCAGTATCAGAATCAGGAAATTCAAAACAAATAGTTGCATTTGTGAGTGGCACATCACAATCCAACAATTTGCGTTTCGCCCTCAGGGTTTCAGTCAAGTACACCTGAGGATCTGCTGTAGCCTTCCAGTCTGGGGAGGCATTTAATTTCTGCACCCAATGATCCAACTTTGTACATGCAGGGTTTTCCAATGCAATTTTCCAATTTACTCTCTTGCATCACTTCATCCATAATGTTTTCAATGTCACAACTGGAGTGTGTGTGTGTGTGTGTGTGCTCCCAGCTGCCGGCCCAGTGTCTCCACCAGACCCGTCCTGGCTCTCACTCCCACCAGTCAGTCTCTGTTGTCCTCCTCATCTCCCTCTGTCGGGCAGACGCGGGCCCAGTGTCCTCTCTTCCCGGTCCCCTCCACTGTGACCGCGGCCACGGCCTCTGTTCTGCCACCTGCGCCTGCGGGGGTCGCGATCACGGTCGTCCTCTCTCTTGCCTTTGTCCATGTCTTTTCTCATTTGGTGGGACCGGGCTGCAGCCAGGAATGCCATCATGCTTCTTGCCGTGGCTCGTTCTTTCTTTTCCGCCTTTTTCTCATTTTCCCTTGTGATGGTCCATTCAGCCCTTTTTGCATGGCTGGCGATGTCCACGAGGCGCGCGTTTCTCCATGTCAAAAACTCTTTCTCCACTCTCGCGGAAATCTCGGGTCTCAGTCCTCTCATGAACATCTTATCTTTGCACACAGTGTGGTGAAAAGTGCCTTGTATTCCGCGTTTTCGGCTTTTTCCATGTCAGGCTGCTTTAATCTGAGGTTTCCCGCATCGCGAAGCGCGGGGGAGACTCTGCTCCGGTCCCCTCTCAGGTGGTTTGCCAGGAGACGTCTCAGTTCATCAGTTGTCGGCCTGTGCGATGCCACCACCGCTGTCAGTTGTTCAACCAGCTTTTCGCCCCCCTCTGATATCGGTGGCAACTCTGCACAGACATCATGCACTCCAGCTTCACACACTGGGGCGCGGTGGCTTTGGGGGTCTGCCTACGCTTTGCCTCACCCATCCACATGTCAAAAGCTTTCCAGTCTGGCTCACTTCCCCTCTTGCTTCTAGTTTTTTGACGCATTTCTTCTCTATATTTAAGCACTGCACGCAAACCCTCCAGTTTTTTTAACACTCAGGCTGCCTGTTCTTGGAAAACAACATTCTCTGACCCACAGATCTAATTGGGCTATGGCTTCTTTTCCATAGTTAATTGTCATGTACTTCACATTTGAGGCATTATAATCTGGTCCCTCCAAGGGTTTACTTTGTTCTGATCCCATGACTATATATTCTCTCAGGCGTTTTAGCAATCCTTTAATAATCAAATTTAGATTCTTTTACTTTTACTTACCCTTAATTGTATTTTAATAATAAAAGTATCACTTCTAAATTTGAATTTATTTATTTTATTCTTAAATTACTCTTAAATTAATTTCTTTAGCAAATTGAATTTAATTCTCCTTAGACAGTCAAAAATGTTAAGCCGAGACAAACAAGAAAAAAAACCAAAATCCTCCTCTTCTCCCTTTTGAGAGGCTGGTAAATCCAACTTACCCCCTAGATCCCAGATCTACGATCCTAGATTCCCAATCTAGGCGCCCGGTTTCACTGCACCAGGCAAGTCCGCTCCCTCAAACACCCTCTTAAACTTTTTCCCCAGGAAAAACTGGTGCCCGGCACCTCTGCCGACTCTACTTTTAAGAGGAGCGAAGCTTCTGCGCAGTCAGGCCTCTCACTACCTTGGTCTACACCGCAAAAAAAAAAAACTCTCAGAAAAGCAGCGAGGCATTTGCAGCCACCGAGTTTGTTGAACCCCGACAGTGAGAGGACTCCGCTTTTCCGGACGTCAGGCCCTCCTCTCAACCTTCCTTTTCTGGGGGAGTTAGAGGTTTTCCAAGAGCCTGGCCCTTGGCGTGCGCACGTTCTAACACCCTCGGTCCAGAGGTCCCGGAGTCCGCCCACGGATGGGGTCCCTTCGTTGGTCGCCAAATTTGTGGTGGCAAAAAATATTTTACCTTGTTCAGTAATTGAAAAAAGAAGATCTTCACGCGTCAGCTGTCTTTCTTGAGTTTAATAAACATTCATGAATGGAGTCACACAAACACAACCGAACAGCAGTACAGTCAGTGAGTGAGTGGCCTGAAGATGTTTTCCAGGGCCACAGTCTTATAGTCCCAAAACACATTCCACAAAGATGAAATACGATCCTCTCTTTCACCTGCTTGCCTCTCCCCAAACACAATGTCCCTGTAACTCACAGCTCTGTCTCCACCGAGGTCGAATGAGCAACCCTTATCATAAACAGATAGGCAGAAGGGCAAGACAACCATGTACATTGTCTACATGTGTTTATCATGGCGAGACGGGCAAGGGCATCCAGATATACTGTCTCCATGTGCTCATCATCGTTAGAAATATCCACACAGTCTTTGGTTACACAGTTTTGCATAGACACACATGAGTTATACCAAAATTTCCCATTACAGTATCAATCTCAGTCTAAATTAAAAGACACCAACCCACTCGCATTATATTTGGCAACTGTGCATTCCTACTGTGCACTTTGATATGTAATAAAATAGATGGTACTGTTGATGTTACTGAGTGAGACTTTAAGTTTGATTGACAAGGAGACTGCTTAATCACTGCATAGTGAACCTGATGATGTAACATTATTGAAAATGATCAAAAGGCAAAGCTTAATGAATGCCACTCTGATGCATTTCTTGACTCTTATCTACTTTCTATTACGTCACCAGTTTGTGCAGATTGATTGGATGGTGCGCAGGGTGTCAGCTAGATAAAGAGTTGGCTTCAAACTGTTTAAGAGAGTGAGACACATACGTATGAAGATCTCATACAGGTAAGCTATTGCAATGGAGTTTATGAACATTATCTATGGCTTGTTTAGAGGGCTGTCGGGTGAGCCAAGGGTATGTTATGTTGTCTTTTGACACATTATATATAAATGATATTCCCAGTATTGTTGTTATTACAGGTAGTTAACGTTGTAGCATCTAATGTGACTGCTTACTGGAACAACTGGCAGATGATTTTTGCCTTATTACTATTTGTATAGATGTTTGTCATTTGTCATTTGATTAACTATAAATAAACCACTGGGTACCTATATTTGTATGACTGCTCTAATATGAATTGTATTTGTGTGTGAAAGCGCAGTTACAAAAGTGATCCAGTCCTTGACAGAGTTAAAGCAAAAGGAAATGAGCAGTTCTCAAATACATTGTGCTAAAGTCTACACCAAACAATAAACATAGGGAGAAACTACTTTGTGTACAGTTCAAAGGTCTGCTCAGGAGAGAATGATACAAGCACCATTTCATGTGTTTGAATTGCGGGCTGCACCCATTTTTTTGAGAAACAACTTCAAGTCTTGAAAGAGTTAAATTAGCATCTGATGTCGGTAGCTGCCATTCTCCAAGCATGCATATTAGATATATTTACACTATGTCTGTTTTATTGAAACATTGTTCATGTTCAGAGATGTGGACAGTTTTCTTTTCGTAGGTCACTTCAGACTGGTGCAGTTATCAGAGATATCAATAAAACTGGTCTGGATTTCCTCCAGAAGAGCAATGAAGGAGGACCAAATATTCTTAAACACCTATGCCTAAGGGGGAAAGTTGTTCTGTGGTCAACTAAAATCTGAGTTTAACATGTAGACGTACCAGCAAGAAACTAGCTTGGAAGCTAATCGTGGCTCAGTATGCAACTCACTCAAGTGTGATGAGGAAATTTCACTGTTACTACTGCTGTTACTGTGCCAGTAGATCTTCTGCATCTAGTGCTTAAACTTTTGAAATCAGAAATTATTGCATATTCATAGATTCTGGATCTTTTAATGAGGGAATAGGCATAAATGTCATTTTGAGAATATTTATAATATGTTTGTCTCTATGTGGCTGGAGAGGATTTTTATATTCTTCTAATTTGTCTTTAAAGGCAAACCTTATTCTTTCAAGGCGGAGGGAACCCAATATGTCATTTAGCCGATGCTGTACTGGCGTTTTTCCAGTAATATTTTCTTAGGTTTGAAAAGCCCCTGGGCAATAAACTGTTTTTGTAAGCTTTTAGTGTTAATCTGGACCCACAAACTGAACACAAGAACTGTGGTGTAAAGTAGTAGTACTAGTTAAGTTCTTTATTAGCAACTTTGTCGACTTAGGAGGAATTTGGCTTGTGATGGAAATGAGGGGTTTGGTGGTTTGGCAGAGGGGGGTAACAGTCTGGGGGCAGGTTGATTGCTGATGCAGATCAGGGTACTGGAGTGGTTGCTGGCTGGAGCAGTTGGCAGAGCAGCGTTGACAGGTGGGGATCCTTAGAGGGTGACAGCAGACTGCAGCTCCATCAGGTGGTGAGTTAGATGATCCGCAGGGAGACTGATACTGAGCTGGGCTGGCCGACAAACAGGCAGGGCAGAGCAGGATGACAAAAGGCTAAACCTGAAGCACAGAAAGGAAGCCAATTTGCAAAAAGTCCAAAAACCTAGCAAGCCCTAACAAAGAAGCTTTGGCTGAAGTGTGATACCACTGTGAGTGACGGCACATTTCTTGAAGAGCGGTGAGCAGAACGGTCTTTATACTGCAGTAGGGTGGCGGAGTTGATGACAGGATGCAGATCAGGTGTGCAGGGGTACTTGGAGGGATCAGGCGCTCAGGAGGCCACACCCTGCCGCACAGACCAACACATACACACACACGGACAGACACAGAAACAAACTGGGGACAAACAAACACGTGGGAAGGGAACACAGCAGAGAACACAGTGAAAACAGGACCTAATCCTAACGGTTTTTGAAGCACCCTCAACGAAAATAGTCTCTCATGTGTCTGTCAAAAAATCTGAAATCAGGTTTATAGTACCTACGACTTTCTAAATAGATGTGTTACTGTTCTTATGTTCGATAACAACCTGGCCACAAATCATATGGAGAAACTTTGTATTTTGTGCCACTCTCTCAGATGGACCTGCCACCCCGACCCACACTTTTTGACTTCCATGGAGTCTCCATGACCAGATACTTCACTGACAACTGGGACAACATACAGAATGTCAAAGCAAGACCAGATGATATTCTCATAGCTACTTATCCTAAAGCAGGTGTAGTTTTTCGTACATTACATTATTGTGGCATTTTTGTAATAGAATGTTTGCTTTTGTTTAGTGATTATACACGTGATTCAACTGCCATTAGCCAACTGAATATTATCTTTCTTGATTTTCCAAGGAACCACATGGGTGTCCTACATCCTGGACCTTTTGTATTTCAGCCAGGTGTCACCTGAACGTCAAGACACAGTCCCACTCCATGACAGAGTGCCATTCCTGGAGCTGCACATGCCTGGATTCCCCTCAGGCCAGTGTTTGTTAAAAGGCTGATACTGTGACACGTGCAGTGGTGTTATATAGTAAGTTAGTGTCATCGTGACATTATGGTAATGTCGTTCTTTCTTGTATCAGGCGTCAATGAGCTGAATAAATTAACCACCTCTCCACGCATCATCAAGACACATCTGCCAGTCCAGTTCATTCCCAAGTCCTTCATGGAGCAGAACTGTAAGGTATACCTGTTGTGAATTAATCAGAGACAAAAGCACACAAGGATTTAAAGGATGCTCATATTTTATTCTTTTGTTCGTGCCATAGAGAGAAACCCAAAGGTTCCTACAATGAGTAGTCAGTTGGTGACAGTGGGGAGGAAAAACTCCCTTTTAACAGGAAGAAAGAGAGAGAGAGAGAGAGAGAGAGGGAGAGACCAGCAACAGCTGTATAATACTGTTGTTTGTTGATTGCTATAGTGAAAATAATAATAGTAATACCCGTAAGTAGTGGTGTCAGAGATACCTGCAGAATGAGGACGGAGAGAAAGAGAGACAGAAAGTATTGTATAATTGCAATCTAACTGTCTAGGCCCATAGCAACATAACCAAAGGATGGTTCAGGTGTAGAGAGCTTGTCTACCTCCTGAACCCAAACTGGGAGCTGGTTCTATGATAACATACTGTATGTAAAGTATGCTCAGAGTGGACATTCCTTATATTCTATTGTCAATAAAACTAATTTGCCTTATGATGGGTATACAGTACACGTGTTTATCATAATGAAAGAACATGTCACCCAATGCAACAGTTGTGGCCATTGATGTGTTTTTATAGTTTTTATACAACAATGGAGCTCTATAGCACAGAGGAATAAGATATGAGGGTTTGGGTTTGGTAGGACTAGTTCGTTGTTGGTCTTTTTATGGGACTTGCCGACCAAACCAACAATATAAAATATTATCACACTTGTGCTTTAAATGTGAGTTTGGATACATATATGTGTACGGTTTGCCAGCTTTTTTTTTCTGATTTCTCTCTGACTGTAGATAGTCTATGTGGCCCGAAATGCCAAGGACAATGTGGTGTCTTATTTCCACTTCGATCGCATGAACATGGTCCAGCCAGAGCCAGGAGACTGGAGCAGCTTCCTGCAGAGATTCGTGGAGGGAAAAAGTGAATAACAGAATGAGAGCATATCACTGAGTGAATATGTAATAAATTAAAGTTTATTTCATCCCTGCAATTTGTCTTTTTGTTAACCTAACAGTGGTGTTTGGTTCCTGGTATGAGCATGTGACAGGCTGGTGGGAGAAGAAAAAGACGACTTCTAACATCCTTTATTTGTTCTATGAAGATCTGATTGAGGTGAGTATAAGGTTGGACTGTGGAGTTGTAAAGACTAGCATAAGCTTTAATATTTTTGTCTTTGCAGGATACTGAACGGGAACTCAGCCGACTGTGCTCCTTCCTGGGAGTGTCTGCCACTTCAGAGCTGAAGAGACAAGTGGTAGAAAAAGCTCAGTTTGACAACATGAAAAACAACAAGATGGCGAATAGCTCCACGGATCAAGTCTTTGATTTTAAGATATCTGCTTTCCTGCGCAAAGGTTAGATACATTTGCCTCCATGTTTGTAAATGTTATAGGATTAAAAGGAAGCAGAGAAAAAAGAAAAAGACGTCTAAATTTTATTGCCGTTTCTGTTTTACAGGAAAAGTTGGGGACTGGAAGAATCATTTCACTGTTCAACAGAATGAGCAGTTTGATGAAGACTATAAGAAGAAGATGAAAAACACAGATCTTCAGTTTCGCACAGTTCTGTAGCTGATCATATTCACTCTCACCATTACCATTATGTGAAAATACAGCACATACAGTAACTAAAAGTAATGAAAATATGACAGTAAGGAGATTTTCAACTTTTCTCAATTTTATTTTGAATCAAGACACAAAATGCAGCAAGGAATACAAGAACCAAAGTTCAATGAGCAAAATAAAGGAATCAAACTAACACTGTACTTATGCACTGTTACTACAGATTTTGAGGGGGTACAATGATTGTATTTTCTATGGCACGTACTGCTTTGGGGAGGGGACAACACTACAAGTTTCAGGTGCCACCCTGGTCATAAAGTAAAAGAGGTAATAGCAAGTACCGATACAGTGAAATCTTACAGGCTCATTGGAATGACAACAACACAAGGCCATTGTACTGTAGATACTAAACAAGTCATATATCTCACGTCACTGAGAGGTACTGCAAGTCACCCTGAGGTAACTGGAAAACAAGTCATGAGCTGGATCTAACCGGGAACAGAGACACGAGTTAAGTTTTATGATTTCAATGATGAGTTTTAATGATGTTCATCCACTTTGGAAAAATGTTGCTTATTATTACATATTCACAAGAGTCAACCAATCTGTGACTGCAAGTCTTAGTTTTTCAACAATGTTAAAGTCATTTTGGAACAAAACTTTGGAAATGTAAGTGTGAGGAGACTGGGCTATTTTCAGGATCACCAAACAGTTTCAAGTGAATTACTAGACTAAATAGGGTGTTTGTTTTGTTCACTGCTTTCCAATGCCTTTGTCATCATTTAATGATAGAAAAAATAAAGGAGAAATCTAAATCCTGCAGACCATGGTCATTAGTTATACCTTTTTGCAACACCAGCATCATTATTACAATCCTGAGCACAGCCCAGAAAGTCCTTGACTTTCAAGTATCAACTGTCACAGCTCTGCATGTCCTTAACAGGCCACAATCTGATGTCAGAATAGCATAATTGTCTGCACAGCTCAGACACATAAGCAATACCACTTTAGATTGTCTTTCACAGTAACAACTAGGACTATGTTTCAAATACAACTTTATTCATGGACATCAAAAATAACAGTATTTACATTGGTGCTTATACATCATATATTTGAAAGACATTTTCCTCTTGAGTAGTAAAATATTTCAGTTTAGTGCTCAGGCTTACAGTTAAGTGCTCTGTTATTGAGTTAGGTATGAGAGTTCTGAGGTTCATGCCAAGCCAGACTTGTGTGTTGCAGCCCTGCAAGCTGTGTAGCATTTAATTAGAAGAGGAGATCAAACCTGTTGAATTGACTCAATGCAACCGACAGGATCATGAATATGTTTAATATTCTTCGTTAGATACTGTAAAAATGCAACTAGAGGCTTCAATTGTACATATTTATTGATGGCAAAAGCTTTGTCCTACAGAAAAATGTCTAGATGAAATGCATTAACCTCACAGTTGAATACTTGAATTTCATTTTAAAACGGACTATTTCAGCGAAAGCTAAAAGCCTCGGCAACAGTTTCACCATGTAAGCATGTGTGTGCATGTCTCTGGCTGTTGTCTACTGCCTACCTCTTTATATAACCAGCTTCACATTAACCTAGAAGGCAGACTGCACAACAACAGCGGCAGCATGTTCAGAGCTTAGAAGTAATCCATAGTTGAGTCACTATGATACTGTTAAGACTCTATACAGAGTTAACCCAAATAATGGGTTTATAGAACCATTGCAAATAGCACAGAACCAACCCAGGTTATGTATGGCACATCTTTACTTCACAAAGCAAACTGAAATATGGAAGACAGTAAATAAACTATGAAAGCAATGAAATTCACGACTGTTTACATGCAGAGATTTTTTCACAGAGACAGTAGAAATGAGACCTACTACCTTTAAAACCTTTTGAAACTCGATATGGCGCTAAGAATGTCTTCAGACATGAAATTCATTATCTCAAACTATTTTCTGGATTTCCTACATTATAGAAATTCATCACCATCACAAGTTTCATGTCAAGCCTGCTGAGGAACCTGCTGAAATGTGTGTATGGTCCCAGTGTACTTTAAGTTATGTCAGTGTTATGCAGGAGTGTATTTAGAAGGAAAACAGGACACAAAAGAGAGGGAGATGATGTGTGCGTAAGAAAGAGATGGAGAGAGTTAGGCGTGTGCTGTGTTGTTTATCTGTGCTATATCTCCCAGTTTTACTCCCAGAGTAAAAGGTATACCGTATCTGTTCCACAAACATAGTTGTTGAACCCTCTAACAAGGTAAAAGGCAACTAGATGATATTCGTTAAGTCCATCACCCAGATCCCCTTTTTATTATTTTCCCTCTTCTAAAAATCATTATTTTTTGAGGCAGTTCATTGATCAAATTTGCCAGTATTTGCTGAAGTCTTGGTTAGGAACGGAATTTGTTTAGATGGTTATGTCTGATGTGCAGTCATTGGTCCTCATGTCCAAGGTTTGGTTCATAGGTCAATAATTTCACTGCTGACACTGGCAGAGTCGTCATGTCGGCTAACCTCCAGGTAACTCCGTGACCCCACTGGCCTCCCAGCCCTTCCCCGCACCCTCTCTGAGTCTGGTGTGATGAACGGCCGCGTGTCATCCACTCCATCCTCCCCCAGATTCCCTGTTGATGTTCTGGAGGGACGAAGTGACACAGGGCATGACACTGATGAGGGGACACTTCCCACCCCATTCCCAGCCCACCTGTGACCCTGATGTGAAGGTGTCGGGGGAGCAGTCACCTGCCTGCTGGGTACACTGCTGAGTACGCTGCCCCCCAGTGGCATGGATGACTCTGTTGGGGCATCACTGCTCTCAGAAAGCAGCTGAGGATCACTGTTCCTCCGGAGCCAGGGTCCCTGACTGACCCCTGAGCCTGGGGAGGGGGACTGTGAGGTTTGGTTCAGAGGATGAAACAGGCTGCCTCCACCGAGTAGGTGTTCTCTGTGCAGAGCCTCATCAATGCTGCGGGTCAGGTCAATTGGGGAGGGCGGCCGCAGATCAAACTCATAGAGAGACAGGGAAGTGTCCCTATCCTGATCCAGGCTGCCACTCACTGAGCGCTGTGGAGGCCGGCCCAGCGCCTGCAGTCTCAGCAGGGAGCCGGTGGAGCCATCAAATATGCCTCGTTCTGCAGAGTGGCCCCTATGGTTGCGTCCTCTATTGCTGTCTTTGACACACCGTGGCTGGGCAGTTGCCTGCTCATGGTTTTGGTTCCTGATCAGACTTTTACTGATGTCAGCTCCAGGACGTTCCTGACCAGCCCAGTTGTTAGGCACCTCCCCTGGTCCTCCTCCCACCCCATTACTATCAGACTTTCTACAAGGCTTCCCTCTCAAGCTCTGCACTATCTTGGACCAGCAGGTATGTCTTTGCGTGGACCCTACAGATTGGCCAGGGGATTGCAGGTCTCCTGCTGCTCTGCGATCTGGTCCTCCCTCCTCCGTTCCCCGGCAACCTTGAGGCCTCCAGAACACCCAAGAACCTAGGAGCAGGAGGGAGAACCCCCAGGCAAGCTCTAGGAGCCGGGCCCAGAAGTGAACCAGCCACCATCCCCAGTTGAAGTGTGTCCAGTCCCCTAGCAGTCCATAGAGCCATAAGGTGGCATGAACATGCAGTCCACAGCACAGTGCCCCCACAACTGCACACACTGCCAGCACTCTCCCCAGGATCACGCCTATCCTCCTACTTCCTGTCCAAGCCTTCCTCCTGGCCTCCTCAGGGACTCCAGGGTGGGGAATGGGAGGACAGCGTATACGTGGAAAGACATAGCAGAGGAAGCCCAGACAGAGAGCCAGGCCCCAGCACAGGGACAGGACCTGCAGAGTGACGGGCACCACAGGAGACAAAGCTGGAGAAAGCATATCAGCTGCCAGCAGCAGGGTACACTGCAACACTGCCAACACGGCCACCAGAGGAGGACGCTCCATATTTGAAGGTAACACACTTGTCCCTGCCACCCTCAAGGCCAGCAGTGCCAGGGCAGCATGCGTCCACACCAGCAGGTGTAGAGGCAAGTTGTAGATGGCTGTAACTGCAGGGCGAGGGATCAATTTCCGTGTGCCATAGGGGTCAATTAGAAAAAGAGCAGCCCTAAGACCTCCGGCCAGAAACAATAGAGCATTGGCAAGTGCAAGAGCACCCCGATGAGGACAGTTTGTGCCAGGGGACAGGGTGAGGCCAAGAGCGGCTCCAGCAAACAGGAGGAGGAAGAGACTTGCTGAACCATAGACATGCAGCTCCCAGGCGAAAGCCAGCGTCCGGCTCAGGTCACCCCAGTAGAGAAGTGTGCCATTAGGGGAGGGATTGGCGCTGGGGGAGGGGGCTGGATAAGAAGTGGAGTGGGGAGCTTGGTGAGGATGTCCCAGTGGAATGGAGCGGTTCTTCTGCCTAATACCAGTCTGGTAGGTGGGGCTAAACCTTATTCGGGTGACTGGTACAATACCGGTGGTAAGGAAGGATGCAGTACCTAGAAAAGGAGAAACAGAGTTTTGGTGTTCAGATTTTTAAACACATGAAGTCAAAATGTTAGACAGGCTAGTCCTTCCTTATTTCCTGCCGTTTAACTCAAAGGTAGAACAATGCTACAAAAATGCATGACATACTATTCAGAGCCACTAGAGGGGTGTAGCTCACCATCAAAGTCATGAGCCAGAACCATCTGACCCTCAAAGTTTTTTTTACTACCTTAATGAGTTCATCACAGACACATTGTCCTAGCTCTATATGCAATATAAATATCAACACAAGACATATCTATTTGAAAAATCTGCATCAGTATTTTTTCGTGTGTCTCTCTCAGGTTAGTGTGTTGCTACCCATCAGAAAATATGACCTAGTATGAAAATAACAGACCTAAAGTAAAGACAGTATTCCTTTGTGCGGGTAGAAATATGCAAATTACATACCATGCACGCAAGAGGGCACACACAACTGCACATGTACTCCAAAAACAAGGCAAAACAACTAAGCTAATTTTAGTGTATGGGGAGAAGAGGTTGTTTACTACATCAGACATTTTGCTGAGCGAAACACCTAGATTATGTAATTTACCAGATCATCTATGTTACATACTATAGTGCGGTGTCACAATGCATTTATGAACAAAGAAATCTCTCTGTTCAAATCTGCAGCCTTATACAATACAAATACAATACAATACAAAAAATCCTTATAGGACAACACCATCACAATATGGCATCTCAGTCTCTCTCTCTCTCTCTCTCTCTCTCTCTCTCTCTCTCTCTCTCTGTTGCTCACTTTCTCATGCACACACATTCTTCTGTTTGTTCAAGGCACTCCACCTTGTCTTCTTGCAATACCCTGGAAACACCGAACAGCACTATAATCCTAGGGCCATTTGTCACCAAGTACTTTGTGAGCTACTCAACTGTGAAGATAACAGCATAAAGAACCATGACATACAGGAACTAAGCACCATAACATTATGTGAACAACAGTGCTACTCAATGTAATAACTTTAAAGTATTTTATAAGAAGATAATGAATATGTCAAATATAAAGACTGGATGCCTGATGGGGCCCGAAGAAACAGTTGCAGCATAGGAGAATTATTTATAAGGAATTGTTTCACACATACACATTTAACTTGATGGATAGTGGAACAAAATGATCAGTGCTAAAACAATCAAACCATCAGCCACTTGGAGGACTGAGGAGGTCCTCACCCTGTAGAAGACACCCATAAACCTGACATGCTGACTAATGACTCACTCCAGCATGTGTTTCACTTCCTGGCTCTCTCCCTCACTCCTCACTCTACCACACACACACACACACACACACACACACACACACACACACACACACACACACACACACACATTTCACTTTAAGACTCACATAGGCGAGGACTGCATACAGATCACAGACGCACTTCTTTATTTATATAAAGGTATGTTTTACTTCCTTCCCACAAACTTTTTTTTTTCTTACAGGAGCAAGATCCAGACACATTCCAGATGTGCTGATCACATTTCACAGCTGGATACACTTAAACTTACGTCTACCCTTGAGTTTTTTTCACTGCTTACACTGCTTTATATGTCCACATGTTGCAGTGAACTAAAAAATAAATATTCTGTTCCATCTCATAGGAAACACAATCATGTTTATATGGCCCAGATAATGTGGACAGATATATGCATACTCTACATACAGGTACCAATGGATACAGGCTGTTACTTATTTCAATGACCTGCCAACGAGCCAACTTGAATGCTCAGAATGTGCTCATAGGGCAGGAGAGCCTGAGTGTTTAAAAGTTATTAAGATGTTGTTCTAATGGTATCTAAGAGACTGGCCCATGTGTCCCATGTGTCATGCTTTTCCTTTTCCATCTACGTTTCCTCCACTCCCCTCCCTTCATCCCTTTCTCTGTGCATCTGGTTTTCATTACCTTCTCCACTCCCTGCATTTCTATGCCTGTACCTTTCTTCTACCACACTTTCACCCACCCGGTCTAGTCTCTCATCTGTATTCCCGACAGTCTCTTTTTCAGACACTACTTTTTCCCTCTTGTCTATCTCTCCGCTTGGCTGCGAATCTACCCGCCCCCTGCCTCCCACCCCCTTTTTACCTCCAGCTCATACTTTCTTCCCTTGCTGTGTATACCCCACACAACTACCACCCCGCTTTCCATGGAAAAGTGTCTCTACTTTTTCCCTCCTTTGAAGCTTTTTTCAGATTCTTCCAGTATAAAAATCCCAGCTGTTCAGTCCATTTTGATTTATCAAAACTCTAAAACTAGTGAGGTACAAAACACAACAGCCTCTCTTACCTGGCCTTGATGACTGTACAGTTGTGCTGGCTGTATTCCTTCCTAGTTGTGCTGTTTTGTTGGGTTCATTCGATGCTTTTGAGGATAATCTCACAGAATTTTGTGTAGTAGTAAGCACACTAGTAGTAGATGTGGTTGTCACTTGCGGTATTGTGGTGTTTAAATGTGAAGTCTTCTGGCTTTGGCCAGTAACTGGAAGTCCTGAAGCCTGTGGCTGCTCATCTGTAGAGCCAGTGGTGGTCGTCGACACAGAAGCAGAGTCCTGCTTTGGAGGAACTCTGTCGGTGGGAGGAGTGTTTTCTGTCAGTTCACCTAAAACATGATGGAAAAGACATATTTGACGTAAAGATTTTGTCCTAAACAAAACTTTATAATCATGAAGCACTCATTCTAATATATCTGATTTCTCACCTGTTAATATCACAGTCCGAGGTGTTGCTTGTGTTACCACAGGGGACGGTGTGGCTCTTGTCTCAGTCTGTGGTGTTGTAGAGATTCTACTGGCTGTTGTCAGCCCAAGCAGGTGAGGCTTCACACTCAGACTGTCCAGTGGTGGTGTCTTTACGTCAGAAATTGTAGACAATGCGGTCTGTGCCTGTGGCCAATACTGTGCCATTTCATCACCAAACGTTGGTAGAGGGACAGGTAATTCCTCCTTCACAAACATCACTGTTGGAGTACTACCTGATCCTAACCCCTGTGAATCACCATCCTCTGCCACTTTAACTGCTCCCTCCTCTGTTTTCCCTGCTGTCACTGGCTTGGCACCTGCAGGGTCAGCAACAGCAGTGGAGGACAAAGTGGGAAGAGGTGGAGTCAAGCCTTTTGTAGTAGCATCTCCCTTTGCAAAAGCCCTAATGAGTGCTAAACTAGCTGTGTCAGTCCTGGGCCTGGAGGCAGTTGGTTGGGTTAAAATTGGCCCGCTGCTGAGGTTCTGCATAGAGAGGGCAGATATAAAAGAAGGAGTGGACTGTGTAGTAGGACGGTTCATTCTTTGCCCCCGTTGCACTGCGTTCGTATTTGTCAGCCTATCGTGGACTGTAGCTCTGATAGGCACATCACTACGCCCTCTGGGAGGTAAAGAGGGCCAGATTCGAGCAGTTTGTTTAGTTGGTGGAGGTGAAGAATTAATAGGCAGGTCCAGAGAAGAGAAGGAGGAGGAGGAGCCGATGATGATCTGGGCATGTGAAGAATGGAGTAAGGAGAGCAAGAAGCTCAGGAAAAGGAGGGACATGGGAGCCATGGTTTGCCTCTGAGTGGTGAGCAGTGACTGGTCCCTCTGTCTGTCTCTGTGTGGGTCACACCATCCTTCCACGGTGCCTCTGGTGGCAGAGAAAAACAGGCTTTGTGTAAATGCCACGCAATAAAAAAGCTACACAAGCACAAACATATAGAGGACATGTAAACAATATATCACACAGGAAGAAATACCTAGTAATGTTGCTTCAGCTCTGCTGAAAAAGCTTGAATCCATTGCAGAATTTTTGTCTGTGTAGTAGCAATGGTCCATAGCTTGCTAGAATTTAATACATTCAATTGTTAAACTCTTTAGATTAGACACTGATTGTTTCTAATCTGAGGAGGGCATACTGCAGCCTTGCTATGCTGATTCACAGAACAGGTCAATGAAACTCCCACAGGGTTTCAGCAGCATTACACCAGCACACACACAGGGTGTGGTAAGGTATACTGTTTCAGAATACATGGCACATTTGCCGACACACACAGGCAAACACTAAGGCAAGAGTTCAACTTGTAAATTACATAAGAAGTTGCACTGTCAAAATGAATGAGGCAAAAACCAAAAGAAGTCGCAGATGGTTTCATTCAGTGGCAGATGGATATATTAACTTTTTGCCACACTAGCTCTGCCATAAAATGTTCTTTGGATGAATATCAGTTTCTTTCTCCTCCGAAGTTGACGCTACTCCCTTTCATGCTAGTTCTGTTTGAGTCACGGATGCCAGGAACTGACAGCTGTAACACAGAGTATGGTGAAGCTTAGAGAGCCCAGTGACACGTAGAAGCCCTCAGGCTCCTGAGGATTACACAATCCTACGAGTCATCTAGCTAAACAGCTGTAAATTGCATCCCCTCAACGTGCACTTCTTATCAAAAAACACCCCTTTTCTTTTACTATTTCAGCCTCTGACTTACGTAAATTTCCCTTGTCCACACTAGTCTCTACCTATGACTCACAGTGGGAGATAACCTCAGGGAGCAGAATCAGGATCATACCGAAACTTCAGCCTTAAACATCAGGAGGGAAAACAAAGAAAAAAAGCCATCAGTGCCCATGGGGGAATTCATTCTGCTGCTTATGACTCACCTAGGGCTCATTCACAGCTGTGATGTCTAGTTTTCCTGAGAAATTACTGCAGCTGCTCACTATGGTTGGTATATACATTTAGTGCTCATGAACACATGTAAAATGTGCGTAATCTGTGTGAGCATATGGAAAATGTGTTTCAGTATGTGTGTGTGCACAAGGACTCAGTCACCAAGCAGGAAGTCACACAGCGCGCTGTAGGTATGTGAGGAAATTTAGACTAGTGCACAGCAAACACTCATTACTAAGTGTCAGTGGTGCTGCTGTAGAGAAAAGCTGTCCATGGATACAGTAATATAAGTGGTGGTGTATCTCAATCTCCACCCACTCACAGGAGCCTCAATGTTTGTTTTCTTTCCTGTCTCAGCCACCTCTTCTGCTCTCGGTCTAGTCGGCTGTTAGCCAATCCCATCTCTAATTAATCCGTGTTTCCCCTTTCTTTCTTTTCCGCATGTTTAACTGGACTTATTTCAACACAGTCGTACAACATGGTTCCGAATGAGGGTTGAAAGAATGTCCTGAAGAAAGAGAGATAAATAGAAAACAGAGCAGGTGGATGTAAGAATGTGGAGATAAGAAAGAGGCTCACGGAGAGGATGGGCAGGAGGGGATAGATGGAGATGGAAGGGTGAAGAAGGTGGAGGAGGCACTGTGATGGTAATGAAGCTGACAGAAGAGGGTATGGTGAAGGGAGGGGGCAGGAATTGAGGGGATCTGTGACAAAATTAGGACTGAGAGAAGTGGTGATGGCGGGGATGGCTAGTTGACAGAAGCTGACAGAAACTAAGAAGAAGAATATTTGAGAAAAAGAGTCACGAGGAAACTGTGTTTCAGGATTAGCAGAGATATGGCGGACTGTCCAGGAAGGCATGCGCGGAAACTGAGCCTGCCTCACCTTTGCTCTGAACTTAACTGGCAGGTGTGCAGCCTCTGGCGGCTGGAGATAAACAATCTGACTATTGTGAAATGGCTTTTAGTAAACATACCACTATCTTGACCCAAAGTAATCCAGCGTGCGTCAGCCTATGTGTATGTGTATGGGTATGTGTATGAAGGTAGGCAGCAGTGATTAATGAGTCTCAAAAGGCATTTGGCCAAATAAGCTCTGGTGAGGGGAGCAAAGCAGGCTGCTGCTGTATTTGAAACGCTGTCAGCATTAATCTCATCTCCACACACGGGCCGTGAGCACAAACACACAGCCACACACAGCAGCGGTCCCTCAAAATGTTTTTCTTGACTCGATTTAGACAATTTTACTACAAGTTTCCACTGAAGTCATACAAATGGAGCAGCTTGAAGCAGATTGGCAGCTCCTCTAAGCATTCTGAGTTAAAGGCTGGGAACAAGCTTGTTGGATTTCATTTCTAACCAAACACTACAAAGATCGGATCAGTGTAATCAGCTGGTTTGGCGTTTGGTTTCAATAAAGATCTGCATTCTCTCAGCCAACTATAACACTTCCTTCTATACTACATCCCTTTCTACAGACTGTATCATTCAGACATACACACTCACAAATAAGACGCCACGTCCCTCTATGACTGTCCAGGGGGAGAAGGCAGCTGGATGTATTTTTATCACATTCAGCCCCTCAGGGCCAAGGGACACATCACTCTGTATTTCATTTGCACTGGGGTGCGCATGTTGTGTAGATGTCGTCACTCTCTCTCACACAATACGTTCTTTATCCAGAGCAGGAAATGCCCATGGATAATATCCAATAGTACAGCGGCAAGCAACAATCTGAAGATTACTATAAACTCCTTGCCCACAGTATAGACCTGCTGGTTATACAATCACATTACTCAGTACGACAGCAGATGTTACTAATCGTTGCACTAGTGATGTCATGTCTGCACTAATGTATTAATATGACTAGCTAATGTCACTTTGCATAAGGAGTCAGGCAGATAGGGTGGGGTGTGCAGTCAAGTTTTTGGAGAATTTCTGTCATTCTTGCAAATGTTCTCTCTCTCTGCCAGATACAATCTGGCAGTGTAAAATTTCCATTAATTTGAGTGAATATTTCCAGGGACAGACATAAGTCCAGTTGGGGACAGAAGGATCTGTGTCTTTTCAACAAAGACTTGTATAGTCTACACTTGTCTCCATTAGCACTGGGTATCGAGCCTCAATATTGTTTGGTAATGGCCAAACTGTGTCTTAAGCACAGATTATTAGGTATTGAAAACTGTCAAGTACTGAGAGGCAGCACTGAATGTCTGGTCAGATGTATACTCTAATTCTTTTAACAGATAGTTTCTGATTTTAGACTTTAATTTATTTAGGCCAAGGTCTTAAGCGACGTCTTTTTTTAAATGAAACAAAGGATTTTGTAAATAAGGTATCAACATAAGCACTGTTTTTGGTATCACTAACAATACTGACTATGCTACCTTCACATTACTGAAGGCCGAGGCTGAGGCTGATGGGAATGTAGATCACTTAGCAGGTATATGGGCAAAAAATGTACTGGATAAAATAAATTTATATGATGGTGCTAGATGAACTATCAGGAGATTGTCAAATTTCTATGGGCTCAAATAGGGTCAAAAAGATTTTGACCTTTCAAATTTTATAGTTGTAAACTAACCTTGGGTGGAAAAGATTTTTATTAAAAAATGTGCATGTGTAGGAAAAATTTGCAATTGTTAAACAAAACAAAAAAACAAAAAAAATACAACAAACAAACAAACAAAAAAAATTCAAAGCAGAGGCCACACCATAAGTTCCCTGGGTACTTGTAACATCAGCGTCACATGTTACAAGTACGAATTACGACCCTGTTATTAATAAGAGGGAAGGTGGTTCTGTTGCCTTCATCTCCACTGTAGGTCCTAAAAGGTGTAGTAGATTAAGATAAAAACGCAGGCTCATCCACGACTCAGGTGGGTTAGATTATACTTGATGATGCTGTACAAAACAATGGTAAACACTTAATGTGCTGTGTGTGTATGTAAACCCTCCTGGGTACTGGAAGAGCCTGTACTGTTTAATGAAAACCCACCCAGTAGTTTTTGAGTCATTTCACTCAAAACCACAAAAGCCAACCTCATGGTGGCAATAGAGGAAAAATTAGGGAATCACAACAATCATTGGGATGCATCCTCGGGGGACCATGAATGCAAAATGTGATGGCAATCTATTACAAAGTTTTGGAGATATTTCGGTCTGGACCAAAGCTGCTAGCGTGGCTAAAAATGGATACACAGCCCTATAGTCTTCTTTACTATATGTGTGAATGTTTGGACACATGCTTATGCTGTGTGTGTGTGCGTGTGAGATTACAAGGGCATGTCTTTGACTGAGTGCCCAACACCTGAGTTGACTTGCTGTATCCAGTGTCGACGTGGCTTTCTAATGAACAGGATTTAACAAAGCCATGCCCAGAGACATGAGCTTCAGCTGAGAAGGAGGGCTGGTTAATGGAAGAGGGGCATGATCATGAGTGAGACCAGGGAAAATTATAATAGGCAAAGAAAAAAAAAAGAAACTGACCGTAAGAATCAGATTACAAGGTGAGAGGGGCACAGTATCAGGGTCTCTGCAGTGACAGCAAGGATGGACATACACAGAAACCAAAGACAGAGGAATAGCAAAGATGGACAGAAGAAAAGAGAGGGCAAAACAGAGAAAGAGACTGGAATAAGCCAGCACAGAGTAGGTGGACCTCTGCAAAGCTACAGTTATGTATTACTGCTTGCCCATCAGCTTGCCATACAGATGTATAACTTGTTTGTACTGCACTCTGGAGGGGGAGAGGTGGGACTGTGAAACACTGTATGTTTGTGAATTTGTGTGTACGTGAGACAGAGAGAGAAACAGAGACGGGAGAGGAATAGGCCAGGGAGTATGTGTGGTTATGTTGGTATGCGAGTGGTGGGGGAGGTCGCTGGTTTGACCGTTAAAAATTCCACACCTTGAAATAACATATGGATAGCAAACAGCTCCCACAATATTTTCTTGCTCATTTTGATTATAGCAACCACACTAAAAATAATGTTAATATAACAGGCACTAGAGTACATACTATACTATACTATTATATCTATTCAGTTTAAGTTAAGTTGACATAGATTAAGAGATCCATAAACTCTTAACATGCCTTGCAGGAAGTTTCCACCCTACTTCTAGACCTCTAGACCAGAGTAAAGCTGTCCATTTAGCTCTCAAGACAAACCAAAGCAGTTTAAAGATGCCTCTCTCGTGGCGCTCCACTGCCTGGGGGGCTATCAAAACTCCAATGGAGCGACCGACCACACAGAGAGGTCATGCTATATGGAGAGAGGAGGCTCCAGAACCAATCATGGATGCTTTTGATCCCCAATTGAAACGGATGTCCAGCTTGAAAGTGCTGAGCCCCACAACATCTTTGACTTATGGTCCGCCTTCATGCGAGCCACAGATCAAAGGCTGAAGGTCAGCCTTAAAGGGTGAGGCATTTTAACTGTCACTCCGCCACACACACACACACACACACACACACACACACACCTAAACAGACACAGCCCTCGGCACAAAAACACATCCAACGAAAACCGAAATTGAAAGGTGACCGTGGAAAGAAAGTTTACCAAAGAGCTGACACTGTCAACAAAGGTTTAGTGAATAACTATTATGAGCTGAATGTGCTCAGATCTCCAAATTAGCATTCACACCTTCCCAGTAACCCACCCTGAGAGATAGCAATACTGGTGACTGATTGAGACAGCTGCCAAACCATGTCAAGCCACAAAACACTTGCGGAAAAACTGATTACAGGCATCACAAGTTATAAACTGTGTGCCTGCTGCAAGGAGTTAACCACAGCTCCACTTCAACCCAATACTCTCACTTTATTACAGCTGGATGCAATAAACTGACTGCTGTGTTAAGTGGTGTGTTGTGTGGCAATCATTGAATTTTCAAACAAATTGCACGGTCATAAAAATAAAGTATTATATTGTGCATGGATGTCCTTGGTGCATATTTACAACTGTATTGTAATTCTGAATTTACTGGACTGCTTGATAAAACCACAGCCAAAATGATCCAGAGCCATAAAAGAGCTTTGGAACACATGTGTCTAGTGGTTAGCAGTGTTGTTCTTCATTGATATACTGATGTCTTGAGTTATGCTTTTAATTTTCCACAACTCTGACAGTTTGGGACCGTCTGTGCTGGGAAGTCAGCTGTTAACTGGAAGGTATTGTTTAACTATCCTGTCTGTTTAAAAGTATCTGGCTCAAAATATGAGAGGATGATAGCTTTTTATTTTCAAGATAAGCCATTTAAAGGCTACTCAGTTCTGAGGAATGCAGTCATGGATCATCGTATGTCCTCCAACACCTTTTTACTCTTTCAAAACCACACCTCTCCAAAAAAATACATTCAAAGCAGCCAGTAAATCTTTCTTGAGCTGCTTTAGAAGTGGATAGAGCCTTTTTCTCAGTGGATCAGGGTGTGTTTTTTTCTTTTCTTTTAAATTCAAGTAGCTTGGCAGGGTCCTGCCTCTGCGTTACATCCAGTAGCACTTTGGAGCAGCTCTGCCTGTCCTGTGCGCTCTCAGTGAGAGGCGCATTGGCGCGGTTTCCCCCCTCTTGTCCCTTCTCCATCCGCTGGATGCGTTCAAATCCTGATGAGGAACAGGTGGAGCCAGATCCTCTTGAGTGCCACAGCCCTTCTCTTACATGTTGAGGCCGGGTAACCCTCGTAAATATACTATAAACACGGACACAACACATTGCGGGCACCTGCAAGCAGTGGCCAAATAGAGGAATAGTACTCCACTTGTTGCTGTTTCACAAAAGTGCACACATTTATTTACACTTTCTGGACAGGCAAGCCCTGTTCATTTCCTGAGATACTTGGGCACTTAGGTTACCCACTCAAATTAATAAAAGAATTAGGTGGTCGAGTCACGTGGTTAGTGAAGCCGTACAGTGGCTATTTAGGGTTATGATTTTAAGCTACTCCCAGTGATGGGGTCTTCAAATTGGCTGAAGGAGGGGTTGAATACTATTTCTTTTTTTCTTCTTTTTTTTTTTATTATTCACCGCCGGTCACGAAGAGCAGGAATGACGTTACTGTGGTCGTTACCATCTTGACAGGACCCGACAAGATGTATCTGGACTGCCGCTTCCCCCTGCTCTCCTTGCGATTGGGACATTAGCTCTGATGCCCTATAACTACGTACACGACGTGCGGAAACCAAGTACAGGTGAAAATGACAAACAAAAACAAAACAAAAGAAAAAAACAGCTTATTACAGCAGGACAGACAGGAGCAGCGTCACGCATGGGTTGCTGCTGCGCAAAGTATCGCCGCATAGCAGCCGCTCCACGACTGTGCACTAAAGCCCATCCGCTACCGACGGACGTACCTGCGGCAGGTCTGCGCGGCTCCTCTCCGGTGGCGCTCTCTGCGGCAGGATGTGACCGCTGGGACGTACGGCGTGATCCGAAAGGAAAAGCGTCGGCGAAGTTCGCCGCTTTTTCTTTTTTTTTTTTTTTTTTTTAGCCGTGGAGGTGAAAACGGTCCTCTGCCCTAGCACACATGCAGAGAGAGGTTGCGTTCAGCAGCCCGGTGCCCCTGCCAGCTCTCTCGAGTCATGAGCTGGTTAGGGAGACGTACGCCCCCTCCGACCGCTCCATCTCTCCTCTCATCGCTCCCTCCCTCTTTTTTTTTTTTTTTTTTTTTCACAAGCGGATAAACACGATTGCCGACCTACCAGCCTACCGCTTGGCACGTCTGTTACGCAACAGCAGTCCGGCACGCAGTTTCAGCTGTATCCGCGCACTTCATCTACCTTTCACGCACAGAGGCCCGTTTAGACAGTGCCCAGTGGAAATATGACGACACTGGCATTGACATCATCGCACAGCATGCAGTGCCTCTATCCATGTTCTGGGGTTTTTTAAGCTTAAAGAAAAAAAAAAAAAAAAAAAAACCCTCACTATTGTGAGTATTGTTTAAGCGGCGAGGCGGTGTGAGAGGTGTGAGATGTGGAGACCGGTGAGGAGGCACCTGACATTTCTGACAGAGTGGCGCAGCAACAGCAGCGAGGACAATATGCTGGGAACAGTGCGGTGCATGAAACCCTAGCCTCCCTCTATTCTTCTTCTGCCCTCCAACCAGGGTTTGTGGAGGGGAGCGAGGCAGCCTGAGCCAACACGATACTGTTTCCTCATGCTGCACCTTGGCTCGGTGCCTCCCCTTCATCCCCCGCCTGCTTGTCTCTCTCTGTCTTGCACAAACACAACACTCTAGTTTGGACATGCTGTTGAGACTGCAGCTCTGCCCTGATTGAGCCCAAAAGCAGACATAAGTTGACAAAGAACATTAAATACTCAACATACTCTCAGACAACCCTCTTATTCTACATCTTTTTTTTTTATTCACTCCATGTATTTGTCACTTTCATTAGATTGTCTGCACTGTACGGCTGAGTCCTAAAATAACCTGTGCAGCTCAGAGGATTGTCCTAATGCCATTACATTACTACTGAGCAAGCAGGAGAGATGCTGAAAGGTTTGGACAGGGGGAGCGGGAACATTTCAAGATGGTAATCACATTATTGCACATGGATTATGACTAATATTCTATAGGCAGGAGATAAGTGATCAAATCCTACATATTTATAGACAATGGATGTTTATGTTCAAGTTTTTGCAAGAGATGTTATGCAATTTAGAATATCAGCACCCACAGGGATTTTGTGTTTGTGTGTGTGTGTGAGTGTGCATCCACTTATCCTACCTGAGTGCAGTGTTTGTCGTATGAACTGATTGTTATCCAGTTATACTTCTCCTGTAGCAAGATTACTTTAATCTGCTGTTCTAGTGTTCTCGCCCGTTTATCTGACATCTTGAAATGAAATTTAAAAAGATAAGTTTTTCCTCTTACACAGTTGTCCTGTCCTCTTGTCTGAATGTAAACATAAATAAGGGAACACACAGGTGGGTCCAAACTCATGATAAGTGAGATATCTGAACTTTGGTGGCCCCATGTTGTTTCACTGATTCCATTTAGACCTTTCTTATAAAATTAATAGCTTGACATGAGGCGACTTTATACTCCCGTCCCAGTTTTCACGTGTTCCAAATTAGTAAACGCCCAGTTTTGACAGTCTGCTGTCCCATTAGTGATCTCTGTCCTGAGCCAGTTTGACCTAATCTGAAAAAAAAACAAGGATACTCATTTTTTCATTTTCAATTAGGCTAAATAATCCTAATTTTCCTGATAATAAAGAATAACATAATCCCAACTACTGCATGTGTTCATGTCCCACAAGGGTGGAAGAAGTACTCAGACCCTTCGAGAAAAAGTAAAAAAAACCAACACTGAATATATTATAGTGCAAGTAAAACGCGTAACGAATGTTCCTAGAACGTTTTCTTAAGGCGTAACCTTTAGAGAACCATTAGGGAACGTTTCCATAAGGTTACCTGTTTGCTGGGTACTTGCGTAAAGTCGTACAGCACAGAAACCTTACTAGCTTCATGTGTATCATCAAGTAAACATTATTAGATTCTTAATTCAAGTAAAGTATAAGTACCTCAAATCTGGCACTCAAGTACAATCTTGAGTAAATGTAATTAGTTACTTTCCACCACTGTGTCACCCTTAAAGTCGGTCAGCTCTGTAGCTTACACATATATTGCCTTTGAGTGACAGCTCTTGATTCATATGGGGAATTTTTAGTGGGCCCTAAATAAAGTGAGAGGGGAGCCTTATTTAAAGCTTCCTATATGAACAAATTCTTAAAAAGGAAGGAGTTAGTTACACTGACATACAACAAAACCAAACATGGAACTTATGCTATCCCAAACCCATATACACTGTGGATAGTGTTTCTATACCATCTTTGTCCAGGAATGTGGCGAATACATTCCACTTAGTCATTTGAATTGATCCTGGTAGGGGCTCTGAAATTTAACACCAGAGCAGACGGAACTGTGTCTTCCACCCAATCTATGAGGCATTGAACCTTAATCACAGCCAGCCAAGCAGAGATCCTATCAGATGGTAGAAAGTATTAATTTTCTCCACAAAATAAGCTTCTTTCATTAAGAACAGCCAAGACCTTCATATGCTAACGTCCATCTGCACACATACAAATCAGAAAAGCTTAGGATCTAAAATACCTCTGCCAGCACTGTGCTCTCAGTCTGTCTTTCCTTGGTTTTTCCCTTCACCCTATGGTTGTCTAGACACCAAAGAATAATCTCCCAACTTCGGGCCTCAAAGACAGACTTCCATGTGGGGACTGCCTCCCCCTTCTGTCAGGCTCCCCCACGGCTGTCTCCAGCAGCATTGGGTTTCACCACATCTAAGGTGAATCAACACAAGTGTCTTTAAATTTTATCCATCTTAGGTATTGTATCAGATACTGTTATATAATACATCTGTTGCTATTCAGGAATAATAACATCCATCATTTTAAGTAGCAGACAGAGTGTTGGTGCGTGTGGGGATACTTTGGGCTTGCAGCAGAGAGAAAGCTTAACAATAACTCTAACATAATAACGACAATACTTTTTTCAAAATGTATACCTTTGACAAATGTGGTTAGCTTTGATATATAGGGCAAAACGATGAAACTGTGAAAAAATATAAACTGTCCACTGTCACAGATTAGGTATTATTATTATTACATACATTGATGTATAATGCATTTCTATCCATATATTCCTGTATAGTTATTTGCAGTGGTCATCTACACAAATCATTCCAGTGAAGCAACTTGTATCAAAGCGTAACAATATATAGTGCAGTACTACGCTTGGACTAACCATAATATTACTGGGCATTATTGTAATCTGTATTTATTATCTCTGGTTGTATTAGGCCTTTATGGGCAGTGTTGCAAATCAATGAACAGGGCTGCTTTGTGGCCATATACACTCAGCTGTCACCTCATTAAGTAAACCATCATTGGTCTTGGAGGATGTTCTTTAAACTTCCGTAAAGATAGAAGTTATTGCAGGACTGTTGTGTTAGAGTGCATTAGTTTTAACTAGGTGTTCCTAATAAACTGAGGGCTATTGGATTTTTACATTTCTGCATTAGTGTGATGAAGAAGTTTGATTTGTCAGGTATTTAATGAACTGCATCAGCCACTTGAGAACACTGTTCCCCACATCTCCTAAACTCAACTCCCACAAAACCACCTCTCACATGTTGTCACCCAAAGGCAAACAAACACAATCTCGCTGCTGCACATCTGGAAATAGACAGAGGCCTTTCCCTTTTGCTGGAGCTCCAAAAGTGGCGCCCCCTGGTGCCTGTAGGCGAGCATCTTCGAGAGAGAAGGTGCACTGAGAGATGTCCTCTGAACCGAACAATTCCCGAGGGCCTAACGCAAGCTGTGACCCACCTCTTACATAATGCACAGGCCACTGTTGTGTTGCTTTTGTGTGTCAACATGCATGAACATGTTTTTTTTTTCTTTAAAATCATGTCCCCACCTCACGCACACTTTCACATATCCCATTCTCCTTTTTAAAAATCATTTTCATGTTCTCTCAATTCTTTTTTTTTTTTTTTAACTATTATGACTATCTATTTTTTCTTTTTCAGTGTGACTCTGCCTTAAAGCTGGGCCCCAGCTTCTGTCCGGCTCAACCGGAGTGAAGATGAAAGCTGACTCACATACTCATTAACTCACATGGCTGCACACCCTTCCACAAATAATACAAACACTTGTATGGGTGTAAGACATGCACATACAGACACACAGATGGAGCAAGTACATGCATGATGCACTTGCTCACTAAAGCTTAAATGCCACGGCAAGAACAAGACTTGATAGTCATGTATGCTGTTGGCAGATTTGAGAATTATTTCTTTCCATATATTTTAAACAAACCAAAATATTGCCTGCTCATTGCTGTAAAGAGACATTAACAGGTCAAACACTCCATAAGACATGTCCATGTTGTCACCAGAGACAGTCACACTAGCCTGAAGCAGTGACAGCAGATAACTGCAATCCATGCTATAAAAAGACCAGCTGACACAGTCAACTAATGCCTATAGATAAACATACAGACACCATGGCATTTCACAGCCACCCAGCCAAACAGCATATTATCCACCAGACAGACATTATAAAAATGCAGGGAATAAACAGAAGAAACATCATTTTGGCTTATGGTCCTATGACCTTTTCAGACATGCACACAAATGCCATTGTGTGTGGGTAGATGGTGTAACAGGGACCCGAGGGCTTAACAAAAAAATATTCACCCAGGGAAACAGTGCAATTTGCTCTCACAATGAAAAAAATGAACACACAAAGTGAAGCAAATGGTCCACTCTATGATGTTATCTTGCAGAGCAATATCTTTGAATGCATACTGCCACCTAGGGGCCACTTCCAGCAACATTTAACCAGAAATGTGACTGATAGTTTTACTGGGCTTGAGGGTACCTCTGCATTGATGATTGTGCTTATATGGACATTTTCTCCATTTCTCCATACGCTAAAAAAAGCAAATATAGTGTTTCGTTTTTATTGTAAAAAAATAATGTAATAGTGAACTCATGATGAAGTAGACATAGGAGAGATTACAGTAAAATATAAAAATTAATGTAAACAAAACACCTGAGAATAGTTACACAATAATCAATTTTATATCATGTTCCTCACAGATAAATCTTCTATATTTTTCATTTCAGTGTTTTTTTTAAATAAAGCTGAGTGTGTTCTCGTAACCTGATGCGAATCCTGATGTAAGAATCTTGTTTACCTCATACCACCTTCTCATTCTTGATAGACAGCTTTGCTGACTTAGTTTTCTTGAGCTTCACAGCTCCATTATCTTCCATCTTAATCTTTGTTTTCTTGCATGCTATCCTTGTTTCTTCTTCCTCTTCCTTTGGCTGCATCAGATGTGGCATTTCTTTTAGCTTTTGGAACTTCTTGAGGTCAGCACAGAACAACACCTAAAACAGAAAGAGAAACTCTGTGATTATAGCAGATAAAGAGAGTATAAGGAAACACGACAGAAACTTGTCAGCAGTTACCAAATGCTAAAATAACACTGACCGACTGTGCCCAACCAGCATAAGGACCCCAGAGTCCTCTGAAAAAATCACCTGTGTAGACATATAACATTAGGCATTGTGTTAAGAATTGGGTATCTTTGTTTAATGTTTACAGCCACTTGAAACTACTGAGATGTATGAATACCAACCAATTTCTCTGTATAGTTTATCTGTGATGCTCTTCTGTCCGTTGCCAGCATATTTGTAGTCACGCTTAGCAATCTGCCACACATGTGTGTCAACAGGCACAGCCTCTGCCTTATCCAGGGACATCAAGCACACACAGTCTGCCACCTATAGGATGGCACAAAGCCACTATTACATGTTACTCTAAGTTCACTTAATTTTAGAAAAACCTAAGAGGCTGCTGTACCTTGGTACCCACACCAGGGAGAGTGCACAGAGCATTATGAGCCTGCTGATATGGGACACTGCGTAGATCTTCAAGCCACTGGAGCCCGTGGTTGTCCAGAATCTTCTTCGCACTCTGCTGCACGAACCGAGCCCTGTATCCAAAACGGAGATCCCTGAGACATGTCTCTACGCTGCTGTCTGCCAATCACAAGGCAAAAACATTCAGTGATGATATCAATGTGTGAGCCTTTTCTACTTTAAAGTGTTGCTTTTACATAGGCATCTTAATTCTGCAACATAAGTAAAGTGATAAGTATTGTTGCAGTGGCAATGAAATAAATCAAGGCCTACTGGTGGGATTTTCTACCACCAAACCACTAACGCTAAAACAAGAGTGAAGGGACGAGTTATATCATCAGGGACTCAATGTACCCAGGGCCCTGAAAACAGTTTTAAACACTGCATCACATAAAAAGTTTTCTTGACAAGATTATAAACAGGGGTTTAGTCTTTGGGGAAAGAACAGACCACCTGCAAGTGCAGTCAGGGATGGAAAGTCATAGTAAGAAGTTTGATCCAGCTGGCACAGTTGGGTGCCCAGAGCCTGACACAGACTCTCCACCATGCCCTGGATACGAGAGATGTTGTTGTTGGAGGTGCAAATGATGGAAAACAAGCATTCAGTGGGATCCTGGCGGAGCATTCGCACACCTGAGAAATACCAAACTATATATGTTAGACACACTTCATAAAACAAACACTCTCTTAGTCATTACTTACTGCATAATATGAGTGATGTAATGAATGCCCAAACATTAACGCACTGACCTGTGAAGATGTCTGCAATTTGCTTGAAGTGGGGGTCCGCTGCTCCCCATTCTCTGTACAGCTCACCCAGCTCCACATTCAGCTGGAAGTAATCTCTCAGCATCTCTTCTTCCTCCTCAGTGCCCTGCGCTGAAGTCACAGCGACTAACTCTGCCTCTTCCATCTTCAAAGCCCCTTTGAGTCTCTCCTCTGACTTGTTTTCCTCATGGAGAGAAATACCAGCTCTTCTCTTCCTGTCACTCACCCACTTCTGCTCATCTTGGGTTTTGTAAACGTGGTACCACAGGGTGTCATCTGTCTGGGTCAGAGTCCACACCCGTCCTCCCATCACACCGGTCCAATGGCCCTCTGCGGTTTCTCTCCAGCTGTGGGTTGAGATATACGTTAAGACACAGGGGAGGTAGATCGAAACTCTGCTCTGCAGCTCTCTTGTTGCATATGATGTTCAAAGGCTATCTAAGTCTGCTCAACCTACCGGAAAGACTGTCCACAGGCAAGAGTGAGATCCAGGCGCAGCTCTGACTTTGTACAGGCTAGAGATCTCCATATTTTTGCCCCCGATGACAGCACCGCATGTGTGGCCATAACTGTTTTGATGCTGACAGGTGACCTGTTGGCTAGCTAGAGGTTGAAACAAGCGTATACTGACCTATCTAAGTTATTTTGGCACTTGTAAATTAAAACGTAATCTAATGTAAATAAGACGTAATTATGGTACAACATGAATGGTAATAATTGTCGAAAATTGCTCACTGTCAATCTGATGCAATATTACAGATTCCGGTAGCACCTCCCTCACTGATGTCAACACAGCCGCTGATTGGCTTCGTCGCTGGTAGTAGGCGGTAACTTGAGCTCAAACTCATTTACGATTGGTTAACACGTCCGTGTCCGCGGCGTCTTATTGGTTAATATTTTTGTATGTCTTCTGTTTTTTTCTTTTCTTTGAGGTGTACAGGAAGTTGCCCTTCTCCCCCTCTCCGAGAAGGAAACTCGTGTGCGGCGGTGGTGTGTCTGTGTGGCTCCAGTCTTGCCGGTGATTACGGTGGAAAAATGGCGGATACGTTGACACTTTTCACTTCCATAGGGCTCAGTGAGCAGAAAGCCAAAGAAACGCTGAAGAACGAAGCCTTGAGTTCTGCCCTGAAGGAAGCAGTTATTCAGGTACTAGCCAGTGTGTTTGGGGAAACTGAGCTGCCTGGAGGGGCAGCAGCTGTGACATTCACTTCTACAGCTCACTTGTTATCCACCTCCTGTTATTCTTAGTTTTTTTTTTTTTTGTTGTTTTTTTGTTCTGAGTAGCTTGCTGTCTTTTATTAATGAGGTTTCTCATGACTTTGAGTAGTTGTGAGGTCGCTATACTTTCATTTTCACATCCCATAGGTTGTTTACAACTAGGCTGGATTACCAAGCAGATAATTAACCAGGGACCCCAAAAGCCTGAGCTCACTCCATATCATTCGGGTCTGCATGATCTAATTAATCACAGGTTTGTTAGAAATGTGCACCACTGAGGCAGAATATTTCAGGGCCTCATTTATCCATATTATGTTCCTGGTCTTGTGTCAAAATCTAGTTTTAAGAACAGAATTATTTTTGTTTACATTGCTGGCATTTTTTGTTAACTTGTGTGTTAGCATATTGCTTCTGTGTCTTTCTGCCTGTCGGGTAATTAATACACAGAAAACCTTAGGGAAGGTAGTGTTTTCATCATAGGAGAACCATAAGGCTGCAACCAATTATTATTTTCATCAACATACATTTATTTTCTTTAATAAGTGACTGATTGTTCAGTGCATAAAATAAATGATAAAAGACATTTTTGTCTAACCTACAGTCAGACACAAGGTCTTGAGTTAACTATCATAGAAAACTGTGACTAGCAAAAATTAGAGAAGCTGGTTCCAGGGAATTTTTGGCATTTTTGCTTCAGGGTCAAGATGAGGAAAAATAGTGACACTGATGTTCCCTGACGGTCTCAGCTTTAGTGTTACTCATTAGCTCTTGACACACACAAGGAAACAATAAATTCAATTATTTTCTCATTGGTTTCAATAGGCCCAGCGTGTCCATGGGCCATCAGGAGTGGACAAAGCCATGGGTACACTGCTGTACACTATGGCATCTCGCCTTAAAGACACAAAACGTCTGGCATTTCTTTCAGACAGTATAGCTCAGCGCAAAATCTGCACAGAGCTACAGCTGGCAGGTAAGTTATGACCAATGAGCTACCAGAACTGTGTGAACATGAACAAGATGCAAGGATATTTGATAATGTCAGATACTAACATTAATTCTTTTTCACAGATAATAAACCAGACTAATCCCTAACACAGGACAACCAGTTTATAGCAGTTTATTACGATGCATCCACTCACCCAACACTGCACACACCCAAAATATAGAGCCTTGCACAAATAAATTCAGCCAGGACACAAGCTTTGAATAATTTATACACAAACATTATACGCATTTGAATTTGATGCTGTGACTCTGCTAATGTGACACCCTGAAACAAATCAGGGTAGGCTTGACACAAATTGTCTTATAGCTCTGAAACCTCAGACAAGAGATACACAACATTTGGTAAATATAAAATACACACTGAAAAATGTCCACCACACCACCAATGCAAATTGTGAAGGAGGCAGGGGACATGGGTGGTGGTGAAGTTTAGAAGCATTGAGAGCATTAGAAAAAGCAGAATGTGTGCCAGCCTGATATGTGGACCGTCTAGATGGGTGTGGTAGGTTGTGGATAAGACTGACTGGATAATCTGTACCAGCCTGCTCTGTGAATTTATATTCACCTTTATTTTTGCAGCTGCACTTGACTTCGTGAAGGGTCATCCTCAGGACCCCATCAACAGGAAGGAGTTTGAAGAAGCATGTGGAGTGGGCGTGGTCATAACACCGGAGCAGATTGAAGACGCAGTAAGTGCATGAGTTTACACTGATCATAAGTGTGTCCTTTTATACGCTTTCCGAGGTGGGGTATGTTCAGTGACAAAGGAGTGTTGTGCAGGTGGAGTCTGTGATCAAGAGGCACAAGGAACAGCTGGTAAAGGAGAGGTACCACTTCAACATGGGACTACTAATGGGTATGATCTCACTCTTAAATATTTTTGAAACCCTGACAGCCAGCAGATGGACAGAATGTCTCACTGAGCTCTTGTGTCTGTTGCAGGAGAGGCACGCGCTGCCCTAAAATGGGCTGATGGGAAGGTCATCAAAAATGAAGTGGACATGCAGGTGTGTTGGAAAAAGAGGATATGTTTAGTAGTAGTATGTTTATCAGTGTGATTGAGCTCGCTCCCACTGTATACCCTAACTAACTCTGGCTTTGGTCTTAAAGGTACTACACCTTTTAGGACCCAAAACAGAGGCTGACCTGGAGAAGAAACCTAAGGTAATGTTGCAGCAATTTTTTGGGAAATGCTGTTATTTGCTTTCTTCCTGAGCCCAGCCAAAAAATAGTTTGGGAAATAACCCCTCGTAAAATCACAATTTTACGAGGGGTTACTCGTTTATTTCATTTAATTTGTGTGGATTAAACAAACAAGATATAGCAAGTTAATTAGTGAGCTTCAAAAGGTTCTGGTAGATAGATTTCATTATCTTTGAGCAACACTAGCCATTTCCTCCTCTTTTTGGCAAACTGGCTGCTGGCTGCAGCATCATATTTACCCGACAGATACGGGAGTTGTGCTGATCTTCTCATTTAACTGTCAAACAAAAATGTTAAACAGTTCCTTTCATCACTGCACCTCAAATGACTTGATTTCATCTAAAGCTAATATCTAATTATCTTGCAGCCCCAGAAAGCAAAAGTTGCAGAGACTGAGATGAAGTTGAAGAAAGAGGAGGTGGCAGTGAACGGTAAGCAACAGGCAAAATGGGTGACACACAAAAATGAACTAAACTGTGTGTGTTGCCTTGTTTTTAACTTTGTTTGTTGGTTGCATAGGTGAGATGATCAGTGGGGAGGGAAAGTCGCTAATGGAACAGCTGAGAGGAGAGGCACTCAAGTTCCATAAACCAGGTGAGAAGGAACCGCTTGAACGGTCTTTTTTTCTCCATACTCCACCACCAGAGCAATTTTAACAGGTTTACTTACTGAGGATGCTGATCTTTCATCTTTACTTTTCATCACACAGGAGAGAACTATAAAACTGAGGGCTATGTGGTCACACCGAACACAATGTCCTTGATTAAAAAGCACCTGGAGATCACTGGTGGACAGGTACAGACTTTATATGTGTCACTAGAGCTGAAATGTCATTTAAATGAATAGTTAATAACATAAAATTAATCAGCAGCTATTTTGATAGATAATTGATTGTTTAAGTTATTTTTAAGCAAAGCAAAAATCGTCACATTTCCCTAGTTCCAGCTTCTCCATTGTGATGATGTGCAGTTTTTCTTTGTCCTACATAATACTAAATTGTGAGTTTGGGGTTTTAGACAGAACAAGCTATTTGAAGACATCATCTATATGACATAATAACAGGCATTTTTCACTGTGGTCTGACATTTTCCAGAACAATTAATTGATCAATCATGAAAATAACTGGCAGATTAACTGATAATGAAAACAGTGTTTGTAGTTGATACTTGATCATGTGTGTTGTTGAATTTTCTCCTTGCCGTTTCTGAATCCTTTTAGATTCGTACTCGTTTTCCCCCGGAGCCCAATGGTATCCTTCACATCGGACATGCCAAAGCTATTAACTTCAACTTTGGTTATGCAAAGGTACAAGTCTTTTTCTCATCTTTCACCACCACATAAACTGTTTAAGTCCTCTGGTGCAGGTGTTTTCTTTACACCTCGTCTCTTCCTGTAGGCAAACAATGGAATTTGTTTCCTGAGGTATGACGACACAAATCCCGAGAAGGAAGAGGAAAAATACTTCACTGCCATCAAGGACATGGTGGAGTGGCTTGGTGAGTTTGATTTACACATTTGGGGTCCGATTAAAGCTTTGTCAAATGCACTCTACCTTCATGAAGATAGTTTTTCAACAGTGTAGGTTTATTCCACAGGATACGAGCCTTATGCTGTCACACACGCATCGGACAACTTCCAGCAACTCTATGACCTTGCTGTGGATCTTATTCGCCGGTGAGTGTAGGAACTATGTATACCTGTTGGTAAGTGTGCACAAGCCATTAGATGATGTTTCATTCTCCTCTTTGTAATCCTTCAGGGGTCACGCGTATGTGTGCCACCAGAAGGGGGAGGAACTGAAGGGCCATAACGTTCCTCCATCACCATGGAGGGACCGTCCCATTGAAGAGTCTCTGGTGTTGTTTGAGAGGATGAAGAAGGGCCTGTTTGCAGAGGGAGAGGCCACGCTCAGGATGAAGATGGTCATGGAGGACGGGAAGATGGACCCTGTGGCGTACAGAATCAAATACACAGCACATCATCGAACAGGAGATGAGTGGTACGAAAATCTGATCTGTTGTACCTTTTTCCCCCCAGTTTTTAAATGTAATATATCTCTTCTTGTTTAAACTTGTTATACTTATCTTTTTCTGCAGGTGCATCTACCCCACTTATGACTACACTCACTGTCTGTGTGACTCCATTGAAGACATCACACACTCACTGTGTACCAAAGAGTTTCAGGCCAGGTATACATGAATTCTGTTACATCTCACCTTTCATGGAGGCATGCAAATGCACTGTCAATGTTCACCTTCATTGTTGTTTCTTTTATTTTTTGTGACAGGCGTTCATCATATTACTGGCTGTGTAACGCTCTGGATGTGTACTGCCCCGTTCAGTGGGAATATGGGCGCTTGAACCTCACCTACACTGTTGTATCCAAGAGGAAAATCATCAAACTGGTAGAGACTGGCGTTGTCAGGTGAAATAGCATATATGTTTGCTATTTGTCTACATTATTTGTTATAAATTTTTCAACTATTTATATTACATCACATTACAAAACTGTCTTGTAATGAATTTAAATAATGGGCTATAAAAATAGTAAATGGATGGAAAGCATTTGTTCATTAGTACTAGAAAATTATTTGGATTTAGAGGCAACACATGGAAAATTAGTATTTGCCACACTGTTCTATATTTACAGTGGGCCGCCAATTCTGTTTTTGGTGCCACATAAATCGGTGGTCTCATGTCTCCTGATATAAGAATGATTTCAATCAGTTCCAAGCAGTATGCTTCTTAAAAACTGAGAAAAAAGAGAGCACTCATATGGGGTTAGAAATCGAAATCAACAGATACCCTGAGTTGACCAATTAGCCAATTAAGGCTTCAAAATAAGTAACAAAAATAATATTAAGTCTGTGGTGCGGCCTGTCAGAGAATAAAGAACAGAAAACACTCTTCCTCTCAAGTCAAATCTTCAGCTCACTGCTGTTTCCCTCAGTGTTACCACTTCCTCTCCGACAGCAGCTGCAAAATATCAGACAAGCATGTTGTTGTGTCTGCAAATGTCCTGTCATATTTTAATGAAGATATATGGAACAATTACGTAAAGGTCCCTTATGTCTTATTGACAAAGACACACCACTTTAACACCTTTATGAACTCAGAAATTTTACAAATTGTGTGTCCTTCCTAGTGTATTAAAACTATTACCACTTATTGTAAGAACAACACTAGTCTCTTGAAGTCTCATGAATTTTAACCATATACAGTCCAGACTGTAAGTATTTAGTCACTGACCACAAAGGTTTTTCACAAAGGATTTTGTTTGACATTATGTGCACTATGTGTTTAAAGGATTATATCTCCCACGCTGTTAATCCTATATTTACATAAACCTGCTCAAATTAAAGATGATTTGGCACTTTGATGCAGTAAACATTCATTTGTTTCAAATTGAATGAGCTGAAGCTCAGAGTCTGAATAACTAGAATTTGTAATTGTTTGATTGTACACTTCTCACAGTGATTTGGTGTGCAGCAAGTTTTCATGTGCTGTCTTCATGCTACATAGGATCTGTTTGGTAACTGGAGAAGATATCTTTTCTCATTACAGGGACTGGGACGATCCTCGTCTCTTCACTTTGACTGCACTGAGAAGAAGAGGTTTCCCACCAGAGGCAATCAACAACTTCTGTGCACGGGTATGCAGAGTGGTTGGATGGAGGAATGAGTAATGAAATGTAAGCAGACAGTGCTGTTGTGTAATTATACGTTACATCTCTTGGCAGGTCGGAGTCACAGTTTCCCAGACAACAACAGAGCCCCACCTTCTAGAGTCATGTGTGAGGGAGGTGCTTAATGACACAGCACCCAGAGCCATGGCTGTGCTGGAACCACTCAAAGTCACCATAACTAACCTTCCTGAGAACTCACGGGTTTGTACCTTTCTTACAAATGCACAGCCATCACACATCAAACTGCCCCCTGAGGACTTGTTATACCCTGTATATACCCTGTCTTTTAGATAGTATTAAATATCATATCATTAAATATCATTCCTGCTGTTGTTCTTTTCTCTCTCAGTCAGATGTACGTGTACCAGACTTTCCTGCCAACGAAGCCAAGGGCAGCCACACAGTTCCATTTAGTCACACGATCTTCATTGAACAGAGCGACTTCAGAGAGGTTAGAGATAAAAAATAAATACCCTCACAGTATAAGTAGCAGACTTTCTTTGTGCAGTTTATTGGTTGTATACATGAGGATTTTTGTTTGCAGGTCATGGAGAAGGGTTACAAGCGTCTGACCCCAGAACAGCCTGTAGGACTGAGGCACGCTGGGTATGTCATCTCTGTGCAGAAGGTCATTAAGGTAAGACTCAAGGTCGTTTCACTCAGTAGCTTGTAAAGACACTGGATGAAATTAAAAATACATACATATGTATATATATATATATTAAATTATATTATATTAAAAAGTCTTACATTTAATTTCGAACATCTGAAATACTTTCTTAGCCTGCCACTGGCAGGAATGTTATTTGTTAAATGTTTCTCTGTGAGACCAGCAAAAACTGGCTGTGAAGTCCCCAGTGTTGCTCCAGATCTCTGGTGTTCATATTTGAACCTTACCTTAATTGGATATTTTTAACTGATTCATCAATCCATCATTTTTCTGCTCCTTATCCAGGTCAAGGTCAAGTTTAAAGATCAATTGAAGATATTTTTAAATTGACTCTTTTTTAAGAATTCTTGTTAGTTACTGTAGGGATGTAGTGGCAGAAATGTAAAATGTCAATAAATTAATTCACTTGGGAAATAATTCAAGGCCTTGCTCATCCCTACTGGTTGTCACTGATATTGTTCATACTTTGGTGGGAATGATTTGGAAACAGGTATTAAATTGTATATGTGTTATTCGAACTGTTTTTAAAAGTTATAAATTGAAGTTAGTGTGCTAAGGTTGAAACCCTGTTTACATTCTTCACAGTGTTTGCTTCTGTCTGTAGGTGCCATTACTTCCATGTACCCTCTTAGCAAAGTATCATTTTACATACCATCAAATCCGTGTCGTCACAACACGCCATGTTCTTTCTTCCACTGTTGCTCAGGACGCTCAGGGTAAAGTGGTGGGACTGGAGGTGAAGTGCTGCAGTTCTGAGACTGCAGAGAAACCAAAGGCCTTCATCCACTGGGTCAGCCAGCCGCTGGTGTGTGAAGTGCGTCTCTATGAAAGACTGTAAGTTACAAACAACCACTGTCCTTCACAACTATTACTTCATGTTGAAAACTCAGTTTACCAAAAGTTGTCTCTGTCTTTTCAGATTCCTGCACAAACATCCAGAGGATCCATCCGAAGTGCCCAATGGCTTCCTGAGTGACATCAACCCTGTGAGTGACTCTGCACTCCTGTGACAGAAGGCCTGTCTGGATACACTAAGATCAATGAATGAAATGGCTGTTTGTTTAATGTATGTATTCTTTTTGTGATTTAGAATTCCCTGCAGGTGATCGGCAGTGCCTTAGTGGATACCTCAGTCAAGGGAGCAAAAGTCTTTGACAAATTCCAGTTTGAGAGAGTTGGCTACTTCTCCCTGGACCCTGATAGCACCGCAGACAAGGTACAGTAATAAGACATGTTTCACATTGATGAAAGCTTCTGTCTTTTTGTTCATTTGAGAAATTATTTGGTAATCTACTCTTCAAAAAACATCTTGGCACCTACTTAATCTGAGCAGGAACTGTAAATGTAATCTTTCTTTCACCACAGCTCATCTTCAACAGAACAGTCACCCTCAAAGAAGACCCTGGGAAGATCTGATTGAATGATGGTGCCACAAGCTGCACATTCTGCTTCCCATGAGCCCACAGATACATGCCCAAATTGTTTGCACCACTTAATGTGTAATATCAGCAAGGGCACAGACTGCTTAGCCTGAGGTTGACTCAAATCAGATACTCTAATCATTACATCTTCGTATTTCTGATCTGCTGTTTTCATCCGTGGATCGATCCCATTGAAACTGGAAAATATATTTCTATGTCTTGATTGTCTGCCGTGATTTCATCATCAAAATTATCACCGTAACACACTGATCAATCCCAGACTTTGCTAGTCAGTGTCAGAGTCTTCTGGCTGTTTTTTTTTTTTTTCTATATCTGCTGCAATAATGTCCACTTACGGTGTTTGCTCTTCTTTGTTGAATGTATGCAACTTTGATGATTGTTCAACAAAGACCACATATATGTACATTTCAAATAGGCTCAAAGCTGGTGTTACACAGAGGAGGTGCTCTCAAATGCCATACATGACTTTCGTACAAAGGTGGTGGGTCAGTGCCAAACCGCCATGTTTTTTTAAGACTCTGATGGGTGCATACGTGTCCTTTTTGGCATGGGACGAGAATAAATAACATTTAAAAATGCAATGTTTCTGCTGTCTTAATCAAGTTACACTGTTTGTTGAAATCAATATGAATATGAAAGATTGATGTTGGAATATGTTTGATTTAGTATATAATGAAATGTTGTAATTGGTATAATAGGTAAAGTGTATATGGTGACCTATAATAACTTGTGTGTGTGTGTGTGTGTGTGTGTGTGTGTAGGAAACAATGTATAGTTTGGGTCAATATGTGCTCCCTAGGCGGGAGTTAATAGGGGCTGCTGGGGAGGTTAGATATACACCGTTTCCTGTTCAAGCAATAGAGAGTTACAGTAAATACACAGGTTATTTGGCCCATAACACAAACCAGTGTGGTAGATGCGGACCATGCTGAGGTGTAGTGCGTGGGAATTAACCCTTAGCTGCCCAGAGCTTCTTGAGCACCACCCAAATATTCAGCGCATCTCTTCGAGACCACCTTAAAAGATTCACAAGCCAGTGAACCACTAGGAGCGTCTGTCTGGTAGAACTGGGTTTTAAGGTGGACTGACATCTGCCTGATCTTGTGTGCCACTTTGTCTGCGTGTGTCGCCTTTAACAGACTACGCTACAAGCGCCACTTACCGCGATATCATGCGACGCAAATACCGCGATAGAACGACACAGTTACAAACCGCTTGCTTATTGGTCCGAGGATACCGTTGTAAGATGGCGCCCAGCGAAATATGAGTGGTTAAGAAAAAGAAAAACTACAGCTATCCATCTTAACGAAAATCACGAAAAATAAAGAATAAGCCATCCACAAAGCAACACCAATAGCACTTCGCTTCCCAGTTGGTTGGAAGAGGACCGCCGTTTCGAGGGCAGAGAAGCGTTAGTGGGCGGCTCGATCCTCGGCCCGGTTGAGGAAGAGAGGTAGCTAACGCGCCAGCAACGTTAGCCTGCTAGCAACGGAGATAACAAAAATACAGTAGGTGTAACGTTACCGATATGGGAGGGTTACCCCAACTTCCGTTGTTTTCTGTTTATCTACCGTGTGCTACGACGTTAAAAACACTGTCGTTCTTGGACACGGTGGCATTATTTCACTTTGCCATACACAGCTGTGGTTGGATTTTGCTTGCAAACAACACGCGGCTAGTTAGCCGTATACCTGGCTAACCTAGCGCGTTGTGTAATCAGCTGTTGGACCAGCTCTCATACAGCCTTTGAACCATACGCACAATCGTAACTTAATTATAGTGTGAAGCTGGAGTGTTTTAATCATGCTGCTCTTTCCATCACCACTTTGAATACTGCATCGGATTTGGAAAGTGACCGCGCTTTTGTCCCAGCTCGTATACACGCAGCTAGAATTAACCCTTTCCTATTACCATCTGTGTATGTTGTTATTGCACTGTGGGTCAGACTGGTATCACACTAAAGTTTTAACTAATGTCATCTTATGTTGACCTTTTATTTGTAGTTCAAAGCCACGAATGTGTCTTTTGTTGTGATCGTGTTACTATCGGTCATTCCTTGTTGATGTTGTTATAAGTGTACATTAGCATTACACTGATTTAAATCAAGTCCTTATAAATTTACCCTGTCCACAGGTCCCCCCCTACAGAAGAGGACACTGCCAGTAGCAATGAATAACTCTCTGGATGGTACCGGCTCCTATGAGGAGCTAGTGAGGCAGAAAGCTCGGAGCATCCCTCAGCATCGCATGAAGGAGTTCCTGGAGTCCTTGGCCAGTAAGGGTCCGGATGCCCTGCAGGAGTTCAGCCAGCAAAGTGGAGACACTACAACCACCACCACCACTATGGTCTACCAGCAAGAGGCTAACTGCATCTACACAGACAGCACAGAGGTGGCAGGGTCATTGTTGGAACTAGCTTGCCCAGTAAGTCAGTGTACTAAATGGCTCTAAAGTAATGCGGGAAAGAGCTCTGTCCTTGAAATTAAGTATTTTGACAGACACTGTCTTCTGTTGCAGGTTCAGGTGCAGGTGCAGCCTCAGCAGCAACAGATACAAGAGTCCACGTCTCAACAACAAACTGTACAGCAAAATACAGAGCAACAGATAGTGCAGGTGTGTACCTTTATTGCACCCTTATGTTGTGTTTGTCACTTAATCCTGCTCCATTTCATTTAAACCACTAAATTTTGGCCCATCCCCCATATTTTCAGGTGCAGATACAGGGCCAGCAGCAAGGTCAGATGCTGGGTCAGGTCCTCCAAGTGCCCTCTGGTTCCCATCAACAGCTACAAGGTGTGACTACTGCACAGCTGATTCAGCCTGGGGAACTCACAGAGGAGCAGCACCAACAGGTACACTTATGCACAGATCTGCACAGCATGAATGCACGATTGCAAATTTTGTCATCAACCAGAGTGTAAATTTAGTTACCAGTTATCATCTCATTTCCATGTGTTTTAGCTGCAAGCCCAGTTGGTGGCAGCTGTTGCAGGAGGACAACAGATTCAAATCCAGACAGTGGGGGCCCTCTCTCCAACCCAGCAGCAGGATAGTGCAGAGAGAAGAATACTGGGAACCACAGTTGCCACATCCCAGGGAGCAGGTGTCCTCCAACCAGCCAAAAAGCGCAAGGTGGATATGCCCATCACTGTGTCCTATGCTCTGCCTGGTCAGCAGGTAGCCACAGTCCTGGCTATTCCTCAGGGACAGGGTCAGCAGCAAAGTTACGTGTCCCTGCGGCCAGACCTCCTAACAGTGGACAGTTCTCACCTTTACAGCGCTACAGGCACTATCACCAGTCCCACAGGGGAGACCTGGACCATCCCTGTGTATTCTGCTCCTGCTGGGTCTGGAGGCCGCGAGCAGGTGACGCACATTGCCATCCCCCAGGAAGCTTATGGAACAGTCCAGGTTGCAGGGGCAAACACTACAACAATGACCACAATGCCAACACAAGTTACAGTTGAAAATGACAAGCTAAAAATTCCTGCCAGTCAAAGTCAAACAGCGCAGGCCGTTTCCAGCATAACAAGCGCTGGAGGAATGGGGGGGCAGGAAGAAGTGGTGCACACACTGGCTGCAAACACGCTGTTCCCTGCCCAGCTGATGAATGGAAACATTCACATCCCAGTGGCAGTACAGGGCTACTCCAATGCTACACAGTCCCTTATCTGGGACCCACAGCAGCAGGTACTGCACACGCAGGGGCTGTCAGGCCAGGACGCACAGCAGCTACAGGTACTAACACGGTTATCAATTTGATTGATGGTCTTTTATCTTTACCAAACATACTTATAGACATATATATATATTTATTGCATGTCGTAACCCTTTTGGTGTGTTTCTGTATGTGCAGGGTCAGACGGTGGTAGCAGAGGTAGATGGCCAAGGCCAGCAGCAAGTGCAGGTGCAGGAGCTGCTGCTGCCTGCTACACTGAAGCCGGAAGAGGGGCTGGAAGTGTGGCGGCTTTGGGCTCAGAGGAAAAACGCAGAATTGGATAAATCAGACAAAAATAAATTGGCCCCAATAGGCCGTAAGTGCACACAAATAATTTTTAGCGTTAAAATACTATTTTTTATTAGTATTATTATTATTATTTTATTGGAGTGTATTTTTTATTTTCATCTGTCAAGTGGATCACTGATGTGTGTTTTTAGGACGTCAGGCACTACGTTTCCAGGAGGACTTGGTATCATGTGCGGTCGCTGAGCTCTGCATGGGTCTCTCTTTGATGACAACAGAGGCTCGGGGGCTGGAAGGAGAGTCTTATGAGGCTGATGTTCTTTACTATGTGTTTCTGTGCATACAAAAAGTGGGTGCACTATCCACACAAACACACACCCTCCATTCAACAATCCCTTCCCTAGTTGGTACTTGTGATGTGGAAACACTGTCTGACTGCATCTGTCTTTGTCCGTTTTCTTTCCTCCAGTATCTGTTTGATAATGGTCGTGTGGATGACGTTTTCTCGGATCAGTATTACACTCGCTTCGCTCAGAGTCTGCACCTGATCCTGGAGCCTTGGAGACCTTCAGTTCATCCGCTAGGTGAGAGCTAAAGGTGTTAACATGTGAACTTGGAATGTGTGTTTCTCTATATAGTGCACAGTAGTGAATACACAAACCAACCATTTTAGCTATGATACCGATCAGGGTTTCTGCCCCAGTCTCAATCTGCGTCTATTGCCACAGCATTCAGAACAGATTGACTGCACTTGTTTCTGTTCCATAGTGCACGCTATATATGTGATACTATTTGGGGAAATGAGTGTCAGTCTTGACCTTGGACAGCTTCCCCTGGATGACATGCACACATTTAAATGTAGTTTTGTCCAACAGTGAGACTTCGGGGGCAGGCACATTCATGAAATGCTCATGTTTGTGTTTATACGTTTATCAACTAACTGAAGCTGGGATCTGCGCTTTATGTGATTGCATCACTCTGTGGTCATATTCAGAGCAAAATGCTGTTATTTTTATTTATATGAGATATATGAAAAGTGAGTATTTTCCATTCTGTAAGTTATCACAATTCTTCCTGTGCTTTATAAACAATACTGTATTTTAACATCAGTTGATCAATAAGAGAGTGACAGCAGCCTTCACTCCTGAGATTGTATGCTTTAATTTGGATTATGGGACTGTCTTTTTAAATAACACTTACCTCGCAAGAGTAGATCTCCTACTGAGTACAGAGTAATGATGTGCTAGTAGTAAAACATAACAGATTAAGTGATTAAGTATTTGTTTCCTTCTAACTAATAAATTCTATGTTGCTTGCCCAGATATAGAAACCGCTGGGTCTTCATACTCTGCTCTTTACCTTTCCTACCAGGTTATGTTATCCCCAGTCATGTGACAGAGGAAATGCTGTGGGAATGTAAACAGCTGGGAGCTCATTCACCCTCAACACTGCTCACAACTCTAATGTTCTTCAACACAAAGTGAGTTGCACCACATTCCGACATATGGCATTTTCTTCAGTCATTACATGCAAATTATTTTTCTATACTGTGTAATTGACATGCAGCAGTATTGTTCATTATATAGTATACTTAGTGCAGAGCTTGATCTAGAACACAGACAATTCCCAACTCACACATGAGCAAAATACAACTCTACAAAAGACAGTTATTGTGTATCACCCCTCTGCCCCCTTATATCAGCAGTCAAGACACACACCAATCAAATACTGTGTATCTTTTTACAGGTATTTCCACCTGAAAACTGTGGATCAGCATTTAAAAGTGGCCTTTTCTAAGGTGCTTAGACACACCAGGAAAAGTCCCAACAACCCCAAAGACAAGAGCACCAGCATCCGATACCTGAAGTCAACAGAGAGGTTCATAGGTCAGAAAGGTAAGAGGCCACATGGATTTGATTTGTGCTGTTATGTCTGAGAGGAAACCCCATTATTAAGGATAATTAACCATTTTATGTCTTCGTTCAGTGACAGATGACATGTACTCAGAGCAGCTGGAGGACCCAGAGAACCCACTGCGATGCCCCATCAAACTCTACGATTTCTACCTCTTCAAATGGTAAATATAAAACTTAATTTAAGAATGACAAAAGGATTTCAGTGAAAGGGAAAATATGTTGGACTACATAGGAAACATGTTTTTTGAGGTACAACCTGTTTCTGTGCCTTTTTATGTAGTGAAACATTAATCCAACATTTCAACATTTATGAAACAGGATCATTGATAGGAAAAAAAAAAACAGGCAGGTGCTGCTGCTGCTGCTACCTTCAAAAAAACTGTTATGTTATTGACATGTGACGTGGAGTACACATTGCACTCTGTGTTCAAGTGCTTAAACTTGTGAGAACACTGTTGCTAGGCAACTGACAAATACATGAATGCTGTATAATACCTTTTTTTTTTTTGTTCTCTTCTCAAAAATAGTGAAAGATTTTTAAAATGTTTTCTGGCTCTGAACAGTATACTTAACAGCCAAGGAATAAAGGCAACTAGCTTCTCTGGCCTTTGCTGCCGTTGAAAGCATCCTTCACAATTGGTGAAAACAGAAAAAATTACAACCTATAAAATAGCAATTACTTTATTCATGTGAACTGATTTTTTTTTTTTTTTTTTAACGCTCTGGATCTGATTTTAGTTTTGGCTATCAATTGTTTAATATGTAAGATTTTACACAACAACCTAAAAGGTGAGATCTCTGGACATGGCAACATAAAGGAATATAGTGGCCACTTTGTTAGGTACATCTGTACAATCTCATGTAATTCAATACAACTCTTTTGAAGTTCAAAATGTTCAGGTTCTGTTGACATCGTCAAAATATGTATATGATGTGTAAATGTGTTTATTTAGTATGACGTCATAGTTATAGGCAGTGTTGTACTGGACTTACTTATATTGAGAGGCATAAATAAATGTTAGAAACACCTCTGAAGCTCCAGTACAATACCACCACTGACTACGTCATCAGCGCTAAAACATAACATTGTATTAAAACCTTTATGACCTTGCCAACAAAAACATTAGACATTGGACATTACAGGCATCATGAAAGCTGTACAGGTGAAATGCACACGTGTACCTTATAAAGTAAATGTATGGCTTTTCCCGTGACGCTGTCTGGCTGTCACTCTGGCATTTGATAGATATTAGATAGTAATTTTATATGAAAGCACACCTTCCTACTTCATTGCTCTCCCAGTTCCCACAAAATGTATTTCATATTTTTTTGTATGCAGAGACAGGCTGAAACTGTAACCTATGACATCTGATTAATAAGCATATCCTGAAACCGTCCTCACACTGTGTTCTCTCTGCTCCTCTGTCAGTCCACAGAGTGCTAAAGGTCGCAACGACACCTTCTACCTGACTCCTGAGCCCGTGGTAGCTCCCAACAGCCCCATCTGGTACTCGACTCAGCCAATCCCAAAAGAACAGCTGGAGCAGATGCTTGAACGCATCCTTGTCGTCCGTGAAATCCAGGAAGCCATTAACATGTCGGAGAGCGTGCACTAGTTTGACTGGAGGAGAGTGACGAAAGGACTAGACTCTCCCTCTTTCTCTTCACCCAGCCTTTGATTGCTCATTATCAGTAGTTTTTTTATTCTCTCACACCCTCTTGTGGTCTCTAAGGGTGGCATGTATATGTTTATATTCATTATGTGTCAGCATATCTTGCACACACAGACTGTACATACACATACAAAAGATAGAGATAATAATTTGTCTTACTGAGGCAATCGCTCAAGTTCTTTTGTTTTTCTTTTCATTTCTTCTTTTTTGTTTTGGCCAAAGGATGTAGTGTCTAATCTTTTTATTGGACCTGAACTCTAATTTAAGTGTTATTTTAACTGTTGGTTCTCCTTACCAATAGTCTGGAACAGTTCATTTTCTTTACAGTTTTTGTTTTAATCTGTAATATACTTCTTCTATATTTTCTCTGGGGTTGGCCTGCGCTGTGCTGCTTTCTTAGACATCCCTCTTTGTTGCTCTACCTTCCCTTATCTGCCTTGGTCACTGTTAAGTGTCACAGTGAATACCTCAGTGGTATTGAGACTGCAGCCAAACATAGGCTAAAAGCGCATTTTCAACTTGTGTGAATTCTCCCTCTTTCTTTGTATTTCACTCGTCTGTCTTGAGCTGAGTTCACATGCGGACACACCGAACCCTGAGATGACTCGCTTGTTAGTGAATGCTGCTTTGGGCTGTGTTGCCTCCTGTTGGACTAGCTCAGCAGCACCAAATCACATCAGGACTTTACATAATTATGGACTTTATTGCAATACAGTGTCACCACTCGACCTGCAGCTACTACCACTTGCCACATGATGGAGAGAGAGCACACAGGATGCTGACTGCTGCTGGATTCTCTGATCTCTCTCCTCAGTACATCACCAACCCCAAAACTCGCCTGAAGAGGAATCTATTGTATCATACATGTTTATTACATGACAGATAAAAGACTCTAAGAAGTGGGATAGCCCTTAATGTTCTATAATGTATAATACTCATAGCTCCTTCATGTACTGTAATGGGTTTCAGTCATCTAAGGAGATTGGCAGTGCCTGTGTGTTTTTGAAACATGACCTTTTTTGTACAGCCACTATACCATGTGTCTGCCTTTCTAGCAAGTCCAGTATCAATTCTGCACATGCATCCTTAAGTACTGATAGCCTGCATTGTGTGATATAAAATGATGCACAATGATTTTTCTAAATAAAGGTCATCTCACACCGTCACTTTATCAATAATGGAGGCAAACAAACTTACAAAAAAAACAATAAAGTGCCCAAACATCTTTGGTAGCTGCACACAGTAGACATGAAAGTTTTTGTTAAACTCAACCTAACCTTTTTGCCTCATATTTTTCTCATGAATGTCATGGTAGGTAATTCACAGTGGAGGGACAGGTTTGACCTGAATGGCAGGTGATTTGCTTAATTTTTGCGCCCTGCTAACAGTATGAACAGCTGCGTCTGTGGTTTCTTCACCAGCATTTACTTGCATGTTGCCAGGCCAGTTTTCCACCTGCAGGGCCTGTCGGGCAGCACACACAGCATTATTTCTGCATTCCCTAGCTTTGTGTCTCAGGTAATGCGTGATGGAGTTATTTTGAGTGTGTTTTTGTCTCAGTTCAGGAGGAGTGTGAGCTTGGATTAAACGGGGGTAAGGAGGGCAGTAACCTCCTCAGTAGGTTCCCTGGGTGTAAAATCTGCTGTATTGTGTTCTGCGGTGGGTCTGATGGAGGTTTCTGTCTGTGACGGTGACGTCTCCTCCTCCTCCTCGTTTGGTCTCCCCCGGAGCCATGAGGTCGATCCTGAGTGTGGTGGTTAATGTTCGAACTGGCTCCCTGAATCTGTGGGCTGCTGGGAAGGAGAAGGCACCTAATTAAAATGTCATCATACATTACAGTGACTAATAATACGCTGCCTGTGCTCAAATTCAATATGGTGTGTGTTGGTGCTCAGTGGGAGCTTATTTCTGTACTCTCACCATGCTGAGGTTCCTCCTGTTCCTCCACTGAGCCATTGTAGCAGACAATGATGTACAAATATGTACTGCTCCTGAAAACACACAAAGGAATGAGCAAGTAATGAGGATGCTTCATTTAATGGGGTTTTGGATGGACCAGGGGAGCAAACTGTTTATGGGCTGATATGAGATGATAGGTTTATGAGTGTCATAGAAAGCAATGGAATACATGAGAGTGGGTGAATTACAGCCATTGATTATATATACACTTATTATAACAGTCTAAAGTGGAATATTGTTCCTTTGATATGATATCAACTACATTTGATGTTTTAGCTATTACATTAATATTACATATTACATATTAATATTAATATTATTACATTAATACAGGATGTTAAACATCAGTTCTAGTATAGTCATATGGCAGTTATAGTTACTAGTTACCATTCGAGAATAGCACACAAGTCCAATGCAGTTAGACAATACAAGAAATAGTTTTGGGAAGTTATTTGTTTTGTTGCAAAGAGCTTGGTGAGGAGATTGACGCCATTCATGTTAGTCCATCAAATATTGAGCTACAGCTAACAGCTTAGTAGATAGATTAGATAGTACATCTACTCAAGTATAGTACTTGAGTGCAATTTTGAGGTATTTGTACTTTACTTGAGTGTTATGTTACATTATATTTCTACACCACTATTAAATATTATACCTTTTAACTGACAGCTATAGTTACTGTTTAGATTAAGTTTTTACATATAACATATTATCAGTTCATACAATATGAAGCATTGTTATACTGTATAGTAAACTACTCAGAGGTATATGACGTTTTACAGAAACATTAAAACTTTGAAAATACATCAATGCATCAGCAATAATATTTCAAAACAAAACACTCAGGAAGGAGCCATTCTGTATAACAACTGCTTTTACTTAAACACATTACTTTTACTTGATTTAAATATTTTAAATACTATATATTTTGTTAAAATTTTGAACACATGACTCTGAGCAGTAATGTGTTTTTTTTTACTTTGTTTTTGCTAGTTTAACTTAAAAGACCTCAATACTTCTTTCACCACCGGACATAATTGTCAGTACTTGACTGACCACATTCTGGACCATCCACATTCGATGTAGCCGTAGATCTTCCACAGCAGCCCGGATGTCAGGCTTGATGCCCCTAGCACATAGCTGCATCAGCCACAGCAACGTAACAAATGTCCCCGACCGCCCAACACCTGCACTGAAACACACAAACAGAGGATTGGTTTTTAAACACTGTCTCATGCACCACCTGACTGATAAACCTCTGAAAAACTCTACAGGATTATAAGTAGGTAATAGGTTTCCTGAAGGGATGGGTGATGGACTTAAGGCCAGAGGTCAGACCTGCAGTGCACCACAGCTGGTCCCAGGCGAGGAATGGCTTCTAAATGCTGCCGGATGTGGTCGGTGAAGGTACATAGAGAAAATGAGTCTTTAGGGATGCCCCGGTCCAGCCAGGACGGGTAGGAGTAGTGTGTGATTATCCTGTCTGTTGGACAGTATCTCTGAAATACAAACACTTTGCTTCAATCCAGCCCAAAGATGACTTCTTCTTTGATTGATTATTTGTACGGTCAGTGCACACAGAAGTCAACAGCAGCAGTTTACAGGCGCCAGAGGGGATGATGAATGTGTCTTTCACTCACCTGCCTGAGGTTAATGGTGGTGATAAAATAATCTGGACCTTGTTTGCGGGTCACTGTTGTCACTTGGATCAGTCCATGATAAACTTTCCCCCGTTCCAGAGGCCAGTACCTATCACACAACACCTGAGCACATAGAAATAGAGGGCAAAATCAAATTTTTAAAGGAACTATGACAAATGTCCCGATATTAATATTTTGGAAAATTAGCTTCATCATTTTCATTCTCATGCCTGTGCAGTAAACATAAAGCGACCACCAGCAGCTGGTTAGCTGAGCTTAGCACAAAGACCAGAAACAGACACAAAACCACAACTTGTCATTTTTACACTGAAGTTCTTGTGCAGATTAAATAAATGAGGTTCAACATTTGCTGAATCGACTAAAGCCTGTTTCCCCCTGTTTTGAGTCTTTAGAGAACAGCTCTAACACACCTGTAATGAGTCTTTCAGCCAGGTTAACCATTTCCTGGCTGTAGCTTCATATTTAACGAGTGAGAGTGAAATTTATCTTCTCATTTAACTCTTGGCAAGAAAGTGAAGGAGTGCATTTCCCCAAATGCCAAACTATTCCACGAAAGGGGAGGGGTTAGAGGTTAATTAGCATGCATAGACACACAGATCCATACACATTCACACAGACTGGGCTGGTCTTTCTTACCATGTCCTTTTCTCTCAGAGCTGTCACCATGACGATTATCCTGACGTTTTGCTCCCACACCATCCTCCAGAAGTCTGCCATGGTGCTGTGCAGAGGACCCTGGGTGCAGATGAAGTCTCTCTCTGATCCTCCCCCCTGAATACAGACTCACAGTCATTGACAGATGCAGATAGATGTAGAGATGGATGGACGGCTAGCAAAGCAACAACAGGAAAATGACAGACAAAATAAATTCAGCGGAGGAAGTGAATGAGTTCTTACAGGCACAAAATTTGCGTTGATGTAGTCAGTGTGTGGATCGGAGTTTTGAACAGACAGCCTCACACGACAGTGGTCGTCTATGTTGGTCGGAAAATGGGAATCAGTCAAACAAAAGTCTCACACATAAAAGAGATGCTGTAATCTGTTCTATTATATGTTTTGTACTTACATGGTAAAATTAAGGGGTATCTATTCTTTTCTCTGTTGGCCTCTGAGTCCCCCGCTCTGGTGGGGAGGTCTCTGCCAACTTCATTCAGCTCCTTCATAGAGTCAAAGACATTAGCACTCATGACAGTGATTTCTTGCTTCATAAATTATAAATCTAATCCAATGTCAATTTTTACTCACCTCAAACTCCTGTTTAAAACCTCTGTTGTCATTGGCAGCAAGCGCCTGGCATCGAAAACGGTAATCCTGCAGAATCTGCGCTCTTGAGAAAGTTTGCACCCTGTAAAACATGACTGTATTACATCAAATCATTTTGACTCATCAATGATGCACTCAGGCCATATTGAAATGTCCGGTCATATTCTATACTTTCTACAAACAAACAAACAAACAAACAAATAAATCTTAATGATTATTCACTGTGTGGCCTGTGTAGCTTGATGTAGCTTGTCCCTCTGTGCTCAAGACCTCTGTTGTTCAAACACCATTAAAAACATTAAAAAGCTCACAGACGTTTTTCTTTTATTACAAAGAACATTGGCACAGCAGTTAATTTTGAATCAAACCCCCATACACTGAACAGCTGCTGTAAATACCAACAATGGCACCAAATTTGCAGCTGAAAATATTCCACGATAAATGCACAATTTACTGATGTCTGAGCAACATTTTCTCATTTTCTTTCATTTAAAAAAAAAAGAAAGTATATATTTGTTACTTGTTTTTAAAGATTTACATCCCCAGTAATGGGCTTAGAGCGCCACAGACAGGGTAGGCAAGTTAGAAATATTGAGAGACAAACAGTTTTGGTCTTCGCAGGATTTGTTGATGATAATAAAAACTGAATATCTCCGCAGTTGTCATTTAAGTATATTCAGGATGCTACAAGAAATTTTGTCATCCTTACCTCATGACTTTTCCCGCGGACCTTGGACCTAAATAGAACTTCAGCAGGTACTCGGGGTGATTTCAGTGTTGCTGTGGAAAAGATAACAAAGTCCCTATTCATATATAACTTTAATCAAATAAAATCAGTGGCAATAAATCAGTGGTGATAAAGCAAACGGTAACTGAAAAACTGAGAACATCTGTGTCTACCTCTTGTTTTCCCTTCCCCCCTAGTAATTAGAGAGGAATTTTTACCTCTTAAACAGAGGTATTTGACACCAAACACATTCTTGAAACACACAGCTGTGCAGGTGAGAACAGCTCTAACACACCTGTAATGAAGTTAGATGTCAGTGGTTTTACTCTGTCAAAACCTCGAAAAGTATAATTCCTCACATGGTCTCCTTATAATAGAAAGGCATACGTAAGCACAGCTCAACATTCACACAGGACAGATAGTGACACCCGACAAGAAAGAAAACCTCGTTCAGCAGGTTCTCAACCCCAAACATAAATAACAGGAGGAAGACAGACAGTCCCGAAGCTTCAGTGTTATATTGTCGTTTCATGATTACCTTTACAAATCGGCCTCTGATGAATGGTTTAAGTCTGCTGCAGACTGAAGAGAAAGAGTAGGAGGGTAAGAGAGGACTGCACCTCTCCAAGTCATCTTTTTTATATTTCTCTCTCTCTCTCTCTCTCTCTCTCTCTCTCCCTCCAGGCAGGAAGAAGTGTGATGGGTGGAGACAGTGGGTGGAGAAAGGAACACTAAACTCCAGGGAGGGATGTTATTGTATGATGGCCTCAGCTATTCTTTGTGCTCGACGTGTCAGTCCGTGCACTAGAAAAAACAAAATGTTTTCATTTGTATGAAATATCTTACATTTCCCAGTGCAGATTTTTTTTTTTTTTTTTTTTTGATGTAATCATGTGAGCCTGGAGCTCATGATGTTCTAGTCTCACTTCAAGGTAACAACGGACATGTGTGTTTAATTTAGTGATATATTAATAGAAAAAAAAAAGACTAATTAAAGTGTGAAAATTTTAAACTGAATGATTTAAAAAAACTAAAAAAAGAGACTGAAGATGGGAGTGTAACACCGACCCTCATATGTACTTAACATATGCTATACAACAATAATAATTTAGTGTAATATCGAATGTACATTGGTGCAAGTCAAGTAGATATTGCTAAAGGTTGTACAGTTGTAAAAATGAATGAACTGTGAATTGAATATAAGTACAGTATATGAATATGTATTTCCTCAACTGGAATAAAAGTGAAGTTCAGTGGTGATATGAGGCAGTGGTTCAAAAGAGGGGTCCACAAGTCTGAGACCACTTTCCCATTCACATTTTCTCTAAAGACGTGTTTGATCATTTCAGGGCTACTCTTTGAGGTGATTTTTTTTTTAATTATTATCATTATTCTGATGAGTTCTTCTGGATTTATGAAAACCTGAGTTGTGGTTAGGGGAAGGAATCTTTTCCCGGCAGATTTTATTGGTTGAGTTTGGGTAAAGAGACAAAGTTCTATGTTTGCACTGCAATGTAATGTGTACAAACTAATAGTTAAATGTTAAATGCCACTGTCTTGTAAGTCCATGTGGGCTGGGAAATGTATGTGGATACATCACAAATAACATACAGTGAGAGAGCGTACTTATAAATAAATAAATAAAAAGCTTGCTGAATTTCTTATTTAAGGATTTGTGAGCCCATACAACGTCATACATCACTTATTCCAACAATGATATATATATTTTTAAACACGGAAGTACAGTTTATTGCAACACGGAGCAAGAAGTTTACAAACTGGTGTTTGTAATCATCATATTTCCTTGAGGATGTCCTGGAAGAAACTGAATATTATTACTATTATAATTTCACCACAGTTTCATTCACCAGAGACTGTATTATGAGCATAGGCTGTGTGAGGTTGGTTATTTTTAGAAGCATGAATCTTCCCACTCTTATGTTGAAAGTGTGTGGTGTAGGATTACATTATAGACACTCAGTTACAACAACCAAAGTCTAAATCATATTTTCATCGGTGAAATACTTTCCAGTTTACACATAAATAACTATATAAACAATTCTCAGGCGGCGATCGTCTTTATGTTTAATGCTACAGCATCATTTTTTATTTTAGGCTTATTTTTGGTCTCTGTACAGTTTGAAAATCTTCAGCTCTCGCTCAGCTCCTCTCCCTGCTTTTGTTGAAGTGCGCCATCGTTTGGTAAGACTGCACTGATTCCCTTACAGACAGTCATGCAACCTGGCTGTAAAGCAAAGGTGTAAACAGGTGTGACAACCGATATGACAGACTGCGCCTGCGTGTTTTCAGAATAAAAGCCTGTCCTTTTTTTTTTCGTTTTTGATAAGCCTTTATGACCGCGGTCTGAACCTGATTGGGCAGTTGCAGAGAAGGGAAGTAAAAACATGTTGCGTTATTTCCCTGCGCATCAGCTCTGGGAAAACGCAGGTTAGTTGTCGACAACGTGAAATATTTAACTCCAAGGTAAACGTTTCACACCTCTGCAGGCTGTGAGGCAATAAGCAGGGAGACAAAAATGTAAAGTTTCACTTTTAATACGTGCCGAAGAAATTGATTCAAGAGGTTACACGCACTTCCTGGACTGCTGGGGTCGAGAGAAATAAAGTCAGCGTCTCATTCATGCACAACGAGCAGCGCTGGAAACAGGAAGAACATGGATCATGCGCGACCGCAGGACGCACAGCACAGCAAGGTAAAAGCCATGATCTGGGCCTGGAGCGGAGGAAGTGACAGCTGCCACAGGAGACTCATGTGCTCCACGGCCGGTAGCATGAGAACCTGCTTCCTCCAGCCTTTGACCAATACACCTACTTTTGTTTTTTTTTTTTTTAGTCGTAAATAGTAAACCATTGAGAAAAGTCCAGGACACCACCAACAACTGTACTAATCTCATAGAAACGATGCAAATATAACAGGATATTAACGTAAATCCACATATGGTTAAAAGATGCCGTTAAACACACGGGGGCACTGATGAGTATCTCACATACTTGAACTGAAGTCATGGTTGGCTCCATCCTCTTGGACACTTTTGAGGCTGAGCTGTAATAAGACATTGTCTTTCACTACAGTTTCACACACACAAGAGACTGCATTATGAAAAGTGTGTTGTTGGCTATTTGTGGAAATATGTATCACTCTCTGCTAAGTGTGTGGTGCAGGGAGATACTACTCCGCTGATCCTCAGAAAATAGATGTAAATTGTTCGTTGTTGTTCTGGGTTTCTAATCTTTGGTCTAACATTATGTTTAAGGCTTGTATGTAGTTTGGAAACTGCTACTTATGAGCACTAAAATCATCAAGAAGTTCCCAAGGAAATCTGGATCAGCAATGTTTCAGCATGATTTGTGTTATATCTGGGCCTTTTCATTATTGATTAATATGACTTTATAGACTAATCAACTATTATTTGTTCTATTTGGAAGATAGTGAAAAATGCCCATCAGAGCTTCACATAACCTAAGCTGACATCTTCATTTTTCTTTTGCCCAATTAACACTCAAAAACCAACAGATATTCAGGTCAGTATCACATAAGACAAAGCAGCAAATCCTCACCTCTGAAATCTGGGCCGAGGGAATGTTTGGCATTTATGCCTTAAAAATGACCACAACAGTTAATCAAATATTATAATAATTGCAGATTATTTTTCGAGTTAGCTCAGCTAATTATTCACGCTCCAATAATATCATATGTCACGTGCACTGTGACACCATATTAACTGTGATTAATGTGGTGTGTCTGTTTCCAGGGCTCCATGTTGCGACACAGGGAATGCAGTGATGAGTCTGCTGACAAGAGGCCCACTGACAGCACGATGGCTCCCACTCAGGTACATCCTGTTGTCAAATGCGGTGCCTCAAAATTACGTTTTTAGTGTCATAAATGGTTTTATTCCCTGTCGATTCAGGATGAGAAGAGGCCGATCCGAAGAGTGCGAAGTCCTTCCAGACCGAGGGCATGGTTATCCAGTTCCTACAAACCAAAGTTTGGAGGGCGATTCTACAGACCTCGGTAAGGCTGACGAGTCGACAACAGCGGGGCACTTTGTGGATTGTTTTCTTCCCAGAGTGTTCTCACCTGCAAGTATTGATGTTAAGGTTGAGGTCAGCCATGGCTGCTCTGTTGATGATGCATGATGATCATTCCTTCCAAGGGATGACCATTCATTTTACAAACCTGGCGCTGGTGGCCAGAGGTACCACCACTTCAGTCCCCGGGCTTATTTAGACCGCAGAGAGCACTTCCATCCTAAACTTCACCACATTGCACTGAAGGAGAGAAAGGAACCAGAGAAGGAGAAGGAGCGGTACGAGCGGAGAGACAGCGCTGACGGAAGTTCACCCCCAAAACAAAACGCCAGTAAGTCTATGTCTGCAGAAAAGTCTGTGAAAACAATGACACACACCATCTCATCTGAACATTTACATAGAAATTAGGTGCTTTGAGACCTTGCCAAATGTGCACTATATGTCAAAAGGTACTTTTGTAGCCCTTTTCCACAGCATGGTACTGGCTTGACTCGACCGTGGAAGGTTCCTGGTATCTGATTTTTTTGGTTTCACCTCCGCCAAGGCTCCAAGTGAGCCGAGACAATACAAATATGCAAACTGCAGACCACTGATTGGTATTGCGTTATTATTGTGTGAGATGGGACATTCAGAACAAACCTGCCATGTTTAAACAGCCGAGCGAATGTACACTCTCATGCTCACTGCAGCCTGTTACATTTCTGTTAGTTACTGTGTTATTCTTTCAGTACAATAACCTGCAAAGCCATGCTGTGGTCAATTGATGAGATGCAGACGGCCCATATGCTTCATTGTTCATGTGTGTGTCGTGCTGAAGATGACAGCACAATAGCTTTGTGCGTTGTCGCTATAGTAACAGTGCTGCACTGAGGAGGTGCTGTCTGCAGTGGAAAAAGAAGTGCCAGTTACCAAAAGCGTGAGAGTTGAAGAGGCCATGGAAAAACGTTAGTACTCTGTGGCAGTTCTTTGGCCTATTTTTTTAGACAAGACTTTTGGCTAAAAAATAGTTTTAGACAAGACTGTGGTTCCAACTTTATACCGACATTTTGGGGAAGCCCCCCCCCCGTTTCAATTGGCCCTGAGAACAAATGATGAAGTAGTTTTGCTGTTGATGGCTGCTGCCATTCTTTGTACTCACACAACCTGTCACATCTGGTTCATACAGGATGTTGTCCAACCGCATCGTAAATCAGAAGTGTTTATACCTGACTTGAATGACCACACTGGAAGGCAGAGTGAAAAACTGCAGAATGGACTATGCTACTGTGCCACTTTGCCATCAATAAGTGGGCCATTGTTTCTACATGTGGGTGAGCCCAAATGCCACTTTTTGTCCCAGACTTGTAGTGAAACATAAAGTCAAAACAGAACTGTTTTGAAAAACCAGAATACAGAATATCTGTAAGGGTGCATGGTCACACTGTTCTTTTCTTCAAGGCTAGCCATGGTACGTGCAACTCCTTATCAAACTATTTTAGCAAGGAAATTTGCTGTAATTTTCTTTATTTTTTTCATGTTGGATATGTGGAGGCACAGACAACAATGTTAAAACTATTACAAGCTAACAATTTGTCCAGGGCTGACAAAATAATGACAATATAATGGCACATTGAAACTACCATGTCATTTTGTATTATTTTGCATTACTTTTGGTACAAGACTATCAGAAGTGGCATATTTCACATTCAAAAAATACAAGCTCTGAAAGCCACTTGAGTCACACATCAAAGAGAAACCTTCAACAGTTTTTATCTGCATACAGACAGGAAATGTAAAGTAAAAATGATACACATGATTTACCTTATTTATGGCTGAGAGGGGGAAAATTCCTGCAGCCAGGTTCCAAAATGGAAAATGGTTTTTGGAATGAGATGTTCAGCAGTCAGATATGGGATAGGGGTTTAACATACTTTAGGCCATATAGTCTGTGAGTTGCAAGGATTTTATTTTCAGCAATTAAATATAAAGCACTGCATACATCCCGAATGTGTGAATCACAAGAACACACCGGGGCCATCTCGCATACATAAACAGTGACCACACACAATAACAGAAGTGCATGTGCACAATAGTACATATCAAAACAACACCACTACAACCCTGACGTGTCCCCACAACAATTGTTAATTCTAAACCTAACAAACTGTGACTGTTATTGTCGCCACCTCATATATATATATATATATATATATATATATATATATATATATATATATATATATATATATATATATATATATATATATATATATATATAAACATTTTTAGACATGCATATACAATATATTTACATAATGTTCTCAACCAGCTTTACGATAGCTTCATGAAATCACCACTGGGTGGCAGTATAAACAAGCAGAGGTACTTGCACACTTTCTTTCAGGAGCACTTTGCATTACAAATATTTGGAGGGCATTTGCTCATCGTGGTGTATCTGTTGGTTGGTAGGTATTCACACTCTGGTATCAACAAACCAATGTTACATAATGCTGATCACTAAGAAGCTTTTCCTGGACTCAATACGTGGATTATGTCACCAGTGGACTGATAGTAGTTGAGCTATTATACAGTGTATGCCTCAGTTTGTCTCATGTGAACTGTGTGATTTGGTCAGTTACAGGTAGATTTATTATACACTTGAGAATGACCCTTATCAGTTTTAATTGGGAAGAATGTGGAAGTGTATCTGATTGTGTTTCCTTGGTTTTAACACTAATCCCGAAGTCTATGTTTCAGACTTTTGTTGATCTTTTGTTGGTATAAAGCGGTGTATGGTTTGTTTTATGGTATGTTGTTTTTGACAACCAAGCTGTTGGTACTGTATGTTTTTATCTTCTCAGGCACTGTATCTGTGCGCACACTGCAGCACTGTGGAGGTGTGTGTTTGTGTATGTGAGAGTGTGGAACAGGTTTTTTTTTGTGTGCCTGAGTGATGGTGCGATGATGGTGACTCATCGCTGATTTGTGTGTATATGAGAGAGAGAGAGAGAGAGAGAGAGAGAGAGAGAGAGAGAGAGAGAGAGAGAGAGAGAGAGAGACCAGCCAGCAGTCTATAATGAGCCATAACAAAGCTATTGCTTCACAATACTGCAGTCCAACATTGAAAGGACAATTCCCCAAATATCAGTAGATTCTGCTTAGAGTTATAATGATTTTAAATCTTCATACTTTTTCTAACAGGGTGCTGAAGAGAAAGAGCGAATGTTTAGGAGGCTTTAAACAAAAGTGGTGACCTCAAGAAACCCCTAAAGATGCTGTAGATACCTATAGGTGTGGTAAATAGAAAAAAGACCATTGTAACATGGATCAGTCATTTTGTTTTAGATAGTACACATACATTCTCTTGTTGTGCAGTTGTGTTGACCTTGTGGTTTGTCTGTTTTCCAGCTACTAGACCTTTCTTCCCCAGGTCCACCTCCAGCAGAGACAAGGACATGCAGTTCACCGTGAGTTCATCAGCAGAACACTTGCTCTGCTTTTCCATTATGTTAAGAGATGTGGGAAAATGTAGTGGTCCATCATTCCTTGAAAATGACTTAATGCTGTGTTTTCCTCCAAACCATCTGCCTGGTGTAGTGCAGCACAGTCTGTGATGTGATATATAACAGCTTTTTGACAATTTTATGTTAAAAGGATATGAAATGGAAAACATTCAAAGACAACAGTGATTGGAATGAAATTCCAGTTCTTGTGAGGATCAGTGTGTGAGTCAGAGCTGCAATCATTAATCGAGACAATTAATCAGCAGCTATTTTGAAATCGTTAAATCATTTCAGTCATTTTCCAAGCAATAATGCCAAAAATATGCTAGTTCTGGGTTTTCAAAGGTGAGAATTTGCTGCTTACTTTATAATAAATAAACTGAATTTTTGGACTGTTGGTTGGACAAAATAAGACATTTGTAGATGTCACCTTGTGATCTAGGATGTTGTGATGGGTGTTTTTCAGTTTTCTGAGGTTTTATGGCCCAAGTGATTAATAGAGAAAATGAATAATTGACAGTGACAGTAATAATTATGTACTGACATTTTCTGTCACGTGCAGTGTAAAACCTGATGAAACATTGTAGAAAGAAGGGCTTAAACTAACAGTAATTTTCTTGTCAGTTAAGCTGCTTATCATTTTCTTTGTCTGTGTAATGCCAGGAAACACTAAAAAAGCCCTAATATAATTCTTCTAAAGCTGAAGGTGACATTTGGAAATGTCTTCTTTTGTTCGACCACCATATATACAGTTTGCAATTACAGAAACTGGAACAACAGGATGTTTGTGGTATTGCTTGAAAAAATATTTAATCAATTATCAAAATAGTTGTCCATTATTTGTCTGTTGATCTGCTAAACATTGAACCCACTAATTACTCCAGAGTACCGTTTATATATCCCCGTAGATGGTGTTTTTGTGTGTTTATCACATAAGTTCAGAGCAGAGATACAAATAATACAAACAGCCCAAGTGCTGCAGAAATGGCTGAAATCAAATGATGAACAGAGCAGCACGCGATGAATTACTGCTGGTCGCTGCTGCAGTGAAGTCAAAGTGAAGAGATGAAGAGAAATCAAAGAACAGCCGGCTGTTTCCCCACAGTCAATATTTTAAACAGTTGTTGTGTCAGTAGCCCCCCCCCCCCAAAAAAAAAATAAATAAAAAATAAAAAAGAAATAATGGATGCACTTTGCCAAAGCACTGACACAGTGGATGTGAATATTCTTTGTCATAGCTGAAGCAAAACAAACCATATAATATAAAAGTAAAAGGAGTAAAAACTAGAGAGTTAGCTGTTAAGATTAAGAACTGCAGTGGCAGTAGAGAGACTGTAGGTTTGTAGCTATGCTAACAAGGAAGGTAACGTTACCTGGCATAGCATTTCAAATTATGTATCCAGCCAAATAAATACACTGTGCTAGCAAACCTACAGGTCTTTATGGCTATAAAACGTTGCATGGACACATACCATCATACAGAGCAGAACGATGAGACAGCAAACTGTCGCCACCGTTGCTGCTGCAGAGCTAACATGCAGAGAGGATGCAACAGTTTCCCATAACCAGCACACCAGCTGCAGACAGTGATACTCACAACTCTCCTGCTATTATAGCTAACACCACACCAGCAACATACTGCATTTTGGGAAACTAGAAAATAAGCAGAATTTCTGTGTGCAAGTAATTTAACAATACCGAACGCACATACGTGACACCAGTACCTGCTTGTTAACTAAGCAGTTGGGGTTAGGTATCACTAACAGCAAACGTGATAAAACAATACTGCCCAACTGGCAAAGCTAATGTTATCCACCCATCGAGCAAAAACAGGGCCTTTCAACTCTTCAACTCTCTATCATAGTCCCATAAATCCCAGCTGGCAACTGGAGCGGTGGGTTGGGTGATGTACTGTTAAAACAAGTTTTAAAGTTGTTACCGGTCCCGTCAGTCTCTGTCCCGACCGTCATCTGCAGTAATGGGTAGATCATCGTGCTTTTCACAGCCTGGCAACCCATCAGAAAATGATGTATAAACCGTTAATAAATCCAAATGCCACAATTTATGAAAACTTTGTAAACTATTACGTATTGGGAAGTGTTACCAGTTTTATTTTTTGTTACTTCAAGCCCCTGTGCTTCAACGCATTTTTTGCCACTGAATTCAAGAGCCTCAGTGTTACAAGCTGACGTGGAACTTCACTTTAGTCATCTCCTGGTCATCCTCAGTGTTTGCACCCATGGTTTTTGCCAACTGTCTGATTACTACAGTCCAACTCCTGCCTGGTTTTCTTTTTCTTTTTTGCAGGTTTGTCAGAACGAAAGGAACCAAAGCAGGGAGAGAGATCACAGGGGGACCAAAAGCAAAGAAAGGGAGCAAAGCAGAGACGGGGATCTCCCTTTAACTGCGCGCCAGACGGCGGCACGAGACAGAGCCATCCAACAGAAGAGGAGAGCGATAGATGAGGTGGAGAGGGGTTTCATTACACAAACACACACACACACCTGGGGAGAAGGGGTAGTTATCGACAGATAGAGGACGAGGGGAGATAACAGAAGCTGGGATTAGAGAAAGAGTGACAGAGGAAAGATCTTAGAAAGTGCTGGGAGACATGAGACAAGGAAAAAAAGATTTGTTTTCTGTCGTCTAAACATTAATTTTGAAATGCTGAGCCTGCGGCATCTTGACTGTCTTCACTTTACCAAGGCTGACAACGTAGGTCTTATTCATTGCTTGACGTGATTGATGGTGCTATTCTTTTATTTATGTAATTGAGCAACAACTTGAAGTGAGGCTGTTTTTCTCGGCTCACCTGCATCACAAGAGGCTGCGACACGTGCTTTAATGCTGTCTTCAATGTGACAGACATCACATGAGGCTCTGCTCATCGGCTGTGTGTTTGTGTGAGAGTGTCTGTGCGTGTGTTTCCACCCACTTGACAGAAAAGATGGCCTCTTGCTTTTCATATCTCCATGGTTGCAGGATTACAGTGGAATTGCAAGAAAAGGCACACTGGCAACAGGTAGCTGATGCAAAAAATGTCCACAAAATCTCTGCACTCAGGCACACGCGATACTTGTGAACAGTCTGCAGATTGTTAATCCATTCAGTGGTAATTGGAAACGCCTGACGAGACTTCACAACTCATTTGTTGCTCTCTCTTCCTTTCCGTCCATCACCCCCACTTTCTCTTCTGCTTGTCTGTTTTCCTGCTTCCTGTCACGCTTTGTCTCTTCTCCTGGCATGTTTGCCCTAAAACCATGGATATGTGTGTGTGCCTTACAGGTGTACTATCAGGAGTGTGAAATGTTTGGCCTTGTGACAAAGATGCTCATAGAAAAGGATCCGTCCCTGGAGCATGCCATCCAGTCCTCGCTGCAGGAGAACCTCAGAGACATCGGCAAGCGCTGTGTGGAAGCCATGGAGAAATTTATAGAGGACTATGACTCCAAAGAGCTTGTGCACTAATCAGACACATACTGCTGGGTACTGCATTTGTGTTTTTTATTTGTAATAAGTTTGCACATTCTTGTCTGCTGCCTGGACAAAGTCCCTCTCTGTGCTTTGGGTCGTGCTTAGCATCCAGCAACAGTGGTGAAAAATGAAAAGGAAACTTTGATTGTGATTTCAACTTTTCATACTGATTATAATTTTGATACTGTGACAATGAAAAATACACTGTATTGATTTTAAGTGCCCTTATGAAAATGTCTAAAATCTGACTGACGTGCTAAATTTATTATTACTTGCTTTTCAATAATTAAATTTTTTTAACGGCATATTAAACAAGGTGTGGCTGAAAAAATGTTATCAGTGACTCATTTGAGGATAAATAGGCAGGAAATACATAGATGGGTCAGTAGGTGACTAGGCCACACATTGTTGTGTTGGGTTTATGGATGTGTAGCATTAGGATGTTTGCAAGCATGGCAGATATTGGATTATCATAGAAATATCGACATCAGTGTAAATGTCAGCTGATAGATAACAAGAAATTGCATCACAGAAATATGATTGAGGTTATTAAGTAACAAGTTTATTTTTCAACAGTAAAATGTCCTCCTAGGTACGGCTCTAGGTCACACTTCTTTAAGGGGTACTCCCTCCACTGATTTCTGTGGGTCTGGAGGATTTTTGTTAAGTCTGAAAAGATATCCCAGATGATGTCATAATTATGTCATCAGGGTTATCTCGACTTGGGCTTGGAGATTATGAATTTATAACAGAAAGCCTGCATTGTAAACTGGAGATGTGGAGAGAAAGACAGGTTATTACTAGGCATAGAGAGTCTAATGAAACATGTTCTCCAGTTACATTATGGTAATTGTAGGTCCAAATGTTTTTAAAGCTTGATTCATACAAAGAACAATAAGCGGGATTATCTTGGCATCTGCTGGTTCAATGGAGTGGCCCTTTAATTCAGTTAAGGTACTCTCATAAAAATATTTGTGCTTTTGTGAAGACACAAATATCAAATGAAATATCATTAACAGGTTTTTTCTGTTATTGATGTCAGTACCAGTCCAGTAAAGACAACAGAAGTGTGACTTGAGACATAATTATACCAGCCTAACCATCAACCACCACATTGGTCCAAACAGAAATAGTTAAACAATTATTGGATGGATTTTCATGAAATTGGGTAAAATATCTAAAGTTCTCAAAGGATGACACCTCCTTTACTATTTTACTTAATTACTTTATTACTCCATTATTATTCCTGCAGATTCATTATTAGGTCAACATTTTAACTGGTTTCTCGTCTCAAAGTACCTGCCAAGTACTTTTTTTGTTGGACAGTGGACCTTTTCCACAGTAGATATTTTGGCATGTCATGGCAGGAAAAGCAAAGATGAAACTGATCAAACTACAAACAAAAAGGGTCCTGGTATTGTATGTGCTGGCTCACTGGCATTAACTTACTGGAACACTTGATCGAACTGAGCCATTGTTAACGAAATTTGTTTCCCGCATGCTTCTGTTGCTATGACATCTCAAAATGTCCGCTTTATTCGGTCACTTTCTGAGGGTGAAAATACAACATAGTCAAAACCTGCCATGAAATAGTATTCAATATGGATCTGGCACACAGCCTACATGTAAGTCAAGCTGATCAATCAGAAGTGAGTCACGACCAACCGGAGTCCCCTGTGCAACTTATAGATCCAACTTCCTGGTTATTCATTGAAGTACACTTTATTTTCAGTATGAGACAACAACAACAAATTAACATGCAAGTCTCCCTATCTCTACATCATGTTATACAAATAATGATTCTTTAGTTACAAAATATATAAATATTTAAGACCATATGTACATAACATTTACAGTACTACATCCATTACTTTATTAAGTTTATTACTATATATACATTTAACAGGTATTGTTCTTTAATATTATTATAATTATTATTTGCATTATTATTGTTATTGTTAGCATTATAATTATTATTCTTAATCATCTATAGGTAACTCTCAAAAAAACAAAGCATGTTGCAGAAGAGAAAACGGGACCATACCTGACGTTACTGTGCCTGAATGATCAAGGAGCAGAGGCTGTCCGGCGCTCTGTCCTTGGTAAAGCATGGAGAGCTGGCTATGTAGAGCACAAGGTTCAACAGACTATTTGTACAAGGTGATAACAGGGCTAGCGAGCCAACACTATATTCCAGCAGCATTTGGATCCACTGAGGTAAACAATGACATAGCTTGGAATCTAGCACGTAGCTTTCACTATCCCAACACAATTTCTGGTTTGTCCACATAGAATAAGTTTTACTGTCCAGGGCTTGGATCACTGAGCTGCGACATGAACAGTCAGATCACTGCAGTTTGACCAGTGTTACTTCCCTTTTCAAACTGTAAAGGAATTGTTCAATCTCTCTGTAACATGGACACACGCACAGACATGCACATACATCATGTTATTTACCCTGACCACAGTATATTTAGCGGTCAGATTCACCACTGCTTCCTGGTACCATCGGTGGAGTTGATCTCCATCACTGTAAACATTTCTGTTGTGTAAGCCAGCCGTATTTCCTCTTATGATTAGATCATTCTGTGTAGGTGTACACAAACACTACGTGGTGTAGAGTTGTGTAAGTTCACAAGCACAAAAAATAGGCCTTTCTCTCTCTTCAACCCCAACACTCTCTCTCTCTCTCTCTCTCACACACACACACAAAATCATACACAAACACTCTATTCACTCTCACCTTTACTGTCAACTGTCTCACTCTCACCTTCCCACTCCCTTTGTTCCGTCATTCTGTTGCTTTAACTGTCTCCTTACCTCTCTCTCTGTCATCTCTTTCACTCTCCTGCTCATCCCTCACCTTCTCTTTGCTCTATATCTAGGAAATTATGCAGTTTTTGCTCTTCCTCCTCTGGCGAGTGTGCAGCTGGCCATGAATTGGTCCATGCAGAGGTCCGTGATGGCCACCCATCCCAGAAGGGCTGTAGCGATGACGCAGCTCCTCGTTGTTGATGTAGCACAGCTGCACAGGCCGAGGGATTGGTTCACCCAGGAAATAACCCTCATCTGCCTCTGACTCGGAGGAAGAGGAGCAGCTGGAACACCAGGGGTCACCAGCCTCCATGTACCCATCACCCCAACATGGCCCACCCAGCCCCACAGGTTGCCAGCCAGCATTCTGCAGGGTGAGATCAGAGGTGGTGCGGGGGCAGGGCCGGTGGGGCTGCTGTCTGTACCCTCCTGGCTCCAGACCAAACAACTCCCGAGCAGCATGGCCAGAGGGGAAGCGGTCGTAATCCTCCTGAACACGGCGGTAGGGCAGCTCCACCGTTTGAGCGGGCCGGTCTGCCACCAGGTGCAGGGCATTGTCGGAGCGGGAACGACGAGAGCGTTTGTGGTGGCGGCCACTTCGGTGCTGCCCACTACCATGGTTTCCACGATGGTGTTTGCGGCGTCTTGGTTGTAGCTGCTGTTGCTGTGACACAGGTTCCTGCCCATTAATGCGTCGGCGGGGCATTCTGTCACTCATGGGAGCCATCCGCAGGTTTCCACTGCTGCCCATCACCCCAACGCGACCTTTGCCATCAAAACCCAGCGGCTGCGGCACATCCCAGTACTGCAGCGGGTAGCCGACTCTCAATGGAGTGTACATGTTGTTGTTGTAGGGACGAGAGGAGGACAGTGACTCTGTGCTGTGGAACTGGACTGAGGAGCTGAGGGTTCCCATGTTACTCTTTTCAGACACATTTACACCTGAGTCCTTACTTAGGTCGGGCATGGAGAACCTAGACAAATGCTCCTGGCGCTTACTGACCCCATCCAGAGAGTTACCTGTGAAAACCACAAATCTCATGTCACATTTTCATATTATTTGCCATCATATCATATTGCATCACACTATATTACTTATATCACTATACCTGTAGCGTTGGACATAGTAAGGGAGTCAATGGATCCACGAGGGGTCTGTTCTAGAGGAGTAAGGGGCTCATTGAAGCTCATGGCATTGATGGGGTTCCTCCTAGTCAGCGGTGGTCTGCCGTCTCTCTGGAATCCGTGCAGGCTGATGCTCCTCTTGTCAGAGAAGCCTTGGTTCTGGCTAGACATCTCATTGAAGCTCATCTGGGTGCGTAGCTTGTTGGGCCTGAACTCCTCCTGGTTGTGGTGGATCCAGTTTTCATTAAAGGAGTGGCCCCTAAGAACAGCCATAGGGGTCCTCTTGGCATTGCCTTGTTCCTTTCCCCAGGAATCAGGCCTCTTTCCTTGGTTGGCAGGATTCTGGGCTGGAGGATGAGCATTTGCATTGGGATTGTAGCCCTGCCTGGGGTTGCACTGACCCAGCAAATGAATAGGTGTAGGGGTAGGGGAGGGTTCCAGCTGGGGGCCCTCATAGACAGCAGGTACATAGGGCTCATCCCGGCTCATCCACACCTGGTTAAGGCTCGGGGCACGGCTTGGAGTGCGACTGGGTGTGCGGTTAGGTGTCCTGCTTGGAGTCTGGCTAGATGAGAGGCTTAAACGGTCCATCTGAACAGACAGGGGATCAATTTCAGCAGACAGACGGTCAGGCATGGGTGGAGGAGCAGATTGGCGGGCCTCGGCACTCCGCCGCTCCTGCTCTGCATTCCTACGCTCCTTTTTCCCAATCTTGGTGCTGTGGCGGGATTCACGGGAACGAGCGCTTTGGAAGGCTGAATCTGAGGAGTCGGACTCATCTGGATCCTGATTGATTAAAATAAAACAGATTAGTACAACTGTTTAAATGCTAATATGTAAAACTAGAGAATAATTAAAACAATTTAATAAAATTCTAAATGTATTTTTGCTCCTCTTACCTGTCCGGCGCTGCAGGACCGTGAACAGAAGATCTGCCCCTGCTTTGGCAGGAAAGGGCGGCCAAGCAGAGAGCGCTTGCAACGGGCACAGCAAAAACATTCCTCAGTTGCGTGCCAGTGCTGGCCATCATAAGTCATCTGGCCTTGATCAATGCCTTTGGTAAGATGGAAAAACATGATTTTGGCACATAACATAGCAGAAACAAGTTTATTAGTGAATACACTAGGGGGTCTGCTTTAACTGCATAAAAATGGTAATGTGATGGCAGCTATCTCTAATACCACTGTAGAAATGATACTCTACAAAGTCTGTGCAGCTAATGAACACAGCCCACAGTCTGATTTTAGCTATTAGTCGGTGGGTTAAGATCATTTTGCCTCTTTGTGCTGAAATGGAGTGAATAAAAATGGAACAACAGAGCTTTGTTTTCTGATAAAGGAAAACATTTGTGATTCTATGCCCATGCAGGATCACTTGATTTGAAAGATAGCAGAAATACATTTCCACAGCTCTGCTCCCCAGCTAGGGGAAGTAATCATCTTTCACAGCTCCCATCTGGATACAACATGGAAGCATCCTCTGAAACAAACTCTTTCAATGTTACTGGAGCTTGCAATGATAATAACCATCCACATCTCACTGCACTGACTCCACCTCTTCACAGCTGTGGCACACACAGCTGATAACACCCACACTTACAATAAAAGGCTGTTGGAGGTTTTCCTGTTGCTTGAGTGTAAGATAAATGTGTTTTGGTAACAGTTCATATATGTTAGAGGACTAGTAATAAAAAAGAAACCTGCAGGAAATGTGCGCTGTACCTATGTGTTCTCCACATGCGTCACAGTACTCTGCGTAAAGGGACTCAAAGCAGTTGCAGCAGTGTGGTCGTCCATCCTTCATGATGTAGCGCTGGCCGCCGAGGGTGGTCTCACACTCATAGCAACAGAAGTGCTTCATGTGCCAGTGCCTGCCCTCTGCCTCGGTGCATTCATCAGCAAAGATAATCTGCATGACCCAGACATTACATTCATCAGCAGAGCTATTCTACACAGAGATTACATTGGGTTGAATGGAGGGCATGGATTAATGTTAAAATGAATGAATTTTAAGTGGTTTTAAAACAGTTTTACACCAAAAGGAAAAGATGACTTTTAATGTTGCTCTTGATGTCTGGGGTAGCTCAGGGCTCCATCCATGGCCCATCATTTTTTACCCTGGGACAATGGTTCTTTATTTTTTTGCCCAATGACCCCTTAATGAAGGCAAGTCTACTTGCTAAAATAAGTCTGAGTTTGTTGTTTTTTCTTTTTTCTCATCCTGTTAATCATCTCACAACCTTTCTTGTGACCTTTTAGATGGGGCCCAGCCCAAGTTTGAGACCCACTGCACAAAACTAGTGTATGTGTATATAAAGTTGTTAAGACTAAATAGATTATTGACCATTTAATAATATAATATATAATAATATATCACTCACTAAAAACATTTTACCAGATAATGAGTACTTTTACTTTTAAAACCTGAAGTACATTTTGTGTACTTATACTAAGTATGATTTTGTACACAGGACTTTTACTTGAAGCGTCATCAAGGTGTCACTCCAGATCGGTAACCACTGCTCTAAGATATGTCATCCAAAGAAAAAACACTTGGTTTCTAATAAATCCAATAACACTGCTGATCTATACATCCTTTGTGAATGTCTTTTACTTCAATTATCAGTCAGGAAACTGAAACTCTTTGTATAAATAAATCATCTGAACTACTACGTTTTATTGTACTTAAAGTAAACAAACCTTACTAGACTTCAATTAGTGCAGAGCACTGTGGCCAGAGTTATTATTGTTGTCTCAGGCCTGCTTGCCACACATTATGGTTAGAAATCAAACAGACTTTCTGAGACATGGCAAGAACACTGAGACATGTTTTCTCTCCAGACCAATTTTCATCCACATCCAAGTCTCTGAGCTATTAACCATTCAGCCATTTTCAGCCCTGAAGGGCTCAAGGCCCAGACAGGCGCACCTCATCACAGGCACAGCAGCGGGGTTTCAGCCTCTCGGCATGGTGCCGGCCACAGTAGATCTTGCCATCCTGGTAGAAGTAGATAAGATCCACCAACAGCTCCTCGCACATGGTGCAGACAAAGCAATGAGGGTGCCAGCATTTTCCATGACCCGCCCTCGCAGCAAAGACCACAATATCCCCTCCGTTTATCTGACCACCACACTGGAGGAGAGGAGAGGAGAGGAGAGGAGAGGAGAGGAGAGGAGAGGAGAGGAGAGGAGAGGAGAGGAAAATAAATGAGACAATAAAAAGAGAGGAGAGAAGACAAAAGGAAATTAAATGAGAGGAGAGGAGAGGAGAGGAGAGGAGAGGAGAGGAGAGGAAATTAAAGGAAAGGAAAGGAAAGGACAAGACAGGACAGGAAAGGACAGGAAAGTAAAGGAAAGGAAAGGAAAGGAAAGGAAAGGAATCGGAGAGGAATAGATTAATACAAACTAAGATGGGTGGGGTGGGGGGTAGGGGGGGTGGGGGGGGGTGGTACTTGAAATAACTCTTCAAGACTGAATGTTTTCTACTTCCTATCTTTTTGATATATCTGTTGAAACATCAGAAAGAAGCCCAGGCAAGCAAAACTGAGACTATAAATTAAAAATGGGCTGAATTATTCAGATGGAACAGAAAAATACAAAAAATGAAAAATGTCTTCATCTATAGATAGAAAAAAAACACTCAAAGGTTGTTGGGTCGGCCATTGATGTCTTCAGTGGGTTCTAGTTGTTGGGTTTACCTTATCACAGATAGCTCCATTGATGGTGAGGGGGAAAGGACGGACGTTGCCCCTGCCTAAGTTGTCTTTCTTCCTTTGGTTGCTGAAGAGCTTAAGCTCTCGTTTCTCCTCCTCATCCAGCGCATTACAGTAACGCACCTGAAAAACACAGTTCATCATCACGAACAATGCTTCCAAACCACTGGAGGTTATAATAAAACTGATAAACTGTTCATGTATGAATGAGTGATGGAAATTTGCTGTGAAACCGTGTACCTCATTGTCATGCGGTGGCAACTGATGAAGCAGTTGTTTGATGCGGTATTTCTCTCCAGGGCTGTTTATGTAGGGGACCTTCTCTTCTGGTAAGGAGTTATAATACTGATGCACCTGAAACGAATAGACATCAAACAGGTGGTTGTGACAGTGTCTTAGGTTTAAAGTATTTGCATATTTAACCTGCATTCACAAATTGTTTGGCCACTTGTGGGAAGGGGAAACAACCCAAGAACAACACATATTATCACCTCATAAATATGGTTGTTAACAAACAGTTGCCTATGAACACTGCCAGCAGATATATATAAAATGCTGATACTAACAGCTACTACTTTATTTCATTAATTCATGGGGACAAGCCCACATAAATGAACCTGAAATTACTTTCAAATGAATTTATCATGGTCTCCGTGCCCTCCACCATCGCTGCCCTTGGAAATCAGTGTCTGGAATTGAAAGCGTGTGGCACAATGAGCTCTGTGCTGCTGCAGCAGACACAACCTTGAACAGCATCAGCTTCTTTAAATTTGCAACAGCTAATATTCTCGTTGCTTTAAGGAAATTTCAGTTACCCATACTGAATACTGCAATTAGAATTCAAGATGCAGTAAGGCTTAGTATCCGTGGCCTGAATCCCCCTTTGTATTTGCATATTAGAGGTTGAAATGGAGAAAACCTTGATTGGTGTTAAAGAAGTAAATACTCAAAGAACAGGAGGCAATCTCATCACTTTTCTCTGATTTTCAGCAAAATGGCCTTTGACACAAAGTAGTCCTGCTTTCAGTGCGGTGTAAAGATCTGTTTTGCTGAAGTAGTTGAGAGGGGAAGGGAGTAAGTCTGTGAGCGCTGCCCCTCAGGTGCTCTGTAACATACCTAAAGGACAAGTACTAGTGTGTCACCGAATATTCACTCACAAACTGTATTTTCTTTGTTGTCGGTCAGGCTGCAAAAACACTTGAAATGTAATGCTACTTTTCATGATCAGTTCATCTGCAGAGCATTTTCTCAGTTAATCAATACATCTGCCCCTGCCAAAGAAAAAAATATTCACGTTTGAGCTGGAACAAGTGAATGTTTGGGATTTCTGCTTAGCGATAGATCAAAATTCTTGTTACATCGTTTAATGTTCATCAGCTAATTGATTAGTCAACTAATTGTTTTTACTCTAAACTTATGGGAAGCTCTGTCTCTTCGAGCTCTTGAAATAATTCAATGCACAGCAGATACCACAGCTTTTGACAAGGAAGACTGTGCTGCGCTGCAACAATTATTTAGATGGTATGGTATTTAATTGTTTCAATTGTATAAACTGTTGATTCATCTATTTTTTATAAAGTGTAATTTTAATAATCTCTTCAATAATCTCATATGTTTTGTATGGAAAAAAATCTGAAATGTAAAGTACTGTATGTAAGGTAACTAAACTCTGGCAGTGAAGTAAAAAGTACAGTATTTCCCTGAAATGTAGTGGAGTACAAGTATCAAATTTGTATTTAAGTGCAGTATTTGAGTAAATGTACTTAGTTACTTTCCACCAGTGATTATGAATACGGCAATTATCACTGACACTGATTGAGAGTTAAGTCTTTAGTCTAGTTTAGTTTAGTTTAGTCTTAATGAGAGAGAGATGGTCAGCAGTAGACGGTTCCGCCAGGTACACCACAGTCTGAAACATTTTGTAAATGGTAAATTGACAGTACTTATATAGTGCTTCTCAAAGTCTCAAACCACTCAAAGTACTTTACAATGGAAGCTACCTTCACCCATCCACACACACATTCATACAGCGCTATTTTCTACACATATAGCGCTATTATATAGCGTCTCTACCATTAACACCCACTCATACACTGATGGAACAGCCATCCAGAAGCTCAGTATCTTTTTGGGGTTCAGTATTCTAGGATGGCTACCTCCTGAGCCACAGCCGCCCCTTTGTCAGAAACACTTCAACAAGTCAATCCTCTCACAAAATCACTTTATTGTTACAGCAAATGCCCTCAAAACTGGGGATTTTGATTTCTGACAGCTCAAACCATAATTCATGAAACAATTATTTTTCTTTTAATATGTGAGTCACATTAATGCCATTGTGCAGAGAGAAACCAGAAGTGACAAGCTGAAAAATCATTACATTCAAGTGCATTTAAAAAGCAACAGGCAGCTACAATTGCCTGCACGTCCTGTCGGACGAGAGAAACTGCAGCTTCTTTCAGCATCCTGTCAAGATGGCTGACTGGTGAAAATGACTGTTATCAGCCCAGGCTGTCATCTGTTAACACAACCCTAGGAGGCCCATTGCATTAGAGTGCAGCTCTTACTAAATAAAGACATAAGTGTTTATGCCCAATATAGCTGAACAGAACCATGTTTATTATCTTATGTCAGAACTGACGACAACAGCGGACCAAAATAAAAATGATGAGGAAGTATCTTCCTCTGGATGTGCACAGTTGATTACATTAGCTTGGTCAGGCATGCAATTAAAAAGCATTTAAACTGCAAATGAGAACAGACAGGGAATTTTGAAACCTGCATGCATAAACACAATGCCACACATTTTCAATTAGACTCATCCAAACATTCACTGACTTAAATTACTTCCATTCCTCTGGGTTTCGACTTACAAGGATACACTAAAATGCAAAACAAATTATGGCTTAGTATAGCAATACCACTGAAGGGAAAATTACAGTATACACATTGTTATGTAGAATGTATCATATTTGTTTTTCAAAATAACCAATGATAATCTTGATGGGGATCAAGGGAAATGCTTCTTTCTTTGTCCTGGATAAATATAACCCCTTACATATGAATATATAATAAGTTTCTTAAGACACAATCCCATATTTCATATAACAGAGTGATTCAGATGTTTAATCTTAATTTAATAATTGCTCCACATCTGTTCCTCAGACAGGGCAATCAGCTAATCAGGGTGTGGCTCCTTTTCATCATTTAGGTTACAGTTCTCATTCTGTCATACTGTGAACTCGGTTCCTACACAGTGTTAGCTTGAACAGTGACAGCTGAAAAATGTCCTTACAATTAGTCTTCCATGAAACGCCTGACAGCTATGCCTCAGTGATTTGTATGCCCCCCTCCCCCCACCCCCCTCCTCCGCTCCCAACCCAAAGAGAATAAAACACCATGAAGGGGATTTAAAAACCATAATGGTCCATTGTCTTGTTTTCAGATCAGTGAATTTTCTACCTCAGGATTATTAGGAAAAACGCCACAAATACTTTAGCATACGAATAACTTCATTCTTCTGACTGATTCGGTTTAATTCGATATGGCCTGGCTGTGCTGGACAAAAATAAATTAGCTAATTAGCTAATGCAGCAGTATTAACAAGAGTGTAGGGGGGGGGGGGGCGCGACTGGGGTGACTGTCAAGCTTGTGTACCTGCTCGGGACTGAGGCCAGGGGGAACCCAGGCATATTCCTCCAGCGCACATCCAGAGTCATCGTCAGAGGTGGAGTTCCTCTGGAAGTCGTACATCAGCTTGGTGATGGTCTTCTCCATCTCCAGAGACATGGCTGTCACAACATGCTCCTCTACACAAACTAGTTCAGTGGACACAGGTATTCCTGTTAAGGAAAAAAACAGGAGAGTGAGAGGGAGGAGATAAAAAAAAAGAGTAGGCAATTCAGAAAGAGACAAAGAAAAAATGGGAGGTGGCAAAGTTTTAAATAAGTGTCCTCGACTATATGAATATGCAATTCTAGATTCTCCAGCTGTGAAGGGCCAGAAAAAAATTGTTATGAATAAGGTATTATGAATAATACCTTTCTTTCTTGTTCTCATGTATTCACAGAAAAAAAACAAACAAAAAACAAAAAAAACATCAGTGGTATTTAAACAAGATTAAAACAAGACTAAAAGTCTACAGCCATGCTGTGTTGGCTAGGCTGTACTCAGGGACAAAGGTGCTAAATGTGCTGAATGCTAACATGCACATTAGTTTTGCATTAGTTTTATATTTTCTGATTAGCAGTAACACAAAATATAGCTGGGGGTGATGGGAATGCCATTATCCATCCATCCTTCCATCAGCTACACTGCTTATCCTTGAAGGTCAGGATTATCTTTGCTAGGCTGGAGCCAAGCCCAGGTGATGCTGGGTGAGAGGCGTGGTACACCCTGGCTAGGTCACTAATCTATCACAAGGCTGACACATAAAGACAAATAACAATTTACACTCATATTCAAACCTATGGGCAATTTAGAGTTGCCAATTAACCTAAACTGCATCTCTATGGACTGTGTGGAAGAAGGCAGTCATTATGTATTATTTATTTTTCCAAGTCTTTAGTCAAACAAAGTATCAAGAAATGTGAAATTTTGACCTGATGACTGTGCAAATGGCAAGTTTAGGGGTCACCAAATTAAATAAAATTCATCCTGATAGGGTCATGAATGTCTGTACAAAGTTTCATGGCAATCCATTTATTAATTGTTAAGACATTTTAGTCTGGACCACTGTGGTGAATCAATCAACTGACATCCCTGGAGCCATGCAGCTACCCTGGCTAAAAGCATCAGCGGTCCAGATCTGTAAAATGCATTTAAAAAAAGTAAAGACACAACATCACATTAACAGTGCAGCCCTAAGACATCATTATCAAATGACACAGCATCTGCATCTGCATTCACTTTACTTGTATGCAAAGATTAGAGATAGATTTGATCTTCTCCTCCTTCTTTCTGTCTGAGAGGAGAACAGCTGCACACACTACTGACGCATGAATAATTAACAGTAGTAGGTATGGCCTCGACCACCAAGGTATGAAGATGAAATGAATCTCATTTCACTGGCAACTACAATATTTAGTGAGCCAGCAACGAGAGAGAAAGAATGAGCTCATGGCTTGTTATTTTGAAAGCTGAGGAGTAGAGAGATATTAGAGTCCATTAATGCAAAGTGGGAGGAAACACAATCAGAACCTCGTAGAGAATTTACAAAAATCCATAGTGATTATTGAATTTGCTGAAGTTGTAATTCATTTAGAGCACAATCTGATCAATGAGGACAAATGCCAATACGCGTCTGTAGGTGAAGTACCAAGGTCGTGTCAGTCGACTGACAAAAACAAGGCTGGATGATGGCCGATGAGAAAGTGCAAACAGGCCGTGACATTTCTGATTCAGAGTGATTGCTCCCAAACTATTAGACAGGTCTTCTCTGGTAGTTTCAGACAGCAACACTGTTTTCCCGCAGATTAGAAATCACAGAACAGCAGAGCTTAAGCAGTGGCCGAGGAACAGCAGACATTTCCACAGACTGAGCCAGTGAGTCAGCCTCCATCCAAGCAGAGCTGAGCACTGTTTATCTCTCTAAGATGGGTGCTGCTGATTTCTTTGTGAGGAGACATCACAGGTATGTAACCTTGAACCTCAAGCCTGGCCCGAGGCTGAGCTTCATTAGAGTATGGAGGCTGAGAGAGAGAGAGTGGGCCTGCTGGGATACCTGCAGCCTGTTGCAGCACTTACATGTCAGTTCAAATGTGACTTGTGTTGGCAATATGAAATCAGAGCAGTGAGCTACAGAGGAACCTAACCACAATTTTAACTACTTTCTGGCATTAAGGGCTTATTTTACATGCATATGTTGTAAAATTCTTGTGGTGTTTTTGTTGTCAGTATCAAAGAAATATTTAAACCATTTGTGGACATATGCTTGATTGTTGTCTTACTGGGAGTTACATGAGAGGTGTAAATTATGAATATTATTATATATTTGTACTGTTTCACTCATTTAAAAAAAAAAAGACATTTTGCAAAAGATGTTCATTTCCCTTCTTGCTAAGAATTAGATGAGATATATAGATGAGAGATATTCGTCCATTCAGTATGGAGCTACAGCCAGGTGACAGTTAGCCAGGTGACAATCTTAGCGTAAAGACTGGAAACAGGGGGAAACAGCTAGCCTGGCTCCATCTAAAGTCAACATTATTCTCCTTTCAGAATCTGTAAAACTCACCAATTGCCAACTTATATCTCAATTGCACCTTACAAAAAACAAAATGTTAAAAAGATAATTTGTAATTTTACGACGGGTTATGTGTCAGACTATTTCATTGCCTATAATTCAACAGGATATTCTTTATGCTGTTGTTGCATGTGCCCCTTTTTCACACTGAGCATCTGCCCCTTTTAAAGGTCTCTGCACAGCCCTGGTTTTCTTTCATTTAGGAAATATGCAAAGCCAGCAAGTTCACTGTGACTGGACTGGAAGAGGCTGTTAATGTTCTCTGGCCCAGCTGTCGGTCATTATGAAACAGTTCCAACCCATACACAAACTGGTCGTTAAGCAACAATGTCATTGTTTTCTATGTTTACACGTGTTAAATACACAAAATACGATTTGACATGATAGCTTTAGAGATGCTGGAAGGCACTTTTTGTGGTGGAGCTGGTCAAGTTGTGTCCCCCTGCATCCAGTGTTTGTGCTGAGCTAGGCTAAACATAAAAGAGTGCTGCTTCTAACGTCAAAATATTCCTGATCAAGGTCTATGACCAAAACATGTACTTTTTTTTAATAAGCAGATATGTTATAGCAGGAAAAGCCTGATGCTCGCTGGGGCACATAAAGGAAACAGAGCCAAGATTACTGTTGTAAGTTACAGCTGTGTTTTACCTGCTATGATGAATCAAAATGTCTGCTGTGAAAAAGATCTGTCATCAAGTGCTTGCAACACATTGTTAGATCAAGGCAATGACAGTGTCAGTGTGTGCACCAGTGCTTCAATTAATGGTCCTACTTATTAAGCTGTACCGTTAGTCTTTATTGTGAAACAAAGACGCAGCTTTAGTATCAAACAGCCTCAATGTAATGTGAGGCTGTATGTCTTTACACCCTGACTATTGACTGAATGCACACTCAGCTGGTACAGAAGGCTGCTGATGATTGTGTGACTTTTTGACGTAATACACACTTGCCAGGCCGACTGATTAGTCATAACACACTCCTCTGTTCTTCCCCAGCAACACAAGGAGAGAGGAGAGACAAGTTGTGAACTTCTGTTTCCTGGAGGAGGCATACTTTTTGGTAATTTGTGCTTCAGAAATAAGTGGTAACATTTTTGTGGAAAAAAAGAAATATTTCACTGTTTCTATATCGTTTGCTTTCCAGGAAGTGAATTGTTAACATGCCTTTGGTATAAACACTCCTACATCTTTGCAGAGCTATCTGTCTATCTTGTAGCAAATTATGGAAAATCATGTACTGTAGAAAAGCAAGTTTTTCCCTTTAATGGATGATTATAATTGTGAGTAGATGAGAACCATTTCTAAGAGTTTATGTCCCCAGAACACTGTGCTCTGATGACGTTAATTATTAATTGTTCAAATGTTTCTAAATCGTTTAATCAATAGAGAGGAGAGGAGACGCTACTTTAATGACGTTCATAAAGTAATTTTATTTAATGTCAACAATAAAATGTATAACTTTAGCTGAAAGAGTGATATGGGCAGAATCATTAAAATATTAATTGAAAAGCTCATTGGAGATATATTATTTTGTGATGGGTTTGGTGCACAGCTGTGAAAGGCTCAGGGTCTTGTAATTAACAATGTAGAAAAGGTCTACTACAGAAATAGGCAATCATGTGCCATGGAGGACCAAGAGACTGAACACTCTCTTTCCAGCCAATCAATACACTTTCAACCAGATAGGAAGAACTAATCAGTGAAAGCACCTGAGGGAGTGATTGGCTGGTACGAAAAGCTGCATACTCGCTGCCCTTGTCTGCAACCATTACAAACATCTTATCACCTGTCTCGACTTTCCTCCAGTTTTTATTCAATACTCGACCTTTAAACTATGATGAGATCGTAATTAACATCAGTGATATCAGAGCCACTTTCTGGGTCAGATGACACTGAACAGCCGAAGCAAAAATATCTGACATTTATCTCAGGGGAAAAGGGAGACCATAATGTGCCAATTCCTATCCACTTGATTTTTATGACTTCAAGCAACAGCGATGTGAAGAGGAATGATAACATTTCTCTGTCAGGCCATATTGTATGCCTGCATTGTTTCATCTGTCAATTATTTCCTCGATTAATTGACTATTAGTTTAGTTTAGCTTAAAAAATATTTTAAAACTGCTTGAAAAATAACTGAAATGATTATCAAAATAGTTTAGCTGCTTAAATGACTATTCGTTGTCCTTCTACAGACATAAATAAATGCGTCAGAATTATTACAGTAAAGTATTGTTAATGTCTGCTGTCACATGGTCTATCTTCACATTCCCACACTGATCTATTTAGAACAATGAGTAATTATATAATAATAAGGATATAGTAACTACAAAATGTTTTCATGCTTTATTGTTTTACAATACTGAATTAAAGTAGATTCAATGTTGATTTACCCTTTAATGTCAAAGGAAGCAGGTTTCTCTTTTTCAGTCTTCCATGAAGCTGCAACTGCTGAAGCTCCTGGCCAACTGCATACACAGTCTCCAATCTTAGTATTTGAAGCTTGTTATTCTGTCCTCCAAGTTGTCTCTTGATGTCTCTACAGTTGTGCCAGACCCTTTCCATTTATTAATCATTCATTTACAGTTGCTTTTTATACATATCAGGCCTTTCTTACCAAACATACATTGATAATTTAGTGATGTGCCCTACTTTTAAGTCACTTTGGATAAAGTGTCTGTCATATGATTCAATGCACATGTGATGTAACATAAATTTGTTTTAAATTCTGACAAACCTTTAGGGTTCACATATTTAAATTACTGAAGGTTACAAACTCCTGGGAATCAGGGCTAGACACTAGAGTCACCTTTAAGACCCATGTGGACCATCTGACCGATGGTCAAAATTGGATTTTTGTAAACCACACTTTTCTCTATTAGTCAAAAACTCAAATGTACAATCCACAGTTATGTCTACAGTTGACTAAGTTGACATATGCATGCCTGAAGTTTATACAAGTATTTGCAATTCTACTTGGAATTTTTTTCTTAGACTCATGTCTAACTTCTTGTATCCATTTCCTGTAGTGCACCACCTTGACTGCACAGAGGTCATGATCTGCATTTAATTAACTATGGGACTCATTTATGGGATGCACCAGTGATAATTCAGGTGTGTCCTAAGAAAGGGTAGGACTATTTATGCAAATAATTATTTTACAATAATAGTTAATTGAATCACTTTGTAAATATCAGCTTTCATAGTAAGAGTCGTTTTCTGCTGATGAGTAAAAAAAACAAAACAAACAAAAAAAACCCCAACAACTTCCTTTTTGGAAGCAGCCTACTCCGGATGGGTGATGGCTTTAGTTTAAAAAAAATATATATATATTTGACAATGATGCATGCTATTATAACCATACAGTGTGACTGGTATACAGAGGAGAAGACAACTCATCCACACTGTACCTCAGTGAGGCAGCAGTCAGCCAACTGTAGGTCGTTTGGAAAAAACTCTGCGAGTTTCCATGGCAACCGATTGGTGTGCAAAGTCCTGAACAACACCCATTTACTAGTGTCAGTGGAAATGTATGATTTAATTGATTTAACAACAAAGTATAAGCAGAGAGAGACCTGTAATATATTTTTCTCTCGACTACTGCCTTTGTTGAGAGGCATGAATCTTTCTTTCAGTGTTTTTTTCTTGCGTGCTACTGCAGGGTTATGTAAGGTATAATGTCGAAGGCATATCATGTTTTATAGATCATAAATCATCATTGAGTCTGAATTTAGTTTTTCCATAATATGCCTCTCCTTCAGTTAGATCCAATTAGCAGTATCTTAATTTACACATAAATTAACGGAGATTAATCAACATGCCTGTGCCAGAAGAGGGAAGATCTTCATAACAAATTGGGTAATTTTGAGAACAAAGAGAAACAGGCTCTGCATATAAATCCACAATAGCTCAGATTTCAGCAAGAGAGGATACTCTTCAACACATACGCTTTCTGAAAACAGAAGGAAATAGAAAAAAATAAAGAGAAACAATAGATAGAGAGCTGTAGATGCATTGTTAAGAGCAACGCGTTTCCTTTTTCACGTGTCATGCTTCACCCACCTCTCTCCTTCCTCCTCCCATCCTCATGTGCCTCTGACAGGCTCTGTGTGGGTGTGCATGAGAGAAAGAGAAGGAGAGGGAGTGATGGAGAGAAAAAGCTCTTATTTATGTAAAAGCTGACATGAGAGGAGGTGCTCAGCTGAAGCACAGAGCCTGACCAAGGCTCCATTAACTCTTCACAGTGAGAGCAATACCAGTCAGAATCAACAGTATGCTCTCCATGACATTTTAATCTTTTACCGCTACACAGCATGTCAGCAGTAATTACAATTTCTCTTCCCTGCCTCTGTATATTTACATTTTCACCCTTTAAGACAACACAAAAATTGTTATATGGCAAACATGGGCATATGCACTTTTCACTGATATTTCAAATCAACAAGATAAACGGATGCTTTGAATTTAATCATTAAATTAGATGCTAAATATTAAAATTTGTTATCTTCAATTGAATGAATTCACCTCTGCACCAACTCTATGGAACAAAAGAGGACACTAATGGTCTCAACAGGTTCTTGGTTCTCAGCTAATTTAGGCAATTATTGGATTGTAAACAAACAGTGTGGAATTATCATTCTAACATACAATAATTAATCGTCCTTTGGCTGTTGCAGACTCTGCAGCAGTGATGTGGCAGACAGAACACAGTTTAGGATTTATGGATGCTGTTGTACCGTTTACCACACATGAAACCACTAAAATCAGATGCAACAGATACAGGACATGTCATTTACTCCTCTCTGCTGTTAATGGCAGCACTTTACCACTTTCAACTCCATCTCAAAGACTCAGCACATCCGATGAAATAGTGCAGTGCGAGGTTTGAAGATTTTTACTCATTTTCTGCTTCCTCTGTATGTGTAGTGGTTGAACACATGCTCCGAATGTTAAAGAAGTGGTGGTGGTTTACTTTGTCCCCAGGCCCTCTCTGTAAAACATCAAACACTATCCCCTTGGGAAAATTGTGGCACACAAATACATGATGCGACAAACTACATACAGTGAAGGTCGGTCATTGAAAAATGTAAGTGCAAATTTATTTTCTTTGGACAAGCTGGGAGACTGAGAGAGCGGATGTTTTTGATGTTCTGTAATGAATTGTCCTGTGTATCTATCATCCGCCAGACCTCATTCATTTATTCATTCGGTTCACGGAAAATGCTAAAGCAATACAATTATCCAGAGATACTAAATGATCAATCATAATGAAGAATTGAAAATGCAAGACAAAACCAATACAAAATCAGCAGTTTATATTTGGCTGTATTTGTTGTTTTGCCTATGTGATACAAAATTGAAACAGCTCCTTTTAGTTCAGATATGCTTCTCTCTGCTCTTTCGACGTACATTATGGGGAAAATGTTCAAAAACTGTCCCTTTTTATGTCACTAATATCCCCCTAATCATTCGTAGAGCACTTCTACTGATAATTATCTGCCTAAGTGCTTTTTACACCCCCGCCCCGCCGGAGGTGTTTTGAAGCAGAACATGAGTTTGGGGATATTTATCAGATTATAGCTTTGCTTTTACAAAAGAAAAAGGTAGATTAAACTGATATGCTTTGATGTCCATTTATTAATATTGTTTCCTATCAAATGATATTGTGATCCTTCATGCTGGCTCCCAGGGCTGCACTATGAAACTAATTTGTTGGTTCATCTCATTCCTCACTTACATAATCAACTGATGTAATCAATTTTTACGGGACAACAGATGGAGGAAATCTGGCATCGTCCTCTTCACCTCGATCGGTTTCCTCATGCAAATGGCTTTCAAATGGCTCAGCGGGTACAGTTTGGATTGACACGCTGGGCCGAATGTGTTCAATAACACACCCAGACACAAACAAAAAAAGTACAATGATGAATCTTGAGGCTAAAACATGCACAATAATCCTGTTGAAATCAGCCATAATGTGATCTCCCCTCACGTTAGGGTTAATGAATTTGCACAGATTCACAGTGACAGAACAACAGCACTGTGTGCAGGACTGAAACAGTAACCTACTGCTCCACAAACGCTGGTGTGTGAGCCTCCCTACTGGACTTACAACAGCCCAAAATGTCAACCCTTGGCCTTTTTCCCCTCCCCTGCTGAATTCACAGTTATCGCTGATTAATAATACAGAGTTATGGACACATATACGCACACAAAAGACTGCCTACACACACCCACACCTCCCAATCCTAAAACTTCCAGCCTTTCTAGTCTGTCCCCGAGTGATGGGGGAATTAGCTCATGCAGCAGGGAACAATTGTGCCGGAGCACAGTAACCTTCCCTACAGGAAGCTCGTCGCCATGGAGTCAGGCTAGTTGAGTAAATACACTAACCTGTGCCCAACTCTCTCAGATATACACCCGTGTAATGAAAGGGGAAAAACTCAACAACAGCATGGCACTTGTTTGTGTGAGTGTGTGTGTGTGTGTGTGTGCGTGTGTGTGTGTTGTTGTGTGTGTATCAGTGTATTTGAGGATAGAAGATAGAATATACAACGAAAGATAAGATATTTCTTTGTCAGATTAAAAGGAGGAGAGGAAAAATTCTTCTCAAATAAGGCCTTTCAAGCAAGTTCACTGTTCTTCATTCCTCCATCTTGTTTCTTAATCTTAAAGCACACACACTGGGTGGTGTGTATGTGTGTGTGTATGTGTGTGTGTGTGTTTGTTTATGTGTTCAATGGCTCTCTGAGGTCTGCGTGGAAAATCATTAAAGGACGCACTCCCAAAAAGAAAAAAAAAAAAAACAGCCACTATGCTGTCATGTCTTGTCTCCTGTTAGAAGCAAGGAATCATTATCCTCTCAGATTCTGATTTCAATGATACAGCTGTTCATTAACTGATCGGCTCTGATTGGCTGTCGATACGCCATCAAATCCAGAATTATGTAACCCTTCATTTCAGTAACAAACAGCTCTCTTGTAGCGCCAATCACCTCATAATCCCGTTATGAGGATTAAATTCTTACTGCAGCTTATTTGGATCAGGACTAACAAGAAATTAATTGAAAGGGGTTGACTCTATAGGAATAAAGCTCTGTGGTTCAGCTGGCAGAACAGACTGAGAAAAGCTCAGAGTGGGTGACAATACTGGTGATATAATTGGGAACATAACACACACACTCAAATTGGCTGTCTGCATTACTCACACGGTGTTGTCATCAATTGCTGGAGGGACATAATTTTCATGTGCTGAAGCTATGGACCCCAAAGGTACAGGCAAATAAACCAAAATGCTTAAATCAAACCAATTAAAGCACACACACTAACACACTACTGTTCACGTCCCTGATCTGATAATTGCTGGAGGTGTGTTCCTGATATCCAAAGTAGGACTCTCTTACCTACAGATGCACAAAATTTCACAAGGACCTGAAAAGCTGTAATTAAAGGGTGACACATTTCTGCTCCTCTCCCACTGTGTGTGGGATGGCCTGAAATAGAATTGCAGGGTTTCAACAGGCAAATCGCACTCTACACCGCTGCACAGGCACAATCCTGCATCTCGGTGAGAGAAATGGATATGGCCTGTGTTCATGAGCCTCCCTGTCTTTGTTGGAATTTTACCAAATGATTTGATGGACAGGTGTGATCGGGTATGATGACAAGGAGGATTGAGGAGCAGCGGGGCTGCCACAGGAGAGTGATTCTGTCTGAAATGGCAACACACACACACACACACACAGCGGATCAGTTTCCAGACCGAGCCCATGACCTGTGTGAGTGCAGCTGGGCGGGCAGTGGCGCATGTTCTCCCTCGACTGCTGTTGCTGCTGGTGATTCACAAACTGAGGCTAATGCCTGCTGTGTGATGCCATTTACATCATTTACATGGGGGAGTAGCCTTCAATATCGGGCCATTATTATTCCACAGAGCCTTGTGTTGGGGGTGGGCCCTTACATGTGTGCTAAATCTGTGCAGGCGTGTATTTATTTGTCTGTGCATGTGTTTGTATTAATGTGCCTGCGTGATAATGCGTGAGAGAGAGATAGAGAGCAGAAGAGGAAGAGACTGTTGCTATGCGTTTTTGCACGTCCTCCCACGGGTCTCTTCATATGAGGCATCATGGCAGAGAGGAGCCGAACACATATAGCTGTATAATAGCCATTTTCCAGTGATCGGCAACACTAGCAAGAAAACTACTGACAGCATTACAGGCCAGGCATATCCCTGAGTCATCTTGATGCTGTGAGGGACAAGGACTTGAACCCCCTCAAATTGCTTGTTGTTTCACCAGATTGCTCCATTACTTCGATGGATTCCAGCATTAGAGCAACAGGGATGCCACTGTTGAATCAAAGCACTAAGTTATTTTCTCAGTCTAAACTATGGTGTTAGACTTATGCTATATTGGTTATTATGTAATTTTTGAGTTACATAATGGCTCAAAAATTATGTTCACATTTGACTGAGACAGTTTCCTACTTTCTCCCACTTACTAACTAACGCCTGGGGTTTCCACGGAGAAAGCCCCAAACATTTGAGTTTTATGCTCCAAGTTCGAATAGTGAAAACAATGTAAATAATATGATGGCATTTGTTTCATGTCTTAATGTGAGAAATGTTAAAGTCTTCTCATTGCTCCACCAAGATGTGATGTCTTTGTCTGCTGCCATTTTTCATCTCTTCAGTGGACATTTAGGTCACATGCTTCATGTATGTCATGACTTATTCACTAACCCTGTTTCCATTGCACTTAGTTGCATTTTGCTTTGATCGGTATGCCAACTTTTATGCCTTAGTGATATTTGCAATAAAGAGTTGTTTTTTTCATTTTCTGTGGTTCTATAATTGAAAATCTACACAAAAACAGGTGGATGTAAATCCACCTATTGGTGTTTTGATTTGATGAACCTTTAAATGGGTGACATCGTTTGTAAATACCTTGCTAAACCTTTAAAAATCAAAAAGAAAATTACAATAAATCCACAAAAATAATTTGGTTAGGCTTAGGGAAAGATCATGGTTAGGGTTAGAATAAGCACTTGGTTAAGGTTAGGAGAAAACATTATGATTTGGACTTAAATTACTCTACATTAAAGGAGCTGTTTTTGAATTTTGCTATTGCTACATAGCTAATGTTAGTATTAACCACTTACAAGTCTAGAAGAAATGTTGAAAATTCAGCACCAAACATCATTCGCCTGGGGCTGTTTCCAGTGGTGGAAAGCAACGGCAGTGTTAACTCTTTTTTCTATTACTCCTTTTCTTCAACTGAAGTTAGCATACTAACCAGTTAGCCCCGGTCCGTCTGGACTGTCTGAGAGCGACTCACTGTAGCCTCCAATCTGCCCTGGTGACAGCGCTGCTCAGAGGACGTATCATAACCTATTTTTAACATATTTTAAAGTGAACTATGGCTAAAGCTCTTGCCTAGCTACAATCACCACCACCTGCTCCCAGCAAAAAAAAAAACACATTCTGACAAATAGTCACCCAAGTTTATGTATTAAGGACATGTATTATTGTGGTTACAATAATAAATATGTGGTTAAGGTCTGGGAATGCTGTGTATGTTAAAAGAACACCAATGTTGGTCTCCCATGTTAAAGACATTTTGTTGACTTGCTGAAAAGACTTGATGCTGTCATTCTGCTGGGGAGCATGGTCTCTGTCTTTGCAACTTTGTCTCCTAGAAAGTATGTTTCCATACAACTAAAATGCAACAGCAAAAACACTTTGAGTACACTGGATTATGTGGATTATGTGGTTATGCCTCTGTGCTGGCGACAGCCAGCCATTATGTTTTCGTTCATCCATCCAGCCGTCTATATGTCTGTCCGTCACTTTCTCGGGAATGTGATATCTCAGTAACACCTTCACAGAATTTCTTTAAATTTGGTACAAACGTTCACTTGGACTCAAGGATGAACTGATTAGATTTTGGTGAGTAAAGGTAAAAGTTCAAGATCATGGTGACCTCACGTTCTTGTGACTGCAATATATTAGGAGGACCCAGAGGGAATTTCATCACTTCTGGCACAAACATTTACTTGGACTCAAGGATGAATTGATAAGAATTTAGTGGTGAAACAAAGGTCAGGGTCACTGTAACCTACCGAAACTTGTTCAATGCTGTAACTCAGGAAGAGGAGATTGTGACCATATTTCTTGCAACTTGGCTGGTTGGTAGAGACATACAACGGCAAGGCAGTTATTCTAGTTTATACAAGTAATGATGTTGTTTATTTACGTATTTGGGAAGTTGCAAATGTGTTGATACAGAACAATGCAGTACAAATAATGTATGATCCTGAAGTGAACTTGGTATTACATGAATATGAGCAAATATAACTTTGGCAACCCACAACTATGCCTATAGGTTAAGTCCAGCACTGACAATGGCACACAATGGCACACATGTGACACCAGTATCCACACACAGTCCTACTGTGATAAATTATGAAAGAGGTAATTTCTTCAAGGCTAAGTAGAGCAAGCCTTTCTCTTTTCTGACAACTATGACTGATAACAACTGGGCTTCAAAGTGATGGTATTGTGTGAATTTCACAATCTCAGCACTTGCTCCAGAAATAATGTTATGAATCTCAATATATTTCCATAATCACTGTTTTACTGGCACTGAACTGGCCACAAACGATTTTTTTTTTTTTTTTTTTTTAAACCAATGCAGAAGGCCTGACAAATGTGTGGATGCTGCCATATGGGAAGCATTTACTGCTCTCTGTGCATGTGTAAAGTGCTGTGCATACGAGAGAGATGTCTTTTGGTGTTCAGTCTGGAGATGAATTGCCTGAGATCTTTACAATGTTCTACACTGCTTTGTCAGATATGAGTGGTGCACTGGAGAATGGAACAAGTCTTTTCCTAAATATTCAAGCTATATTCTACAAAACAACAGATGAGCTCAAGAGGTTTGGATTGACCTGAGCGTTGGTTTAAATATTGTTGTGCAGTGAAAAAATAGTGTGGATCAAGACAAAAAAATTCGGTTGAAAATCCACAATCAACAACATTTGCCACTGAAGCTTTGGGTTTAAAGAAAAGGCTACTGACTATGTAGAGTTGGGCAACAACCCAAATTCAAAAGAGTGGCGAGAGTAGCCACTGGAGGAATGATTCATTTGACACCATTAATCATTGTTGTAGCCTTTTTTGAAAAGCACTGCTTTTGTGCAGCGACAAATCAACAATGGACATGTAATGACTCACGCCAGAGTCGTTCCAAAGCGAACAAAGAAATATAAATTGACTGTGACAGTACAAAAGAAGCAGACCGTAATTTGGGACAAATCGACTGGATCTCAGTAGAAGTCAAAGCCAGACAAAGATTCTGAAAAAAAACAAATCTGTGTATATATGTGAAGGTCTGAAGCTGCTGCAGGTGTTCCCAGTGAATTTGTAAATCTGTGAATCACTTGCACCTGCATGACTGGAAAACCGGAATTGCAGGCTGAGAGGAAAATTATACTGGGCAGCTACCAGTAAGAGTATGATTACATATAGACAGGTGGGATAGAGACTGGCCTCTGACCCCTGCCACAGTGCAGAGATGCTGCAGAAATGCTCACAGGGGTTCACCAAGACAAACAACAGCATGTATGTGTGGCTGAATGAAGAATACATAATGTCATAATGGATAGCCATGACAATGCAACAAATGCAAAAAACAGGCCAAATTTGGACTGTGTACAGAGGTTATCAGTTACCATTAGCCTAAAAGCCATTCAGCTAACAGCTCAAAGCTGTCGACATTAAACATACATTAAACATAATTAACTAATGACAAAAACCTGGTGGCCGTTCACAGTGCGTCTGTGCAGCTGAAGGGCAACGACAAGATGTCGCACCTAAGTGGGTTAGAGCCCAGCACCAGGGACGATTACTGTGTGTGTGTGTGTGTGTATGTGTGTGCAAGTGTTGGGCTGAGCTGGGGTGGGATAACAGGAACAATTATGATACCCACTCATTTTGTGATAAGAGCTGGTACTGAGCTGGAAAGAGAAATAAATATATTAAGCAGCTTAATAGAGGGCAGATAACTGAATAAGGTTTAGTGAAAGAAAAGACAGAAAGTGAGCTGCAGATTATGTAGAGCAACATAAAAAGGATAAAAGGATAACAATGGAGGTGAGGAGACAAGGGGTCCAAGGGGGGACGTCTCTGTTCCTGACTGGACTACAAATGGAGACTAATCAGCCTTGAAGCTGAAGGTTTCAAATTTAAGTGCAGCTTCAAAGCTATCGCTCTGCCTGGTCAAAAGACAGCATGGGGTCTAACAAGGTTTACACTACTTTAAAGGATACTTAAATAGTTAAGAAATAAATATCAATCTAGTCTTACAGATGATAAAGCTAATTATAAATGTTACTGTATAACCTGTCATAGATAATTACAGAACCTCCAGGTTCAGGCCCAACACGTTCTTGTCAGCAAACACTGATGTCAGCTAAACAAATTCCCTTAGTAGTTAAAGACACAATAACCTAAATAAGACAACTAACAAACTCATATGTGAAGGTGTAATGCAGTCATCTAAGCTTGTTGAGATTCATTAGCCCCTAACTGGTTTTTAACACTGAAGCTCTTGTCTAAAAGCAATGAATCTAGTATAACCTCTGTTCAATGAAGCCTGTAAGACTACATACAAAATGGAAAGCTCTGTATATGTTGTTGGACTAACAAGTGCTATTAAATCACGCCTGTTATAAGAGTAAGAGGTACTTAGCTTCTCCAAAGCCATTATTGAATGATTTAGGGCTTGCCTGAGCGATGCTCTGTGCAGGCCATGCATGATACTGGAAACCCTGGAGAACAGGGGAACGTCCCGCTGTTGGAAAAATCATTAGCTGAAACCTCAAATTCAATTACCTCCTTGGTACTGGATCTCCCCTGATGGTCCTCCAGAGGACTTTGCGGCCAAAATAGCTCCCATAACTCCCCCACTTTTGTGTACTCCCCCGCCGAATGAGAGGGCAGGCATCAGAAGCCACCATCGACGGAAACAACACAATCAGAAATCATGTCGGGAGCTTGTGGGGAGTGGTGAAAGTAAACAAATACAAATCAAACCCAAAATGAAAGGGGAATGATTTGTTGTGCCACAGGACAGGCTGACCACACAGCTTGATGGGAAGCACACAAAAACATGTTACAGGTTTTCACACATTGGTTGCCTCTTCAAATCAAACATAAAAACCACACAACGGTAGTGGCAGAAGTACTTAGATCCTCTGCTTAAGTAATACTGGCAATTCATTTCATTGGATTGCAAGTAAGTACTGGAAAGTAAAATGTGTTAAAGTACAAAGCATTAAAGTACTTGTTTTCTGCAGCAAAATGCCCCCCTCCAAAGGATGAAAAGAAAAATCTTATGATTGATGGTGAAATCTTTTTTTTTTTTTTACTCTTACTCTTTTTACTCCCTATAACTGACATTTAAATGAAACTATGTAAGAAGTTTGGAGGAGAAAATGTGTCTTTGGTGGAGCTGCTAATACCTTTTTTAAAGGGTCATATGCCAACAAGGTTGGGAATTACTGGTTTAATCAGTGCGCTGTATTTAAAAGCTTATCATATATTTTACTTGTAAAATCTGAACAGTAACTCTTACCTATAGTGGTCAGAGAAATGTAGTACAAAAAAATACAATATTGCCCTCTGAAATGTAGTGGAGCAGAGGGAGAAATTAGCATAAAATGGAAATCCTTAAGTACAAGTACAAGCACCTCAAAATTGTACTAAAGAACAGTAAATGTACTTTCACTCCTAGACATCCTTCCAAAGTCCACTAACACTGTCTTTAACATAAAAAAAGAAAAGAAAAAAAAATGGGACACAAGTTAAGAGAAAAGATACCTGTTATAAAAGAGAGAAAAAGAAAGTTGGAGACACAGAGGTAGAAAGGGAGTGTGTAGGATGTGAGCACCTTTCTATACTCTTGGCTTCCAGGGAGCCCTGAGGGAACAACTGAGCCCTGCAGTGGGAGCACTGTTGGTACACCATGGGCTGAGACAAGTGGATTAACAGTGATCTTATTCTGCTAGATGAGGGGGTTGATGAGAGGCAGGTGGTACAGCAAGGAGCAAGGGAGAGAAGTATTGGTTAGAAGTATTTGATTGTGTGTGTGTGTGTGTGTGTGTGTGTGTGTGTGTGTGTGTGTGTGTGTGGTTTTCACAAACAAGGTGTAATAGTTAACAGCTTTGCCTGTGTCACAGTCTTATCTCGTCAGAGCTGTTTAGTGTGACGCAGAGCTCATAAGAGGAAGCCAAAGCTGTGCGATCTGTGAAGTAATACCACTGCAGCCGCATGGGAATGGAAGGTTTAATGGATCACGCATTGTTGACTTTTGCTACATCATCTCAAGGGCGTAGCACTGCTTTTGCATTTAAATACATAACATAAATTGCCTTGTAAGAAAATTCAAAATCAAATCAACTTTAATGCATAACAATGTCTCTAAGTTTTTCCATTAAAGGGCTGTTTTTTTAGCAATGCTCCTGAGATGCTAGCACTGTGGTCCAGACAGAAATTTCTCAACCATTCCTACCATACCTAAATACAGCCTGGCACTGAAACATATTAATGAATGTAATGACACTTTAACCTGACTATTATTTAATTTAATTTTATTTTATCTTATGTATACATGTATATAGCCTGTATATTTGTTTTTATATTGGCTATAGTTGAAATTGGAAAGTAATATAAATATGTTATGTTAAAATATATAAAAAAGCTGGGGAGATGACAAAAATAGCAGAGGCCCTGCTGGATTTGGCTCCAGGACTTTGGGGTGATATGGGATTCTTTCCAGTTCCTGATTTATGCATCCTCATCTTTTCATGTCTTTGTCACCTGGCAATCGACTGTGGTCTGCCGTCATTAAAAATGTTTCAACTGGTAAAGAGCGAGAGACCTTCCAGATGAGCTTGGAGCCATAAGTAAAGTGCACCCTTTGCATTTAAACTTTTCTTCCTCCTTTAAAAAAATAACTTTTATTTTGAATAATCAAGGTTTATTAAACACTTTGCTTTTAAGTCCCCTATTTGACATTTATACACACTATACAAATATTCAATAAAGTTTAATAAGACATTATAATATAGTTATAAAATATATTTAAATGCTTACTGATCTGCAGCATTTGCCAAAATTACAACTTCTTCCATTAGACTATTTTACATTATTACATATATATTACATCACATTACAGTGTTTTACTATATTTAAAATCCATTTATACAGCAGCCTCTACTTATGGGAGGAGGACTTACAGTTATTAACCGTTACCTTAATAAACAATTATTTCTGTTTACTACAACATTACAGTGTGTTATAAACTTATCTTGGATATTTATATTGTCTTCTGCTCATAAATGCTACTTTTGGGGACCAATAGTAAAGAATTGCCATTAAGGGGTAAAAAGTTTCAGAGCAAACAAACAAACCAAAGTATTGGTGTTCTGTTTGATTATAAACTTCAGTTTCTTTTGGAAGGTGAATAACAAGAAAATAGTTTTCATACATTTCAATTTGCATAATACTTAAAGCCTACGGTGAAATGAAAACTATGAATTCTGTCTTTTTGTCATGAGGGTCAAGGGCACATTACATGTGAATTTTCCATTTTCACATTTGACACAATTCAAAATGTGACTTGGATCGAAGTGATGTATGTTTTTATACTTATCGCAGTGGTACATAAAAGGGATGTTTTTCATACGGATAGATGATAAGTTATGAGTAACAAAACCTTTTGTCACTTATATATTATCAGACTGTGTGTTCTTGATTAATCAGCTGAAAGGCTTCAGCTGGTAAGTCTGTTCAGCAGCTGGATACTGCAGCCGATCTCATTGGACTGTAGAAGAGGACAAAACCAACAAAAGACATGTGCTTGGTAGGTATTTATATATTCAGTGGTTGATTGATAAATAATAATAGGGTTCCTATAAGCAGTTTAGCGAAACTATATGATACTTTATAATATGCATCTTATTTTCACATCTTAACACAAAGATTAGAGAATGAATCCATAATTTACTGAGAAATATAAGACCCATTACAATAGAATCATATTATCAGATCAAAACCAAGCCCTGAGGCAACAAAACAACATAAAACAAGCCTATATAAAGACACAGAAGTGATGTGGCTGTGAAATATTGTTATGAAATCCCTTCAATGACACTTGACTGAGCAAGGATGTCCTACTTGGCAGACACGTGTGCTAGTTCCTCCATCCTTTCATATCATTCCGGTTGTCAGGGCAGAGGAAGAGATGTCAGTGAGAAGTGAAGAACCAATGGTATGTACTTTAGTACTTCAGTCAGCATTACAGAAGCACACTTAGTTTGTACATATCAACGAAAGATGGAAGGAGTAAAATTTCATTTTTCCTACTTTAAGTAGTACTACACCATTTACAATTGTGATGCATGTATGCATAACTTCCTTATATTGTCTGATTAAGTATGTTTTTCTTATGCATTTTATGAGTGAGTGAGTTTTGTATGCGCTTTTTGCCCAGCACCGGGCACCAGGGACGATTACTGTGTGCGTGCATGTGCGTGTGTGTGTCGGTGTACATATACACATTTTGGTGAGAAGGAAAATTTCAGAAGGCCAGTAATGATGCTATTAATATGAGGATAGAGTGAGAACTAAACCTCAGGGCACAGCAGCACCACAGACGATTCCCCTGAAATTCATTTTCCTCGTATCCATGAGTCAGTGAGGCCAAGTTAGAACCACAATCAACACCAACACCACCAGCAGCAGCGGCAGCAGCATCATGCTGCCACTCTCCCCTGGCAGCAATAATCCATACACCTGCACTATGACTGCAGCCTTTGTTTGTGCCTGTTTGTCTTTTCCTCTCAACTCCTCTCTGGATATAACTTTTAAATTAAGGGACACAGTCTTTCTCTGACTAAGCATAAACTGCAAGTTGTTCTCTTACTGATCCCTATCATAAGGTAGTCAGCACTTTCTAGGATACAAAGAGATTGGGTGGAAACTGCTGATACACACAGTGCCACGTCGCTAAAGAAACAAGCCATGTTTAAATCCCAAGCTTTATGAATCTCTGTGTCCTCCTCCTCCTCCTCCTCTTCCTTTATTCTTCCAGTTCAACTCCTTTCTTCTGTTCATCCTACAAAAGTGTGTGGGGGCCATTTCGAAATAGATGCCTCACAACTGTCAAAGAGACTAGGCAATAAGAGAGCAGATGGCAGCAAGAGCGAGTCCAGATGGGAATTTTTGGCCAGAACAGCAAGGTTAGAGCAGAATCACCCCGACACTAAGTGCTGAGGAATCTTTAAAGAACCAAAGAGAGTCAGAACGTTGGTGTTGATGAGTCCTGAATAATGTTGCAGACAGGACCATGACCCAGCTTTGGGTACAATTACAGAAGTTTGCTATGATCAAGTCACAGTGGTCTCAGCACTACAATAAGCTTTAATGAGCAAGTTAATGATTGGTTTATTCTCACCAATTAAGGGGCTTTAATATGGCACTTGGGAGAACATTAGTCATCAGACAGCAGGCAGCCGCAGGGAATCATCCAGGATTCAGGAGTTTGATTGTGGTAACGACCAGTTGGAGGCTAAATATTCACCTTTCACTCCATGTGGAAATCAAATCAAGCCGTCTGCACCTCAAACATTATATAGAGCATGACTCACTGGATTTTCTCTCAGCATATTTTGAACTGAGCATGTTCCTTTTAGCCTTTGGGTAGCAAAAAGATGATCAGATAAGTTATCTGCATTAATTCCTTGTGGTAATATTTTGAAGATATCCTACTACACCATCATTACCTAATCCTTCACCAGAATAGTTCAGTTAAAAGACAGGGCCAATTTATTGGAAAAATCAATCCTGGTAGTTTCTGAGTGGAGTGAGAGTAGAGTCAATAAAGTGAGAGATGCTCAATAATCATCAATCTAATCACCAAAGCAAAGGAGAAAAATATCCCTACATGAGCAGTGAGTTCTACAGGTAATGTTTTTCAATCGTTTTTATGAGCAAAACCAAGTCTGGATTTGTTGCTCCCTCACATCACATCACATCAGTAAGAGCAAAAACATCTAATACTACAACACACATGAGGTATGCTAGTTGTTGTTTCAGTTAGCACATTGTCAGTCCTGAAATAACAGCTGTGTTTGTTTTCTATATGTAGACATTTAGGCCAAAGCTTTTCTTTTTTTTCCTTTTTTGTTTTTGAGGCGGGGATATGACACAGTTGTGATGTTTAAACATCTTAATCCTGGATTATTCTAGCCAGATGCAGGTTCCGTACGGGTCCTCGTAGTTTTTAATCATGGAGTTCAAACAATAAGGCTGACGATACTCTGTGCTTTTTTTTACTGGTGGCAACGTTGTGTGTGGGATGGACTCAAAATAAACTTTGATGTGTGTGTTCATTGTAATGACGAAACATGTCTCCCACTGCAACACTGCACCATTAAGGGTTTTAAACTGGACTACAATGGAGGTCTATGCAGAGGCATACACTATGTAAGGCTTTGACCTATCATATAATATTTATCAGTAGGATCAATTCATTGTTGGGTTGGTCTGGGATTTGATGACAATCAAAAAATATCATCAGACTTATCCTTTAACAGTTCTATGGCTAACCATAGTAGCTAGTTGTGGCCAACAGTGATTTTCTTGGTTTTACCTTCATTATCCATGATTGTGCCTCTTTATTAATGTTTTAAATCAGGTTGACACTAACCAGTGGTCTGTATTATTACAGGATACCTGCTGCTGTTTTGCCCTCTTGCAGTAGATCTTTCTTAACACAGTTTTATTTTGTCCGCTGTGACCCACAAATGTTGTTTACTGCTTTTATCTATGTTGTAGCTTTAATTAGTTTATCAGGCTGTGTCACATAACCTGAAGACAAACTAGTTTTTTACATTTCCCTTTCTATCGTCTAGCTCCAGGAGTATCGGTAGTGAGGGGTAGTGAGTGAAATTGTGGACATGAATATCCAGGGCCTCAGTGATTTTGGGGAGTTTCACTATTTTGAAATTTAACATTATTGGCATTCCAAGTGAACTAAAGCATTACTGTTTCCTGAATAAATTTTGACAGACTGAGGAATATTTGCAGTGTCACTTCCACATGTGGTGGTAGGTTCCCATTACCATTAATTTGAGCTCTGCATTTCATCTGTGCAATAAAATGTTACTCAGATTCACATTAACTGTCATAGCAACAACTGCTATTTTTGCTGTGGTCAACATAAATGTATTTACAAAGGTTTCTTATATTGTTCATCAAATATGCATTAACACATTTAAATCTGAAGCCACCTCTTTTTTTATAAACTTACCTTTGAGGTTTAGTTATGGCAGTCACACAGACATCGTCAAAGTGTCTGATGTTATGGTTGTCGTCATCTGTGAACTCCTCCGCACACATTTACACCCCACATGTTTACATGGAAGAGTGATCAGACAGGGACATTCACTGACCCTAAATTAATCTAAAAGTGTTGCACCTGAAGTGTCCGGTGCCACAGTGGTCCTTCGGGTACCTGAGACAGTGTCTTTAAAAGTAGCAGGGCGAGCAGTCAGGTGTCAGCACATGGCGTCATACTGAATGTCACTCCAAACCTGTTGTACCGTGAAAAAACAGCTTCAATGTTATCATCCATGTTGAGCTTTTCTCTTAGATGACAGTTTGTGCTCTTTGTTCTGGCTCTGTCTTGTGACGGGTCTGCAGTGTGCTGTGTGAGTCTCGGGCTGCGTCACCGCTGACTGTAATGGCTGAACACTGCAGGGTGGAAAAACCACTGCAGCCTGGATATATTTATACCTTTTTTGTTCTCAAAAACTAGAAAGAAAGCATATAATCTGAGACATTTCATTAAATGAGGGTGTTATGAGTAACTTGTTAATATTCATATCAGTAGGAGTAACATGGCCCTAGTCTTGTCTCTGTATAGACAACAGTAAACAGTAAAATAACATTAACTGCAAATGACTTTTCTCAGCAGCTAATTCGTCAGAGATAGTGTGCTGTAGAAAGACTGCGACTCTGTGATCAATAATGTGTTTGTGCAATGAACACAAGAAGATCAAAAGCTTGATTTTCAGGGAGCACAACAATTTAGACAGAGCTAGTCCTCACCATTACCTCCTCAGTGAATACAAATTCCCATTTTAATTTAATCAGGCACAGCAGGACGAGCTCATGGGGTCCTGCTTGGAATTGACTGCGGCGCAATACAGGTTTCATTTCCTGTTCTCTCTAAGTCTTTCTAAAAGGCAGTGTTTTAAGCTACTGTACAAACTGTCACCATGGCAACCAAAGCTATCCTAAAAATGCAACAAAATGGATATAACCACAGCACGAAAAACAAAAAGCCACTTCTGACAAATTCATCTGTAATTACACAAGCGAGTCTTTTATCTGGCCCTCCTTTGAGTGGGAGGGCTACTGTAATACATGGGTGGGAAGGGGGTAATTTATCCAAGAATTTTCTTTCAGTTCCATCTGTTCATTTCAGTCCTGCACCCCATTACTGCCATTCTGTTTCATAAACCCTATGTAAGAGAAAGGTCATAGTGTATCTATTATTAAACAACTTGGTCATGGTATATTACATTATTAATCACCTCTGCATAGTCTCTAAACACACACAGTATGACTCCAACCCCAGTGTCATATATGTTTAAGCAAAAATAGGCCTGCAATCTGTCAGGATTGACCCAACATGTAATTCGAGAACCAGTCAAGAGACAGACATTTACGTCAGAATCATAAATTATCTCCTCACAAATTCAGCAGAGTGATCCTTCAAAAAAAAAAAAAAAAAAAAAAAATCTCCCACCACTAGTGATTGGTAAGCAGGCTGATGAAGAGGATCCCTGTGATCATGCTATTGTTAGAAGAAAAACTGAATATGAATGGCACGGCAACTTTAAATACCGAACATGTCCTTTGAGGGAAGTGAACAAACAGCCTTTGTGTGGTTGATACGATTGTATAACATCTGACTGAGCCACCTGAACTGTCAGCATATCGGGGCCATAAAAGCAGCACAGAAGCAGAAATGTACTGTGAAAGCACCGCATGGGGCAGAGCAGCAAGAGCTCTGAGACACCCGCCCACCCTTCCTGAATCAGCCGTTTCTGTGGCGACCAGAGCGGAGGGGGGTGGAGGGAGATGCTCGGTGAAAGTGAGGAGACAAACATTTGAAGCCTGGTGGGAGAAACATGAAGGGAGGGCTGCATGGATAGATAGATGGATGGATGGATGGATAGATGAGGGGGGGGCAGATGTATTGAAGGATGGGTGATAAAGGGATGTGGCAGGGTCAATGGGGAGCTGGGGCTGATTCCTCAGCATCGCAGTAACTGACAGATTGACAGTTGGAGGCAAACAACAGCAGCAGAGAGACAAACACTTGAGGGTATTTTTCACTGTCAGTGGCAGCCTAGATCACGGTCATGGCTCAGGGGTTTAAGCCATCTAGGCCCTGACAATGTCGCTCTGTGAAATCACATTCAGCCACATGGTCCTATGCAAAGGCTTGTGTTTCTCTGCCCTCTCTGTGCGTAAATGATACAGGCTTGAAGTGAGTCATGGCAGATTAGGACTTACTTCACAAGCAAAGTTCAAAAGAACTGAAGTTGATTCAACAAGTTGTGTGTGGATGAAATCATTCCGGACCTGCTCATCCCCTGCGCTAAACACTCATGAGCTGCCATTACACACAAATTACATCCCAAGATGCAACAGTACAAGCGACAAGTGTTAAATACTAACATGGAGGAGAAGGTGCTGAATTCTAAAATGTTTGGTTTAGATGAGAAATCAGAAGTCACCTTTGTATCATAATGCAAATTATACGTAATAAATGATTTGTAAAAAAAAAAATAATAATAATAATTAAGATAAATATGATTAATTAAAACTGTGACATCATTTTCACACATTCTGTTAAAAACGGCATATGGGCAACAAAATGTACCATTTAACATATGATACTACAGAAAAAAAAAAAGCCACGCTTAATCTTGCTCATTAAACAGATCTTTGATTCGATGTCTAAAACCTTATTATGTAATGTATTAGACTTTGAACTGAGGATACTGTTGCAATCTTATGCCACAGTGATTGCATCCTGTCAATGCTACGACAAATAGGGATGGATGCAGTAGTTCTCTTGCGCAGTTGAGACAAAAGGCTCAGCTAAGCTCAAGAAAAACTGCGTAAATCTGAAATGTAAACACCTGCAGATTTTCCTGACAGCTGTCGATGAACTGCTGTGTCCACACACACTAAGTACCACAACAAATGCACAATCTGCATTCCATCAAACACTCTAGTCTACATAAAGCACAGCATCTGAGATGGCTCAGTCTCCTTCATGTTGTTTTTTTTTTTTTTTTTTTCTGTTTCTAAACAAGACTGCGATAACAGTAGCGGAGCTGAAACAGTTCCCACTCCACCCACTTTCTCTGTCAGGGACACATGGCTCTACACATGGGGAAATGTTCGGGGATGAAATCAAGATAGGTTCGCTCCTATAAGGAGCAACGTTTCCCCCAAGTCCCAGTGGTCTTTTTCACTTGTCAGTCATGAGGTAAACAAGCCTTCACACAAGCCAACATGCGTGCAAACATACATGTAAAAATACCCCCACCCATCACAACCAAACGCACACACCAATGATGGATACACCTCATTTCTCCTCAAACTTTCAGCAATCCACATTGATGTCATCAATGTAAATAATATAAGATTGTTTTTAATGACAACAGTAAAATACACAATTGTAATAATCATGCTGAAATGTCGAGCAAAATTGGCACTGCACTGCTGAGAGTATTTCATCATGAGACTCACCTGTTTGTGTGGCTGGTGTCAGAGTTCTGGTGTGCGAGGCTGCTCAGACAGCAGCGGCGGGTGCGCAAGGACTGGACTGAGTCGCTCACAGTGGACACATACCAGAGGACCGACTGGCTCTTCTCTGCACTGCACAGCTCACAGCGCTCTCCTCTTCCCCTCCAGGTCTTAGAGAAAAACACCAGCTCTGCCTCCGCTGCCTCTCCCTCTCCCTCCCTGCCTTTTACACGTACTGTAGCAGAAAAAGAGGGAAGGCTGGAGACTGCAGACTCTGTGATCAGCACAAGTCTCTCTCTCTCTCTCTCTCTCTCTCTCCCTCTCTCTCTCTCTCTCTTACTCTCCCTCCTCTCTCTCTCTCTCTCTTTCTCTCTGTCTCTCTCTCCTCCAGGCTCTGTGTCTCTCCTTAACTCTGGCTACAGGCAACCATGGCCGGGGAGATGAACAGAGAAACAGCAAGAAAGTGTTAAAAGATTAAGTTGACTCCCTTTGCAAGTCATTATGTTGTGTGTTTGTGTGTGAGAAAAAGCATGCTCTGACAACAACAATCCACGCAAGCGTACAGGCGGTGGGAGAAAGCTTAACTCCCACCTCCTGCTCCCCCTTTTCACCACCACCTACTCACTCACCCACCCTCTTCTTGCCAGCCGCACACCAGCCTGTTGAAATGAGTCATCAGCTACCAGCCAATGGCACGGCGGCACACAGCCTTCGATTAGAATAACAGGAGTATTTAAGCACTCCTGTTTTGAGGATATGAAAATGAAATGGAGAATTGTCTGGGAGGACTTGACATACTTTGCTCTGGATGGGTAGATCATGTGATAGTTGAACATCACATTTTCTCCTTAAAGACTATTTTATGCCCTACACTTTCATATATAATTTCATATAATTCCTTACTTCTTACTAAGCAAGCATTAAACTGATAATATATGGCTATAAATGTACAGTGTTCATCACTGCATCACTTGTGTGGTGTGAGTCACTGTGGTGTATGATTCATTCTATCAAGGCAGCAGCCACATTTGAGTAGAATAAGGTCTGACCCTGCTAACTTTCCTGGGGAAAATGAAGGTAAATTACTAAAATAGAGCACAGTCATTGCTCTACTACTGCACAGTGCAATCTGTAACTACGCACTGATGAACAGAGCGCACTGCCTGCCTTGGCAAGTGCCCTTCTGTGTAGTGAAGTGGGAAGTGTTATTTTGGGCGTTCGAGGTTCCAAAAGTTAAATTGTTGTTCATTTTCAACACAGCCAGTGTTTGGTTACTGGCATTTGGAACAGGGTTTGGATGGACATTAAGCTCTTCTGGTTGTATCATCAGTAAAAACAATGAGTAACTGTTGTGTACAGAGAGAGAGCTTCACTGATATAAAGTCAAAAATTGAGAGTCACCATAGAAAACATAATCAAAGAGCTCAAAGCCACTGAAGGTATTTTATGTAACATTAAACAATCATGACTAAATAAGTAACAATCAAATTTAAAGGCAGGAAAAAGCAGTTATTATTTCTGCTAGTCGTCTTCGTCAGGACTGTGGCTGTGGTTTGATCAGAGATGACTGACAATGTCTCCAGATTCCCATTCAAACCTTAATAAATCCTGACTGGTGCAGGAAAACACATAACATCATGTTTTTCCGACCCCACCCACTTCAAACCAGAGAGACGAGGGCACAGACAAAAAACAGAAAACAGAAAAAAGGAGGAAAAAAAACAAAAACATATACACAAATCTTTTGAGCTAAATAACCAAACTTGTTGCAACTTTGGCATAAAAAATGTGTTTATGTAAGATGCAGTTCATAGTAAGAAGCTAAGCAAACTCTTTGTTCAAATGACTAATAGTGAACTAGGTTTGCATTTAAAGGAACCATGTAGAGTTTAAGTTTGTCTCATCTACATGCAGATCCCACCTAATGTATTTATGCTACTCCACTGTTTGTTGGTGGTAAGACGCCAACAGATGCAGGAAAGAAGAAGATTGCCATCAAGTACACATGGAGGGAAACACTGCATGTTAAAAAAATAAAAATCAGCTTTGTTGCCAGGAGGGAGGTACATGATGGAGGAAATGCATTTAACACAGTTATAAGACTCAAGAATAAACACAATGTTAATGCAAATCCATGAACTTTGCCTAATCAAGGGTCTCTTTTTCAGAACTAACACAGTGTTGTCAATGAATATAATTCTGTATGTACACACACTAAGAGCACTATTTTCTGTCCAGAGGTGCACAACAAAAATCAGCCTCCTTCACTCTTCCCATTTTCTCGACTATTTGGCTATGAGCCCAGTCACTGTGGGATCTTTTAGGATGGATAAATGGATGAGTCCATGTTGACCTAGTCTTGTTTCTTTACTTAACTTAACTGTATGTGAAGGTCACATTTTTAAGAGACATTTATATTTAGCTGCAATATAATACCCAATGTGAGCCCAGCAAAGCGAAGCCCACCATACAAACACAGAAAGAGAAAAAAGAGGGGAACTAAATGAGCAGACACTCACAAATGAGCAGGAAACAGTGACATGTCTTGGAAGTGGAAGGCCCTGGTAGCTTTAGTATCCTCTAACATATGACTGCAATGATTACTTGACACAGCACATTCATAAAGTACTAGTATAGTTACACATTTTTGACGTGTTGGCTCTGTTTTCTAGGATAAGTGCTCACTTTCAGTTTTTAACTTCAGAGTCTTTACATCCGTGTCAGAAAAAGAGCCTGGGAACTGTAGATACTTTTGTTCTCATGTTTTCTAAAAAAGAAAGTAATAAGACAAGTTTATATAAATGTAAACAGATCATCATCTTTAGAATTTGGTTGCAAATCCTTTGGACTTTTTTTCTCCTTATTGTGATGCTCTTTTTTCAGGGTTGTTTTGCTTTTAGTCTGGTCTTAAGCAGGTTAGACTGAAATTAGATGACTGACTTGGCTTTCAAGAACTTTCTGGTGCTTGGCTATAAAAAAAAAGAAAAAAAACTCTTTGGTTGCCTTGTCCCTTGGGGACTATTGTCCTTGTGCATTGTCCTTAATTGGGTGACTACATATGTGTAAAGGTTGTTCCTCCAATAGAGATGTCACCACCCTCAAAAACTTGGAAACTGGACATCAGCACTTCAAACACCATCTGGAGTACAGGGCCACAGCAATGAGAAAAATATTAATGTTTAATATTAATGCTAATTTCTTAGCAATTGCACTGTACATGTAAAATCAGTATCGTATACACATATAATGTTTTGAAACCCCAGAGACCTCAAAACCTGATTAAATACTCACAATGCAAAAAAAAAAAAAACAGCAAACAGTTCAGTTGGAGATTCAGGTTTGTTATACTAGTGACAGCTAATGCAGCCTTAAGGAGAATTGGGGAGTGGGATACAGATGTCTGGTAAGCTCACCTCTTCAGAACTCAACACCTCCAGAATTTTTTCTGTAGTATAAACCAAAAAAATCATCTCCACTCTCTGACACTGTGAATGCTTATGGTGAATTTATTACATTTTGGCCAAGTGAGCTTAACTGTCTTTTTTCAACGAGTTGGGAGTTTGCTTTTGGAACACGAATTACTAACTTTGTGCGAGTGACGCATGGTCCTTGTGATTTTGCATGCAAGACATACCAGACACCCACTTCATAAAACTGTAAAATGCAAGGACGATATAAATTAATCAGTAGGTCATCGGCTCAGTCACAATTGTGTTACATCATTCGGCGATAGACAGTGAGTTAAAAGACACATATTTAAATGACAATGTTTGAGATACCAACTTAAAATAAAATGAATCCAAATCTCGAAACACTGTTATTAATCTGGATCGATACCCCACTTGCTGAATAAATGGTTCATTTTCAAGCATTGCACTGGAAATCAATTTTGAACAGCACTTATAGTCGAGACAAGATTTAATTTGGTTTCAGACTTAGAGAAAACCAGATAAGATGTGGGACATCTGTGAAGTGTGGGGCATATAATGCAATATAGGTAACTCAATAACTGTCACCAAAAATTGTTTGAACGACTGTAAACCTAAAACTGTGGTGGTCTATTGCCAGGATCATACATCCAAATGAATTTCTGTCATTTCCAGCCCAGCAGGAGAAATGATTTGAGCCAAAGGGCATGAAGCTGAGGAAATACAGACAAGGTAATTGGAGGGACAGTGAGGTAAAAGAGATCAATAGCTGATTGGGTCAGAGCAGAACAACAGGAAAAGGAGAAGCGTGTGAGGAGAGGGCTATTCTATATGATTCAAAGGAACACTGCAGTGTCGCTATAAAAGCAATTTCCTCTCCACAGATTTCTGTTGCAGGCTGAATATAGACTTTGCAATCAGATGCAAATAATAGAATATCCTGAGCTGCACTGATTCCTAACAAGCTATTTTTTTTCTCCTCAAACTTCCATTAAACTTACTGTGATGGAGGGAAAAATTAATTCATTTTGGTACAGCTATTCAACAAGAGTGAATACATTATAGACGGTGCAGGAATAAATGGTGAGAATGAGATGATGTGCTTAATTTAGAAAGGACTTCTACGTTATATATCTCATCATAAATTGCATCATTAGATCGTCAATATTGGAACTAGTTTTTACCATTTTATATACAGTTCAGTAGTTTTGTTTAGTGGGTCTCAGGCAAGGGCTTGGGTCCATCCAAAAGGCCACATGATAAATCTGATGGGTCATGAGATTATTAACGAGTTGAAAAAAAGAGCAAAGTTCTGCAACACAAATTTATTTTCATGTATTTTTTTACTTTTGACCCATTTGGGCTGTAGATAGATATGTCAATAAAACTATGTGAAAAGTTTAGAGTTCAGAGGGGAAATATCTCTTTGGTGGCAAAGGACCCAAAACTACACACTTGAGAGCTCTCTTATGTATGTCATGACCTGAAAGGGTTGGGAACCCCTGGTGTAATCTTTAACATAAAGTGATGGCATGGTTCTAATGTAAAAGCTTAACCTTCACAGTAACTATAGCTGTCACTTAAACATAGTGAAGTAAAAGTATATGAAGCCAGCACAGCAGACTGACCATTGGACGCTTGACCAAATACGGTTAAGACCAAAGCATAAACCTGAACAAGATCATCACAGGGAGTTCTAGTCCACAGTCAGTCAAAGCTGACAGTGATTTGCACAGCTGCTAGAAAAACGGCTTGCAGTGCCCAACACATTTGTGTGTTTCTGACACTTGGGAAGAAATGTCTCACTTGAGGTGTGCAAACTTCAAGAGGACTTTAGTCAAAATGTCTCACAGTTGTCTCTCTTTATTTTAGAAATGTTGCTGAGACGCACCTGGACTTAAATAAGAATGAGGGGGAAACTGTCTGCCTCATGGTCAAATATCAAGCAGGGAGGAGTTCTCCTCTCATTCTCACACAATACTGGATCTTGTTAAAGCAGCTGTATCCAAATGAAAATGAAGATTGGCATGACAACCACATAAGTCTGTGTTTGACATTTACAACGAAGACTTGAAAATATCAGCCGGGATGTGAGGACATTACTCATCCCACTAAACTGCCTGATATTAATGGAGTAATGTTTCTCAGATCTTTGACATATATTTGAACAACTTTTGGAGAGGAAGGGTGTTGGAAATAATTTGCACTGCCCAATATTTCTGAATTTTATTTATGAACAGAAAAAATATTAAGCATGATGAAGGCAAATTCTAAAAAAAATCTGGAGATCACAGAGCCGCTGAAACAAGTAGCCTTGGCCTTTTTCTACTAACATTGTTATTCACAATCATGTCTTCATTAGTGGCCATTGTGCACTTACAATAGCACAATCATATCAATTGGCTTGGCAACTTCTTTCACATTACTGTGGCCAAAGCCTGATCAGTTGCATCTTTGAATACATTATATGACCCTGTATCCAAGGGAATTTTGTTACATTTCTGTGTGAGTGAGATAACATGAAGTAAAGGACCGCACTGTGTCCAAAGGTGCTGATTCACCCGTCATGAGAAGAAGGGAAGAGCTATTCATTGTAAGCAAAGATGGAAGCAAAGGTGATAGCCTGTCAGGCAAATAAAAGAAAAATAAAGAAACAATAAAAAGGTAAAATCTGATCCACAGGTGATTATTGTGACCGGTATCTGTTTGTCAAGGTAGTGGAGTCGCACCCCACATGGGACTTCTTTCTCTCACAATCTGTCTCTGTCATGTTTTCACCCACTGCACACTCCCTCAGCTCCCTTGAGGACGTCCGAATCTGATACCAGCACACTGATGTTAAATGCTTTGAGCAGGGGGGAGCACTGTCCTGCCATACTTCATATCAGTTACTGAGGAATGTCTTTGCTCTGGGGGACTGTGAGGAAGACACATTGGGGGTTTTTTTTATCTCCTCCATCACTGTGTGGTGTCAGGGGTTGACAAAGCTGTCAGGCCCCGACCCTGAAGGCTTTCTTTTTAAGGAGGTGTAACTGAGTGTAGGGGGAGTTTGCCGTGTTCATACAGTTTGTGAGGCAACATCAGTGCCTTTGCCTGCAGCCATGTATGTCACATATACTGTACAATGGCTTCAGAAAGTATTCAGACCCCTGTGTGGTAAAAGTGTTCAGTTTTTGCACACTTGTTGTGTTGTAGATTTCATTTCAAATGGATGCAATGACCATGTCTGCCCATCAATCTACACTCAATAAGCCACTCCAAACTGTGGTCAGGTGCATTTTCTTTTTGTTTCCCCAAACAGTGTCTATACCTCACTGAAGTCCACCACTGGCAAGCTGAAATGATTGGACAAGGAACTCTCTGAAGAGCTCTGAGACAAAATTGTGGCATGGTATAGACAGGAGCAAAGGTATAACTTCATTTCTAAAGCATTGCCTGAACCCAGGACTACTGTGGCCTCAATAACTGTGAAATGGAAGAAGGACTCTTCCTTGAGCTGGCCGTCCATTCAAACTGTGCAACTGGGCAAGAGGGGACTTGGTCTGGGAGATTACCAAGAACGCACTTTAACAGACCTTCTGAAGTCCTCTGCAGCACTCCATTAATCAGGCTTCGATGGTAGACTGGCAGATGGAAGCCACGTACGGTAAAAGTCTTATGGGAGCCTGCTTGGAGTTGACCAAACAGCATTTAAAGACAGAAAAATATAAAGGGAGGTACTTGAAGAAAACCTTCTCCAAAGTTTATATGACCTGAGTCTAGGGTGACTGTCCACCTTTTAGCACAATAACCTAAAGAATATAGCCAAGACATAAGACAAGGCTGGAGTGGCTTCAGGACAAGTCTAAACCCAGACCTAAACCCCAGCATCTGTGGAGAAGCCTGAAGATGGCAGTCCACTGATGCTTCCCAAGACTTTTAGCTGTAACTGATGCCGAGGGGCCTTCTACAAAGTACTGAATGGACGGTCTTCTAAAAATTAGATTGCAGTTTGTGACTTGTAATAAATTTGCAAAAAAATTCTAAAAACATGTTTTCACTTTGTCACTTAGTTTCACTTTGTTGGGGTTACTGAGAGTAGATCGATGGGCAAAATGCATGAATACATGAATACCTGCTCAAGACACTGTATGTACTGTATTAAGGTCAGTCAGCTACATCTGCAAGTATGATTCAGCTCCACAGTGAGAAAATTACTTACACTTTAATGGACTAATTATGCTGGGTGGGCAGTGTTACCGAGGCGATGAGGTCAATGGAGAAGGGAGATAATGTGGATGACATTGATGTGTTGCCGCTATCATTGTCTGTGTCATCCTGCATGCCCTTTGATTTGATCACACAACCAGTTTTACAGCCTGATAAGCAGGACTCTCATCCCTCACTGTCACTGCGACAAGGAGGCCTGACACCCAGATTCCCTCCAAAACAGAGCAATGACTAAAAAACAGGCAGAGACTAAATTTAAACAAATTCACAGCTGTACTGGAAAAAAACATAAACTCATTTAGATTCATTGAAAAAAGAAAAAGGATGCCATTTGAGTTGAATCTTCCCTTTTTTTCTTTTATTCACTGTCCTCGTTCTCTCCCCTCAATTATCTCCCTCTCCCTGAGCTTTGGACCAATCAGGACTCAGTCTGTACTTGCAAGTACTGTACTTGTACTTACAAGTGCAAATGTACTTGTTATTTATAGGGCAGGGTATCAAGCCCCAGTAGTTACCTGGTACTGACTGAAATGTGTTGTTTGTAGTCAGCATCAAAAACTCTCAAGTACAACAAACATACATAAAATTTTGCTCTATCATTACTTCCTGCTTTGAGGAAGTTTTGAAGACCATGTTTATTTTTCTCAAAGTAAGGTGTTAAAAAAATATATTGTTTTGGTTTTGGTACTGAATTTCAGATAGTCATATAGTCTTGAAAATTACACACAAAACTTAGCCCTAGGAGTCTTATATTTACTGTTATCTTTTGTTAATCTGTAAAATATATCCCAGCTTCAATATTTGTCACTCTTTATATAAATTTGAGGGATCAGTCCAAATATTTGTGTTCATATTATGTTATGTGTTAATGTAAAATGCTAATATGGTGACAATAACAATGTAAACATACCAACGCTAAGTGGGGATAATTTGCATTTCTTAGTTTAGCTAGGTACAGCTGAGGCTAATGGGAATGTTATTATTTTTGCAAGTTTTCAATCATAAACCAAAATATTTATAATTCGGACCAGATGATGGTGTAATCACCAAAGTGATTACAAAGGATCCTGGAGGCGCCAAAACCACAAATGTCAACCTCATGGTGAAGCTAGAAGAAAATTCAGAGGATCACCAAGGTCAGAAGGACCCTCAGACCAACCGAGAGACAGGCTGACATTGCCTACCTTATAGCCATGCTGTGAACATGGCTAAAACTCTCCTGTAGGTATATAATAAACTGGAACATTCAAGAGATGGAGAGTTAAACTGTAAGTCAAATAATGTGTAACAATAGTGACAACATCTGCTTCTAACCCATAAGTAACTTAGTTTTTCCACCCACCAGCAAAAAAAGCAAATAGGGAGAAGAAGAATGGCACAGTCTATTGTAGCTGTTGGATCCATGCAGCACAAAAACATTGACAAAAAATTCCCAGACTGTAACTGCCACTATTCAGCTGAGACCAGATACAATTCACACTACTGATCAAAGGGTGAAGGAACTGCCAACCTCTTCCCAGAAAACACAACATACACAAAGACAAACATGAAAAATACACATTTCCTCTGGGTGAAAACACATTTTGCTGTAGAAGTGTGGCCTCAGACACAGGCTGTGTTCGGTTTGACAGGCCCTGCTTTTTATAGATGACCTTCTCCATCTAAACAAAACATCACTTCCAGGTAATGCTGTTTTATGTCACCAAAGTGTGAATATTAACACAAAATACCAGCACTTTGATGAAGTGATTATGTCCCAGCGTCCCGTTTCCAATTACCACTCCTGCTTTTAGCTGAGAAAGGTCTGTGTTTTTCTCTGCAACGATCAACCTCTTCACTGAAATCTAATAAAGCTACATCAAAACTGTTTTTATTACATTTTATACTATTTGAGATCCAGCTGAAGAAGATATTTTTCCAGTCTATTAAATATTCTTATACCTGAATCTATGAGGTTCATGCTAGTGCATGAAAACTAAGCGGATGAAATTAATTGAAGCTACATCTATTCACTCAGACTGCAGGGATATGACTATTCAGTGTTAAATGTTGCAAAGTTCCTGTCTTTGTGATGTCATTTGGTATTTGGTGGTTTTGAAGGATTAAGACAAAGCCTTTTAAAAATGTTTGCCTGCATTAGAAAATGTGCTGTTTTACACTTTGTTTGGTGTTCAATTTGAGACTGTTGGGGATCTTGTCTGAATGACGGCACCTAAGGGGTTAACACTTGGTTATAACCACTCACGCTTAAGACCACTAAGAGCTTTCAGGAGATGAGCCATTGATTCCCTGGTGGCTCAATGCACAACTGCACAGGCACAATACAGGAGGAGGAGAGTCACGTAGCAAAGATAATCCACTTTCATGGGCCAGAAAAAGCATTTGGATCACAACATACAGTTGAAAAAGAAGATTTAGGTAGAATTAGATGCCTGTTTGTGCTAAAATCCTGGATGCAAAGTGCCACAACACCACTAAAAACTTTGCTAAAAGCCACACTGAAAAATACTTTCTTCTCTTTGCTCTAAAAATATCATTCTCCCTCCATCTTTCAATTTTCAATCTATTCACATCCATCTCCTCAACATATTCCCATGTCCACCTGTTCCTTTTACAGCCCCTGACTGATGAACAGGGACTTCATGTTATAATGTTGTAGAGACGATTATGTCAACCAGCAGACATCTTTATATGTTATCGTTCTTCATCACAACTCCCTGGGTTCTGAGCTGTCACCCCCCCCCCCCCCCCCCCCCAAAAAAAATAAAAGACAGGCACAAAACGAACAAAGGCATACACATCCACATACAAATGATCACAATACTGCACAAGAGCACTCCAGGTGAAAATACACAACAGAAGAGATACAACGGTGCGGTAAAATACATGCAAGGCATTGAACATGCAGCTCACACTTTTTTTATTGAGACTTTGGCTTTTTCATTAGAACAAAAAAAGTAACCTTTATGTGGAGAGCTCATATTCAAGGAAGGTGAAATTAAAATTAATAGCGCAGCAATGATAGGCAAGGCTGTGTTTTTTTTCAGAAGCCATCCTTGCCTTCATCCTGTGCTACATTCTACCAGCCATAATTCAAAGGAGTCAGTCTAACTGCTTTGATCCTTTCCTCAAACTCCACTGAAAACAATAATACATTATATGGAGTACATAACTCCCTTTGCATTTATCACCATGGCAATATATCAACAGTGTGGAGCCCTGAACACAAACCTCCCGAATCTGCCACATCCACTTTGGTTGGATGTAATTAGATAAGACACTTAATGACAACACATTCAATAGATGAGACAGGAACCACATGGGCAACGTGCAATCTGCCCTCTAACCCCACCTATCAGTTACCATTTTCACAAGCTGCCGCCATCACAACAAATACACAGGGGGCTATTAAATGTTAGTCTGCCTCCCTCTCTCATCTCTGGCCACAAGTCTAATAAAAGCAAAGCTACAAAGACTTTAAACTATAAATGCACAAATTAGCCCAACAAACTTCAAAACCACACTAGCATAACTGTAAACTGCTAAGTGATGCTGAATAAATCCTCTGTGCTACAAAGCACAGTAATGGAGAAAGTCACATCTGGGGATCAGATTGCTGATTTTATCATACAGCCATTTGCCTGCTCTGTGAGGGCAGTAAATCACCTCTGATTGGATCTCATATGCAGCATGTGTTTAGAGACTGCAACTCCAAACCCTCTAACCCACCCATGTCATTATACTGAATAATAAAAAAGGAAACAGAGAACCTTTATATATTTGAATACTCATTGAATGATGTGGCCCTCATACAACGGAAGATGCTTGTATGTGTTGCATGAAACAATTTTCAGCCTCCAAACAGAAAACAAATTCAGCACATTGAATTTATGACAACGATGAAAGGAAATAAAGAAATGCTGGTATTTTTTCTCCACTGAACTGCATGAAAGGATGTGGCACTGTAAGGTAAACAGATCAGGATAATGATTTCTATATGAGGAGTTATGAAACTCTCACCATTTGCATTTCTATTTCTGTCCGCTCTCAGGCATGTCTCCATGACTGTCATGGATTAACAGCTTCAGTGGAACGTTACCTCATCAAGCAGCGGGGTGCAGGTCACTCTAACATTGTTAGATGCAGGGTGGAAGGGTCATATAATACTGTCAACAGGGAAAAGCTCAGTCCTGTTCCCAGCCAAATAGGCTGTCTCTATCGTACCCATTTCTGAATTTCATTCCAGTTTCCTATTTTGGGAAGGATAGAGAGAGCTGCAGTTTATACAGGCAGGATTAACCACATATTCCCACAACCTCTTGTAAGATATCCAAGCACTATCTTTTCCTTTGGACTAGTCTCCTGTAATGAACATATATTAATACAATATTGATTACATTATTCTAACAAAAAAAGGGGAAAAAAAACTTCTCCAAATCCGGTAAGAGAGTTACCCGGGAAGGGGTCAGAATCCAGAATCATCAGCATTTAAGGCAAAGGACTGGAACAGGGTTTATGATCTCCCCCCATCTCCGTATGTCAAACCACAGCCATAGCTGAGCATCTACTCAGGAAGATGTGAAATGTGACTGAAAGTGATTTAGTGATTAAAGAGCAGGGGCATCGGCACTAACCCCAGTTTGTGCCTCTTATGTATTAGCATACATTTGAGTAATAGTAATTGGTTTGCTTTCTCTAAAACTTCTCAGATGATATAAAAACACTTAGTATTGTTATGATGGTCTAAATCATTAAAGACTCTTCTAATAATCTGAAATAGAAAAAAAATCAATTTGCTGAGTGATAAAAAAAAAACAACAACATTTTTTAACCTGTTTAACTTGCCATGTTGTGCCACTGTTTCCAAATCAAAACAAAGATGGCAGCCTGTCAGCCACATTGAGAGTAAACACTGTCACAATTTGTGAAACAGTTTAAAATAATTTTTATGGTGCATGGACTATTTTTCAACCAGATAATTAAAAGTGAATTATGAAAATACCTTTTGAATAGGATGAAGTGTTTTTAAATCATCCTGGTGACTTTCTTTTAGAGAACCAATCCTTATCTCTGTAAACTGAACGTATGTTAACACAATTTTTAACAGACATTTTTTGTACATAAAGTTAAAAATGACTACAGTATGTCTAATAATTAAGACTGAAAACTGAGGGTGGTGACATTTCTCCAGAGAAAGAAAGAAAGTTACCTCAATCTGTGCAGGTGGCACCACCTGGCGGGAACGTTAAGTGACCCAAGTCTAACACTCCCTAAATGGATCTGGAAGCAGTTCCACCAGGCTGGCTAGCTGGTGGTAAGTTTACCATTAGCCTCAATAATTTACTACAATATCCAGTGTAACTTTGCGTTTGATAACATTTACATTGTTCTGAAGATATTTCTTAAATATTCTCAAAATGAAATATATTCCATAAGCAGCCCAGTAATCATAGTTTTCAGGGAACGTTCCTAAAAGGTTCCCTGAAAAACCTTGGGGGAACGTTCCCTAAAGGTTCCTTGAAGAAGCTTGACAGAATGTTCCCTAAAGGTTCCTTGAAAGACCTTTGGGGAATGTTCCCACAAGGTTCCCTGAAAGACCTTCGAGCAACGTTCCCTGAAGGCTCCATGAAAAACCTCAGGGAAATGCTATCTTTAGGAAACGTTCTTGGAACATTTCCCAAAAACTGAATTTTGGCAAACGTTCCCAGAATGTTATCCAAAAACATTCCGTAAAGGTTCCTTGAAAAAAAAAAAAGACCTTCAGGGAACGTTCCCTAAAGGTTTCTTGAAAGACCTTCGGGGAACGTTCCTTAAAGGTTTCATTAAAGACCTTCAGGGAACGTTCCCTAAAGGTTTCTTGAAAGACCTTCGGGGAACGTTCCTTAAAGGTTTCATTAAAGACCTTCAGGGAACGTTCCCTCAAGGTTCCTAGAAAGACCTTCAGGTCTTTCATTAAAGACCCTCAGGGAACGTTCACTCAAGGTTCCTAGAAAGACCTTCAGGGAACGTTCCTTAAAGGTTTCATTAAAGACCTTCAGGGAACATTCCTTAAAGGTTTCATTAAAGACCTTCAGGGAACGTTCCCTCAAGGTTTCATTAAAGACCTTTGGGGAACATTCCCTCAAGGTTCCTAGAAAGACCTTCAGGGAACGTTCCCTCAAGGTTCCTAGAAAGACCTTCAGGGAGCGTTCCTTAAAGGTTTCATTAAAGACCTTCAGGGAACGTTCCTTAAAGGTTCCTAGAAAGACCTTCGGGGAACGTTCCCTAAAGGTTCCTAGAAAGACCTTCAGGGAACGTTCCTTAAAGGTTCCTAGAAAGACCTTCGGGGAACATTCCCTCAAGGTTCCTAGAAAGACCTTCAGGGAACGTTCCTTAAAGGTTCCTAGAAAGACCTTCAGGGAACGTTCCCTCAAGGTTTCATTAAAGACCTTCAGGGAACGTTCCTTAAAGGTTCCTAGAAAGACCTTCAGGGAACGTTCCCTCAAGGTTTCATTAAAGACCTTCGGGGAACATTCCCTCAAGGTTCCTAGAAAGACCTTCAGGGAACGTTCCTTAAAGGTTCCCTGAAAGACCTTCAGGGAACGTTCCCTCAAGGTTTCATTAAAGACCTTCAGGGAACGTTCCCTGAAGGTTTCATTAAAGACCTTCAGGGAACGTTCCCTCAAGGTTCCTAGAAAGACCTTCAGGGAGCGTTCCTTAAAGGTTTCATTAAAGACCTTCAGGGAACGTTCCTTAAAGGTTCCTAGAAAGACCTTCAGGGGACGTTCCTTAAAGGTTTCATTAAAGACCTTCAGGGAACGTTCCTTAAAGGTTTCATTAAAGACCTTCGGGGAACGTTCCCTAAAGGTTCCTAGAAAGACCTTCAGGGAACGTTCCTTAAAGGTTTCATTAAAGACCTTCGGGGAACATTCCCTCAAGGTTCCTAGAAAGACCTTCGGGGAACGTTCCTTAAAGGTTTCATTAAAGACCTTCGGGGAACATTCCCTCAAGGTTCCTAGAAAGACCTTCAGGGAACGTTCCTTAAAGGTTTCATTAAAGACCTTCGGGGAACATTCCCTCAAGGTTCCTCGAAAGACCTTCAGGGAACGTTCCCTCAAGGTTCCTCGAAAGACCTTCAGGGAACGTTCCTTAAAGGTTTCATTAAAGACCTTCAGGGAACGTTCCCACAAGGTTCCCTGAAAGACCTTCGGGCAACGTTCCCTCAAGGCTCCCTGGAAATCCTCAGGGAAATGTTCTCTTTAGGAAATGTTCCCAGAACATTCCCCAAAAATGAATTTTGGCAAACGTTCCCAGAATGTTATCCAAAAACTGAATTTTGGCAAACATTCCCAAAATGCTAAGATGATTTGTCATGCTGTTGATTGATTATGAATTTGTGTGTTATTTGTCTCCCTTACATATCTCTGCCCCTTTTGAGCTATTGATCCCAATTGCAAATCAATGACATGAAGCTCTAGCATAAGTTCAATCAGGAAGACCTATCCTCTTGCTTGCATATGCTGTATATAATCCTGATTAAGGCACACCTCTTCTCACACATTCACTCATTATTCCCTCATTCTTCCGGCCGTTCACAATTAACCAATAGCAGGGCGACACAATTTCTCGTTAGCCTATCCTCTGTTGGTGCCCCCTTTTTAAAGATGTTCCTTCTCAGTTTTAGATTCCTGCTCTGCTGATGTGCGCCCCTCCTCCTCCTCAATCTCCACCTGGTTCCAGAGTTCATCAGCCATAATCTGTCTCAGAGGGTTCTTCAGTCTTCTCAGCATTAGAAGGTTCTTTGGCATCTCTACGTCAGAGGTCTCTAAGCCATCCCATCGGGGAGGGATCTTCAACCTTATCAGTTTCGGAGCATCTTCAGCCATCTTCAGCATCAGAGGTTCTTCAGCTGTCATCGGCATCAGAGGGATAGTCAACCACCACAAAGGTTTCTTGAAAGACCTTCGGGGAACGTTCCCTCAAGGTTCCCTGAAAGACCTTCAGGGAACGTTCCTTAAAGGTTTCATTAAAGACCTTCAGGGAACGTTCCTTAAAGGTTTCATTAAAGACCTTCAGGGAACGTTCCCTCAAGGTTCCTAGAAAGACCTTCAGGGAACGTTCCTTAAAGGTTTCATTAAAGACCTTCAGGGAACGTTCCCACAAGGTTCCCAGAAAGACCTTCAGGGAACGTTCCTTAAAGGTTCCTAGAAAGACCTTCAGGGAACGTTCCTTAAAGGTTTCATTAAAGACCTTCAGGGAACGTTCCCTAAAGGTTCCTAGAAAGACCTTCAGGGAACGTTCCTTAAAGGTTTCATTAAAGACCTTCGGGGAACATTCCCTCAAGGTTCCTAAAAAGACCTTCAGGGAACGTTCCTTAAAGGTTTCATTAAAGACCTTCGGGGAACATTCCCTCAAGGTTCCTCGAAAGACCTTCAGGGAACGTTCCTTAAAGGTTTCATTAAAGACCTTCAGGGAACGTTCCCACAAGGTTCCCTGAAAGACCTTCGGGCAACGTTCCCTCAAGGCTCCCTGGAAATCCTCAGGGAAATGTTCTCTTTAGGAAATGTTCCCAGAACATTCCCCAAAAATGAATTTTGGCAAACGTTCCCAGAATGTTATCCAAAAACTGAATTTTGGCAAACATTCCCAAAATGCTAAGATGATTTGTCATGCTGTTGATTGATTATGAATTTGTGTGTTATTTGTCTCCCTTACATATCTCTGCCCCTTTTGAGCTATTGATCCCAATTGCAAATCAATGACATGAAGCTCTAGCATAAGTTCAATCAGGAAGACCTATCCTCTTGCTTGCATATGCTGTATATAATCCTGATTAAGGCACACCTCTTCTCACACATTCACTCATTATTCCCTCATTCTTCCGGCCGTTCACAATTAACAATTAACCATTCCATAACATTTCCTGAAGAATACAGACCATTATTCAAAGTTCAATTTTGGCAAATGTATGCCAAAAAATTACTTTTAACCAACATTCTGGGAATGTTATCAAAACACAAAAATTTGGCAAACGTTCCCCAGATGTCCTCTAAAAATGAAATTTGTCAAATGTCCCTCAAGGATTTCCTGAAAAAAAAGAAATGTTCCCTGAAAAACCTTCTGGGAACATTCCCTGAAGGTTCCTTGAAAAAACTTAAGGGATCGTATCCAAAAACAGATTTTTGGCAGTTTTTGGATAACGTTTTTGGATAATTCCCTCAAAAACCTTGGGGGAACAATCCATAAAGGTTTTCTGAAGAACTCAGAACATTATTCAAAGTTTAATTTTGGCAAATGTATGCCAAAAAATTTATTTTTTCCCCGAAAAAAGAATTTTGGCAAATGTTCCCCAAATGTTCTCTAAAAATGAAATTTGTCAAATGTCCCTTAAGGTTTTCCTGAAAAATAAGGAATGTTCCCTGAAGAACCTTCTGGGAAAGTTCCCCGCAGGTTCCCAGACAGACCTTCCCTCAAGGTTTCCTTAAAGACCTTCAGGGAACGTTCCCTAAAGGTTCCCTGAAGAACTTTGGGAGAATGTTTCCTGAAGGTTCCCTGAAGAACCTTGGGGGAACATTTCCTCAAGGTTCCCTGAAAAACCTTGGGGAACATTCCCTCAAGGTTCCTTGAAAGACCTTCAGGGAATGTTCCTTAAAGGTTTCTTGAAAAACCTTGAGGGAACGTTCCCTGAAAAAATCTTCTGGGAACGTTCCCTCAAGGTTCCCTGAATGGCCTGGGGGAATGTTCCTTAAAGGTTTCCCAAAACCCAGAACATTATTCAAAGTTTAATTTTGGCAAATGTATGCCAAAAACTTAATTTTAGCCAACGTTGCGGGAATGAATCAAAAAAATGAATTTTGGCAAACATTCCGAGAGCATTATCCAAAAACTTAAACTAAAAACTACTTGCCATTAAATCATCACCATTTCATAACTTTCCCTGGTTCTTCCGCCAGTGTCTTCTCTTTCTTCATGTGATCCCAGACTGACTCCATGATGTTGAGATCAGCGTGTGGGTCAGACCATCTGCTGCAGGATTCTTTGTACTTCTTGTTTCTGAAGATTATTCATTATGACTCTGGCTTTCTGTTTGGAGTTGTTGTCATGCTGCAGGATAAATACAGGAATGACCAGACCCCTCTCTGATGGTACTGTGTAATGGATAAGAATCTAAACATCTGAAAATGCCTAAAACTTTTGCACAGTAGTATAAATGATAACACTGTCACTTGATTCTGTCACTGGATGAGAAGTGTTTATCCAAATGTTCCCAGAATGTTATCAAAAAACTGAAAAACTGAAAAAATGAATTTTGGCAAATGTGATCCAAAAAACTAATTTTAGCAAACGTTCCCAGAATGTTATTTAAAGTTTATCAAAACACTAAAATTTGGCAAACACTCTCCAAAAAACGAATTTTGGCAAACGTTCCCCGAATGTTCTCTAAAAATGAATTTTGGCAAATGTCCCTCAAGGTTTTCCTGAAAAACAAGAAATGTTCCCTCAAGGTTCCCTGAAAAACCTTGGGGGAATGTTCCCTCCTTTTCACGAGCTACAATTTACACATGTCCCGTAAACATTTCACATGCAGATTAGAGATTAGATTAGTGCCTTGGCGGCTATGCATAGAGAAGCCTTAATTCCCCACTCAGTTATTTCAAAGGTTGCTATTCAGACAGGTGTATGGCCAAAACTGAGTTAGTTTGAAAAGAGTGAAATAAGGTGCTCTAATGTCCAGGTGAGAGAGTCTTGCTTACATGGAGATAAGTCCTCTTAGATGCATTTCTAAAACATGCTTTCTCCAGACTTCAATCAGTGTTCAGTAAACAAAAGACATACATTTAGAACAGGAAGATTTGTCATTTGAGGTTCCATTACATGTAAAGTTGTTTCTATTGCTGTTGAAGAGGGCTGTATTTGTGCTAAAACAGACATTGAGTGTGATCATAACATAGCTGCTTTTGTTCCTCTTTTCTTGACATTTTTGAAATTGAATTAACTATATCAGATGGATTTGAAAGGCAGCAGTGTTATCTAGTATGAAAACACAGATTGAGTTGTGCTGTGTTTTACGCTCTTATGTTTCATGATTTATCGTGGCACCTTTGCTGTGTTCTTTTGCAAAACACTTTTGAGCCACATGATCCAGTAAAAATCTGTTGCTTTGTCTTTGTTTCATATTTGGTTGAACAAAACCAACAGTAAGGCTTTTATTCATGGTACATCAAACCACTGTTGGTTGTTGCATCCCTGATGAAGGCCAGAGCAGATCATGAATGAGAGCTGTGTTACTGGTTAGAGCTCATATGGTGGGTGTCTGGAATATTAAACTGGGCTGACTGGCACTCAGTAAGACCCTGAGCTCAGCAGACATGAGCACACTGTTTGGCCATCATCTTGAAGACACTGTCATTTTACCAGACAGTGATGAGCTCTGTCTCCTGGATGAGCTCAGAGCTTTGGGAAGGTGTTGTGCCAGCAGCTCCCTCGACAAGCAACAAACATATCTGAAAGTACAGAGATTAAACTGTGCAGCAGCAGAATCACAAGAACTGAGAGCAGGGGTGAAGGACAGAAGTACTTAGCCACTCTGTGTATGCGAGTACCAACACTTACGCAACTAAGTACTGGATGATAATGTTAGCATTTGGGTTATTCAATTCTATTCCAAGCCTCGTAAGGATTACTGATGGGCCTGTCATATTTTTGGCAACGTCATTTAAGAGGAATTATCTAATATGGGCTGTGTCATTAAGTGAGCAAGTAGGTTGAGACAGAAGAAGCACAGTTGTGTGTGTTTATACATGAGGAAGTGAGAAAGATGTGTATGTGTACAGTGTGTTATTTTATGCATCTTGTGTCTAAAATAGCAGGCTTAAACCTTTTCGACAGTGGCAATTACGACAGTTATCACAAGATACTGTGCAGCTTTCGTTCATGACTATGGGGACGGTCTTTCATTTCACACACATGCACAAACACACAAGCAGACACAAACACATAAACAATAAATATTCTTCTGATCCATCTTTTATCAGCCACAGCGCATATAAACACATGAGGTGTTCTGTGCTGCACGTTGTCGAAGACGGACTGAGAGAACTTGAAAATGAAAAATACATCCAGCCTTGTTAGAAATAATCAGCATCTTCAAAGGCAGGGAGGGTGATTCAAGCACATGTGTGTATGTGTGCACATTTTGTGTGTACAGCTATTCCCTTTCATTGTCTGGTGAAAACAGTTGGAAATGTTAATCTGTGATGTGGCTAATGCAGGATTAACACCTCATTTTCAGCTCATAGATTTTTTGTCCAAACAACATACTGATTGACTAAATGTAAACATCTTTTCTATGTTGTTATTCTTGGTCTGTCATGTTTGATTTTTTTATATTTGGCTGTGTCTGCTGTCAGCACGCAGTAAGAATTAATAATTCAGAACCACTTTCATCAAAGAAGCCTGGACCATTTAAAGCTACAAATGGCTTCATATTTGTGTTTGATGGAAAGAAAGGACGCTCCACTCCAAATTCAAGCAGCAGAAAATGCAGAGGGTAACAGAACAGAACTCAGCAGACATGTATCACTGAGATATGGCGTATATATAATGCACGAGGCAAGAAATGCCAGTGAATGTATGATTAATAAGAAACCAAAACACAGGGCAGGAGGTTGGGCTGGAGGAGGCGTTAGCAGCAGCTGTGTGTAGCTGGGAGAAGCAAACTGCAAAACCACACACAGTTCAGCAGTAATGACCAGCAGAGCCTGCCCAAAGGAGGATTTTTAAAAGAAAATATGAGGTCTTTAAGGAAATACATCAGTTGTACCCAGACAGTTAATTTTACTGCTTAATAAATGTCTTATTCAATTAATCAGTTATCAAAATGTTCTTAACTGACATTATCATTTTAGCCATAATGCACTCAGGTCATGGTGGGCATGCAGCACACTCTCAATGACAGACACACAGAGAGGGTTCATGGATTTTTTGACCGATATCATGGCCCACTGGGATTTGTCCTTGTTGTTATGTCTGATGTGTTTTCAAATATGGTTTTTCTTGTTCTAACGACATTACAAAGAATGGGTTGCTCAGCAGCTGTGCTTAGTTGACCCAAGTTGTTTTAACCAAAAGATGTTGCTGGGAGCTTTCCAACCATGAGAGTGCTCTTATAGTGTTTATATGGCCAAACTAGCTTTTCAATTAATTTTTTTGTCCTGCTGCTGAAATGTATCACCTTAAATGTCTATAAACTAAACTTGATCTTTATGCATTGATTCTCTTTCTCATCTGCATTAGCTACTCATGTGGACAAAGTCACATGATTTCCTCTCTCACAGTCAGTTTACCAGCATGCTATCACCAAACCCCCCATGCAATTCAATAAACAGACCTGAGGCCTCCTGGTTCTGCTGCCTCTGCAGGGAACTCTGGCTAACTAGCAGACTTCAATCAACTCTCAGGCTGTACCTAAGGCTCCTCAAATATAGCTGTCAGACTTTGTAGCCTTGAGAGACATGCTGGAGTCTTTCATTGCAGTGAGTTTGCAAAACACAAAATCCTGTTGACGAGGTTTGATCATTTCCATTGCTACCTCTGGTATTTAGAACAGCGAAAAACTTGATTGTCACACATACCTACAGAAGAAACCTTATTTAAAACATTTTATCCATCAATCAAGGTAATGTAATGGCATGTCTTCTCTAAAGGAGTCAAATCAGGTTACCAAGCAGATGGGGTGTAAAGCCTTGTAGTCTATTCCCAGTCGCACCCCTCAGGAGCCCGATCCATCATCTGCTGATCTGTCTCTGAGTCTACAGTAGTCCCTCCTTCTCATTAAGGAAATGAAAGCCTTAATTGGAGATTGTGTTAATTCTCTGACATGTTTGAAACTCTATCTTCCCTTCTCTTCCTCTAAATTGGAGACACACTTGACAAATTTGGGGAGGCAGCTCCACTGATGCATATCCTGGTTAAATGTTTTCATCTTCGCCCACTTTCCACCATATCATGAGCCCAATGATTAATGCCTTCGAAACTTTCAAGCATGCTGGTTCACCAAAACTAATCTGTGGTGGAAAATTTGGTTGAGTAGCGGCGAGCTGCTCATACAGTCACGCATGAATAAGAGCTTCATTTTAAACTGAAGATAATCTTGTCAATAACTAGTACAGAGGCATCATAAATTACTGCTCTGTCCACATAGGACACAATCACATATACACACAATAGCACAGGCCAGCTTCAACAGTCCTGATGTTTAGATGCCTTTCACTTTCTTTTGACCTGTGATGCCTAGAAATGAAACACAAAATGGCATCATCACGCTTTGAAGAGTGTGCTCCACCCTTGTGTTACCAGGACCTAATAACTATAATACACCTAATAGGTAATAAATACAGTACTTTGGTTAAAGTGTGATGCGTCTGTTGGATCAAGCTAGGTGGCTCTTGTCAGTTGCTCAAGAATGATGTGTCAGAATTAAACATTATTCATGCAGGGAAGGCATTAAATAATAACATGTCCAACTGTTTTTGTGCATGTTGTAATTACAGATACCAGCGGCTGTAATTTTAGACTCTAGTAAGAAGATGATGTGGTTTGCAATGCGCTCAGTTTAAGAACAGTACTGCTCTCATTATTGGGGATATTATGTCAGGCTGAAATGTTACCTTAAGCAATGTTTTAGATGAGTGTGCAGCTTTAGTTTCTGACCAGATCACTGCTTTCTGCTGGTTGTGTTTTGAGCTGTATTTTTTTTCATGCAGTGGACATAAGAGAGATGAACAAAGTGAAAATTTTAATCTTAGGCTTCTAAAAAGGTTGCCTGTACAGCAGCTGTTATTAACATATTGCGGATTGATCTCTGTGTATATGTCAGTGGATAAGTAATAAGAAATTGAAGGTGTAGAAATGCTTAAGATACTGCATGTTTAAGGTAATATACAAATATCCACCGGAGAGCACTGACAAGTTTGTTTTTCAACTGATAAATGTCAGTACAAATCTAAAAAAACATATTGAAGGAATCTAGGGTAGCAGTATTTTCTATCTGTATTTAATCTTTCAAATATTCTCATTAACTGTTTGTCTTTGAAATTAAAAAGGTGAAGTAAAACTCATCTCAGAGCTCCAAGTGACATTTCTAAATGTTTTGTTTTGTTGTTTGTTTTGTTGACCAGCAGTTGAAGACATTCATCTTACAATTATAAAAAACAGAGAAGAGCAACAAATTATTGCATTGGACAAGCTGCAACCACAGAATCACTGAAGCTATATATTGATTGTCAAAATTGGTTTTCTAATTCTGTTGATGGAGCGACTAATCATTTCAGCTCTGAAGAGATCCTTATCAAAAATGCTTATGTTAAAAAATGACTGTTACATCATTGATAAATCATTATTAGACTATTCTGAAGTGTCGATAATTGGTATCAGCCTCAAAAATCCAGTAGCAGTTGGGCTATACTTGTCAGTTGAGCTGGGACAGCTTGTCTGAGCATTGATGCATTCAGCTGTGCAGAGCACTGGAGCACCAAATGAGAGCTGGATCGGTCGCATTTTTGGATATTTATATTTAGATGCCAGGTTTGGCTCAGGTTTTTTGGGGGATGTGGAATTGGGATGATCTGGGCTGAGAGTCAGGTCCACTTAGTAGTTTTGGACCAGTTTTAGCCCAGCTTGGATGATTTTGGCACATCCCTCATGACTAGTTTGTCATGAGTCCGGTAATCAGGGGAACTGGATTAAGGTCCATGTTTGGCTATCTGACTAGATGTGCTCACCACGTTAGAGAGCTTCAGGATGAAAAGTGGGCCTTTAACAGTGCATCAAAAGCAAAGGAGAAAAACATTTGTACATACAAGCATAACAGCACGACAACAAAAGCCAACATGATGGGATCGAGTCTGATTCGTGTGTTTAACCTTAGTAGCTGCCATGATCTAGTTTGCAACCCCAAAATCTGTGTGGCTGTTTAGCATATGAATGATGAGCTATGATAAAAGGAGTTTAGAGAGGGCCGATGAATGTGTGCCTTTGAAGCGGTTGTTGTGTGATCATGTGCAGATGAGAGCGTGGGAGGTGTTGTGTATAAGAGACACACTCTGTGTGTCTCTTATACACAACGTGTGTGTGTGTGTGTGTGTGTGTGTGACTGGAAGTGTTTGCTAATGAGGGTGACATTTGTGTGCGTAGTGAGAGGTTTAAACCACCAGCATCTGGGGCTTCTTACTCTAAACCCTAAAACATCCAGCCAGGAGAGGTAGGAATCAAGCTCAGCCTGATGGTTTAGTCCTGCTTCCACTGCATAGTCAGTGTATTTGTGTGTGTGTGTGTGTGTGTGTGTGTGTGTGTCAAACCGAGGACATCGCTCTCCACACACTCCACAGGATTTCAGCGCTCTGCACATACACCATGGATTCATCACCTTAGCAACCAGTCGATTGAAAGATGATGAATCATGCCAAAGACTGCTAATTTCTTTGCAGTTGTCAAACATGGACAATGGACAGTAAGAAGGAGTCACAGAAACGTCACCAAAGACCGAATAGTGTGCGTGTGTGCTTGACACAGAAAGGAGGAGAGGCAAAATCATGGCTAACCAGAGGATAGTGGTAGAAAGAAAAGAGAGACTTCCTGTTTGCACCCCTGACTGACCAAAAGGAATCTCTGCAGCATCTTACTGAGGGTGCTCCCTTTTTATTTCTCATAATACAAAACAGATATTTTTGTAAAATAAACTTTCTTTGAAGAGGTCTCTTACATGCAGATTTCAGCTGCTGTACATTTGATTGCACCCCAGGGATCACTAGTTGTACACAGATGCAAATATAGGTCTATGCACAAATCCATTTCAGACTCCTCAGTCTGACAGATACTCAGACACTTGATAATTTCAGGTGATGGTGTCAACACAGCATGATCTGATTTCCTGTAGGGCAGCAGAGAATGAAGCTGTGACAACACCTCTGACCTCATCTTCTCTGCACTTTAAGGTGACTGAATGCTGACTGAATGCTGTTCCAGACACATAGCATCTTTGTTGATAAGAGGGAAGAGTCTGAGTGGTCCATTTGACATACATTCATTATATAATTAATCAAATGGTGCTACTAATTCAGCAACAAGTTGCCTACAATATTGCCTCAGATGATTGCTGTAGAATCAGTAATAATGCAGAATGTGAAGGACTATATGTCAAACAGCACACTGATGGTTAACAGCTCCCACTGCTGGCAAACATGGTGAGAGCAGGTGCAGCATCAGATATTTCTAGTCAACTGCCTTTTACATGGCGTTTAGTTGATTTACAATCATGTTTTCAGCTTTGAAGTGCAGGTAAAGTAGAGTGTTTTCTAGTGGGGTAGGCAAAGTACATAATTGTCTCCTTTATCCACTGGCATATTGATTTTTGTTAATTATACCTAAACATGAACCTAACCCATGTTGTCATCTAGTATTATTATCTGTACTGATAATTGCTGAAAAGCAGATTAGTGCTGAAATGATTTGACAACAATTATTGATCATCAAAAATGTAATTAAATGTAACTTTGATAAAGATCACTCAGTTAAGCAATTTATCTGTTCTCTTCTGCTCTGTATCTGTTCTGTTAATGGGATCTTTGCTTCCTGTTATTAATCTCCCAGCCATAGTATGTCCACTCATGCCCCTTGTGTTAAGTTAACAGGGATCCACATATAGAATAACAGTTTCATAGTGCTACTAGAAGTCATAAAATCAACCTTTAATTTTCTGATTATTTTCTTTTCTTTTCTTTTTAATAAAATGTCAGAAAAATGTAACAAATGCCTTTCACAATTTCTCAGGTGACACCTTCAGATGTCTTTGTCCAAGATATTGAGTTTACTATCATGTATGACAAGGAAAAGCTTCTGGTTCCCACATTTGAGAAACTGGAACCACATAATATTTGCCATTTTTAGATTACTAAAATGATCATTTGTTTATAAAGGCAGTCGACTAACCAATCAATTAATCAGCTAATCCCTGTAGTGTTACAAAAGCTTTACTAATAATTGAAAATTAGAGCTGCAATAATTAGTTGATCGATTGAAACTAATTGGCAACTATTTTGATGATTGGATTATTGTTTTAGCAATTTTTTTAATCAAAAAATGTACTGGTTGCAGTTTCTCAAAAATGAGAGGATTTGATGCTCTTCCTTGTCATACATGACAATAAATGGAATATTTTGAGGTCTTGGACTGTTGGTCAGATAAAACAAGACATCTGAAGATGTTTACTTGAGTTGTGGGAAATTGCAATAGGTAATTTGTTGATATTTTATAGACTGAGCCAATAATCAGTTAATCAAGAAAATAATGGTTAGTTGCAGCCCTAAACTACACAACATCAAAGATTCTTTTAAGTTGAGTACGTAACAGAGTTTTCATTGTTTGAACAACTCAAAATGAATCTTGACATTCTTGACACCAGCTGATGTTATTTTTGCTCTTAAGGGCCTGGTGATGTATAACCCTCAATGTGAGATGTGTGTGGGGGCTGGTGGTGTGGAATGTGCCATGTCCTGGTCACAGTGTTCCCTCCTCTCTACCGGTCACTCAGCAAGAGAGTTCCTGTGGGCAGAGTGAGAGAGCATCACACGCTGCCCACACATTTGTCCTCTAAAAACTACAGTCATCATCATAAGCAAAAAAAAAAAAAAAAATATCTGTGAGGCTATGGCTGTTTGAACATAGTCAAAGTTTTATTTGTAAAACACATGTAATATAAGCAAGTTGCAAACAAGTGAGACTCATTACTTTGTCTGAATGGATCCAGGATTGACAGCCACAGATCTGACAGTGGAAACACTTTACTTGAACACTTTTTTGCTCTCCAGAGGCTTAACACCCAAATGTTAGAAAGTTCACTTGGCACTGACAGCACAATACAGTAGTCGTTTGTTAAACAACATCTGAGGCCGGGACTATTCTCATGTGCTGTTGATAACATTTCAGACAGTGCTTCATTAAGACCGTGTCCACCTCAAGACAGTAACAGTACATCTACTTTGCTTCTATGCATCTTTGGAGAGAAAGTAATACATTATTCATAAGAATAAGGCTAAATCTTGGTCTATTATTTATTAGTGAAGTCCTTGTCTGGAGTATCTATAAAATCAAGATGGATACTTTTTAGACACCTCAATACTGTACATTTTTTGTTAATTATCCTAAGAAGGGAGTTCAGTGGGAATCAACCAGTAACCAAACAACAAATGCAAAACCTACTGTTTATACACAATTTCTCAATGTAATAGGTGACTTGGACAAAACTTTCCCTGAGCTACATGGACCACCCTAATGTCACTAAAAGATTAGGATAGTTCATGTAGCTTGTTAATTGCATTTACATGAAAAAAGTTCAAAATTACAACACAAAAATCGCACTGGGGTTCCTGCTTAATGTAGGAAGCAAAGACAACATACCTGATATTACATGATTAACTACTTCAAGAAAGATTTTAGGGAGGTACAAAGATCTTGACAGACATGTTTATAAAAACAAGAAGATAACTGAAAACTGTAAACAGTGTAAAAATACTCAATGAATCAACACTGACCTGTGGAATTGCGTAAAAGTGTACTTACTTTGGTTTCCTGAGGAGGGCAGCAAAACACCTACAGATCTGCCAGCACAGAGACTTTGAAGCTCAGCAACAGGACTGGCCTGATCCCCTCCTGGATCTGTAAATCCTGCAGAGTATGTGGATGAATAATAGGTGCAGATTGTAGCTCTCATGTCTCTCTCCTGGCTCTAGTCTATTTTGTCTTTAACTAAGACTTTAAATGTTTTGCAGCTTGATGGTTTCAGTTTAATTTAAGTTCTACATTGCAGCATAGTGGGGTATGTCAGACTTAAGCTGTCTGTTTATTAAAATAATAAATTAAAGTGAACAATCAAACAATATAATTATTATTAATTTGTAACCATAAACCTCTATGTGGCTTATTTTCACTGTTGATTATTGTGCCAATTATTCTATAATTTGTCAATGAAACATTAAAAAGTAGTGAGGACAAAGAAAAGTAGCAAATCCTTATATTTATGAAGTGAAGTGTTCAGCATTTTTGCTTGAAAAGTCATTGGAAAAGTCAGTTAGTAAAGTTGATTTTTTTTTTTTTTTCCTGATTGACCAGTGCTAAATCTTTGAAGATGATGTTAGACTTCAATTTGAGTCACTAGATTCAAGAGTTTTGATGATGTACTTTTGTCAGTTTTTGTCAGGGATTCTTTGTTACTGACAAACTCTTAAATATTCTTTTGAGGTTCTACTGATGAGCCAGTGTATGTGTAAAAGCTTAAAGGTGCTATTACCTGTAGGCATATAGTTACAGTAAATTAGTTTCAGTTTACAGTCATCCTCAATTAATACTATTGCATGGAAGAATATTTACAATACATTTGAAGTGAATGTCTTGTACATCTCCAAGTACATTTTCAAGCTATCTCCCTTTTTCCTCACTGTCTTAATCTTTCACTAAAGACATCAGAAACAATATTTGGTCATTTCTTTGTAGTCCAATGGCCACCTGTGAAAATAAAATCTTTTTGCTGTGGTTAGTTTAAATTCATTGCATCACACTAATTACCTGTCAGATTTCATCTGGACATCAGCCTAGTTTTACTGTGTATTTTTGCACTTTTAAACTAATAGACACTATCACCTCTTATCACTTATCACTTCTCTTCTGCTATTTGTCATTCACAGTCGCTGAAACATACCTGTGATTCATGTAGATGCAGTTTTTGGAAATAATGGGCACACTGATAAAAATGAATGTATAATTATAAGCTTTCACCACACGATGCTTGCTCTTTTACCTCTACAAGTTGTTATGTTAGTCACATAGTTGCTGTCATTTATTCTCCACCAGAGATTCTGATTCTGAACACAGCCCAGATCACCCTCTATTAATAAAGCAAATTTACATTTAAAGCATTTAAACCTGCAATAGCTGTGTTTTTGGTGACATCAAGGCAGTGGAAACAATTTGGGAACACAACATTGACATATTATCAACCTTTTAAATACATATGGCAAACTTGTTAGCAAACATTTGCATGTTTAGTCAGCAGATTGTGAATTAGAACTTTTTTACTGAAAACAAGTTCTTGCTGTGGATGAAAATGATGCTATGAGAATGAGAACAAAACAGTAAAGTTCCAGGTTTGACAGCTTAACAATGCAATAAAACTCTGTCAGTCTCAATTGAAGGGAGCTGCAGCCACTTTAAGGATACTTGTTAATCAGCAATTACTGGCATCATAATGGATTGTCAAAGAGGTCCATACAAATTCTGTACCTCATTTAAGTTTTGTCAAAGTTCATACAGTTCATACAGAATCATGATTCTGACATGCTACCCATTCATGAAATAAATTTTGAACTGGGGAAAAAATAAATAAACAGGAAAGAAAAGCACATCTGAGGACAGCAACATCCTCCTGAGTGAGAGTGACCCTCTGCAACATTAAATCCATTACAGGCCTGTGAGAGTAACACATCCATAAGCCCCAAATCTCTTTAATACAACACCCATTAGGAAAGTGCTGAGCTCTTTACCAACAGCTAAGATGGTCCGCCACTCAGCAACAGCACTGCCTCTGCTTTACATTCAATATAGCACAGAAAATCAACCACTTAGCACACATTAGTAAGACTAGGATATATTTTTTAGTAAATTTTCAAAGCCTGTTATCTTCTGCTGCTGGCCAGGATAGTCCATTACTGTACCTGGGTCTGTACTCACTACAATGGTCTATATAAAAACACCCATCTCTTTGCATATTCAAGAAATGTCTTCAGAATGAGACTAAAATCAGATAACTTTGAAGTGAAATTTAAAAATAAAAGTTATAATTAATAGCATCAATGAGTAAGAGATTGGGGCTACATGTCATGAAATTACTTCATATTAATTCAACTCCTTGCCTACTTTGTGCTATTCAGGGTCTCTCAATAGAGACATAGTGTACAGGTGACAAGTCCATCACACAGATAAAAACACATTGGCACTAAAATTTACATTTAGAAACAAATCAGTGGTGACATTCCTCTCTAATTTGTATGTTTTTGCCTAAGAAGTTGGCAGCACCTGGAGGAAACTTGCACAAATATGGGAAAATATCTGAACTGTTCACAGACAGTTTCCCTCAAAGCTAGCTTTCAAATTCATTGTGCACAAAAAAATGATTTTTTTTTTAATGAGGTACCATGTTATCATGTTTTATAGTAAACAGACATTGGATAGTTGGATGATAGAGCAGGTGAGCAGGTGTAACCTTAATATCTTGATGAGTGGTCAGTTATGTTTGCAGTGGTGGCTGGATTAGATATTAACTGTGGCCTAAATCACTTTGTGCTGACGGATTTGGAAAGTGATAATCCAAGGTGTGCCTTTTAAAAGCCAGACTGTGGCCACCTGGGTCCATTTGTAGCAAGGTCCCGCTCCATCACTCTCCTGAACAGCCAGAAGAAACACCACCGAAGGGCTGATCGCAACCGCAAGCCGCAACCATGAACGGCACCGAGGGACCATTTTTCTATGTCCCTATGGTAAACACTACCGGCATTGTCCGGAGTCCTTATGAATACCCTCAGTACTACCTTGTCAACCCAGCAGCTTATGCTGCCCTGGGTGCCTACATGTTCCTGCTCATCCTTCTTGGCTTCCCCATCAACTTCCTCACTCTCTACGTTACCATCGAACACAAGAAGCTGCGAACCCCTCTAAACTACATCCTGCTGAACCTTGCGGTGGCTAACCTCTTCATGGTGTTTGGAGGATTCACCACAACGATGTACACCTCTATGCATGGCTACTTCGTTCTAGGTCGTCTTGGCTGCAATCTGGAAGGATTCTTTGCTACCCTCGGTGGTGAGATTGCCCTCTGGTCACTGGTTGTTCTGGCTATTGAAAGGTGGGTGGTTGTCTGCAAGCCCATCAGCAACTTCCGCTTTGGGGAGAATCACGCAATCATGGGTTTGGCCTTCACCTGGTTTATGGCCAGTGCTTGCGCTGTACCCCCTCTTGTTGGCTGGTCCCGTTACATCCCTGAAGGCATGCAGTGCTCATGTGGAGTTGACTACTACACACGTGCAGAAGGCTTCAACAATGAGTCCTTTGTCATCTACATGTTCGTCTGCCACTTCTGCATTCCAATGGCTATTGTGTTCTTCTGCTATGGCCGTCTGCTCTGTGCTGTCAAAGAGGCTGCTGCTGCCCAACAGGAGTCTGAGACCACCCAGAGGGCTGAGAGGGAAGTCACCCGCATGGTTGTGATCATGGTCATCGCCTTCCTGGTATGTTGGGTTCCCTATGCAAGTGTGGCCTGGTATATTTTCACACATCAGGGCTCTGAGTTCGGACCAGTCTTCATGACCCTCCCCGCCTTCTTTGCCAAGAGTTCCTCCATCTACAATCCAGTGATCTACATCTGCTTGAACAAGCAGTTCCGCCACTGCATGATCACCACCTTGTGCTGCGGGAAGAATCCCTTCGAGGAAGAGGAGGGAGCATCCAGTACTGCCTCCAAGACCGAAGCCTCCTCTGTCTCCTCCAGCTCTGTGTCTCCTGCATAAAGGGGCCATCAACAAAGGCTCCATGATCCACTATCCAAGAAGAAGACTTCTGCTCCCCCCGGGAAACGACTGAAGGCTAATGTCTACAGAAATAACTTCCTTTTTGTATTTTTACAAACGAGTTGGTTCAACCTAAAGACAGTTGCAGGAAAGGTCAGCCCATTACAGAGTTGTTCCTGTATGTACAGAATATCCAACTTAACAATCTATAAGATTTTTTTTCCTGAGAGAAAAGGGGAAAAATGTTATCTTTTACAGTTGGATCCTATATGATATTGGCTTATTTTTGAATGTAGAGGCATGTAATCAAGGCAACGTAAAATAAAACGCACTTTGCAAATGATTCATCCTGTTTATGTTTTACTTACAATTTGGGAGGCAAAGTTCATATGACTGTAGTTTATTTAATCAAATGAATAAATGTGAATGACTTATTCAGAATGCATTTATGTCTCGAGTGAATTTCTACTTTTGAGATATTACTGTAGTGACTACTGCTCTTCTGCTAGAACTTGATGGTACATCAACTTAGAATGGTACAAAGAATTGTGTTTGATAGTGTTTCATAGCAGTATCTGCATTGCTACTGTAATCTAATTTAAATCAGAGGTCACCTTGGACTTAGAGCTTGGCCTAGCAATGAGATTATGACATTATTAATCAGGGACAAATATACACATGACACAACACTCTATCTTATGACGAATATTAATCACATTAATTAAAGGTTAATACAGACAAAGACTTATTGGATAACACAAATCTGTATTGCCAAGAGACACCTTGATGTAAAGGTTATGTAATGGAAACAATTAGTCCTCACCTGCGTTCATTACTTCCATCATATTTCACACAAACCATATAGTCCCTAGAAGAATAAGTAATATATTGCATATAAACCTTTACAAAATGAATACACTATAATATAGTTGTAAATATTTATTAATATATTTCTCAACAACTCTAACTCCTCTTGTGGGTACCCATCAGAGGAGACATGATAATGAATAACAATATTGTTTAACAAATTAGTTTTCACTGAAATTATAATTTCTGACAAATACTGTGCATTAATACATACTTAAAATGTCCTTTAAAGCTGTGTACCACTACATTCTAGTGGGTTATAAATGATTTATACAGCTTCTGTACTGCTTATAAAAGTAAAATTGGAAGAAATATTGGGAGAATTAATAACTAATTAATTAGATTAAAAATTTTGTTCTTTTCTTCAGCTGTCAGAACCTATGAAACAAGATTTTGATCAAATGTTTATTTTATAATACACTAATTCAAGACTCCATAGTGACTACTATGTCACTAAAAGGGGAAAGATACTGCAGATAACAATGACGTACATGTAGTTCATCAATGTCCTCAGAGCAAGAAGAAGTCTGCTGGCTGGCCTGTCGTGTGAAGTTTACATTTTCTCCTGGTACCTACATGTTACCTCCTGGTACTCTGGTTTCCTCCCACGTTCCAAAGACATGCAGGTTCGGTGAACCAGTGACTTTAAGTTGCCCGTAGGTGTGAATGTGAGCAGGGATTGTTGTTTGTGTCTCTATGTCAGCCCTCTGATAGACTACTGACCTGTCTAGGGTGTACCTGCCTCCCCCACCCATGACCTTCAAAAGGATAAGTGGTATAGCTAATGGATGGACAGAATGCTAATTTCTCAAACGCTGGACTCTATAAAAAACACTGCGATGAATTGTACCAGTATAAGAAGACACAGAAAATAATGACGTGATTTCCTCCTCCTCAGTTCTCAGTTGTGGTTTATGCCAGACTGGGGAAAAACAAATACCTCAACATCTCTCTCATAATGACCTTCATTGTGTAGCTATAGCAACCATTAGAATAGTGGAGAAGTCTTAGCACCAAGCAGTTTGAACTCCAGCTCTAGCTTAGAGCTTAAGAAAAAAAAAATCTAATTACTTGCTGCTTTGATTTTGAACCAAAATATTAACAGAATCATACTCTAAAAAATTTTATGAAGATATTTGATAGATGCCAATCTAAAAAACTTTTTGTCACACGGAGAAGATACTATTTATTCTTTTGTAAATTAATATCAGTGATGGGAAATTTAGAGGTGTCCAATAGAATAAAAATTAGCCCTGGAAAAGAAGCTTGGTTCTATAGAGTGTCCATTGATTTGTCTATTTTTACTATTGCATTATTATATTGTACCATTAGAGGTGACAAAGAACATCAGTGGTATTATTACTGTTATTGCAGCACCTTCAATAAAAAAAAACAAAAAAAAAAACATGAATTGTGCTTTTGTTGTTTCACTGAGGACAATAATGAAGGGAGGCAGTAGTGCTTGTACTGTTATACCTATATATTATAATAGATGAAATACCTTTAAAGTAGACAAAGAAGGCAGAACAGCTGACAGCCCATACTTCTGACTTCTCATGTTACTTTTAAATTTAGTACATTTTCCTCCAGTCTTCAATAAAACAAAGTCACTAATACTGCATATTGAAATGTAGCGACTGACACACCAGAGTGATTTGATAAAAAAAAGAGTGAACAGTCAAGAGCCTCTCCTGAGACACTACTGAAAAACGGCCGTGCAGAAATATGAAATCTTTTTGAATTTGTATGGAAAACTTTATTTGATAATAAAAATAGCATTCACAGACTTCTTTTGATAGCTACATATACATTGTAATCCATCTCAAGGAAAGAAGCTGGATAAGTCCACATCTACTTGTACTTAGACTAATGTTATGTATAGCTTCATGGGTCAAATAAAGCTATGAACAATGTAGTATTTATATATGCATAGTTTTATAAAAAAGATTGGCCCATATACATGTACTGCTTTTATCAACACAGAGACAGCATTATGTCCGGAGCACATTGCAAGAAATAATGCTTGAAGAACACAGACTGCATACAAGTGCTTTATAATACAAAGGCAGGCTAACCATCGAGAGAGATTCAAACCATCAAACAGTTTCTGATTGACCAAATACAGTCTTTCATTTTAAAATGTCTTTACATACCTGATCCAGAGTAAATCAACATATTTCCCATAAATCATCAGGTCCATTTCAGAGATATAAACACAATATCACATTCCTCACTGCTGAGGTTTTTCATAAATTTCTCTTTTGTACAAGAAAAAGGCAACATTTTATTCCTTGACAGGTTCCTAATAGTTACATTGGAAAAGTTCTTTACAGGTGATGGCCAACAGGTTAACTTCTTTAATGTGTTTCTTTTTTTTCTTCTTTTTTGTTAAATACAGTACCATGGCGACAACAGTGATCAAACAATGCATTTGTTGTGGTTTATCCAATATATATTTAGTTCTTTAATGAAACATAAAACAGAGAATACACACAAAACACATTATAAAGCAGCAGTCAGACTCCAGTGGCATGACAGCATGGCTCAGCATGGCAGATTGGTCGTCTCCTGTACCAGGACTCTCCATATGTTACCAACACAACAAATTACATCAGCTCTTTGTGTCAGGACCCAGGAGGTGGTCGGTGCGCAAATCAACATGAGGACAGGGCTAACAATTACTGTGGAATTACAGCGCATGTTCCTTATCGATTATTCTCACTCAGACCTATCAGATTAAGTGGTTAAACTACACTTTAATTTACACATGCAGGTTGCACAGGGAAATTTACACATTTGTTTGTTTTAAACTTTTTTTACTTCTTTTTTTTTGGCATATCTGAAAAATCCTATTTTATGGCAACTTTAAGCTGGTGTGGCATAATGCAGACTCATATTAAATATCGAATTTAGATAACTCCCATTTTCCCAGAACAGAGAGTCTACTGGAGCAGTTTTGCTCCAGTACACACTAAGGAACCAAGGCCCAGAGTATTCAAGTTCTTTTACAATCCTACTCAAAGTGAGAAACGAATGACACCATTGCCAATTTTCACGAGTTGTCTGATTCCTTTCTTAATTTCAGAGGTGTGTGGGTGTATTTAGGCAAAGGGTGGTGAGCTGCCACACATTTCATCGATGCAACACAAGTAAGGGTACAGCATGCTTTCCCAGGTACAGTGTGCACTTCTACCTTGGTCCTTAAAGGTTTAACAAAGCTTGCTCAAGATATGTGCCAAATTAAAAATAAATAGTGAGCAAAAAAGTCATATATTATTTATATAATTATCACTCTAGTTTTACCATCAGATCTTAAATTTAGATTTTTGCCTTAAGTCCAACATGATTTTCACAGTTCTTGTGAACCATCACTGTCTTGTGCTATAGTTTGTTCAGTAAAGCAATTCAGGAATGGAAAAGACATCTAAAAACAAGTTGAAAACAAGCTTAGTAGTTAGTTAGAAGTTACCACAACTGGAAGCATGTTTCATACCTCTGAGGGAACAAATATTTAGATTCAGCAATGCCTACAAAAAGCAATATCACTGATTTCATATGCAGGCACATACAATACCTTTACTATAGTACAACAACCTCTGTTATGTTCAAAATAACTATAACAATGACAAAACAACCAGTATGAACTGATATAAGGATTGTACTCCTGCTGTTTTATCAATCTCTGGATGGGATCACAAGTCAATCAAATCAATCAATACACCAGTTGACCAAATAAAGCAAGAGTTAGTATCCTCAGAAGTCCAATTCCAGTGTATGGTACATACTGTAGTTTGCACAGATAGAGGAGAGAGTGGCGAGGGGGATCTCTGCTCTGCTCTAGATGCTGAGGTCTTTGGGGCTTTCTTTGTACAGCCTTCTTTTGGGCTCAGGGAGCTGGTTTGGGCTGCGACCTACTGTGTTATTGTTATGGCCTGTGTTGTTGTAGGCAGCATTGTTGTGTGCAGCGTTGTTCTTCATCATGCTGTAATAGTCCTTCAGTCTGGGTGCTGCTGCATAGTTCAGCTCGTCCCGGCTGTAGGTGCTGTCAGGGGATGAGTCTCGCTCCACTCTGTATCGTCTCTCCGGTGTCCCGTTCATCTGATATCTCTCCTCCCTCCTCTCTGAGGAAGTGTCTCTCAGGAGGTTTCCATTCTTCGTGGCCCTATCATATGTACGGCCCCTGGAAAGAGATGAGGAATCCCCGTTGTTGTTCGTGCGCTCGGGCGTTGTGGCCTCCCTGACTCGCCCAGCCATCTGTGAGTCCTTGAGGAGCCTGCGCTCATAGAACTTACGTTCAGGAGTGACTGCGAGGAACCCTCCATCATCGTACTCCCTCTCAGGCGTATGTTCCCGATGTGCTCGCTCTGCTCTGCGGTCCATGGACTTGGCCCGCCGGCGATCAGGAGATGAGGTGCGCTTTCGGGTTGGTGAGCGGTCAAGGGAGCCGCGGCGCTGCAGTCGAAACCTCCCGTCCAAAGTAGAACTGCTGCTTGAGAGCTCTCGTCCCCTCATTTTCTCAGCAGCTGCAGCCTTCTTCCCCGAGCTGTCTTTCCTCAGAGTCTTTAGGAGTTTAGAGATGCCGCTCTCCGACTCGGACTTCTTGACTTTGCGGCCTCGGCTCTTCTTGTTGCCACTGCTACTGCTGATACTGTTGTCTGGAGACTGCTGTCTGGGGGTACTTTGACTGTGATTGTTATTCCAGGTGTGATGATGGTGGGGGTTAAATTGCCGGCCTTGGTAGTCCATCTGATCTGACCCAGCCCTGTCCCTGTTCCTGTCCCTGTCTCGGCCACGCGCAGCCTCCTCCTGGCGTGATGGTTTGTGAAGGTCTGGTGGATAACTGGACTCCAATGGGGTGTGATATCGGCTGTTGGGTGGCAGCGTTCTCACTTCCGGAGTGTTTTGTGCCCCGGGTGTGGGAGGGTGCCTGTCACTGCTGCCGTCTGCAGGAGAGGAGAAAGGAGGAAAAGCTTGTTGACTAGAAATACCACATAAGAATGGAAGGAAGTTGGGGAAAACTTTCACATCAATGACATGACATTTATTGTGTTCAGCAGACATGACTCTCCTTGTAGGTTCATGTAAGGTCTTGCATTGACATGACAGCAGGTCGATGCAGAGATTTATGGAAATCATGCATACATGTGCTCTTTCATATGCTATATATATCCCCAGAAACACATCTAAATTGATTCTGTCATCTATACATCTATACACATAAATTGCATTGAAGTGATAAATCACTTCAATATATTTTATCTACAGGGCTTTTTACAAGGTGATGTCAGCAACAACAGCAGGTGCAACACATCGGCAAGTGTAGGGCAGGGGTTATCAGTGACACAGCAGGCACCTAGAAATCATTCAAAACAAATGGTGAACAACTCAATGTGCATCATTGGGAAGAAAAACCAAAAGCAAAAAAAGCAAAAAAAACAAGAGTTTGTTTGGCTGCAGGTCTGTCAAATTAGAGACAGGTTGCTGTGGCAGTGACACGTGATGAGCAGTGGGGTAAAATTAGTCCCATTAAAAAAAAAAACATCGGGTCTGACACTTGTGGAAGGGGAAGGATTTGTTCGCGTTCGGATTCACAAAAGTTAAACAAGTAAGTTCAATTCAGGCATGGCAAGACATAAAGCAAGTACACTACGTAAACACAACCACGCGCAGACACACAAAGAGGGATGCAGGTAGGGATGAGCTGGAAGGAAGGGTGGATAAAATCGAACGGAAGAAGATGACAGGGAGAGTGGATTGGGACAGACTTTTGGCTACAAACCGTGGTCTGATTTTGGCCCATTAGGTAGAAACAGGGCTCTCCCATCTTGTCATTCCTCATTGTACCAACAGCGAGATGAGGAGCCATCATCGCTGGAGAGAGGAGGAAGAGCCCAGCGACAAGAAACAATCAGAAAGAAAGAAGTAGGAATAAAGAGGAGAGGACAAATAAAACAGACAAGAGGCCGTTTTACAGAGCATTTTAATAGAGAGAAGAAGGTGTTTGTTGTGAAAGACAAGTAAACATTGCACTTTATATAATAAGAAAAAAAAACATCTGAGAGACGGAGAAGTGTCAGAAAATTAAACCCGAGATCAACCAGAAAATAATGCTGAGAAATACAACAATATGACTCAAACTGTGAGCGGAATAATCTTTCAGCAGAGCACGCAGCTCTTGGGAGGGAATATTACTTCGACATCTGTGTTATAGAACCTATTCAGTATAAATCTCTGAAAAGCTTTTGTGGCAACCATTCCTTTATTGATCACTAATATCTGAGAGTTCAATCTTGTGCTGAAATCACGACAGGCACTTAAATTAAATTAATGGATCAGAAAGTGTGTCTGTTAAATGTTTATCATTTGCAGTAATAACATTCATGTTAATCAGTTAAAAAATGAGAATATGCCCCTGTGGTGCACTAAGCAGATAAGAAGCTTAATTCTAGTCTGCAGTGTGTACAGCTGCATCAATAATAAGATTTCAACGCTGGCATTATCAGTTTATTTACAGGAAGAGGAGAAAAACATTTGAAACATGTCTACCTACCATATTCAGGTACAGATCCATCTCCCCGTTTGAGGACCAGCCGCGCCCTCCGACCACCATTCTTAATCAGTTCAATGGCACGTGAATGCTTCATGTTCTTTGTGCTCTCACCATTTATCTCCAAGATCTCATCTCCCACCTACAGAACAGAGGCCAAGTTATTGTCAAAGCCAGCTAATAATGATTTCTCATGAATGGTGTGCAAAGAAAGGACAATGTGTAATACTCTACAAAGGCGGACAGGCTTGAGAAAAAAGGTGTTAACATTTTCAAGACTAACTGGAAAAAACGTTTTAGCTTTCCATGTACCTTTTGCTAATAATTACTCTGAAACCAAAATAATACTCCAAATCAATGATTTCACTAGAGTAAAGAAGCTACTGCAAAAAGCTTGGTTTATTACCTGTGTAGTAAGGCAAGTGTAGCTGCTTTTAATTGTCCATTGCTGGATTTAGCTACTGCCATATTATTTTGTACAACAAACTGAATAGTCAAGATGTTAGTTCATTAGAATTAATATATTTCAGTTACAGGAATCAGCAAATGGAAAACAGTTTGCAAATTTAGCTTTAGCTTTGGCTAGCTGTTGCCATCTCACCATCTAGGTTTAAGCAGATCTTGCTCTCATGCTTTTGCCTTGTGCAGTTGACTGTTTGGTTTAACCTTTGTAGTAACTCCACATTAAACATGCTGTTTTCTTTTGAATTCTATATTTGACATAAAAAAAAAAAAAGAGATGTAAAGAAATCAGAATCTGGTCTTTGATATAGTACAACTGTTTGTTGTTTCTGTACTTTGGCTTTGCAGTGCAGTATAGACCTTCTGCCAAGATCTGTAAAAGATATTATTGAGAGAAAAAAGAGTTCCTGTATTTGTTTTTTTTCTATGTTCATACCCTCATCTTTCCATTTCTGACAGCAGCCCCATCCTCCGCTAGTCTCAACACATACAGGTCCATGTTGTACTCCCGTCCTCCTCTCAGGCTGAAGCCAAAACCTTTACTGTCACGCTCGAGGTCCACAGAGTAGAACTCAGCGTCCTATGAGATAGAAAAGGGGCGATAAAGAGAAAGTCACAGTGAAACCAGAGAGGAGGAGTGACTAATCCATGGTGCACAGCAGAGTCAAAGGGTGAGTCCACACGTCAGGACTAATCAAGCCATGTCCCACAAAAACTTACAAAATGTCAATGGCAGTACAATACCTTGGAATGCATGAATAATTAATGCTGCGTGAGTCTGTGAGCAGGGTACAGATCACTAAGCAAGGGCAGCACAAGGGCTGGACCCAAAACTTACCATACTCATCAAAAGTTCCCTGCCAAGAGAAGTATGGTCTCCTCCACAGTCATTTTCTCTAGTTCTCACAGGTCCAGAGCTTTATTCAAAATTAAGCTACTCAGTCACATTTGAATGTCTGATGTTACTGATACTGTAGAACCTTTACTTTAAGATGAACAAAAGAGGTCCATTCAAGTAAGGGGAAGGAAAGCCTTGCTAATTATCATGCAAAGAAATCCTCAAAGCTATATAATTATCAAGAATGATAGTTAGAATTAATCCAAAATATGATTGTGTGTGTGAAATAAGAATTGTATTAAAATGTACTGTATGCACAAACACAATCTTGATTTTTAATACTTAGTTTGACACAGAACCCACACAGCATCATCAAGATCAATGAAAGAGCGCCAGTCAAAGCTCAAACTGTGGAAAACAATGCAGTGGAAATGCAGCATTTATGTTCGTTTCATGCATTTATTTAAAGAGGGTTAGAACTTCCTCATCACTTTCATTTGTTTTTGCCTGCCACTATTTTTTTTCATCAGCGTACACTTTCACAACACTACCATGTTGGAGGGCACAAGTGTAGCTATCCCTGCATATACAGTATGTTATGTCACTGTGGAAGCAGATAAAAAAGGCTTTATGTAGACATATGATCAGTAGTGTTCCTCTGTTTATTGCTATAGTTTGTGTTATGGTACGTGACAAATGTGAGTTTGGTCTATGATGTATTGATGGAAAACCCGAATGATCATTAACTGTGGAGTGAAAACATCTTCTCTTACCTGTGATGTCTGAGTTTGTGTGGGTGGAGGAGGCGGAGCTCCTTTCGACTTTGAGTTATTCCTTAAAAAGAGAGAGACTCATATGAAGCCACACAGTGCTGCATTAAAGAATATTTTCTAGAAGGAGAGGTGGATTTGTGTATTATAAAAAATCATCCATCAGCACCTACCTTGACTCTGTGGACTGTTGAGGTGTGTGTGTGGTGGTGATGGTAGCTATCTTCTCAGCATTGGTCAGCAGAGAAGCATTGGAAGATTCTGGAAAGAAACAGGGGAAAAAAATAGATAAATAAACAAACAACTAAACTAAAAATGACTGCTTTTGTTAAATGAATTTGCCTTTAGTTATTCTGAAAAGAAACTCTGGAGAACAAAATGTTACTGTCCAGAAGAGTCCCCTGAACCGCCCGCAGGCTGCTCTATTCGACCTGATGCTAACTGCCTGTGATGTTGTCATTTGCTATTTGCTCATGGACGACACTGGCCCCACTGCACAAAAAAAACAGCAGTAAAGAAAAATGACTTGCATCATTGTTTCATAATTTCATGCCTCTCTTTAATTCTATATTATCACCTGCAAGAACATTGCAGAACATATTAGTATCCACTGAAACTGGCAGGAGCACAGCTCTGTCTTGTGTTTGGCAAGAGCGTCAGCCTGACTCATCCGTATCGAGCTTTTTACTCAGTTTCCCATCTTTACTAGAACAGATATAACCTCCTCATGGCCGCCTCGTCTTTATGAGGTGAACAGTTTTCTACATCCACACACATCTTTTGTGATGTCTGAAATGAGAATATGGTGAACTAATAAATGCCATCATTTCAGTTTTATAAGGCCATGACATGTTTTCTACTAGAAAACCTTGCATCATACATGCACACGCACCAGCATGAGTATTTGTGTATGTGAGACAAACACACCTCCCTCCCTCTTCCACACCTCCCTCACCTCCAGCCTTCATTAAGCTTCAATTTCTGTCTCTATTGAGGATACTGCTGCATATCTCTGCCTAGTGTTTTCATTGGTTGACCAGTGGTAGTAAGTAACAGGGACCCTTGTTATAGCACTTGACATTATTTTACCCAATATGTGGAGCTTTGGGTCACAAACTGTGGAGGATTTAAAATGTCCAAATATAAACAGTGCAAACAAAGAACCAAGGTTAAGTGCAATACACATTGAAATATTTGTTTTCTTTTTGTGTATGCTGCTATCAGTGACACTAAACCTTTGAGTCATGCCCCAGAGCCGTGACTGTTTTTCATTTTGGCATGGACAATTTGCCTCCGTTTTAAAAAATAAAAAGGTCCTTTGCACCTCCATATGAAAACCAATAACAGTGCTTTGCATTTAATATTGGTATAGGTCTATGCAGTTCTCTGCTGGACAACACTGAAATGCAGTAAACCTCCTCATTTTTTTGCTGTGTTGTGATTTAATTTTAGTGTGGCATGGAAAAGCCATGTGATAGACTGGCAACCTGTCTACGGTGCTCTCTGCCTTTCGCGCAATGTCAGCTGGGATGGGCTCCATGCCAAGTCATGTCACAATGAAAAACAGTTAATGCAATTATTAAGGACAAAGGCTAAATAATTGCCATTTAACACATGTTTTTGATCTAATCATAACACAGTAAACGCATCCATAAAACCTAACTACATATAACAATGCGTAGAGAGGGGAGAGAGAAGATTTATGGAAGTACTACAGTAGTTTCTGGGGGCAACTTCACCTTACTCCTACTCGGTGACTCACTCTCTGAGATACCAAGGTTCACACCCTGATGAAAAGTGCTCTAGCCTGTGAAGAGCAGCAGTGCCCTTTTCTTCCCACCACATCCATGAATAAGTCACATCATGCTGCATTATGAAACAGCCATGTGAGGCTGGAAGCCAAAAGTCTTACCATCACCAGGGATGATCCTGAGCGAGACTGTGTTCCCGGCCTCCTTGATCAGGTTGACAATATCCGAGTGTGACTTGTTGGTGATGGAGCAGCCGTTGACAGCCAGTATCCGATCCCCGACTTTCAGCTTCCCGCAGCGGTCCGCCGGGCTGCCCTCAATGATGCGCCCTATTTTGTGAGGCATGGCCACACAAGCATTTCCAGCTTTTGTGTCAACATACATGTTTGTTTGTGTGTAAATTTTGTGTGTTAGGAGTAGAATGTGGTGATGATTTGATTTGATTTATTTGTTTGATTTTTTTTTATATTAATTTATATTCATAAGAAAGGAAAGGATAAAGAAAACATAGAGAAAGAGAGGAGAGGAAAGGTTAATTATCAAAATCACCAGTTCACCCACAGAATACCAATAGGTTGTGTGCACATCCTAACATGTTGCAGTCAGTACACATGCAAAATACTACATGCATTAGAAGGGAGGTGTAATGGCAAAACCTAAACTCATGGGCTCTTTGGGAATATGCATGTTCTCTACCCCCATCATCTGACGTATTAATCAATGGACTGTTAATCATATGTCACTGGTGAGAACCTTCTGTGACTAACACTTGACAGCCTATCAATACACTGCTCATAGCATGATGACATAGCATGAACCGTGGGATCTTGACCTCAGGAAATGGTAAGGATTTGTAAAGAGGAGCAATCTGTTGTGAGATGTGCCTATATATAGTGCTAATTGTTGGTCAATGCAAGCACTGCAAGACATACAATCTGCATCTGAGTGACAGTGTTCGATACTGCACATCTTGTTTACACAGAAGCCCTGAACACACCCTGGGGATCTCCAGTTCTCTTTGCCTTCCCTCCATCTCACACCCTTTATCTGTGCTCCTCCTTGCGCTTCCCCTTCCAGCCAGTACTTTTTGCAACATCCATATTTATTACATCACCTTAGTCCGCAGCTACTCTGCCTCTCTCTTGATTGAAAAATGCATTTGTATCCTGTCAGTCTGTCTAAATAATGAGATATGGAACATTACAGGGTGTGGCAAGTACCCGAGGATTTAATACCTAATCTGCTAAACACAACACCAACCCCAGGTCATAGTAGGAGGGGACGAGAGGGGGATGGGCCCTGGTGGACTGGAGCAAAATGGTTTACGTATCCATGGTGTATGGGAGATTGAATCAGCTGAAAACGCTTTGCCTTTCCAAGACCTAAAAAACATTTAGTACTCCTGGAAGAATCCATAGTGCCATGCAGTTTTGTATTTTTTAATTTTCATTTTTTGTAATACACATTCCTCTGTCAGATTTCCGCTCATGTCCCGCATGTTAGAGTACATAAGGAGAGTGAGTGCAGGATGCTACAGCATGATCCTTGATCAGCACATGAAAGCTCAAAGTCCATTCATCTCATCCTCCCAGGAGGAATAGTGACGGAGCAGAGCAGGGGAGCGCAGTTCGGCAGCAGCAAAAAAAAAGAACCTCAAAAGACTAGAAGACGTTTTGACATGGTTGTTGACTAGCACTGTCACTGGTGTCACTATAAATAATACATTAATTCTTTTGCTGCATTTTGCAGAGCAACACCATTAGCCCATGGGGTCAATGAATTTTTCCCTGGGCAGTCAGTGCGGATAATGTCTCATCCATTCTTGTGTTTTGCTTGTGACACACCACAGTACATCATAATAATGGCTAACTATACAAGGGACCTTGGAATGACATTGGTGTTGGAAATTCATCACTTGGAGGTTAATACCAAGTTTATTCGAGGACAACATCTACAATTCCTCATCAATGCCTGAGCAACTTTAATACATGCAATGCTGCTGATATGCCGTAATGCGTAAATGGTATAGACAGCTATGGACTGTGCTGAGTAGACTCCAATTACATGCTGAATGAAGTGGTGTGAGCAGCTGTGAGGCATGAATCTGTGATGATGGTGTTTGTGATAAAGCTGTAGCCAGTCTGATCCCGGGGGGGTGCGCTCAGCACATGAAGAGATTTCTTTATCCCTAAGCTCATGACCGTGGGTTTGTGACCTCGGTTAAAGTGCACTCCTGTCAAACGCCACAAGCCACTGCAATTCATAAAGTGGAGGAAACTCAATGAGCAGTAACTGTAAAAATACTGTAATTCTGCCAGGAGATGGCATCAGTCATTTCTCTCAGTGGTGCATTTATGAACTCTGTGGATGTGAGTCCTGAGTCTGGAGGTAAGTGTTGGAGGCTGGTGCTGTTTTAATGCACTAACTCAAGGGTTCTTTCATATTGCTCTGGGTGTCTGCAGGTCTTGAAAAATCTTAAACTTTTGAATTTTGTTTCATAATTCAAAGAAGGCATTACAAGATAATAAAAACTCTTAAATTTCATTTACAAAAGTGTTAAATATTTTCTCTTGCCTGCCCTAAGCAGTGATGGGAGTTATAAAATGTTTTTGTATCTAATTGCAGGCTGTCATGAGACATTATATGCCTATAAACTTCCAAAGGTTTCACAGGATGCTGTTCAGTCCTTTTTAATGGCATTTCAGTCAGCACCATTACAAGTATAGGAAGTATTACAGTGGCTATAGAAAGCTAATTTTCCCATTATGGGCCTAAACTATGCCAATTCTAGCAAAAACGTAAATTAGTTAATCATTTAATTGGTGTCATATAATGATAAATTAAAAGAAAGTTTTCCATCATAGGACAGTGTGACTGTGAATTCTCTGTGGTATTAGAAAGATCTTAAAAAGTCTTACATTTAACTTAGTGAATCCTGAAGAATCCCTATCAAATGGTGATATATTTTAAAACTGGGTTCAGAAAAGTATTGTGCTCTGAAACCAAAATATTGCTCTGTTATGTGTTCATGCTTCTCAAAGGGAGTAAATTAATCACGAGGGGAAAAATGATCTTCAGAAACATGCACCAGTGCAGATTACAAATGCCCAAACAATCAAACTGTTGAGTCAAATTAAAGTCTAAATTGAAACGCGTTATCCTTTGAAGTCAAACAGTCAGCCCATAGTAAACAAAACAAATTCTCATGTCACATTGGATAGAAGTCCCTGTCAATCTCAACTAGCTCCGGCTCAGTCTGCCTCACTTACCAAATGTGGTGCCAGCATCAGGCCTGGAAACCGATGAAACGATGACGAAACCGAAGCCCTCGTTCTCTCCACGTTGGATCTCCACGTCGTACGGCTGCAGGGAGGCAGGCACCACCGCACTCCCACTGCCACCTCCGCCACCGCTGCCTATGCCGCTGGTAGATCCACTGCCAGAGCTGACAGTGTTGAGCGAGTTCTGGCTTCCCTGGGGGGTCCGCTTGCCCTCCGTCAGACTAGGTGCCTGGGTGCTGCTGTGGTGGGAGGAGGCCGGTGATGGAGGAACGTCACCTTCTCCTTTTGACACTGGGGATGAGGAGGAAGAGAACAAACTGGTTTGACAAGTATAACAATGTATTTCTACAACTTTTGATTCAAGTATTAATGTCAGGAACCTCTGCCTGCCTACGTGCCCAGAAAAGAAAGCAGGGTGCGTCATGTTGACATAACATGCACCGTTATGTGGCCGTGTATGACACATGTATGAACACACATGCACAAGTTTTATGTAAAACTGTCATCACCTCCATATCCTGGGGTCTTGCGTCTGACAGTGAGGTTGACATGGCCCTGTTTGGCAGCCTGCTGCATCAGCTGCACCACCAGCTGGTGAGACTTGCCCACCACCGCCGTGCCGTCCACACAGATGAGCTCGTCGCCCGACCGCAGGCGGCCGTCCTCATCTGCTGCCCCGTACTTCACTATGTGGCCTATGTAGATCTGGAAAAGGCGAGCACACACAATGCATGATGTAAGGGGGGTTTGTTAAACAATGCTTTTTATCAAATTATGTCATTTACTGTATCGTGACATGAATACAGAAGCTTTATAATTATGATACTATGGCTAATTAAGACTCAGTGTGACTTATCTCCTTCAGATTTTAAATTAATCTCTTAAACACAGCAGAGTTTCAGAGTCTATTGTTGCATTACTTTATGGTATTTGTGGCTGACATTCAGAGAAACCAAGAGGGCCAGTGTGGCCTACTGGGGCCATGCAGAAGCTTGTTTGCTTTAGGCATTGTGTGGGAGTGTACACACAGCTCTGACAGAAACAAGCACCCAACTACTGTGTTTGGCACAAACAACAAGTACTAACTCCTGTGGGGCAGACCTAAAGCCTGCTGCCATTTTATTTCCCTCTGTTCCTCAATATCTGCCTTCCACTCCCCCTCCTACTCCCTCCTTTTAAGACAAATATACGGCGCGTAACCAGAAGGATTGGCGGGTAAGGCTTTTGCCTCGCTTAACAAGCTGTCTATGTGATCCTCTAGAGAGCAACGGCTCCAGTTAGAGAGAGAAAATGAGGTGTTAGGACCCGGTGCTACTCTGCTGTAAGGGGGGAACTAAACAGGAAAGCAAGAGGAAAAGGAAAGACAGACAAAACCAACAAAACAAGTACACTAAAAGAAAAGGACAGAGCATTGGAAATCAGTATCAATAGTATGGATGAGGTGTATAGTTGTCTATATTTTAATCTATTAATTCATCGGCTGTTTCAATAAACTATTGATAAGACTTAAAGGTGAGAGGATACTTACAGGCTCCCCGGGCTCATTTCCTCCCAGGATGCGAAAGCCGAAGCCCGTATCCTTCCGCCAAAGGAAAATGTCCTGCTCCTGGCAATCTGGCACTGAAATACACAAGAGGAACAGTGAGAAGACATCATGGAGATCAACCACCAAACCGCCCATAAACCTGACTGATTAGCATCTTTGTAGGCTAATCACTGAATGCTTGTTCTCGAGTCAACAAGTTAACTCCCATTTTGTTTAATTATAACACATCCATGTCCAGCTGTGTTATCGCTGATCAATAAAGCATTTGCTTTTCTATTAGTGTCAGAATGAGAGGGGGCAAGATCAACAGCTGCTCCTTGCCCCGCCTCAGCTCTGCCTTGTTGAGCAGATTGGCTCCTTGTTCTCATGTGGAGACCACAAACTAGGCTGCGAAGCCTCATGCTGTGACCTTGTCATACTCACAGACCTGATATCAGAAATGTTCCTCCATGTTGATCCCTATTATTAGCCTGAATTCTAAGCAAACCTTTCTTATACACATGAATTTGTAGCATCTCCTGCTTTCCATCACACAACACACATAACTCCCCACACATTTGCATCTTGCCATGGACAGAGCAGACTGTGGAGGAGGACACAGGCAATTTGGTGTCAGTCTGTTCAGCCCACAGGGCCAGTCGGCACAGGAGGCACAGGCCACTTCTTCCTGCACTGCCTGCTGTCTGCACGGCTGCCACGCAAGACTAGTAGTGAACCCATTAGCTTCGGCTCTCCGGTTCCCCCGATAACTTGCTCGGTGTGATTTAAACTGCTGCGGCTAGACTTGTAATTAACCCTCCGCTGACCCATGTCTGTAGAGTAGTGATCAAAGTAAACTAACAGTAAGAGGAGCAGCTGTGTGCTGCATCAAGGGACAGGTGACATGAAGCGTTGTTGGAAGAGAAAAATTCCCAAAAGTTCACCTTTCATTCACACTGTCCTGGCACTGAAATATTCCTCTTCTAGTGCCACTCAATGGATGCATGGATGGAGCTGCTCACAAATTCCAGAGTGAACGTGGCAGCATGCACATGAATACACATGAAAATACAGACAGAATCTGGGCCTCTTTGTCATTCTGTGTCTCCTTTCTCCCTTTCTTGTTTCATTGTGTCTCCCCCTCCTCCCCCACTGACACAAAAAAGGGGCTGCAGCTCCTTCAGGGGTTATCAAACAGATATACCAATCAGCAGCAGCTTAAAGCAGCCCTCTACGGGCCCAGTTAATATTTAATCAGCAGCAGTCCTAGATTCTACAGGCAGCCATGATTATTAACCAACACTTCGATGCACGGCATGAGCACGACCTGCACGCCTGGCTTGCAACAATCACAAGTGCGCAACGAGCTAACACAGCAGTCCTCCCATAGAGATTACCTCCCTACAATCACAATTAAATCTTTTACAGCACAGAATTGTGTTTCACAGCATATATTGACCTAGTCTCCTCTTAATTATCACCACCAGTACGAGCACAGGAGGTCGGTAAGATGTAATTCTGCCAGAAGAGGAGTGTGGGCCAGTTATTTTGGACGATCCAGCCACCCTCTCAGAATCTCTTCAGAAAATAAGTGGTTTGACACCCTCGTTGTGGTTCCCTATGAATAATGCAAGAATAGGCCATGACTGCAAATGATACTGAGGAGTTTTACACACTGGCTGCCTAGTTTTTGTTTCTCCAGTTTTGCATTTTGGGTACTCTGTCTGTACAGTGACTAGCTGTTTGGCTGCTGATAATGTCAGTGCCCTCAGTTTTAAACTTCAAAGCAAAGTGGTTTAAATGGTGAACTATTGCTTGTCCCTCCACACTGGATGACGTGCAGTAACACACATACATGCTGTTCTTTGTATTTTGTACAAAAACTATGTGTGTATGACTGACACACACATGCACCACTCATAAGCAAGAACTTGCGTGCTTTCAAGGAAAATTTCCTCTTAAAGGCATCTTTTGTCATTGGATAGGTTATTACTCAGTAAGCACACGATTGTTTATCAAACACATACATACAGAGATGTATCCTGTGGTCATGAACTCTGTGTAACATCTCCACAAATTAACAATTTGCAGATGCACTCCAAGCAAGTCAATCAGAGATGTTTCCAGGATGTCTTTTCACTTCATCAAAAAGGGTCTGACTATTCAATCAGTGGATATTATAGTTAAAAAAAAATCAACCTAGCAGTTACATGTTGAAATAACATTTTCCCTGACCTCTATATCTAAACCCAAAACAATTCAGTAGACTTTTAAATTAACACAAAGAGCTTACTATAAATGTAGAAGATATAACAGAACACATTAACACATACAGAAGGTTAAACGCTTTTAAACTCTAAAGTCAGCAAAACCTTCAAATTCTTAAAATAAGACAGAACTGAATTCTACTCACGTCGGCTCTCGTACATGCTCCTGGACTGTGCCCAGATCTTAAAGGGGTCTGGCTTCTTCTGAAGGGTGAGGGTGCCATCTGCAGGGTCCTGAGGGGGCAGGCCTGGCAGAGGCTGGGTGGGGGCAGCAGGAGTGGGAGCCACAGCCTCACTGGGCATAGCAGAGGGTGGGTGGCTGGGAGAATCAGTGTGGGTGCTGCGATGGCTGCACACACTGTGCTGGGAGCTGCTCTGGCTGTCTTTCCTCTCTAACTGGTGCTGGGTGGACAGAAAACGGAGAGGTGTGTGAAGTATGTGTGTGAAGGATGGGGGTGGATATAAGCAGAAGATGGAGGTAGAGGGCAGACAGAGGAGAAAAAAAGTGAGAGTGATAAGTGAGTCAGTGATAAGGGCGAGATAGAGTGGAAAAGAGATGAGTGAGAAAAGTGTTGATGGAGGACAAAGAAAGAAAAAGCAACCAAGGTCATCTTTTTTAGACATTGCAGTAGAACATCTCTCACTAAAACGTCTGCTCGAGTGTGAGGAGAAATGAGTTGGTTTCCATGGTTGCCAGACAAAGACAGTTTGAAATGTGAGGGAATTTTAGTGAATAAAGATATTGGCTTTTTAAAATCCCATAAATCTTTGTTTATTTTACAAGGTTCAGTGCATAGAAACAGAATCAGGGCCGGTCTCAATTGAGGCAGAAATGTGTAAAATCTGTTTTGAAACCCACACTATAAAATCTCAACAGCAAAGAAGAGCCCTGGTGGATAGGAGAGAAGTACTCAAAGTATTAAAGTGCTTTTCAGTTATTAGCGTAAAATAATATGTTGTTTTAGCAGTGAATTAAGAAGAAGACGGTTTAACACTGAAAATATTCCATGTGTTCAGACCAACTTTGGCATTGCGTGAAGAAGCCTCCCCATTTATTTGAGTGAAGCTGGTCTCACGACACAGCAGGGATGCCAATGTAGCGTTCATGGTGTTGTATCAAAGACTGTTTCCCTGTCTGTGTGTTTCCTCTCAACTAAATCTGAACCAAACATGAACCCTAACTCCAAACAGTAATCTTATGAAATGGTTAACAGCACCCCAACGTTGCCTTAACCCTAACCTGTTACGTCTTCTATACCTAACCACAATATAACATAAGACCCCAAACACTGATGGGAACGCTACGGTAAATACCATTTTAAAAGGAGTGAAACACTATTCAGAGAGGAAACAGGCTTCAAAACAAGCCAAACAAAAAAAAAGCATGGTTGTCTAGCAAAATAATTTAACCTGGCCCAACTTTTGCTGCATCACAGCATCAAATGACAAAACACTGGTGAACAATCAATTACATGCAGGGTAAATTTCTTTTAAATTACATTGTAATGTGAACTAGGCCTGTTACGTTTTAAAATAAATTGAGTTTGAAGAAATTCAAACTGGCTCCTGATTTGTTTTCAAACATAATATCAAGCTGTCTTATCTTTGTAACCTTGGTATCTACAGCTAAGAATCCAATTTACCTCCACACACTGCTTCTTAGATGCTCTGGTGTCGTGATATTGTCCTTCATCAGTTCACTGATAAGTCAACAGGGCATACAATGGGTCAAACTGGACCGCAATGCAAATTACTTCAAACTCTAGAGTAGAGATTGTTTTGAATTCGAACAGGTCATTTGAACATGTCATTCCAGATCGAATATTTGACTTACATTTGAATTGAAGGCTGTTAAAAAAAAATGTGAACACTGTATTTCTAGTGTTTACCTTGTGATAGTAATGTGTTAGTCCTGACTAACAGATGTGTCTCACTGAATCCCAATTCAATGTGTGAGGGTTGCCTGAATCAACACACCCTCAATAATAAAGCCCCCTGCATTTTAAATTTTTTTTTTGCAGTGCTGTTTTTGGTCCCGCTTGGAAAACAAATAGAACACCATGACTTTTTAATGGCCTATTATTGTTCTGCTAGGTTTTCTGTCATCTTTGTATTCTGATTCTGCAACCACACAATGTACATATTAGCACATCATTTTTTGCAGATACACATAAAAAACATTTTACGAAAAATGAGCCTTACTGGCAAAATGTAATTACTGACTGTGAGAAGGCACTAACAACTGAATCATTTTCTATCTGATATGAATAATAAAGTAGTGCACGAAATGACAGAGAAGTGATGGCACTGTCTCCCAATGTCTCACTCATCACTCCGAATGAGAAGAAGGGCCAAATATTCCAGTAATGCTTCTTAATGAGGACAACAGCCATGCAGAATTTGATCAATGGAGACTTGCTTAATGGGTTGAGACAGCACAGTCTCTCTTGCATATGGGAGTTTACTGTGAGCATCTATTTAGATTCTGAACTGGAGGCAAAATGGTTGTTCTGGGCTGACACGAAGTCGCATGCAGCGTGACATTTCACTGACATAACACAGAGAGGGAAAAACTGGCTTTTCCTCAGCGGAAAGCTAATTCAAAGTGACAGTCAGGCAAGACCACTATTGGTCCCGCCCGACCCCCTGAAAGCACCCACCCCTCCTCCATCCACTGCGCCATGTGACCTGAATAGGTGACACCCACAGCTCTGACTGTTACCATTTCAAACTAATCCTAATCCTAATATCCAGCCGGCTAAGGGGAGGGCTTTTAATGTTGATCAAGAGACAGAGGACAAGGTTTTTTTTTCCACTCAAGTAGTGGGAATTGAACCCATCACTGACCTTGGATGAGCCTGTCCAGGGGAACCATCCTTCTACTATAACTCGCCAGCTCTCCAAGAGTGAAATAGGGTGACAGTAATTTAAAGCTATTGATTTTTTTTTTTTTTTTTATCAGTTGAGATGAGTCGTAAAAATGAGGAGGCGTCTGCTCTTTAAACTCCTGAATAACTGCAACTGAGAGACCCCCCCCCACCCACTGCTCACAGATCTGGTCTTTCTACCTCTGTCTCCCCCTCTTTCCCCATCCTCCTTATCCATCACAACTACGAGTCACATTGCAATCTGTTGCAATATTTCCTCCAGCTTTCCCAATCTCCCTCTTCTTTGCTTCCGGCCCTCTCTGTCATCATTGCGCCCTTCTCCTTGTCTATTAGCCTCTGTGCGTCCTCTGTAATGTGGGCTATCATAGTGACTAACTGCTGTTAGACAAACCAGCTCCACACTGGTCTTCCCCTCTCTCATCCTCATCCCTTCTCCTATTTTTGCTTCATGCCTCTCTGTCCCATCATCCCTCAGCTGTGGCTGTCTGCCCTCTCCAACAGCTGGTCACTGTTCTGCCTAGGCTATGCTTAATCAGTCACAGGATGGCAGCGTGGCAGGAGTGGATGAATGTAGAGAGAAAGAGAGAGGATGTAAAACAAAGAAATTGCAACACAGGCGAGAAATGGAAAACAATCAAAGAAAGAAGAATGTAGCAAAAGTCAAAGCGGCAGACTGTGAAAGAAGTAAAGAGGAACGGTGGCAGCAGAATAACATTGGAAGATTTCTGAAGCTCTGGGTGCAGAGCAGTAGAGCAAGAGTTAGATATCATATCTCTGTGTCTTTTGTTCTTTAAATAGCGCTCCTTTCACTCAGTAGAGTGAACATGCACGCACAAAAGAGCTGAAGATCATAGTACTCACCACCAGCTTCGGACTCCTCTTGGCTGGTACCACTCCTGCAAAACATCGGCAGAGAGACAGAGAGAGCATTAATGACCTGCGGTGCTCTTCCCTTGTCCCCACTGTTCAAAAACTCCCCAGGACGAACGGATGGACCCTTGGTTCCTGCTGCAGAGCAGAGCGCAACTGGCCCGGCTCTCTCTCTCCTCCTCCTCCTTCTCCTCCTCCTCTCCGTCACTTTCTCTCTCTCTGAGCAACACTCTGCACTAGGCTGCTCGCTAATCTAAGTGATCTCCTCCCCCTGTGCTGTATCCCGCTCCACTCCGCGCTCTCACCCGTGCTATTAGAAGAGGAGCACCTGATCTATCTGCATTAGACAGGCTGACTGATGCTGCAGCAGCCCTGGACTGCTGGTCCAAGCTACAGGTCCCCCCCCCCACCCCCCACAAGACTGCTCGCCAGCTGTCTCCAACACAACCTCTCCAGCAGAATCTCAACTATTACCCACTGAGAAGGAGCTCAACAGCTTGAGCTTCATATCAAAGGAAAGCCTGAGCTTTTGCCGTACCATGCACATCTTCTGAGTAACTACACAGCTCTTTCCTCTCCTCTCTACTCCTCTGCTTTGCTCAAGGCTTACATTGAGATTCTCTCCCTGCCTTTTTTTTCTTGTTCCCTCCCCCTCCTCTTCTCCCATACACCGTAACTTGCTCTCGCTCTATCTGTTTCTATCTCCCTCTCTCTTATATACTGTAGAGAGTCACTAAAGGAGATCAATCTCATTTGTGCTAATGAAATATTAATACTTGGAGCCAGTTGTCAGGGGAGAGGATTCACAGCATACCAGTGTGAGGAATAATCCTCATTCCCAATTAAATGCCTTTTTTTTCTCCACATTCATCACAACCCAGGAACTCATTCATTGTGTAGGTTTCTCTACATCAGACATGCGGTATTAACACCAAGCCATTCATTTGGACTTAACCTGATTATTTACCACACACGTGGAAAGAGGATGCACCACTTTCCAAGAAATTTCCTTTCTCTTCCCGAGGCTCTTTTTCCTGCCACTTACTACAGAAGCGTATGTTGAGACAAAAATAGACAAATGAATGCACGAACAACATGAGGCAGGATTGGGACAAAGAGTTGCTGTTGCCAAGGCAATCAAGTAGTTCTGTGTACACTGGCAGCAGTCTACTTTGTTAAATATGAGGAGTGAGCAGCAGCAACAGTACACCACATTTACATTAATTCCCAACCTTTGATCCATTACAGCCTCATTCGCCTTCATTTCTGCTATTGAGGCCGATGAAAACACATTATTTCCTACCCAGCATGCACAGGGAAAGAAACCTACTGGAGGTATTAATGGAAGTTTCCAGTGACATGTTTCACATGCAACAACATGCAAGCATCCATCTTAGGTTCTTTCTGCTGCATTGGCAAAAAATCATTAAATGTTAAAACTCTCTGTTGCTGCAAAGCCCCTCTCTCTACATGATTCATAATTTATCCTCTCTGTTTTCCCTCCCTCCCTCCCTCCCTCCCTCCCTCCCTCCCTCCCTCCCTCTCTCTCTCTCTCTCTCTCTCTCTCTCTCTCTCTCTCTCTCTCTCTCTCTCTCTCTCTCTCTCTCTCTCTCTCTCTCTCTCTCTCTCTCTCTCTCTCTCTCTCTCTCTCAGATTATGGGGTGCCAGTTACTGGAGCAAGTGGAACATCTCAGGTGCTGACGTGCTGATGAATGTGTTTGTGTGCATGTGTGTGTGTGTGTATGTGTCTGACCCGGGAAGGACACACATCAGAAGGTCAGATGTCAATAATAAGTGTTTCCCATTACAATAGCAGGTTATGTGACCCTGGAGCCCTAAATTACACAGTGCGGAAAGCCAATGGAAACCTCTCTCTTTGAAACAACCTCTAAAAATCTTCAAACTGGCAATGAGATCAACATAATTAGCATTAAGCATATACAAATTGAATTCAACTACAGCTAATAAATAAATAAATTTGAGTGTGGAACTGAAAGGGGAATTAAGATTCAAGAAATTGATGTAGTTTGACCCCATCTCTATGTTAATCCACTATAGCTTGTGTCAGCAAAAACAGCTGATTTACAAGTGAACGCACCTTCATTCATGATGCAGTCTTTAAATCTGCTTGACTTACTCTGGCATTGTGACGCTGATGTATATGTGTACCTCGGAGCTGATCGAATCCAGCTGAATGTAACATTTATGAGCAACAGAAGCTCGGTGAGAGAAATATGGGAATCACATGTTCCTGCACACACGCAACTCTGCAGAAGCATCCATATATGCATGCATGCTATACATATGTAACAACAGCACAGGCAGGTATGCAAGAAGGTGAGCTTTCATTTATGCACGCAGGGTGAGTTTACGAGCACACACAAATATATATATATATATATATATATATATATATATATTATGCAGCCGTGCCATAATCCTGATATTTTTTACTCTGCTGAAGCTGCTGAATGACGGTAAAGCTCTGCTCCACAGAACGCTGCTCCATTTTAAAAGAGTGAATTGATCACTAAGAATGCAACACTGGCTTAAAAGGCCTGATTTTATTATTACTGAGGCAACCTTTTACCAGAATGACTAAGACTGTGTCCATTATCCTTCAAATGAGGAGGAAATAAACAAATTGGAAGTGAAAGAGAGTGCTGTCAGTAGTATGGTGACCTAACCTGGCTCTGATAATCAGTGTGGAGGAGGCTGCTTCCTCTACTTCTTTTACAGTAGACAGTGAAGTATGCCTATAATAACTAGCACAATTACAAACAAGTATGCTAATGGGGAAATTACTGAACAACACGAAAGGCAGAGAGCATAAACACACACACATGCAGCCTCTGAGGGAACACGTTTTGATAATCAGTCAGCAATATAAGCACATGCCCAATCACTGTTTCTGCTTTTGTAATTTGTGTACAAGCAAATACTGGCAACAAAGGAGTGGGTAAGACCTATGACTTGATTATCCTTGCCATGTGCCCCGTCTATCAAAAAAAAACAACAACAACAAAAAAAAAACTACTCTCATATGGATTGAATTTCAGAAATCAAACATGCGAAGACTTGCTTTCACTGGTGAGCAGCAGCACCGGGGCGCACGTGTCAATAAAATGCAGGAAAATGGGCACAGTGAATGGCTCAGCATAGTGAATGGCCTGGTGTTCCAATATGCAGTTGAAACTGTGGCCTTGGTGAGTCTACAAAGAGCCCCCACGTGCAAACACATTCCTCCAGGTTGTTAATATATTGTTAGAGGGTGCACAGCATGAGTAATGTTTCATTTTGTTGAGTACACATTTGTTCTTGCTCTACTAATAAGAATGTCTTATTATTTGGTTGTCTTCATGCCTTCATCTACTCTGAATTGCTCTTCCTCGTCATCTGTTATCGTCACATTTCATTCCTCTACCTTCATTTCCTCTACATTCTATTTCCCTTCCTTCTATCTTTTCATTTTCTCTCTTCTTTCTCTCTGTCTCTCAGGGGACAGGAGAGCTGTGCACGATTGTCATGGCAACAACGATGGGAAGACAAGATGGAGGAGTCATAGTTGGCCTGGCCTCCTTTACAGGAGAGGATCCTGTGTGTGAGAACACCAGATGTTATCTTTAAAATTTTATTGGATAATAACATGCCTTAGACTAGAAAGCGCATGGAAATAATCCTTTTTTTATCACATATAAATTCACACATGCAAGTGCTTGGAGTGCAGGTGCTCTGCCAATTTACTAAAGAACTGAATTTTGCATGTCACACTCACTCAACACATTTTGGTTGACTGCAGATGATGGTTAATAAAGGCTAAGCCGGGGAAGTGTTTAATAAAATTATATATTTCCACACGTGAGACCTTTTAGAATTTGTGCAGTTTGAAGTAGATGTTTAAGCACAAATTATAAAAGACACCGCTTCTAGGTTTGAAAACAACCCATTTGGCTTGCACAAAATTTTTTCTGTCACTACACATTTCTTTAGCAGCTATTTCTCTCATTACCACAACAACCTACTCTACCTCTTGCCTATTTCCATTGCAAAAATTACATGTCGCTATTCTCCCTTCTAGGTTTTCGACAAGCACACAATCGAACCTAGACACCATTTATTGGGCAATCCGAAAGCCAAAATGTGGCTGTGTTCATTTCAGATGCACTCTTCTGCCATAACATGGAACATTAAGGTAATGGCACAACGCACTACAGCCTTCTGAAAATGACGTGTGACAAAACACATTGGACATTATTTTACTTGCAAAGCTTCTGAACTGGCAGTGTCTATCTGCTTGTGGTTAGTCTTCAGTATTCTGACACTGTTCAGTTCAGAGCGATGCTGCCTCCTGGGCTACAAGAGTAAATGGTTGAACTGCTGTAGTTTTATAAAATAATCTTTTCTCGCTTTTCCATGCATGTCTGATAATCCAGCCAACCGAATCTCAGAAAGAATACTTAGACAGTGTAAGGTTGTTGTTTTGTTTTTTTTACAGTGGTACTGACATTTTGAAGGATATGAGGCCATAACTATTATCTTCATTCAACTATTCATTTTGCATGACTATAACACTGTGACACAACTTAATCTACTGCAAAAGCTCATACGAAACTGGAATATAACAGTCACTGTGGGAAATCACTGTGACGCTGTTTGTTTGACCTTGTGCTTTGTGCCCTCTTATAATAACAGACTCTGCTGATTCAGAGTCAGACAGCGCAGATTGATGAGTCACAGATGAACAGATTAAGGCTTCTTCTCCTCCAGCTGAAGTCCACCTTGATCCTCCTCCTCTCATCCGCCAATACTTCTCTAAACCAATCCCCTCACATACGCTCCCATAGCTGAACTTCCAGTGCTGTTCAGCAAATCTCACACTCTTTCCTCTAATCCTCCACCTCTACTTTCTCAAAACATGATCCCCAGTTTTCCTGTTTCTCATCCTTGGCTCTCTCCTCTTATCTGCCTTACCTCGCTCCTCTTTGCTCCCATAATTGTTGTTGTGAATGACTATGCGCTAGCTGCTAGCGATCACTTGAAAGGTCACTGCATTATTCTTAGACAGAAAGGCATGCACAAATCTCAGTCCCAAGAACTGTTATTATAGAGTACAGGTGCAACTAATGATTATGTCTGTAACTGATTAATCTGTTGTATACATTTTGGATTAATCTATTACAAGCTTAGTCTGTAAAATGTCTGAACAACAATCCAAAACCCAAAGATATTCAGTTTACAATGACATAAAGGAGTGTTGAGGACTTCAGAATCGCTGTAATAATACTGTAATTTTACTAAGGGTACATTTAAACTGTGCAACTGTTCATCTTTATGGCATGTGTGCGAGGTGGGACTAATACAATCATGGTCACAATCTGTGACTGTACAATATTAGTTTGAGTCTTTTCAGGTTGTGTGGTGAATTTGTAGTGCTACTTTGTAAACAGAAAATATAAGAGCAGAGGCAGGTTATCAGTTCTTGTCATCCATCTGTGTAGCTCTTGTGCTTTAAAATGAAGCTCTGCAAGGTTTTCTTCTTTACCAGAGTCACACACACCAGTTTTGGTTTGTGTGCACACACGTTTTTTTTCCCCTAGACTTTATTCTGTCGCCATGCAGTCTATCCTGCATCATTTCGTCAATCATATTCAGATTTTTTTTTGGGAGATGTATTGTTGTGAGGGTAGTCACATAGTGAGAATCTGGACCTAAATTTCTGACACTGTAGGAATTTTGCTACAGCCAAAGCTCTGAATCAGCAGTTGGTGAACATGTCTCACAGTGTGATGCAGAACGAATGTTTTGGATTGTGGAATGCTTACTCAGATTCCCAGTTTGTTTTTTTTTTTACACTATTTTTTTGGGCAGTTTTTGCCTTTAATGTGATGTGATTTAATGTAATGTAATAGAGACAGTGAGAATCCAGACCGCTGGAAATATTTCAAGGTATACTCAGCCCCTACAGCTAATCGCTAATATAGCACCATAATTCATCTAAATACAGACCCCCTGGCTGCCTGTGTGTTTAGTTTCTGTCCCTCACCACCTGGCCACTCAATAATGAGTTAACAGAGATGATCCATGCTGCCGTCGGTCCCCCTGTGACTTCCTGTAGCCTCCCTCTCACTTCTCTCCATTATTTCTTCTCTGCCTTGCTCTTGCTGTCTTCGTACCTCTCGCTCTAGGCCCTGGTAACAGGAACACTACCCTGCATCCCTATCACACTCTCTCTCTCACACACATACTCACAGGCCCATAATGATGCTGACATTTAACACAATACAGCAGTGTTATTCCAGCAGCAGTGCACAAGGTCAACTCATTAGAGGGCATAATTGATGTAGGGTGCATATTCCAACCTGCCACTAAAATAGTTCTGGGTCAGCTGATATGGACAGCAATTTAACAACAATAAGGACTGGACACAAATGAGGGACCTCAAATGTCATTCATTGTCTGCCTGGACACTCTACTCTGGGGCAAACAATTTGTTTTGTTGATGTTTCAGTGAGAGAAACATTTATCTCTGGGTCATTCCAGGCCAAATGTGTAGGAACACAAATGGCACAGTGTAGTAGTAAGAAAGCTGAGAATCTAAGCAAAGCAGCATCCACCATTAACAATCAGCATTAGCAACGTATTACAAAAGTACACATAAAAACAGCAGAATAACAGAACCACCGAGTACCGGTAAGTTTCTGTTTCCATGAACGCAAGCCCTAATCTCCTCACACTTACTCATTCCAGGTACAGCAATTTGAAAATAAAACACATCCTGAGGAGATGATGAATAGTCACACCCTTCACAATACCCAAATTATCATATAAGCAACATAAGAGAACAGCAAACGTGAAGACTGACAAGCTCTCTGGGGTCCAACAAGCAGCATCTGTATTCATAACATATCCGAGTCCCTGACCTAATGTGCTCCTCCTCCCCTCCCCTCTCATTCATCACGCCTCTTTATCCAGCCTCCCACTCCGTCCCACACTCATCTGCTCATCCTCTGCCATGCTAACTCAGCCCATCGTCCCTTTACCTTCATCCCATCCAGTCAGAGAATTTTCAAACTGCCGCCCACTCTCTTCCTCACTTTTCTCTCCTGCTCTCTCATTGTGCCGCTCTTTCCATGCCAACTATTCAAGCTGTTGTCAGTTCAGCAGATAACAGTACATTCTTTTGTGTCCTTAATCACACACCTTTTCATTTCAAAACTTCAGTTGCTGCATCTATTTGTTCACCCCTGCCGACAAATATCTGACATCAAGGTGTAATACATACCTCTTTGCACGAGCATGGTGACCTCACTGCCTCTGGGACATTTGCTCAGCAGGTCCACCACCTGGTTGTGGCTCATATTTTGGACATTTCGCTTGTTGACCTCCATCAGAATGTCTCCCTCCTTTAGGCCACGACAGCGAGGATAGTCCACTATCTGCTTGACCCTCTGCCCTCCTCCCGTCAAGCTGTCGGCAATGGTGAAGCCGAATCCTTTGTCTCCCTTCTCCATGTGTATGGTGATCAGCTCCGGCTGGGTTGCTATGGATGAGGCCAGGGTGACCACATCGCTAGAGTAGCCGTGCGAACCGTTAGACGCCACCTCAGCTGAGGGGCTGTGCGGCCGAGGCTCCCTCATGCCGTTAATGGGTCCAGCCTGGTTGGAAGGCGAGTCAAATGTCTCCTGTCCATTGACGATGATAGGCTCCTTGTCCAAGATCGCCACTGAGGTCACCAGACTGGTGTTGGGGTCATCAGGGTCAAAGGGCAGCGGGTAGCCACGGCATAAGGCCAGGTCCACCATGGAACCGATGGGGATGGATTGGAAAATCTTCACCACCTGAGCGTGGGTGTAGCCCAGTACAATGGTGTCATTCACACTGACTATCACATCACCTGCACCAAGAAAAAGTATACCATTAGTAAAGCAGTATTAAAGTTGTTTAAAGTTACCTATCAAATAAATTGAATTTTACACTGTTGGTGTTATCTGCCATCAGCCCACAGTTGTGCAATGGTGGAGTATCAGAGAAAATGGATGGATGTATTTGAGACACTACAGTGTGTTGTTGAATGAAAACAGTGCCCCCTGTGGATGATGGTTATGCACTGCACCTGTCTCCATCTTGCCATCCACAGCTGCGGGCCCGTCCAGCACCAAACTTTTGATCTGCAGAAACTCATCTGGCTCGTCACCTCCAACCACAGTGAAGCCGAAGCCGCGACGACTCTTCTTCAGCTTTGTGTTGATGAAGGTTCCTTTCAGCTCTGCTGGGTTTCTTGTGAAGAAAGGCTTCCCTCCTGCAGGGCACCAGAGAAAAAAACTATTAAAACTACTATACTATGTGCTTTCATCCATATATTCTACATTCAGAATTTCCCATCTACCTAATTTTGTCTCCCTGAGGTTAGAATTTAACAGCTCATTCCTCAAATGTTGAAGGTCAAAGCACCAGCACAGCTGATTGATTGGTCTAGTTATTATAGGCGTTTGTTGAAGCATGGACAGCTTGGAAAATTTGACATGCATTCGCTTCTCATGTCCACATATAGAAATTTCCAAAAATCAGAGGAAATTCACACATAATGTCAAAAGGCTGTAAACAAATCAGTCAAACTACAGCAGGGTTTTTAGTGACAGAAACTTTTTTTTTTCATCTGAACTACATGATGTTTCTTAGGGTTCCTCTCAGGATGACATGATAGAAAAGCCAAGCAGTAGTAATGAAGTGTGTACAGATTGTAGAAACAAAATTTACGTTTGACTCCTGCAGGGCCGGGAGGTAGAGTTGGTGGCACCTGCGGGTCCCTGTAGGTCTCCAGGTGGTTTGGAGCATAGTTTGCCAGAGGAGCCGCTGCTGAGGAGTGCTCCTCTATCCACTCTGTACGGACGCAATCACACACCCGTTAACCCACATCCAATCAACACAAAGGTGTATTTACATGCCACACACACATAGACACTTAACAGCAACACAGATACAAACACAGAGCTTAAAGCACACACTGTCAACACTTGCCATCTGATTCATTTGTTATGCCTCAGTATAATCAGCTCTTCATTTACAGCAACTTCCACTTTTGTTATTTACTGAATGTGAGATACTCCTGTAGATATTGTACAGCCCTCATACTATTGATAATGCAACATGGAAAAAGGTTCATATTAATGGATTCTGGCACTTCTATAATTGTTGTTTATCTTACTTCAATACAATCCACATAATTTGGGGGCTCTAGGGGACGTAAACAAGAAGTATAATTTTGCCATAGAGTCAATTAGCTACGGGCTGCTTGAGATCTGCTTTTGTAGCCTATATTTCTTTATATTTAGGCAATCTGGCATCATCAAAAGTATATCGAGTTAGCTATTAGCAGTATCTGTTTGCAATGATTTATTAAAACAATGATTTAAAGTGGATTTATGGACATTTATCATGTCTGTTTGTTCAGATCTTAGTCATGACCCCAAGAAGGAGTTCAATTTTTGATGCAAATTGCGTCAGTTGAGTGCTGAGGGTCTTTAAGTAAACTGATTGCCTCAATGAGCTGTATGTTCCTAATATTTCTCAATTCGCACCTGCCCCGCAATTCTCCCAGCCTCACAGGACTCCTCAGATACCTCAATGAAAATCTCTTCCTCATCTTTCCATGGTAAAGCAACAATGATCAAATACAAAATGATATATAGCATTTATGATTTTAAAAATCACATAAATTAAAATCTAAACACCCAAGACGACACCGGGGCTTGGGCCAGCTTTATTTTTGTTAAAACTGAAATCTGTATGAGAATCTAGATTTGCATTTAGTGAATAACAGATTTTTTTGACAAGGGAGTTGAGGTTGAAATCAGAGAAAAGCAGCTTGGCCCAAACCCGGGAGAGCGCTGGACAAACCAGAAGGACATGACACTCACAGACATGAAGAAAGAAAGAAATGGTGCCGTGCCAGGGCAGGAAACGAACCTCGAATATACCGCTCACCTTCTGGAGGCTGCGGCTGCTGCTGCTGTTCCAGGATCTTCCGACGCCGCGCCTCCACCACTGGGTTCTCATACTGTGTCTTTCTGTTTATATGACTGAGACAGACGGAGGGAAAACAGGGCAATAGGGGTAAAAATTGATTAGCGAAAAAAAAAGAAAGAAAATGACAGTTGCAGTATATAGGATCAGTCTGTGCAATTAAACAGGCACATATCTTTAATTTGGAGAAACCCTGCTTTTCTTTGCATTTCTGTGAATCAGTAGGGTGATTAACTTACTCTACATAATAAACCCCGTACACTGGGTCATCTATTCTTTCCCATCCTGGAGGCAGCTCTGAAATACAGAAGGCACCATTAAATACAGAAAAACAACACTTTTACAAGACATTTTACCTCAGTCATTAGCAGAGCTGAGGGGGGTTGGGTTGACTTTCCAAAACAGGCAGCACAGCAAACATAGACGTCATACAACATTTACAGCAGTACTGCACACATGTTGTATACAATATTGTATTGTATCACATTTTCTTATCTAACCTTACTTTTCTGTCTTTTTTTTTTCAAGTAAGAGATTGGATCTTCTGTACTGTTTTGTATATATTTGCAGGCATGGTTCATCAGGACTTTGTCTTTATGGCACTGCATTGTGCTGTTTTGAATTCTCCTGTCAAAATGCACAAATGGGATCAAATGTCAGAAGAAATTAGAACTAAATAACCTGAGGTATTTACTATTTTACAACAGGATCATTTAAGACTATTTTTCTTCTATTATATATCCTAAATTCTAGCATTGGTTTCTGCTTAAATGCTCCCTTTAAAATGTCTAATTTATTGCATTACTAAACAAATAATGAACCGAGCCCAAATTGGCTCTTCATTTGGTACAAAGGGTTCTAGCTGGGCCAGTTGCACACGTTTACGAATCTAGTCAAAATGCCAGACATGCATAGCTGCAAGTGTTTGCATAAACTAGATTATGACCTGGATCACTCTCCAGCTGCCTACATTAAATTTATTCTGCTCATTAGGACTAAACAATCTCACAGTAACTGTGGAAACAAAGATACAACACAACTTGAAACAAGTCTACAATAGAGTACAGGTCACCACAAGTGTGGAAATGTAAAAAACTGAAGAGCTTACATCTATCTTTGTCGGCATATTGTTCTTAATCTGCTAATTATTACTATTATGCTCACAGAGCCATACACATTGTACATACACCTAACCACTCTTCATGGGAACAGGTGGACAGATAAGGCCTATTAAACCAACACATTCCCATTAACATGTTGGCATCTCACTTCTCCACCTCACTCTATTTGATTTCAGACAAAGACATTACCTCCTTTTGTTACTGTGGGTTTCTCCCAAGTCCAGTAAACACTTTTATAGGAGACTGGATTTCACAATCAATAATCACAGACCGTCTGCATCTGAGCAGCCAGCAGTAATAAAGGCTTTCAGCCAGACATTCAAAGCCTGGTTTGAGAATGAGCTCTCATTCCATTACAAGGTTGTTTGTTCTACCTGCATATGGGACGAGAGTCGGCAGCTGAGCCATTTGCCAGTCTGTGAAGCAACTCCAAGTACATCTATCAGCCTAAGTTCTCAGCGTAACATATTCCAGATGTGTTTTTGTGCATCTCAAGACAAATATCTCCTGCTAGTCACGCTATGATCGATGAGTACTAGAACAGTGCTTTTGTTATATAGAAAAGGAATTCAATTATACAAACACCCACAAAGGCTCAATCTTTGGGTATGGATGTTAGAATTTAAGGCAGAGTTATGATCAACAATAAATAACCGAACCGCATAGAGATATCTCACAGTGATACATGTGCGCAATTAATGATATGAGGCTCCATTATTAAGCTGAAATTCTAGAGTGAGACATTTGGAGTGCAGAACAAGAAATGTGATAAATCCAACTGCCAAAAATGTCACTTTTGACATTACACAGACATCTCTAAACACAAGCCATCTTTCTGCAGGAGTCTGGAGAAAAGCCATTACAGTCTCTAATGCTTTAAAGTTGCCCTGTGGTGTTTTCAGTAAAGAAACACGTGTGTCCTTAAGGCCTAGAAACATACTGGATCTTTGCTCCTGATTTATTTTCCTTTTGTCTTAATGAAACTTATACTGTTTACAACAGCTTGCAGTCATATTGCTGTTAAAGCACATTACCACCACCAAATATCAATATGCACCACTGCTTTCTGCAGCTGGCACAAACATCTATCATGTAACTGTTTGTAGCATCCAGAGTGCAAGCTGGTACATTATACAACATTATATATACAATTTTAGACAAAAAAAAAATCTTACCCAAATCACTTTCCAGGTCCTCCGTATGTATCCCTTCTTCTCCAAGGTGAAAGCAAGATGAAACAAAGATAACAAAATGAAGAATAGAAAAGAGATGGATAGCAGAGGAGAGGTGGTTTGGGGATGGAGGAATCAAGAGTAAATAAAGAATGAAGTGACAGTCCAGAGAAAGGCAAATAGGGAAACAGAAACCCCTTAGTCTCAGAACTGATATCAACAGGATGAAACAACATCTAAAGGAACACTTGAGCAAATAAGAGAAGTGCAGTGTGCCACTTTCAGTTTCACCACTTGATGGTGCAATTTTGCAGCATGTGCCCCTGAAACCTGAAGTTGTCAACTGTCATTTGGAAATTCTCAAACACTTATTATATAATTGAAGATTATATGTTATTTTTTGTAACAGCAGTTGCAAAAGAACACAAAATCAGCTTTCATTATGGCACCTGTAGGCTCACGTACCAAATCAACAAATCAATCCAATCCAATCAAAACTCTGAGCCTCATGAACAACCTCATGTCTGAGACCTCAAGCACCACCTACTGAGTCCTGAACCACTACAGAGTAGTGTGAATGCACACTTTTATTGTGTAAACAACATGTAGCAGCTTACCATCATCATCACACTCTTCCAGAGGCCTGGAGGCTTTGTCTCTACACCGAGGATCCAGCCAAGATGTGGTCTTTGTGTTGTGGCTGAGAGGAAACAAAAGAAACGACAGAATAATTCAACACAGGCCATCAAACGGACATGTAAAAGCATAGCAGAAGCACAGGAATGCATCAATAAAAATTAGAAAGTAAACCGCATCAGCAAGTTTACAGAGGACAGAGGGCGTCTGCTGCAAAGAGAAATGAGAATAACAGAGCGACACAGGCAGGAAACAAACAATAAGCGACCTGACTTTTCCCTCCATTGTTAAACAAGAACATACTGTAATTCAGTGATAGCAGAAATGAACATACAAGCTCTGAAAATGCATAGCCATGTCCTGGTGGTGTGCCTTTGCCGTGCTGCAGAGGGGACAGAGAGGTGGAGGTAGTCAGGTGATCAGGATGTGATCTCCTTTAGAGATCGGGACATGCAGGGATTAACAGGAAAGCAGTGGCACCCAGGGGGTTGGGCAGGTTGGCTGGGGAGGCCTAAAAACCAAATCATGGGGGAAGACAAGCCACTGGACGAACAAAAGGGATAATAGTGCAGGTAAAATACAGAAAACACCAACTATGGAATGAGCTATGGTGATAAATGCTTATACAGGCAGTGCTTAGAGTGGGCGTGCAGCAGATTAAACCACAAAGTGTTGCAGGTTGCCAATACATACTCTATGAAGTAAAGTTCTCCGCTCTCGGTATAGGCCATCTCCCAGTTTTCAGGCAGCGGTCCCAGCGGGTCTTCTGGAGAGACCTGCGGTTCCGCGAGGGTCTGCTGCCCACTGTCTGCGGTGGAGGTGACTGCATTGTTCAGACCACAGGATGGAGCATTGTCACGTGCGGGGTACGGCCGGAGGATGCCGCCACGGCTCTCGTCCTGGTCGTTAGGGTTACCTGTGCACAACAAAGGAGAGGGGAAGAGACTACGCACTAAGGATCCTGGGTAACACAACAGGCACAACACAGAACAACAACAACAACAACAACAACAACAAAAAAAGAGCAAAAACACAGTTTATGTCTCATACATGCAAGAGAAGAATAAAATGAGCAGACATGCAACTTGAAACACACCAGACTCCCTGCACTTCCCCCTCCCCCATCCTAAATTTGACTCCCGCCCATTTCTAGTGTACTGAAAGGGCCCCAGGAATATGCTAATTCTTTCAGCAACAGTCTTTCCCAAACTCTTTTTGACCCCCACCTTTTTTTTACCTCTCCACCCATAAGCCTCTTTCCTCTAAAGCTAGCAATCCCAACCCCCATCCCCACTTGCTCCCCAGTTCTGGCCCAGTGTCCTCTACCACTTCCGTGGCCCTTTCAGGGTTGATCAAATGCTAATTCAACACTTTGGCTGCCTGGCAGGGGGACACAGAGAGGGCATAGATTCACAGCAGAAAAAAACACCATCTATCACTCTCAAAAAACAGGAAAGAGGAGAGGCGGAAAAATGGGAAATACAAGATTTGGCATAAAAGGCAAATATTATCACCTGTTTTCTTCTTTTATTTATATTATGTAATTCATTTACATGCAGATGACTATTTTGTTTGGATGTGTTGAGACAATCTGGTATGGAAATACAACTATCACCTGAGGCATAAATAATAACGCTTGACAAACACATACACATGCAAGAGGGAATTTGGTAAACTAAGGCTAGGAAAAGTAACAAAATAAGATACAGGTGGGAGAGGGTGTGAGGGTTGTGGCATAAAGACAAAATGTTGAATCTTGTGTGTGAAGCCTGTTATCTACTTCTTCCCCCAATACACCCCTCCTCGCAGGCAGATGGCAGTGTTTGGAGGCTCCCAGAAAGAGGAATCAGCATCACAAAGACATGATGTAACTGCCAGACACCGTACAACGGGGAAAGGATCATAAACATACACACTTTTTCTCTCTCCTTCTCTATCCTTAATCTTGGGCACACACATGTATACAGAGACACTCCTAAACAAGCGTCCCCTTGAGAACAAACACGGCACGGATGGAGAACACTACACATGCAGTGACAAAGAAAAAGCTGCAGAAACTTCAGCAAACACAGAGAGGCTGGAGAGGTGCCACAACGCCCTCACCTGTAAAACTGTTGTTCATTTCCGTGGCCTGGTCGTCATCGTCGTCGTCAGCAGGCACTACTCGGACGTTTTGCATGTCATTGTAGGACTTGGTGCGCTTTGGGGTGGACTGCTGGGAGCCTGCATCACTGAGAATCACTGTCCCAATGATGGGCTGCCTTGGCGGCTTGGGGGTCCCATAATAGTTACCTAGGCAACAAGAAGGACATTAGCATGCTTGAGAGAGACACAGAAGGAGGGAGACGGAGAAACCGAGACAGTGAGAGGAAAGGGATAAAAACAGGCAGAGTGGGGGACAGAGAGATAGCAGGCGGAGGATCTATGAAACCTCCTAATCTTACGCTGAGAGGAAAAGACATAAAGCTGGATCACAGTGTGACTACAAATCATGGAACTAAGCAGCTGGTGAGAAAGCAAAACGATTCTAGTTTGTCTTTGGGGCTGCAGAGCTGTATTGTCTAGACTCTGAAAGCACTGAGCAAAAACGATGGGCCAGCTCACTACTGCCAGCTTGTTTTAGCAGCTTTTTCCAGACTGAAACTGTTGTTCATTTGTCAGTGGTGCAAACAAAGACTGCATCAAGTTTTTTTTCTGGCATTGTACAAATGATGTATGTCTGTATCTGCTTTGTAAATATGAGAGGAAGAGATGCCCTAGGGCTTTAATGCACACCAGTCAAAGGAATGGCTGGAAATACACATTTACTTCTAATGGTGAGCGTTAGATGAGAAAATTGATACCACTCCATGTAACTAAAAGGCTGGAAACCAGCAGCTGGTTAGCGTAACTTAAAGACTGGAAGCAGGTTATATCTTGTTTGTTTAATCTGTACAAAAAAAGTGTAAAAATGTCAATTTGCAGTTTTACGGGGAGGTTGTTTGACTATTTCTTGGCCTCAGAGCAGTAACATCCTAGAGCCTTAGATGAGCTCAATATGTATCTTATGTCTGTAAAATAAATAGCTAGCAGCTGGTTAGCCTAGCTATAGCATCTTAATTAATGAGCTTAAAAAAGGTGCTGGCAGGCAGATTTTGCTACCATTGGAGCCAGGCTAGCTGCTTCCCTCTGATTCCCGTCTCTATGTTAAGCTAAGCTAACAGGTTGAAGCTACATGTTTACCATTCACACACGCAAAGGTATTTCCCAAGATATCAAACTATTCCTTTAACTGTTTGAATTCACCTAAGGATGTCACTGAATGTCACCTCCCCTCGTTTCATGTCAACTCTATGCTGTTTACTATCAAATTTCCCCAGAATGCTCAACAAAACTGAAAGGAAAATTCCTTATAAAAGTTAGATATGATCGAATCTATACAATCATTTATACACTGAAGATATATCCAGATATATTCATGAATCAATAATCCAGGCTTCCTCTGGCTGTCTGGATGGCCACCGACTCCCGTGGACAGGTATTTGACATTGTCTGCGTGAAAGAGAGAACCGTGCCAACACACAGCAGAGTCGGTGCCAAGCAGATTAATGTTGCAACATTCTCCACCGGCCCCATGCACACAATCACACACACAAATCAGACTTATCCCTGCATAACATACATCCTCACAAACAAACACACAATGCATGAACGCACACCCACCCACACACATGCACACGTTTACACACAGGTTTGTGTCAGCTTGAGAGTTAGTGCTGCACAACATTGTCCTCATCAGAGTGAGAGGGGCAGATGTGGAGTGACCTGCTGTCTCCTGGATGCGTCTCCCCGCATCATGCACAGTCTAATCGGAATCAACCGAGTGCACACTCTTACAGCCTGCCTGCATGTAGGAAAAAATAAATGTTGATTGCCGCTACGCTTCTTGTATCTGTGGTGAATCGGGACACCTGCGCTATCATGAATTGCATGGAGTGTCAGTTATGATCATTATCTTCATCATCCTCACCTTCATACGTTCCTATTTCCAGTAGTGTGCCACTATTCTCAAGTTCTAGGAAGTCCTCCTCAGATAGGAAGTTGTAATCCACCCCTGGGACCTCACCGTCTCGAGGGGAGCGGGTTGTACCTGAGGACAAGAAAAAACAAATGACGTTTAGGTGGCTGCTGATAACCAGTTAAAATTCAAGCCATGTTGTTACAGTTGACTGAAGGTGAAATCAGATTTTTTCCTCCTGGAATGACAACACATTCAATATTCTCCTCTCACAACTTCCGCACTGAAAGCCTGTCATTAGTGTTGCAATACAGTCAACATCGCCAACATTCATTCAGCTTTTGGAGATGATGAGTGGTCACAGGGACGGGTTTCTACAGCAGGAAATGAGATAGTTCTGAAATCAAGAGGGTGCAATTGTAATTCAGCGCAGTGATTGGAAGTACAGTGACTTGTGAGTGGCTGCGAATACCATGTCAGGAAATTAAATGGAGGCTCACATCTCAAGCTATCTCTCTGCCTCATGGGAAACTGCTGCCTGCTGAGTCAGAAGATAAAAAAAGGTCACCTTTAGCAATACACTGGTCCTGATACTGTTATCAATCCATCCACTTCTTCATGGTGAGTCTGGAATTGCATTGACATAATACTATTATAGTCGTATTACTTAAGCTGGCATTAAAGCTGCATTGTTCCTGTTACGACTGCAATGCTCTACAGATACACTTACTGCATTCTTAGGTGTCATCAAGTTTAACTGTAGTATAATAAAAGCTTTTCAGTCTGAGGCATTGTAAACCAGGACTGACTCCTTCATGTTGTTAAACCAGAGAAGACATGAGACTGTGAAACTCAGTATATTTGACATAACTCTGCAAAAATGGCACATCAGAAGTTTGACTCGAGTCTGAATCAACTCTTTGGTTTCAAATTCTCTTTAAAGGTAAACCATCATCAACATTTTCCTCACTGGCCTAACTGCCCTGAGCCTGATCCCTCTTTGGAGTTAATGATTAGTGGTCTGCGGTGTTTTACTTTGTAGTGAGAGCACTTTGTAAGAGGAAGCTGACACCAGACAATAGAGACAGGAGCTATTGTGTCTCTGTCTTTACAAAGAGGAGATGAGATGAAATGACAGGCCAGATGGTTGACGGAAGTTGTAACCCATCTGTGATCAGGACAGGAGTGTTTACACGCATATATACACACATGCATATGAATGTAATGTATTCTCTTAAGTGAGGTAGACTTCATTATGACACAGGCAGCAGTGTGAACCATTGCCACAAAGAATGCACCTTACTAGGCTTCAGTGATGATAAAGACTTTCACCCAGAAAAGACACAACTACCTCATGGCAAGCTGCCAGTATATTATGTCAAAACTACAGCAGTAACTTTCTGAAACCAATAATCTGACATCTGCACTAAAATTAGAGGTCTTCATGGATCCAAAATCCTAAATGGACCTGTGGAAAACCAACCTGAAACCGATGTGCATAATAAATTAATTTTCAAAGAAGAAAGACTAGCTCTGATGGAGACCTGAGCACAACCAGACCGGACCAAAATAAACACAGGGGCAATTAGACCTGATCCAAAATGCGGTCGACCTGAACAGACTCCAACAGAGAGAAAACACCAACACCAGCAGCATCATCATGTTCTCAACCTCAATTACAACTGGCCACAGTGGAAAAAGAACAATAATAAAATAATAATAATAATATTGTAAGAGTGAATGTAAATTATAGAAACTAAAAGTATTTGTTTATATGCTTCAAAGACAAATTAATATAAAGACTTTACTTCCACCTACTGCACCAGCAATAAAACATCCTGTAGCTAACTGGGTGATGGTGAAAAGAGAATCTTCTAGCCTGTTTAATAAATGTGAATCAAATTCTCCAAAAACTGTAAATTCATTAGCATGAATCTTGAAGTCTTCTGATTTTCCTAAAATAAGCTCGGGTTCGGTTTCCTTGTCAGAACAAAGCTCTGGTGATCTGTGAAGTTCTCATTCTCCATCCAGCCTCAAAGCACAACATTTTCTCTTGTGGCAATTGTGACACACCAGTGATCAGAGCTGATACCACATATGCTCGGGTCCATTTAGATCCACTCATATGGACGCACAGACCTGAGCCTCCCAGCAGTAAAACGAGACCCTACCTGACCTGGTTAGACAGTTGTATTTGAACTCGGGTGTGACTCTGTGGACTAATGAAGGACTCTGCTATGGATGCCTTCCAGGAGAGACAGTCAGATAATGTTATTGCTGGTCATCTGGATGGGTAAAATGAATGTCTGGACCCAATTTCATGCCACTCCATCCAATAGTGGGAAAGATATTTAACTCAAAATTAACAAATGTCAACCTCATGGTGGTGTGAAAAAGTCAGCGGATCATCAAAATCATTACAATTCATCCTGTGGGCACCACAAATGTCTGTAAAAAATTACTCAGCAATTCAGTAATTGTTGAGATATTTCAGTCTGGACAAAAGTGGTTGGAAAATCCGACAGACAGACAGACAGACATTGCCATCCATCGAGCCGTGCCACTAGCACGGCTAAGAACTGACAACAAACAACAACAACCTTGCTTTTTGAAAGCAGATAAATGCAGGAATTACAGTTTATCGCTCTTCAAACACTTTAACATCGTCACTGTGTTCTATTCTTGACAGGCGAGAAAACTTAGGTTTGACACAAGATTCTTCCTGTGTTTACCTGCTCCTCTCCACTATGCAAGCGATCACTCCGTCCCTCAGGGTACATCCAGCCCACAAACACCTGATAACAAATAAGCCTTTACTGTGCACTGCACAATCCTACACCTTCACTGAACTGCAAAGGCAACACTGATCCTCTTTATCGCTTCTCCTCCTGCCTTTTTAAAAACAATGCTCAAGATACATTGATAAGGAGGAGGCGATTTAGTTAACAAGACATAGTGCTCAGCCTGTGAGCAACCAAACAAGTCCCTCACATGAAGCAAAAAAACCTAAACATTGTAAATCATCTAACTGACCATTTACACAGTGACACAGAAGCAAAGTGCTGCTTTGTATTCACCTCAGTGAGCTGGGAGAGATGAAAGAGAAGTTGTCTAGGAGTTTGAGTCATAGGACTGGGTGGTCCCAGGGTGGGAGATGTTTCTGAGGCTCACCGTGCTCTAATGATGCTGTCTGCTGAGCAGGGGATGGAGCTGTTATTCCAGGCTATTCCCCATAGTGAGGGCCTGTGATAGGATGACTAATTCTAGTGTGCCTATATTACAGCGTATTGAAGGCTGAACACTGCACTATTCAGCTTTAGTTACGTCATCATCACATGTTCAGTATAAAACAATCATTTCTATTAACATTTTTAACGCTCATGAGCGTCAGTGCATTATTTTTTTTAAAGTTGACTTTTAAATCTGAGTTCCTGGGTTATGTAACTTGGTGTTCTGTTTGTACTTTGCTTCTCTGTGATTTCTTGCATAATATAAGGGCAATATTTTTAGACATCACTCTTGTTACACGGCAGCAATCAATCATCTGTTGCCACACTGTGACATGTTAAAGATGACAGCAATAGATTCCCATCTCTTATTTCATCTCAAAGATAAAACCGGATGGCAAAACCACTGACAACCAGCTGTGTTTTACAAACAAACAAGCAGAATGAACGAGAAGTTCAAAATCAAAAAGACAACAGCAGCTGTGGGTCCAATTCAATTATCTGATTGCAAGATTTTTATGTGAACACTGTGGCCATAAAAAACATCCAAGGGTATGGGTATGGCAGACACAGTTGAACACAACAAGACATTTGATGATGTGGCCTTGTACTCGAGTACATTCTGATTGGCATTTTTCACTGCTTACTGATGTTTTGTGGACCGATCGATTAATTGAGAAAACAATTGGAAGATAAGTCTATATCATTGTAGAAAACATCAGCTTGAGCCTTGAAAATTCTGATTCCTCACAATGCTGTCAGTTAATCAGGACAATAATAATCAGCAGTTGCAATTGTTAGTTGCAGTCCTAAAAATCTAGTGTTGCTATAAAGCAGACTTGTCTATTGATCGCAACAGTGTCCAACAGAGAGAGTCTGAATACTCTCGGTGTACAACAGTAACAGTCTCCTTACTACCACTCTTAACAGTGTCCATTGTCTCTGTCCAGAGAAACAATGACTGGGCCATAACTCGGCCCTGGCCCCGGCTCTGATGAACTAACTTCCACTGACAGTCATCAATGGGCTCATTCTTTCACTGTGAGAAACCAGCCTGCGCATGCATGAATGGGAAAATGTAACACAAGCACATTTGGAAACATCTTCAGTTTTAAAATACCACCACCAAACCCAGCAGAGAGTAATCATTGTTCTCCAGAGGGCGTACAAGACAGGATAAAAACACAAGAGGGCTCATCTTTCCTCTGAACTTTGTTGTACCGCTATGAAAACCAGTATGCAGCTTTCATGAGAGCTAGATACAGAGGGTGGGCATGATGACAGTAACACCTACAAAATAAATGCAATTCAACACAACAAAAAAAGCACCACTTAAAAGATAATATCTCTCTGTCATTGCCCGAAAACTAAAACATTACTGGTGTCCACTCCCTGTATTTCTCTGTGTGTGGCAGGAGAAAACATTAAACACGATATGAAGCCAATATTTTACATTTCTCCAAATAATTATAATAATCACAACTGAAAGGTCTTTTGACTGACTGAACATTTCTAGAAAATTGTGATCTTTCTTTGATGAAAAAAATCACATTTTTCACATGTGGTGAAATTAAGATGTCTGTGTTCTTCTGTCTACTTCTCTTTCCCTTTCAGAAAATCAAATATGACAGGCTGGCGTCTGCTTCCGTAGGCATCAAATATGCTCCAGAAGAGTCACTTTTGCACACTGCATTTCAAGTTCAACAGTGGGAGTGGGTATGATTACTCAATAAAGGAAAAGGGACAAATCTGTCAGTGGTTTTACTGATGGCATTTGGATTCAGCACTAACATTGACCTAAGTGTTCCTGTACTGTAGTGCAATAAAAGAAAGAATGCTGTACACTCTCTGAGGCTGATCATTTGTCCTGAGAGTGGCTCAGGACTTGAATGATTTTTTTTAACCATTATTCTAGTGGATGTAAGAAATAGAGAGTAGTCTATGTGTATGTGTATTTACAGTGGCGCTAAAGTATATTGATTTTGTACGTTTTCTGACCTCTCCAGTGTCTGTAATTTCAATTTGCGGTAAAAGACAGAAAACACACATTTTTGTAGTATGTGCTGTTCATAAACAACACAAAGGATAATAGACAGAGTAGTGGGACAGAGCAAAGCTGTAGTATTATATAACAGCGATCAGCTCACACTGTTTTTATGACAGCTTGCTACAGATAGAGAAGCTTCATGCACACCTAACAGTGGAGGCTGAAAAACACAGGAGCTCTTTCCTCAGTTACCCAAACACGGACTCACAGCTGAGAGTGTGTTCACAGCTGGTTAGAGTTTTTGTCTAAAATCTGCCAAATGTTAACAGTAGTAATATATTTGGTTAAAACCTGAGGAAAGGCGCTTTTCAGTCACAGAAAATTAACTCCTCTGTTTATCAGTTATATCATTCACTGACAGTAATACTGACTGGGGTTCTATTGCTTTTGCTTCAGATCGCCAAACACACTTTGAGGGTCCGTTACAGTTAAAGGAATAGTTTCACATTGTGGGAAATTCTCTGATTCGATTCCTTGCCAGAGTTAGATGAGAAGATTGATCCCACTTCTGTCCGCTGAATATGAAGGTACAGCTGGAAGACGGTTAGCTTAGCTTAGCATAAAGACTTGAAACAGGGGGAAACAGCTTTCATAGGAATATATTCCAACTGAGAGGAGGACAACAGTGGAGTCATTTCACCTGAGAGTGCTTTTAATACTCTTTAGGCCTCACACTCCGACCAAATAAAATGATCATAATAAATGACTTTTTCAAGGACATTCTATAACATGTGCACTAGCCCTCTTTTAACAAGACTGAGTTTACAGCCACATTAGCAGCTCCATGAGGCTATTCTGACACAGAAATGCTTTGGGCTAAATGCTAATGTCAACATGCTCCCAATGGCAATGCCACCATGCTGATGTTTAGCAGGTGTGCTTCCATGCTCGTCATCTAAGCTCATTATGTTAGCATGTTAACATTTGCTAATTATGGCTGATGGGAGTGTCATTTAAAAAAAAAAGGAAATTCTGTCCTGATGATAGTGATAGGTGAAAGGGAATCAGCTAAGATATTGAAATTCATCCTGAGGTGGCCAAGTGTCTGAATATTTCATGTCAATCCATCTAGTAGATGTTGAGATTTCAGTCAGTACCAAAGTGGTGGAGCGACTGACCGACAGATGGACACGGCCATCCCTAGAGCCACGCTGCTAGCATGGCTAAAAAAATATACTATGTAGACATAACAGAGCTTCTGCAATTTAAAAAGGAAGATTTTTGCTCAAAAATAAACAGCAGATGAAGCTACGGATACACTCAGTGATGAAAAGATGTGTTAGTGTTTGACTTGCTACTCAAGTCATCCTTTAAGAAATACCAACCCTTGTGTAACCAAATTACAACCTGATTCCATTTGTCTCTTTAAAACAAAGTGGTAAGTCATCATGCTGTTGTCAAACATTTCTGCAGCTTCATTTTCATAGTAGAGTACTACAGGGTCTGGCAATATGCCATTATATACCATGACACAGTAGACATTTTTCTACTCTCAGAGATTTTGCTGGATATCAAATATCCCTTTAATCTCTCTTGTTGCATTAGGCTGTTGAGGGCAATGTTGCTAGTCAGTCAGCTGGAATGCAACCATATTATGGCATAATATAGCTTTCAAAAGGAAAGAAAAAAAATACAGTATTATACCCACAGCATCCCTTTATTGCCCTTTTCCTTTTATTGTGCAATGAATACATGTTATTCTTACTGTACGCCCAGCATATTTTATAAGCAGCTTGTGTCCCTCCCACCATCGTTCTTGATGCTTTTTGTATCTCCTTTTTCCTGCTGTGCACGCTCTGTTTCTCACCATTAGGCCAATATACCTCCTCTGCTTTCATCTTCATTTCACACCACGAGGAAGGACAATTTCTCCATTTCTATCTTCCTGAGTTTGAAAATATTGATAGGTTAAAGTGGGCGGACACAGCAGTAGCCATGAAACGTGGTAAGGTGTCTGCCACAACACGGATGTTTCCCTCCTGTTTTGGGGAGTTTCGTAACCAAACACACAACCCGCAGTCATTATCAGTTACTCTCTTAACAGCAATGTCATTCAGCAGCTCCAGTCTGCACCCACAGGGAGAAGAGGGGAGGATGTACTGGGTTGTTGTGACAGGGGGCATCTGCCAAATGGTGGAAAACAGCACAGAGGAGAAAGATGGAGGGAGTGAAAGAGGATGAGGGCACTACAAACACATGACACACACAACAGGCAAAACAATCACCTAATGGGCACGTGAAATCCCTAGCACAACAAACAGCTCGCACTTTCTCCCTCATTCTCACCTCTTGCCTTCTGACAAACAACCATCACACCAACAGAGAAGCCAAATACAAACTCACACATACACACACACACGCACACCACCTCTGGCTTTTTGTGTGGCGCACACCCTCTGTGCCGGTTTTCCTCACATCTCCACTTTCATCTCGTCTGGGCATCGTGTTATTGAGTGAGTAGCATCTCACTCTCTTTCTCACAAGGATGAAGCTGGATGTGTGCATGCATGCATGTGTGTGTGTGTGTGTGCGTGTGTGTGCGTACGTGTGTCTGTGTGAAAGAGGTATTGATCTAAGCACTGCTAAAAGGATAAAGGAGTCCGGGCAAGCCTGTCCTCGCCTCTATCACATCATCAACATTGTCTCTGTATCTGTCACTGTGCTGCTGAACCGCCTAAAACTCAGCCTGTACGATGCAGAACATGACACAGCTGAAACAAGTGGTCAATTAACTGATTTTATAGAGAACATTAATTGACAACAGTTCTGGTAATTGATTAATTTAAACCTTTAACAAGCAAAAACACTCAATATTTGATGGATTCTACTTTTTAAATGTGATTATTTTCCTGCTTTTATCTGTTTTAGGGCAGCTTAACATTATTTTCACTGACAATTCATTCATTCTATTGATCTTTTTTTTTCCATTAATCACTTAACTGTTTAGTCAGTAAAACATATAAAAGATATTTCATTTAACAAAAACAAATGCAGCAAACTCTCAGATTTAAAAAAGCTGTTGACATTTTTGCTTGGTAATTGACTTAAATGATTATCAGTTATCAAAAATTAATTTTCTATCGATCAGCTCATTGATGAAATGACTCATCACTGCAGCTCTGATCTGTTTTATATAACTGTTAACTGTATATCTTTTGGTTTTGACTAATCAAAACAAGCTATTTGAAAACATAAACTTTGGTTCTAATTGTAATGGGCATTTTTCACAATTTCTGATCGTTTATTGAATTAAGAATGAAAAGATTAATCAAAGAAATAATCTTGAGATTAATTGATGGTAGAAAATAATCATTAGTTGCAGCATTTTGTATGCAAATGCAATAACCCTGCTTTAGTGAAGCGTGGCAAATAGAGCTACAATACATCATGAACTAAAACTGAGAGTGGTGTCTGTTTACTTTTCTACCCAACATACTCTGCTCTAGATTTAGCTACAGTTGCTTGAAATTTACAGTAAACACATACATGGTTGCTGGTGTGAGCATCCACACTGACACAGTCACAGACCCACAATCACAGGCAGAAAGAGGAGAGAAGAGTGTAAACACATATATAGTGTGTGGACTATAAATAGCAGGTTGTGGAAGCCAGTTTCTGTCCTCACTGGCAGTTCATAAAAAGCTCTAGAGCAGGGGACATGTGTCCCTGAAGTGGCCTGTTTGAGTGCATGCTATGACCCACATCCTGTCTCCTAATACTGGGCCACTCACTCACTGCTACTGAGCACGCATCATAAACCGCAGGAGCATCCAAGCTGTCCTAAGTCATTAATTACAGACCTTGAAGTTTCTTATCACCTTACAGTAGGTTCTCTGTGTGTGTGTGTGAATCATGATGGTAATCTTCATATGAACTGGTAATCTGCAATCTGCAATTTGGAAGAGTTATCATTTTCAGCTCTGTCATGGTGAGGCTCTCTTATGGAGAATACCAAAAGGGTTTAGAGGAAGATTAACATCACAGGAAGAGACCAACTTGAAGTGCAGTGTAGCAGCATCATCTCTCAGTGATGTGCCACAGAAAGCAGCAAAACATACTGATAAGACTTCCATGGCCTTTATCTCCAAGCAACAACTACTACTGGCTGGCTTCTTCCAACTACATGATGACAACAATGTGCCCACAGTCAAGTCAAAACACAAAGATAATGACTAGAGTGATTTGTAGAAACTGTTTTGTTCCAATTTTGCTGTGAAATCACTTCCACTTGCATAAAAATGCACAGTGAATAGAAACCATCTCCAAGTTCCTTCATCTCATTAAAACTGAACAGAACCTAGAAGAGTTTGCATTTTCCACATGTTTCTGAGGGCTTATGCTACTTCACAGTGTGAAGGAGCATACTAGTGGCAAAACATTTAGAGGCCATTTTATCTAGCTTCAGAGAAAAGCAGATTCCAAGGCCATCTGGCTACTGAATCTTTTACTATGCACAAGCCTCAACTTTCACTGTTTCAGCAGCCAAAAACTCATATTTTCCTTCTTATATTGCTCCACATCATTTGGCATTTTATCCTCACAAATACTGAGCTAACGTAGACTCACTGAAATGAGTACGCACACAAAGGTCAAGGAAAAAGCATAAATGGGGTTTTACTTGGCTGAAAATGCCAAACAACAACAAACCCCCCCCCCCAAAAACATCACATTTCTACATGAAATGAAGCTGCACTGCAGACATATCTGGTAGGCTGATGTAAGCTGTGGGAGTCCATATCGAGAGGGAAGCTGTTATTTGTGGAGGCTGACTAAATATTTCATTCATGTAGCCGAGTGAATGTTTGCATTGTTTAAAAGTGGCCTGTGCCTGACAGTGAGATCCACACGAAACATAACGTGCTGCTGTGCATGAGTAGAAGGCTAAAGGATCTGAAATGACATTTCATAAGCCTTCAGTTTAAATCACACCATATTTATACACCATAAAAAGATGGCAACGCTGGCTGGTTGGTCCTCCACACTTGAGACATCTCAACCAGTGGATGCATTACCTTGAAATTTTCGTGGTTCTCAGACGATGTATCATAATGACTTTGAAGATAACTTTGACTTTTCCACTAGTGTTCTAGCACCACAATGAGGTTGACATTTGTGGTTTTGAACGTACTCTCTCAGCAACTACTGGATGGATCGCCATGAAATTTGAAAACAGACACTCATGTTTCTGGCAGTGTAAACTGTAATAACTTTTCTGATCCTCTGACTTTTCCTGAAGCACCACCCTCAGGTCAGAATTAGAGTTGTTCCAATACTGTGGTTTATGTGCTTCAAAACTAATTACTTTCTCATCAGCCTAAGCTGTAATTTGTGTTTAGTGCCGATATGCAAATGTTAGCATGTTAACACTCTAAACTAAGATGGTGAACATGGCAAACATTAATCCTGCTAAACATCAACATGTTAGCATAGTCAGTGTGTGTGTGTGTGTTTGTGTGTGTGTGTGTGTGTGTGTGTGCGCGTTGACATTGAGTTAACATCCCTGTTGGGTGAAGTCCAGAACCATTAGCATGGCTGTGGACACCCAGTCTTGTATATGGATTTTGTATGTCTAACATAACTGATGTCGATTATCAACTGAAAAAAAGAATTACAAAATTAAAGAAATGTTGACAGAGTACCTAGTTTATTTACTTAATCTCTGTGGCAAGTTGTTTTTTCACATTTGGACATTTGAGCACCTACTTCCCTCCACTTGTGAAGTGGCAACAGGACACTCCTACTATATTTACTTAATCTCCCCAAAACATTAATCCTAACCTGAACTTTATGTCTATCGTTAAAACCCAGCCTGAAAATGAACCCTGAATCAGACACTGGATGTCTGCAGACCGTGTTTCATACTATTGTAACACCTGACACTCAGTGGATTTTCTTCTGACATAACATAGTCACTTGATAGCACTGGATTGCTATTATGTACAATTTGGAGCATGCTTAAAAAGTTGAATATGAAAAGATGTTCATATCTTTAAATCGTTCTAATAGCTCATGTTGTGCAGAAGCTGCCAAGTGAAAATGAAGTGTTGTTTGAAGTGCATGTTTTCTCTTCTAGAGGAGCCATGCAATAAGTCTCTTGGCTTTTTTCTGCTTCGCATACACATCTGTTGTTACTGTATGCTTCTTTTGTATTATGCAAATTCACAGGCATAAGTGAAGTGCATATATGGCTACACCCTCTGCAGCCTCTCTCTTAATGTCCTGCTCTGGCCTCTGGTTCAGTTTGGTTCACTGATACCTGGGGCCAAGATAACCTGAACTCCATCCACACCCACATGACCTCCTGCTCTGTTTGACTGTTCAGATCTTCACCATCAGAGTCACAAGCTGCTTATGAACATGTCCTCAATAATGACCGTAAAAACACACTTTCTACCTTTGTAAAATAACAACAAACAAAAGAAAGCGTCCCACATATACACACACCTCTGCCACCACAACCACAATCACATACACACACACACACGCAAATCCAGGTGAAAAAACATCCTCCTGCGTATTCACAATAGGCAGTGGGGCTGACAGCACTCTGGTGACACATGATACCCTCAATCGCCTTCCTGCTGTTGATGGTCTGGGGTGCTTCCACTCATTGTCTAACACAGACGTACACACACTTGTAGACACACACAGGGACACATGCACACCGGTTCAGCCAAACATCTGCCGTTTTTAACCCCTGCTGGTTATGAGTCTGAGCGTGACGGGTTGGGGGGGGGTGGCGCGCACACACACACACACACACACACACACACGAGAGCAAGCAACTTCCAACTGACCTGAGAGTGAGATTAGCCTGATAGTGGGACTGTAAACTGTGCTTTTTTAATTTCTATTTTTTTTCTATTAGTGTCTAATTTAGTAATAAAAATAGTAATAAAAATCCAACTTTATATTCTTAACAAACAAATCTTCCACTAATACTTGCAACTGTCTCCTCCACAACTTTCAGAGCGGTAGCCACAGCATAAATTGGGGCGTGTTTCCAGGATAAACACACGCTCGCTGTTGATGGGGAAGTGTGTGTTATGAAAACAGAGGCTGAGAGATTACGTGAGAAGAAATTACGTACATATCTCTGAGCAGACAGAGGAGAGGAGGGGCTGAGAAAGCAAACAGTCACACAGGGAGTTAGCAGGGAACTCTCTTGGGCCTCTAAGCCAATTACCGGAGCAGCATTGATTGAGGCAGCACTTTAAGGCCTCATCTACACAAGTAGTCCCTTAATACACTGGTCAGATGATGGGAGTGTCTCAACCACAAACTATGGGTAGAGGACCATTTGCATCCATTACAGTGACAGTGAGGCCAATCTTTTTAAAGATGCTAATAAGAATAATACAGAATATTACAACGTATTTGGTCTGAACATGGGTTAAACCTATCTTAATTAAAGTATGTGTCACTCAACCTTTCATGCTTTAACAGCTAGAAATCTAATACTGCTGAGATGGACAGGTACTGGACCAGTTTCTTCAGTCCTGATCATCTGACCTGGAGACCAAGGTGAGTATTACATCCTGAGTACTGTTGCTATGTTCAATCAGCACTTCCATCCCCCATTAAAGAGATTGCTGGCCTATAATGATTTATGAAGGGGAACAGAGAGAGAATCAATGTAACGAAGGCCTTCAGATTAATGATTAAGCAAATAGCAGTCCCACTCCAGATCCTATCAGAGGCCGAGGTGCTGCTGAGAGCACGCCATGCTGTTGTAGGTTCAATTAACCATGATGGGGTTGGAGAAGCTTCAGCAAAGAGCTTCAATGTCTCCTCCTGCCTGCCACAGTGAAACAAACCATGCACACATTCAAACAGCGGTCAAGACTCACTATTAAAAGGAGTAAGGTCTGAGAAGGTTTTCTGACAAAATATACCTGCAGTAAAAATATACATTTATGTATGTATCAGCATTTCTTGGTACCATATCGTATATTGTACTCTGGTATATATATTTTTATCATTATATCAAACAGATTCTGATGTAATGTAATGCATTCTGCCATCTTTTTTATCGTGAAAATGTGGCCATTACAATTTACTTAAGTTTATGGTTGTCTCTTCAAAAAATGTACTTGTCAGACCAACAGTTCAGAACCCAAACATATTTGGCTTCTGGCAAAAAAAAAAAAAAAAAAAAAAAAAGCTCACATCCGAAGAGCTGGAACAAGGTAAAGTTTGGTGTTTTTGCTTGAAAGAAAATGACTGAAACCATTAACTGATTATCAAAATAGTTGCTGATTCATTTTCTGTCAATTATTTAATCAATTAATTGACAAAGGGTTTCAGCTCTGTGTTCGTATACATGAAAAATTGTTTTATAGAAAATCATGTTTATATTTGTCAAAGTTTATGGTATCTGAAAAGTATTTTGTTGTTGCATCAAAAAAATTCTACATTTATAAAAAAGGTGGCTTTCTTTACCAAAGAAATGTTTTTTCTTTTTTTTTTTTTTTATACGAAGAGTGGGTTCCTCGCTGTGATTGTTCAAATAAAGGCATGATGGAGTTGCCCATTAAAGAGGCGAGGGACAGAGGGAGAGAGAGGCCAGACACACAATACTGCTGCTGCTCAACACAACAGGCCATTCTTTCAGCTCGCGCCACAACACTCCACACAGCTGAGTCCCAGCCGCTATTCTCCTGCTGTTCCCCATGCTCCCTCCCCACCTCTCCCCTTTCAATATGGGGGAGAAGAATGAGGGAGGGGGGCTGAAAATGAATAGTGGGCAAGCACATAACAATCTGAAGCATCATTAGCTGGAAATCTTGTAAAATTACACAAAAGATGGCAGGGGATTTCTTATTCTTTCACCTACTAGAAAGCACTGTTTATTGGAGGAAGCCAGGTGAAATACAGCTTTACCTTTAAAGAGTAAAGCTGAGAGGAGAGAGCTAGGGCACGAGGAGGGGTGACTCAAAGAGGTTAGGGAGGATGGAAAGAAAAAGATGAGGGAGAAGATGTGGCCGAATGAGCCAATGGCAGACACGGGTAATAATGTCCTCTAACAGCAGGCGAGTGTGTCAACAGATTAGTGTTTAAATTCAGCCCCTAACCAAACACCATCTCAGACAGACAAACATGCATATGTGTGCACACACAGATCCGCCATCATCACAGACACACGGCACAACACATCACGGCTCATCAATATCACACAACAGATCTGCATAGGCACTAATTCCCACAGCCTCTCAAAAAAAAAAAAAAAAAAATCCACCTGCCTCTGTATTTCTGCCTCTGTGTGTATCCGTCTATTCTCCCCACCCACATCTCTCCCAATCTAATCCCGGAAGCCAGAGCATCACTCCCAGGAGATGAAGCAAATGTCACAGCATTACCTCTACACCACCGCCGCCGCCGCCGCCGCTGCTGCTGCTGCTTTCCTCTCCCACAGTTATTCCACAGAAATATTCAAAAAGATAAATCCAAGCAGGCTGAATTCTGCTCTCCCTCTTCCATCCAAACCATCCATGGATCATCCAGTTGTCTGTGAGTGAGTGCTACCTCACAGCTTTCGAGCTCATTCAGGCAGGCAGCTAGTAGGCAGCTGCTGTTTTTCTTCAAAGCTCCACAAGCAGAGCAAATTAGAGGTCCAGCCCAGCTTAGAGGCTAAGCCAATGTGAGCTATTCACACTACAGTTCCTGTCTGAGGCCAATGGCTGGAGCCCCACATCCCCCGCATGCTCCCGCCCACTGCCTCCCTCCCTCCCTCCCTCCCTCCCTCCCTCTCCCTCTCACTCTCTCTCTTTCCTCTGTCTTTCCCTTCTTCAATGCTCCTTCTCTTGCTATCTTAGCCATAAATATAGACTCTTGACATTACCTAACACATGGTCCCTCCTGATAAACAGTTAGCTCCTTACAGCTCTCATGACTAAGAAAACCTCTTCAGGGGTGAATGCTGGGTTGAGGAAGGATGTAGAGGGCAGCAGGACAAGAGGGAGGGTAAGTATTCAGGATGCACATGAAGATTGGAGGGAGATACAGTATCATATAGTGTAAAAGGTAAAAATAGGAAAGCAGATATATAAATAATAAAGGTCTAATATTACAATTGGTGACCACTGTTCTTGGTCTGGGATTAGTTTGTGCAGATTTGGTTGCCGGTTGGATTTGATTACTATGCCTTGACTAGACAAGAGAGCCCGGGCATGATTAGGACCTTGGGAGATTAAGAGCCCACTGACTGAGCAAAGGAAGGCTTGTACCTGGCAGCACAGGCCCGTACCTGTATGGACATGGATTGCTGCCCAGGCAACTTGACCACAAAACCTAGGAGCTGCCCTGAGGGAAGAGGACTGCAGCTTTCTGTTTGGATTCACATGGTCCAATCTCAGCCACATGCCCTCATTATACCACAACTAAAAGTTAAAAATAAATAAATAAATGAATGAATGAATAAATAAAGTAGCTTAAATGGAGTCCTGAGGTGAGTTAACAAGAATTTGGTATACAGTATTTTGTAAGGTGATGTAATGAAACTGTAATTGTACTGATAACCTTTGTTACCAGATGGTAGGCTACTTAGGTTAGCAATAGCAGTCTGAGTCTAAGAATAACTTTTGTTACTGGGGAACAGTCGGACATGCTTTTTGTTGGATTAGCACAAAGCTAACCTCAGCTTGTAGCTCGCCAATGGATGCTGAACTAGTTTACAGAGGGCTAATTTCACTTTAAAAACTGATATATATGTCAAATAAAACCGAGCTCCATAGTCATTAATGATTTGTCCATTTGTACAGAGTATTAGAGAACATCAGTGCCACTCTCATATATGAAACTAGAGCCAGCAGATTAGCCTAGCTTAGCATAAAGACTGAAAGTAGATGGAAACAGCTAGCCTGGCTATGTCCAAAAACAAACAAAATATAACTAACGTGTTAATTAGTGAGCTTTAAAGGTGCTGGTGAATTTATTTAAACTGTAGACCTCCGTTCCAGTCTTCTATGCTAAGAGAGGCTAATCTTTTGCCTTTAGCTTCATATTTAGTGTTCATGCACTCATCTAACTCTGAACAGGGAAGCAAATAAGAGTATTTCCCAAAATCTAGAACTATTCCTTTAGTTACATTGACAAAATGGCAGTGATAGCCGGGGACCTGATTAAACATTCATGTAGCGTTCGTCATTTACAGTTTGCAAAATGGCCAAATGCAGTGCTCAGCTATTCTGACAACTAAACATTTAAACAAACAGAAACACCATTAATTCGTCATCACTGACTGCATAAAACGTGTTGAAAAAACTGCAATCCTGAGGAAGATTGGTAGGTTTGTTGAACAATGATTTGTGTGTAATTCAAAAGCTAAAATTGCTTTATTTGGAGTAAACATCAAATAAGGCCCTGGGATAAGAAGAGTGTGCTTATCCACGGGAGTAAAGATGATCGAAACACAAGCAGCCATGTGAACACAGAGTTCAGGGAACAAACTTAAAGCATATCCAATTTTAGATTAATCTGGTATCATCACACTCACAGCTGGGAGGCATCGAGGCTAACACAAACTCAGGAGCTACAGTATGTATGCTAGCTGGCTGCCACAGTGGAGCCACGTCCAAATCATCACAAGACACTCACACACAGATCAGTCTTGTAAAAGACTTCATGATCATAACAGAGAGCCTTTGTTCGGTCAGTGAATTAGCACAGTTCATTTCCCTGACCTCAAAAACAGGACTATCATCGTTGCACTCCACTGACGACAACAAAAATAGACATGCTAGCTAGCTGTCTGAAATGTAATCGTTAATCTGTAAACAGTGAAGAGAATTCACACCTGCTTTCACTCTGGCCCGGGTATTCCAGGATTGCACTGACCAACGGCCACACAGAGAGAACTACACGAAGCATTTCTGCAGTTGTGGGACAAGATAGAGTCTCATTAATCAGAGACTGACCACTTCAAATTGACCCAAGTGACTCTGTGGTGATCAACAATCTTCACATCACTACTTGAGTATTCACAAAATCAAAGGCCTGTTGTCTTTCATGAGCTTGGACACAGGGAAGGTTACATAAGTAGTATAAGTAGTCTGAATAACAAGAACATTATTGAACTGCACTTAACATTCATGATCACAGTGGCTGCTCATCAGGATTGATTAAGTTAATGTAAGACCAGGCTCAGGGTACAGCTTGTTCTAAACTGCAGGTGCAGAAACAGAAAAAGAGGTTGTGTTGTTGTAATGGTTTCTTCTGGAGAATGTACCATAAGATGCCTTTGAAATGGGCCTGTAGGAGATTGTCAATAACAAAAACTACATCAGAGACCACAGCCCCAGTGCCACCTTCCACCCACTTGCCAATCATACTGACTAGCAGGAAGATGTGTAGTTCTTCTGGCCTGTATGTGACTCATTTCAATGGCGACAAACGGTGCCTGTTTGTTGCTGTATCTGTAAAATATGCTAAATATGGGCATGAATACAGCAACACATGCATTAAACATAAATCTCTCACACACATAGTCCATGTAAACACACACACACACACACACACACACACACACACACTCAGTCTGCACCTGTCTTCATACATCATTACTATGCAAAAACACATATTTGCCAAGCTTCCTCAATGAGCTCGGAAGCCATCGTTTTTTCCATCCCTCGTCATTTCCAGAGCGAATCGTGTGTTAACACAGCACATATTTGGTCACATGAACAAAATCTGAACCTTGCGTATGTGAAAAGGAGGCAAACAGAAGCTGGGGCCCACTCATCCGTTACAAGAATGAATGGCCATCATTAGCATGAGGCTCCCCGGCAGCACCCTGCAATGCAGCGACACACACAATGGCGAGTGCCACGCTTCCCCCTGCCGTTCCCCCAGAGAAGCCCCTTTTGTTTGAGCAGCATCTGGACCTGACCTCCATGCATTTGAGGCTGATGACCCCCCCCGCCGCCCCCCCGCCCCATCTCCTCTCCTCTCCTCTCCTCTCCTCACCTCCTCTTAAAAACCTGCTCTGCCTTTACAGCAACCCCCCCCCCCCCCCCTTCCTCTTCTCTCCTTTCCTATACCCTGTCCATTCTTCACACACAGATACCCCCCCCCCCCTTCTAGCTAAGGAGAACAGCCATCTCTTGCTTCTTGAAAAGAAGGTCTGTGTACTAGTGGGCCTTACACAAAGCCTGTAGGGTGAATTAGAAAACCAAAGAGGAAAAAGCACCAGGGCTACTGGCCATCTGTCCCTCTGGGTTGGACGTGCCTGCTCCGAGTGTGCCTGCCCCCCTATTTCCCTCACATAATTCCCACCCCTACCCCCACCTTCCCTGATTCCCTTAGCCTATATACACACAGCATCATCCGCACACACACACTCTCTGCCATGCATACATCACAGGCTTCGGATGGCGGATGACAGCGAGAGTGGAAAAAAGAAGGAGAGAACGAGGAGAGAATAAGGAGCTGCCACTTGCCTGGATGCAGAGCAAGCCCGGAGTCAGCAAATCAAGCCGTAATCCCTTTCTTTGTGTGAGCGTCAAACAGAGAAATTTGTCTCCAACAATGATTTCCCCGAGATCGGCAGTGGAGTGGAAAACAAGGAAGCAAGGGAGTGAAGGACAGCGAGGAAGGGAGGGAGAAAGAGAGAGAGAGTGAGAGAGAGAGAGAGAGAGAGAGAGAGAGAGAGAGAGAGAGAGAGAGAGAGAGAGAGAGGAGATGGAGGGTGAGAGCAGCAAAGGCAGGGAGACAGTGGGAGCAGCTAGAGTGTGACAGAGAGAGACAGAGGAAGGCAGCAGCCACCGCCAAGCCACAGGGACGCTGACACTCACTGGAGGATTTGAAGTGAAGAGAGAACAGGAGAGAGAGAGAAAGAGAGAGAGAGAGAGCAGAGCAAGGGAGAAGGAGAGGGAGGGAGAGATCAGGTGGGGGGAGGGAGGATTGGTTTGCTCTGTGGCTCAAACGCTGGGATAACGCCGAGATAACCCTCATCCCCAAGCAGCAGCTGTAGACGTGAGAGGGAAATGAATCCCACGAGAGAGCGACTTCTCTATCAATTGTGACATTTGCTGCACATGATAACAATGGCCATCTGTAGCAGCAGGGCTATGAAGAAGAGGGGAGAAGGGTGGGTTGACAGGAGGAGGAGGGGGTTATGCTCTTCCACCAATAAACCCACATTCACACACATGCCCCAAGAGGAAAAAAAAAAAACAAAAAAACACCTCGGCCAGTGGAGGAGGAAAAGGCACCTGTTCGAGTCAAACATGGGGACAGAGAGCAACACATGTGCTCAGGAGAGGGGGAGGAGACACGAGAGACACACAGACAAAGGAAACAGAGGGTTGAGAAGTGTGGCTTTTATTTGACTGCTTTTGTCATTCTGCCTTGTCATGCCAAGAAAATATTTGCATGTGTGTGAGAGGGAGAGAGACAATAAACAGGAGGTGGCAGCGATAGTAGGTCACCAAGAAAGGAAGAGAGGAGGGGGTAAAGAGCATAAACATTTCAGTGTTAGACTGACCAGCACTGTGTTGTGGTCCATGTGGTCTTTTTTTTTTAAGTCAAAACCAAAGAAAATACACAGTGAAAACATACACACAATTTGCAACATTATTTAAAAGTGAGTGAGTGATAAGTCTGGTGATATTCCACGTTTTATTTTTGTTCAAGACCAAAGCCAACAAAGAGTTAATCTTAATGTATTATCTGTGTATCCAAGGCCTGATATATATATATTAGTCCTCAGCGTATCAACAAAAGCACATAAATGAGCCACGCTGGATGACATGTTCCTTTATCTCCATGAACGTGGGTACTGTAGTTTATTTTAAGTCAGTCCCACATACACGTTCCTGCTTCTGTAAACACTAACTCATGCACCAAATTCACGTCTGAAAATAGTCCCCAACAAATCCACTACTTACTCCCGTTTGATAAAAACTATAGTGCCGTTGCTGTTTTAGAAAATGATTCAGCTTAAAAAAAAAAAAAAAAAAAAAAGAAACTATTTATTTGTGATAAGATTTATATCCTCAGTAGGAATCAGTGAGCTTAGGGCTGAGTGTCGCAATAAGGGTAAAGAAGTCAGAAAGTATTGAGAGCTGAACTAACATTGTTGGTTTTGATCTCTTCATAGGATTTGTGGACAATAAGAAAAATACAGAATAACTGCAGCCTTATCTTTTAATGATTTATCACTACGGCTATAGAGTGCACAGAGTCCATTATGTTGCCATTTAATGATGCTTATCTGGAGACACTGGAGCCTTTTATTCTGAGATACAAATCAAAAGAAGGGGAATATATAATTCCAACTAATGAATAATCTGAGGCAATTCTTCCTGCAGGGAACGGAGGACACGCTGTCTTTGCTTTATGCTCCAAACAAAAAACAACATGGACACTATATATAATGAATATCTTGTGTTTTATTTTTCCATTTCAGCAGTGACTTGCTCTGGTGTTTCAAATGGTCTACACATTATTGTTGCGGTTCACTTTTCAACCACACACCATTAACAGTGTTTACCTTTGTTTGCATTTGTTGGTTTGGAAACATCAGTGGAATGTGGAAGAAGTATTCAGATCCTTTACTTAGGTAAAACTGGCAATTGCACAATACTGAAGTACAAGTACCTCTGCAATCCCTGTTTGTAGAAGCACCCTTCAAGCATCTCTTCTTCATAGAATTATTGCTGCTGTTTCACACTAAAAACCATCTAGTTTTGCTTACTGTTTTGCGTGACTCTTGGGTTGCAATGTCGCTCTGTCATTCTGTCACTCAGATTGTCAGTCTCTTTGATACAGACGGATATATCTTGCACACTATTAAATGGATTGCCATGAGATTTTGTAGAGATATTCATTGTTCATCCAGCACCAACATGAGGTTTTGTGTGAAATGTCTCAGCAACTGTTGGGTGGATTGCCATGAAATTTGACACAGACATTAATGTTCCCCTCAGGATGAATTGTGATGACTTTTCTTGTAGTACTATCATGAGGTCAAAATTTCAACTCGTTCAATACTTTTTGGATTACAACCAAACACCTGCGAAACTAATGTCATTCCCATCAGCCTCAGCGAACTTTGAGTTTGGCGCTAGTATGCCAACTCGCTAAACTAAGATGGAGAGCGTGGTACACATTATATCGTTGTGACGTTTGTCATTATTTTCTTGTCAGTGAATTAGTCTAAATCATTGCACTGGGGAACACACTTCATTACAGCCACAGCAAAGCACAGTGAAGCTGAAAAGATCTGAAAATAATGAGACATGTTTCTGTTGAGATGAACAGAGCGAAAAGTAGAGTAAAACTCTGAAAGAAATGACTTCTGGCACTGCACATTGTTCCTCCTCCCTATAATCTCTAAATGTTTATAATCCTAACTTAATTCTTGCTACACCGAATTTAATACCAATGACCTTGCTCATTTGAAGCATGCTGAAGCCTTCACATTTGCAATCTGATGACTTACCCCAGTCCACTGATGATAAAGTTTTCACATTTTTAACACAGGCACTGCTGTAATGTTTATCCATCATCTTCAACAATTAGTGAGTAATAGTTGTGCATTGACTCAAGGATTATTCTGTTTTTGTTAAAGACGGCTCAAAGGGTTTCACTGAATCTCCTGGCAGTAATGTCCAAATCAACATCCCTTATGTGGTTCCCAACGCCTTTGGCTTCTGACCACGTAAAATAAAGGCAACTTGTGACCCTTCATCACAGGTTAGGACCTAAGTCTAGTCATGGGTTGTCAGCAGATGTTTTTGGCGTGATTAAGTGAATGTATCAGGTATTTCACCTATTTTAGAAATTTACTAGAGCTGAAGGGATGAAAGCATCCATTAATCCCTTTATCATCTGGCGATCATCATCGAACGCTCTTAAAATACCCTCACTGGGAAAACATATTTAGCATTTTTATTTTGTCTATGTTCATCTTTAATATCATTACTGTCTATCCTCTGCACACAGAGGCCCACCCATCGTCCTGTGATCTTTGCGAGAGCCCAGCATGTTCATCACATAATCAGGCGGGAATCTATTTTCAATATATCAGAACATCATAATCCTAGGCAGGGCACCGGGGGAGGCTCAGAGAGGCGGATTTACCGGTCACATGGCTGAGCGCAAGAGCAGGACAGACAGCCAGAGATTGAGAGGCAGAGAGTGAAAGAGCAAAGAACAAGAGAAAAAGAGACAGGGGAAAAAACTACATCCATCTAGTCTAGAAGCCGCATTTTATTAAGGAGCACTGCAATGCAAACACATGCAAACGAACACACACAGACACAGACACACAGGGGGAAGTGGTGTTTTATGGGTATGATGATCCCTTTCCTGGCTGATTAAATCATGTCTATGCATATGTGTGATAATCAAAACAATTCTTTGGGGGGGCAACACACACACACACACACACACACACACACACACACACACTCTCTCTCTCTCTCTCCCTCCCTCTCTCTCTCTCTCTCTCTCTCTCTCTCTTCCTGATAACATCCCCAATAGATCAGCTGTGTTGCTTTGTTAAGCACTTTAAGCCTCAAGCTTTGTGGTCATCACAACTCAAGCAAAAGGTTAAAAAAAAAAAACATGACAAGAGTACAGTAGGAAAATGAACTGAGTAGAGCTGGACTGTGTCACCCAACCGCAGATCAAACAGTTTGTGACGTAAACCAAGCCCAGCTGTGGAGTCTGGCATGGTGTTGGGTGCTTGGCCCAAGCAATGCTTTTTGTTTATTTCACAGCTATGTGAGACAGCTGCAAAAACAGTGCTCTGGTGCGGTCAAGACACGAGTGGCTTTAATGGGCAGTAATACATAACAAACACTCGAGAGCCAGTGCTTGGAAAATGCGTGTTTGGTTCTGTTTTTCATTTGTTAGAATCAGCGATGGTGAGGATCTTAAATGATGGAAGGGAAATAAAGTGAATAAACAGAATGATTTATGGGGGAGTGAAAGGAAAGAGTGAGATCAACAGGAGATCAAACAAATGAGAAAGAAGCCACAAGAAAGTGGGTCACTGTGGCAAAGATGGGGAAATTATGCTAAAGAGTCGTTAAAGACATGACTCTTAAGCCAAATGTCCCGATTTAAGCATTCACCATGACATTATCATAATATTTTTACTCACAAGGCACAGCATGGCGATACAGATTGGCTCGGATAGTCTTCTGCAGCTCATGGTCAGGCGAAGACTTTTGAAACCTCAAGCTCAGGTAGCGCTTCAGGTCCTTGTTGAGCTTGTGACCTGGAAACAGCAGAAAGACAGAAACAGCTCAAGTAAACAAACCCTGACATCAAAAAAACCTGGTTGTCTCTTTGCTGTTTACATGTTGTCATTTGACCAAAAATAAGGTCATGAAAGGCCACGGCATTTCCATTGTTAAAATGCTCCTGGAAGAAAAAGGCCATGTTTACTTTCCTTAGACATCTGAGAAAACATTAGACCTCTAGTGAATGAATTCATTTGATCAGAAGAGTCTGCACATAAATATAAAGAATGGAATCAATTTGACCATTTATTTAAGTCCATGGGATGCATCAGGAGTCAGCCATACTAGCGGCCGACAAGAGAGTACTGGCAATATGGAGGAAAAACTTTGATAGAGTAGCGACAGTAGCTCTTGGTAATAAGCAACACTCAACAACATTGCAGCTGCTTCACCATAAACAAGACTTAAGAAGTCTCCAGCCATGCTAGAGGCGACGTGAGACTGCACTTGAGCACTATTTGCTAATGGCGAATCACCAAAGCCAATAGAATTCATACTCTGGGCACTATAAATGCCTGTGAGAGACTTCATGACAATCCATTAAATTGTTTTTGAGACATTTCAGTCTGGACCAAAGTCGGGGACCAACTGAGAGATTGACAGAGTGACACTGACACGGCTCAACAATGAATCAGAAAGAAGAAGTGATACTCTGCAATTACCACCTAATGAAATAGATAAAGGTTGGAAATGAATTCCGAAGAAATAAACCAAATCCTTCACTGTGAGCAGAGCAGAGAAACACAGTATGTGACAGGATGGTTAATTTAGAGAAATATAGAGGCTGAGGCAGGTTTTGGTAATTGATTAAAAGAGTCTCTGATTGGCTGGAACTCCCAGGCTTACTCAGCATCCACCCAATGAGAGGTGCTGATGCTGCTGGCTGAGTTTGAACAGAGCTCAGGCGCTCACAATGGGGCCAGATGGCCAGAGCTTGCTCTCACGCCAGGGTCTCATTTAGGACCATTTAATGATCTCCAAATATATCATCCATGTCTGAGGGAGCTGGCAAGCACTTCTTACGGGATGTGCCACGGCCTCCTGTCGGCCTACGATCCACAGCACAAGAGTCTCTCCTGGCTCTGTGCTCCATAATGACAGGGTCAGTGCGCTGATGGGAATTATTAGACGCTTGTATTAAAAGTGAAACAGCAGATACCGCGTCTTTAGCTTCTGTAATGTGACGTATAACTGAGTGAAAAAGACTAGGTGGTTAGGGTTGAATTGCAGGAGGGATGTGATCATATTGTTCAGATTTGATTAAAAGTGAGCACAGCTTTGCAAATACAGAGCGATACAGTGCTGTAGACTGTCAAGCCTCCACCCACACCTCCCTCAGTAGCGTTTTTAGATCAGGAGGTGGAGGATGAAGAAGAAATGAATAGCACAGACCTCAACTACATTCTTTAGAAGTGACCCATGTTCTATTTAAACATTTTAGAAGCAGAGGAAAGAGGGGGATTTTGATATATAAAGATTGAAAATGATTTTTTGACCGTGCAGTATTTTCCCTGGCTGGATTATGTTCAGAGGCAACTTCTGATGTATTGGTAAAATATAACTAACCAGGTGTGTGTAAAGTATCTGTGCATTTTTTTTCTGTATTAAATCAGACTACTAACCTTTGTGAATTTCTAAGTACAAAAAAGGACAACATTTCCAGATTATGTTTCACAGTTCCATTTTCTTCAAATGTATTTGTTGTTGCAAATTATTTTTATATATAAGTGATTTGCCTTTAAGATCTTAAAACCAGAATTTCTACATTTGTCCCCTACAGTATTTTTTCAACATTTTGGGAAATACACGTATTTGCTTTCTTGCTGAGAGTTAACTGAGATACCACTCTAATGTCTGTATGGTAAATATGCTGGAGCCATCAGTCGGTTAGCTTATCTTAGCATAAAGACTGGACACAGGGGAAACCAACTAGCCTTGCTCTGTCTTAAGCTAACAAAATCCACCTACTAGAACCTCTAAAGCTCACTAATTACTACATTGTGTCTCGTTTGTTTAATCTGTCGAAAAAACTAGACGTAAAAATGAAAAGCTGCTGCCGTACAAGGGGTTATGTTCTGTGCAATTTCCTGGCAGGTACTTACTGGCCGAGTTTCCAGTTTTTTGCTAAGCTAGGCTAACTGGCTGCTGGCTCCAGCTTCATATTTACTGTAGAGACATGATAATCTATCATCCTCTATCTCTATGCAAGTAAGTGAATAAACAAATTTTACCAAAATTTTGAACTATTCCTTTAAGGTTAGAGTTGCAGTTAAGATTTGAGCGTACAAATCTGACTGAATGAGGCAGGACAGAGGCAGGAAGTGCTACTGAGAGACTAGAATCAGGGACAAGGACAGACAGATCAGTGTCGCAGCTGAGGAAGTGAAAATGCTCCTCAAGCAGAGGAGTACCTGTCCTGAGGTGTGGCCCCGTGGTCACATCATCATCTAATACTACAATGACAAAAATATATCAAATCGTTTGTCACACAGAAATTGGAAGCACGGTGTCCATCAGATTTAAGGTGTAAATCATATTCAGGAACAAAGCTAAGCTAATTTTATCATCACAACAAATCTGATTCTGGTGTGGGGTATTTTCTGCCCAGAAGTGGAGACACCGGTTGGTAGTCTATTTTGCTGTATTTTTCCGTTCCTCTACACACACACACACACACACACACACACACACACATTCACACAACCCACTGTGTAATTCAGTGCAAGCAAAGCACAGTCAGGTAATTGTTACCTAGCAACCAGCCAGTGCTGACGACCATCATTACGGTCCCTGCTAGGCAAGCAGCAGTCAGACTGTAAAAGGAAAAACAGATACAACAGCACAGACACACACACACACACACACACACACACACACACACACACACACACACACTCTTAACATACACACAAATTCTTCAATTGGGACATCCTTGGTGCTCAGTTTCCATATCTGATCTGTGGTGAGTTGATTTATATGAACAGCACCTCATCAGAACTAAAATATGATTGGATCATGCACAGGCAGATACGTGAGTGTTTGCATTTAGCTTACTGCCATGTCAGTTTTGCTGGCTCAGGTGCTTTCCCTGAGATAAGGACCACTGCCAGGAACAACCCCCTCCTGTGGGTATGTAGAGCTAGCAGAGGGCGGGCCGCCCAGGTGTCCTGCTCCATCACTGATAAAGTCATCAAATATTCAATATTTATGAGGATTAAAGACGTGTGGATCAGAGATTACAATCACACCACTGTGGTTGTGTGTGTCTGTGGGTGCAGTTCATACACTTACTTAGTTTCTCTCATTGGATTTTTAATCACAAATGCTGTTTCCCTAAACAAATAAGCAGATGTTGCTGTAAATGTAGCATTCTGCATGTCAAATTGAAAAAAAAAAAAAAAAACAATACTGATATCTAACTGCTCGACAAAATAGATTACTGGTCGAGACAGAGAGCTTGATGTGATACATTTAGCTCTGTCACAGGTTGATACATTTTCAGCAGAGAAAAATAAGGAGAGCCTCAGAATATGCAGACTGTTATTTTCAATTTGCTGTAACCACCAGTTTCACTAACATTTTCTATGGAATTTGAGACTTTGGAATAAAACAATTGTGTTTTTTCCTTGACCCATTTAGAGTGGTTTCCCAGCAGCACGTAACAAAAAACAAAGTTTAAAATCTAACAAAAACAAGCAGATGGTGAGAAAACAGGAGATACTATCTCAGCTCAGAAACCACGGCTCTATAGTGTGCCACAGATTTTTGAACAATACACATGGTGAATTGCTCAATCACACGGTGAATTGTTCAATTCACCATGTGTACTGAATGGAGATCCTTGTATTGTATTCAGTAAGATACAGGGTATTGTTACTGGGAATGTGGTGGACCTTCTCATACAGTGTCTGCTAATCTACAGCTGTGTCTCTGCTAAATATGGTCTGGACTGGACTGATATTTCTTTACGAAAAATGGATGGATATAAGTGGATTAAAAAGACATTTTTTACAGGCAAATATTTGATTTGAATACAATTTAGACTGACTGCATGGGAAGATATTAATGTTCAAATAATGTTACAATGTGAGTAGCCACTGAGAGAGCTCTTTTATAGCACACCGATCAGAGCATCAGTGTCATCGTATCAATGCTAATATGCCTATATCTACAAGGACATTTAAATTAATAATACAATCTCCTCCTGAATTGTCAGAGAGTAGCCTGTGGTTACAAGGCCAACCATGTGTTGAAGTATATCTACAAAAAGCTATAAAAACATAAATAATCAAATAATACTCAAGGTACCTTTAAAAAAATCCTATTACCCCAAAAAAGACTCACTAGCAACACTAGCAGCCCTGTGAGGCTCAGCACAATCACAGCAGTGCTTTGAGCTAAACGCTAACAACAGCATGCTAACATGCTCACAATAACAATGCTAACATGCTGATCCTAAGCAGGTGTAATGTTTACCACATTCACCATCTCAGTTTAGCGTGTTAGCATGCTAACATTAGTTACTTAGCACAAACCAAAAAAAATTTAAATTTTCAATTAAAACTATTTCAGTCTGCACTGACTAGAAGTGCTGAACCGAAACAAAAAACAGACCAACATTGCCTTCTATGGGGCCACACCACAATGATAACTAAAAATAGAAGTTGAAGAATAAATCAATTAGTTGTTTTCAGCAAAAAAATGAATGAATTCGCTGTTTTCAGTATCTAAAACATAAATACTTGGAGGTTTTCTTAGTTTCATGTTTAAGTAAAACAATTATGTGTCTGTTTTAGACTGTGACTGGGAAATTGTAATAGATGTTTTCAATGATTTTCTGACATTTTATATATTGATTGAGAAAAAAATCGTGAGCTGCAGCACGAAAGAAAAAAAAAGTTGCGTTATTCTCTCTGTCAGAGAAAATAACTGACAATCAGTCTGTGTCTAGATGATAAGATGAATCATTTGAGAGCTTGAAGAGGTGATATTCTTCATTCCCCTAACAATGAAATCACTCCATCAGGGAAAATCTGAGACACCAGAGACTTTAGTGCGTCGAGAGATGTTTCCTGGGAGCTGAGATATTTGTGGAGCCAACCGGTAAAAGACTGTGTGTGACAGAGATCAGTGCTTTTCAGCCCTGGATGAGGCAGAGCAGAGATGTGTGAGGATGTGAACCCCCTGTCCTCTTACAGATAGAGAGTGAGAGAGAGAGAGAGAGAGAGAGAGAGAGAGAGAGAGATGGGTTTAACCCATATAAGAGTGGATTATACACATCCTCCATGCCTCCAGTCAGCATTACATAACCTTAAATCTAGTTATGCATTCCTGTCTCATTTTGGGACTGGGGGGAGGATAGGGGTGTGTTCTCAAACATCTAAGGAGATAGTGGTTCACACATTCTCATATGCATTTATGTGAACATGAAAGCACAGATATACACACACAAGATACATCTGTATCGTAAAGTTTTGCTTGTAATTAGTGACTGCTGCCATAAGAGCCCTTATTTGAATGTTTGGATGATTTTAACTCATGCAGCATGGTATAAATTTTTAATTTGAAGAGGATTTAAAAAACTGCATTAAAACATGCTGGCCTCATATCAAGAGAACTCAGACATATGGTTGTAGCTGCTTAAAACATCACTAGTAGACCATGCCAAGCAGCTGCAGCCCATAGTGCTGCATAACAGTTGTCATCGCCACACGTCATTACTGCTACCTGTCAAATATGACAGGTAGCATATTTGACATGTGAAAATAAACATACCAGGTGGTTGTCATTTTAAAACAGGAGTGCTGGACATCCAAAAAGCAGTTGTGATTTGGGTGTTTTTGATTATTTGTATGTACAAGGAGACAAATCAAATCAACAGCTTGTAGAGAATGAACATTAATTTGTGAAACATGTCCATGTCGGTTGTGTTTGTTGTGTGTGTGTGGCTCTGTTCAGCTGCTGATTGGGATTCTTCTCCCGCCCTCTGGCTCAACACTGCCCTCTGTGTCTATGAGCCTCACCACCGATGAGTCTGCCTCACGCAGACCCGTTACCACGGCAACCCAGAGCCAGCCAGTGAAAGAGATGAGCCATGTGTGGTCATTATGGGCTGCTGCCCCCCAGTGGTGGATGTTAAGTCTGTGTAATTGGAAACAAGGAGATACCAACAAATGTGAAAAGTGAGGTGGGCAGCATTGTCCTTAATTTCATTTCATGTAACTTTATACTTTTCACTCTAATACATTTATCTGAGAGACTGATTAATATTCAGATTAAGATTTAAAAAACAAAATATCTGATCATTTAAAAAAAAATAATGCAGGATTACAGATTAATATAGTTCAAATTAGATTCAAATCCACCAGCTAAAACATTAAAAGTATTAAATGTATTATTCATCCTTATTCCCCCACAGAATCCCAGGTGTTTGTAATGCACCTTAAACTTTCTGGGAGTCATCATCACTTTGACAGCAGACACAATCTGCGACTAAGCTGTAACAAATAAGTCTGATGGGTTTAGTAAAATATCAACACAACTTTTTTCTTTCAAGATACAGACCACACATGCAGGTTCCTACTGGCCACAGCAGGAAAAAAAAATCCTTAAATTATAGCTGCTCTCTGGGAGAATGCTATACAGTTAGTTCTCTGAATTGATAAATGACTAATTACTGCAACCAAAATACATATTATAAGATGAGCATGGTAACAAAGAGAATGGAAGCATTCCCCACTATTTACAATAAAACTGATTCCAAACAAACACAAACTTCACCAAGGAGAACCCTCTAACTCCACCCAGCTTCTTGGAGTTAGATGAGAGGGAGTAACCACAGACATGCCAAAAGTCTGCATCCATCCATCTAGTCATTGCAGCGGTGGTTGATGAATGTTGAGAAGAGCTGTAGTTGTGTGTCAGGCTTGTCTCTGCCCTGGAAATTGCTGCTAGTACAGATTTGCCTTGAGTATTATGAAGCCATTGTGTACTCTGACTATCTGTCTATTTCTCAATTTTTTATATTCCTTTAGTCTGTAAGGGTCCACCAAACAACAGAATCAAAATGGTTTTCCATAAAAGTATTCTATAGCTGTATTATTGTCATGTGATGTCCATTGCAGACAGGCAACTTCTTCTTCACTTCTTTCAACATGAAAACTAATTTTTCAAGTTCTTTGAGTATCCTTGTTTGTGTCTTATCACTTTGCCAGAAGGCCCTAAGGATTCCCAACCACAGATTACATGTTAATAACAGGCAGGTTGCCCTTACTTTGGGTAGATGAGAACAGACAATCTTACAGTAGTTGGAAGACACAAACACACATACACACATTGGTCTACCTAATGAAACACCACCTGTAGTGATGACAGAGAGGATTATGGTGCAAGACAAGACACCCTCCTAAGCAGAGGGTTTGGGCTGAGGTGAGACCATCTAGGCATTTGGCCATGAAACAGCCAGGAATAATTCCACATTTTGGGAAATAGGCTTCTTTGCCTTCTTGCTGAGCGTTAGATGAGAACACTGATAATCCTCTCATACCTTTTTGTTAAATATGAAGCCAGAAGCAAGCTAGCTTATCTAAGCATACATATACACCAAGCTATCCCATACATAAGAATGAAAACAGGGGGGAAATGGCTCGCATGGCTCTGTCAAAGGTCACAAAATATGTACAACTCACTTAACAACTTTAACAGTTTGTATCTCGTTTGTTTAATCTGCTCCAGCTACACATTTAGCACAAGCATGTACTGAAAACCATAACTTAGGTAGCAGACGATTGATCCAGATATGCTCAGTATGACACTATGAGTAATGTTCTACCAAACTAGTGTGAAGCAGTGGTCAGTTGGGGATTTCACTGCCCGTCTGTTATCACATTTTGATTAAGAAGGCACCATTCTGTCTGCACCCTTCTATCTGCTGTGGAGCTGTGGCACAGCAGGAGCAAAAGAACACAATAACAGAAACAAAATCACACACTGTCCATTACAGCTAAGTTTCTAGTAAGCCATCTTCTGAATCCTTAAATTGGCCTATTTGTCATAGTTTTAGGTCTCATACAGCTCCCAAGCCATCTGAGGCTGGTAACACAGAGCTCAAACCGAACACAAAGAGATGGCATTTCCTCCAGAGGACAAATAATACTGTATTTCCTCTCGCTGATTCCAAATAATGGCCACAGAGTAGGAACTGGAAATGTTGGTTCTTAAACAGTAAATTCCATTGTTTCAGCAGCTTCCTGTGGGTCTCAGGACATCCCGTCAGTCAACACTGGGCTCTCCAGTTACAGATGAGAGCTTTTAACTCTACATTATCCAGCAATATAAGGAGGGGCTGTCTGAGAGAGGTGAACACTGGGAGGGATGCAACAGACAAAACTTATCTACAACTGCTCCTGCTCACAGTGATGGGCTTCTATCGGCTCTCTTAGTGTGAGAAAGTAGCTGCAATCTCCAGCCATTACCCTGCCTCAGAGACTTCATGACAGCTGATACAGAAGACCTGATACTAATGATATTAAACATGGAACTCACTTGTTTTGTTCTCATGTCAATTGAGCACATACACACCCTCTCTTGCACTCATACATACACTCACACACAGCAGCCACAGACATGAAGGCAGTGTATTTAGCTTGCTCTGTGCCCATTCACCACTTAACAGCCACCGTCTTATTGCGGCCTGCCATAAGCCCTGCAATCAAGAGTGGCAGGGGTGGAGAGGAAAAAATAACAATCACAGAGAGGTCCGCCATAAAGCTCTGGACCAGTCCTCTGCCCTCTTCTTCTATAATTACCTCCATAACCAGCCACACCCACAGCTGCTTTCATGGTAGTCCCACTCTAAACCCTTTCTCAGAGCCCAGGGAGCATGGAGAAAGCAGACAGGAGCTCTGAATGAAACCATCATAGCCTGCAAAACTCCTTTTCTCAGTTCACTGACAGATAAAGAAAAGGCAGCGGATTCTCACATTTGAGAAGCTGCAACCAGTAAATTTTTTGGCATTTTTGCATTAAACATTATTGAAACATTTAATCAATGATCAGAACAGTTGGCTTTTTTTTTTGTTGATTTATCAGTCTAACTTTACTGTGATACAAAAAGTTATCACATTTACTACTTTCTCATTGTTTTGTCTTCTGATGTTGACTGAACTGATGTTGAAGTCTCATGATAGCTCTGCTGTTGCCATGTGTGACACATTAAAACAATTCCAGCATTCATTAACACTGAAAAGAAGGGTTGTGTTCGGGCTTAGTTTCATTATTGATTGTTCTGCCAGTTGTTTTCTGGTTTTAAAACTCCATAAACGATTAAATGATTATCAAAATAGTTGTTGATTAATTTCCTGTCATCTGACTCATCAGGTAATGGACGAGCCTTTTTTTTAGCTGCAGACTGTATTATTTTGTGGACATGCTGTGACACAGATTTTTTAAAAGAGAACACCTCATAGGTGACGACAAACAAACGAGATGCTCTGGTTTCGACTACTGAACATGCAGAAATGTATGGATGGTTTCTGTTCTGACCCAGTTCTCCAGTGCTGTGCTGCTGAGTCAGAGTCAGCAGTGCATGATGGGAGAACTGGTTTGAAGGAAGAGTCACAGACAAAGACACACACACACACACACACACACACACACACACACAGACACACACACAAACACACACACACACACAGAGGGACACACACGGAGGCAGGCAGAGGCGGTATGTTCCGCTCCAGTGCGCTGCATCTGTTCATTGCTAAATATAACCAGAGGAACGGAGGCCTACCGCTCCCTCTGCTCTGTGTTACTAGCTGAGTAGGCCAAAGGATGGAGGAAGAAAAAAGGCCAGGGAGGAGAAAGAGAAAAAAGAAAGGTTGATGCGATTATAAAGCTAAAAGAAAGAGTAAAAGCTTGGAAGAGAGAGTTGAGAGGAGGGTCAGTCTTGAATGATGTGGACACCATCCCATCATTCTGCCTGTGTCCAAAAACATTTCAACACAGACTAAACATGGACTGCTATTCCTGTCAAATACTGGAATAACAAAATCAACATGCTCCGGATGGAGAACTTCTATTCTTATCCCGTGGGTTCATTTTTAAAGACAGGGAAAAACACTTCTTTGCGCAATGTTTCTAGAAAATGCACACAAAGCAGCTATTTTAATGTGTCCATTGTATCTTTTTTCCTCCCGTGGGCTCACATGTAGAAACAGGGAAGCTACGAGCGGGCTGAATCCTCCCTGTCGCTGATAGAAAGCATCAAGCTGTAGTCGGTATGTGAACATGCCATCAGTTCTAACTGGCTGATTCTGTTAAATGTCATTGCCTGCCTAGCCGTCACACACAAAGGGCCCCTCTGTCATTAAAGTCCCCTCTTTCACAGGAGCCGATGACCACAGGCAACGAGACGGAGATGAGATACACGTCCCCAATCCTTCCTCCCTCTCTCCCTCCCTTCCTTCCTCCTTCCTTCCCTCCCTCCCTCGGCTGCTGCAGCACACTGGAGCACATCACACCACAGAGACGAGTGTGTCATCATCAGTCAGCTAATATGATGAAACTCACAATAAAACACAAGACAAGAAATTACCACATTAGGCTTGAATTATAGTTTATATGCATCTGGATGAAGGAGTGGAAAAGGAGAAGCCTTTCCAGTGGGTGTAATAACCACTAATTTGTACCTTGAGGGCTGTAATTGAAGGGGCTTCTTGTGCAGTTGATGTGGCACACAAACAAACCAGGAGAGCTGGTGGAGAGTAGGAGACGGGACATCCAGTGACCTATTTATCTGATCTCTCTGTTAATATTAATTTACATAGATATGGAACAACCACTTTCACAAAAATAGCAGTTCTAACCAAGGGCTATCCATCAGACATACAAAGCTGTATGTAGGGAGATATCTGACAGACAAAAGGCCCCAAAGGGAGATTCATTATATTAATCTGTCATGTGAATTTCTTAAGTTTGTTACCAGGTGGATGCTGCTTCCATCATTTTGTGCTGAGAAGAAGCACTATTTCAGAAATGCCAGTTTGTCATAGGATTTAGCTAATATGCTAAAAAAAAAAAATGGTTCTTTACCAGAAAGTGAGGCAACATTGCAAAGAATTACAGACAGTAGATGAAGAAAAGCAAGTGTGATTCATTTACAGTGGGACACACACAAACTGTCTGAGAGCAGAGATAACACCCAGCAGACTGACAGCTGGGGATCAGCAGCTGAGATAAGATTAAAGAGAGGCCTTAGATCTCAGCCGTCGGCCTTGTTGTTATGATGCTGCAAACCTTCATAGGTGCATATCAGTCCTGCATCTTCAAACATAATAATCCTCAACGTACATACACGTGTTTGGTTTCCTTTTTTTAAATTGACAGAATGAGAGACAAAGAAGCAGAAAATCAAAAGCGAAACCATGAAAGTGGAGTTGTTAATCATGAAGTGATTTAAGTTTCAAGTAAAAAGAGATGACACTGAAAGCAGCGAAAACTGATGTCACGATATGAGCCTCTATTTCCTAAACTCAGGGTGTCATGCACTGCCTCTGGTTTATGGTGATGCAACGCGATTGATTGGTCAGGTAAATCTACCAAGTATCCCCACGGGTGACGATATGACAGACTGTCTGGAGAACAGAAGAGTCTGTCCATTTTTAAATGAGCTGCGCGCAAACACAAACATGCACAAATGGACAGACTTCAACCTAAACAGATAAAAATGGATCTGCAATCAACCAGAGGCACGATGATGAAGATAAATACAAAAAAACGATCATGACATTTTCTGCCCGATGTTCACGGTGCCATTAAAAAGACGTTTCAAGACATTTCACAAACCATGTCAAGTGTCTAAGATCTCCTCATTGTGCTCAGTGAAGAACTGAGAAGAACTAAAGCATCCATTAAACCACTGAGATGACCCATCTCTGCCTTCAGTGGTCAACCTGCCTCCGATTGAGGGCGAATATGCATCTGTGTGTGACGTTGGGCTGCAGTCACACATTGTGCACCCTTCATAAACCACTCACTGTCAAACCATCAAATATCTGACCTTCAGGCTGTGGGGAATCGCAGATTCTCCTTCACAGCTGGATAGCACTGAACATGGAGATGATTGCGAGACATTTGAGGTGGAAATACGAAAGGAGATAACCAACAGGTGATGGAGACATAGAGAGAGGAAAAAAGGGAAAGAACTGGATGTGAGGCCTTTGAAATAAATGAAGAGATGGAGCGAGGCCGGGAGCTGTTTCATTACGCTGCTGAGCAAAGCGAGCGACGATGAGGATCAGCGATTCTAAAAGATGGAAAGACATTTGTAAGGTTGTACTGTGCTTCAACCAAATGATTTAAACTTTAGTTTCACCATTGGAAAAATTATTTAAAGTAGAGTTAAAATGAAGAAATTATTAGTGGATTGGTAGAGAAGTTATCCGCATCAAGTTTTTTTAAAGCAGCTTTTCCAGTGTGAATATAAAGGTACAATTACACTATAAATGGATTCGTTGATCAAAAGAAATTAATCATTTACTTTTTTGACAGGAAATTAAAGGTTTCAGTTATCTTTTTAGGCAAAAATCTTAGACATTTCAGCTACTGGTCAAATAAAACAAGGAATTTTAAATGGCACCCTGGGACAGCGAAATAATAATCACCATTTTTCACTATTTCTTTCTACATTTTAAAGCCCAAACATTTCATTGGGAAAGCTGATAATTGGAGCTGATAAAGCTGAAATTAGCTGATTATGAGAATAATCATTAATAATCATTCATTTTAGTCTGTTTGCCAGTTCAGTTTGGTTTGTTTAGGCTGGTGTGAAAGTTGTCAATTGAACTTAATGGAGGACTAATCGATCGGATCAAGACCACCTGACAAGGAGTGGGTCGGTCAGCTTCCAAGTGAACTCTGGTTCATTTGGGGTGTGAATGTACAACAGACCAGACACAGGATTTTATTTTAGTTAACACCTCTCATCCTGTTTCTACATTAAAACAAGGTTGACGTGCAGTCTCGGCTGAGCTCATTATCACTTATTTTTTCATGAGCTCTTTGTGAGAACATAAATAAACACAAAAAGCAGAGTAAAGTACAGAACATCAGAGTGAATAGTATCTTTTGATTTTGGACTTTTGATAAAAAAAAAACAAAAAAAAACAAAAAAAAAACATCCCTGTTGAAGACATCTGTTCTCTCTCTGGGGAATCTTGATGGGCATTTTTCACCATCTTCTGATATTATATAGACCAAACAATTCATTTTCTTGATCAAAGATGAACTGCTAGATAAATTGACAAAGAAAATATTTGCAAAACTAATTTAAAGTTTAAAGGGAGAAAACAGAAAGAATTAGAGAATGACACAGGAATATCTGGAGCATTTTGATCAAAGCATAAAGCTCCCTACCGTTACCTCTGTACCTGAACAGTTTCCTCCTCTGCACTGAATATGAAGTGCTCAGACAAAATCTTACAATATGGCTCCTGAGGCACAAGCTGTACCTTTGAAATATGAAAAGACACTGGGGAGCATTGCTGTTGACTGTTTGATGAATATGAAGATGGACAGAAACGTGTTGACAGTTCAAAAATTAATACAATTAAATAAACAGTTGTCTGAATCAGACATGATTACATAATCACACTTAATATGAATATGTTGAGATCACTAAAGTGAGATCAGGCGCTGTATCCCACTCATTGCAATTCTGACTGTGTAGTGTTTAATTGTGGCTGCTGTGAGTGCTTTAATGAGGCCCTCATTCATTGTGTTTGATGTAACATAATATGTCAAGTCCTTGTCCTCTGAGCTCTCTCATAATGAGAGCCTGTTGTCACCCAGAATTGGTGATCATATATCAGGATATAAGATATCACGTAGAATTAGGATGATTTATAAAAGGATCTGATGACACAATATAAACACTCATCTTGACCTATTTAAGGTTTAAAAATGGAGCTGATTTTTCATTTAACATATCTTCTTTTGTAGTTCCTTCTCTGGCCCGTGTGGTATCATCGCTCCATTGAAGGCTATTGTCATATGAATGCTAAACCCGATTAGTAATTCCTTCCTTCCTACGTCCTTCATACTAATGGCAAGAAATCCACCAGAGCTGGACAGACAATAGGACTGGACAATTTCCAGTGCTTACCCAGGCATATTCACGCCAGTGATGAGTTCAAGGTCTACCAGAAGGAAGGATGTGTACTAATTGTAGCCAAACATAGTGAAGACCTTGTGCCTTTTTAAAAGCATTTCCTGGTCAAATCTAGTAAGACAGTGAGAAAGGTACAATCCACATGGCAAGTTAAGACTGGTAAAGGGGAAGGTTTTCTTATTTGAACATGAAAATACTGACAAGAATTTAGAGCTAGATAATACAGTAATTTTTTTTAGGAAAAAATATTTTCAGGTTATGTTGGTCTTTTCTGATGATAAAATGTAAAATATCTCTTAGTTTTAGACTGTTGATCTGACAAAACAGACCACTTTCCTCACTATTTCTGACATGATTTAGACTAAATGATTAATCAACAAAATAATCAATAATAAAATGTATTGTTAGTTGCAGCATCTTCGTTTGGCCACACTTCTTATTTACAGATATTTCATCTGTTTGTGACTATGGACACATGGACCATGTACTCGTGTATACATAGAGTATTAATCTTAAATGTTACCATTTGATATATTGTACCAGGGTTAGCTTCATTTTTGTCACAATTAAAACATACACACAGTGACAGGACACAATTAAACAAACTAGACAAACAAAACAAGACACATTACACAGAATTACACACAGCAGTACATCACACACATCATGTCAGCATCAGGACTTATAAACAGTGCATAAACAATTTATCATAACACACTATTATGAAGATGCAAATAGAGATCAACACGTTTGTTTTATTTATGTATTTTTCAATAACTATAATTAATGTAGTATTAATTTATTTATGAATACACCATTTTCATTCTCCATGAAAAATGAGCAAACACCATCCACTGATGAAGGCCATTAGATGTGGCTGATAGCTCTGGGAGAAAGTAGCTCCTGAGTTTAAGATTTTTCTTATTTTTTTCAACCAATGGAAGCTCAACATGTCTCAACAGGATTTGGATACATTTAATAACAGTTTTAAACTCACCTATGAATGATATTTATGTGTGTGAACTATCAATGAATGATTTATACCATAATAACTTATAACATATCAGTGTGCTCACTAATTGGTATTGAGTTATTGTTTTAATTTACCACTTAAGTATTTTTGATTACTTAACACTGCTACAACTATCAAAAAGATTAAACTGCATAGCCACAAGAGTTCATTGAGAAATTTTCTTATTTCATTTTATTTGGGTGATCAAACCCTTTAAAAGTTGTTAAATCCATAACATTGGATATTACCATGATGCAGTTAAAAGATCCAGTCTTTGGAAACTTTGTTTAAACTTAAAACTTTGTTTGCAAAGTCAAGGATGCTCCAAGCCTCTGACATTTAATATTTGAGAGTTGGCTGCCAAGAGGCATCACAGCCATGAAGTATGACTTCACAAATCAAAGACAAACAGTTACCAAACACAGTTTCCTTGAGCACACCAATGTGGAGTGTTTTCAGAGCAGACCCCGGCTGCAAATGCATCAAACGGTGATGACAACTTCATGAGGACTAAATGCTCTGCGTCGGTGTCGCGTCTCTGCAGGGAATTAACCTTTCCAAAATGGTTGGAGATTATGTAAAATACACTGTCTGTTGTTCATAGACTAAAAATGCCAAATCACCAATATAAACATTTACATTTGCTTTAGCTTTTCTTAGTGTGATAAACTGTTATCCAGTCTCCTGTTGTATCATCCTAACAAATGACTCTTCAAATTACAGCCAAACCACAGTTCTGCCCTCTATCTAACCCTGCCTGACCTGCTCTGCACAAAGTATTTCTCATCTCTATGCACACGACTCCCCCACCACAACTCCTCACCACTCAGCACAGTCAGATGCTGCCAACTTCTGATGAACAGCTGCAACCAAGGTCACTCCCTCCCTTGGACAGACAGAAGCTTGCAAATAGACCCGGCCGGTAACAGAACAAATCTCCATAGTGTTTGAGTTGGAAGATACCATGTATATTTGTTTCAGCTTTGAGGACCAGCAGAAACAGATATTTACCTTTTATCATCTCATTGATGAGTGTTTTAAAAATACACCTCTGTCTCTGCTCCTCATTTTAAAAACAGTTATCTGAAGACATTTAGTTTAGATTATGGCATTTGCAGTGACGGTTTACTGATTAAACAGACTCGGCTACCATATATAACCTCACTCTGAAGCTCTATATTGAGAACAAAGACAAACATCAAAGAATAAAATATTGTTTTCTCGCTGAGAGCTCAATGAGATTTGAGTCAGTTTCAGGTTAAGTTTGCAAAAGGCAGCACAGCACAAGATAAGATGCGAGTTACACAAGTTAAAGTAAATTTAGCTGACACCAATGGCTCAAGAAAAATGTTTCCATCATTATCTCACTTTGTCAAAGAGTCTAAATTTACTCGGTGATTCAGAGCCACAGCTGGAAGAAAAACAGCCAGTGATTTGATAGGTGGAGGCATGTGTCAGATTGTGGTAGATTTGTATGTAAAAGTAGGCCAGAGGACTGGAGGAAAATGTTGGTTTTTAAGAAGGCTCACGTGATATGTTTACTCATTGGTCACGACCAGAGAGTCAGACATGAGTTTTGTAGAGCAGGATGGCAGAGACATTAAACAAATAGGAAGAAGTTATTTATGTCTGTGCAGGTTTTCAATTAGTTAGAGGAGAAATTGTGTCTATTGCTGCAATGATTGGTTGATTAATATGTCGCTCATCAGCCATTTTGACAATTACTCTTTCAAACCTGCAATAACTGATTTGGTTGGCTACTTGGGGGCAGCAGAAAAAGGTTGTGAAAAAGACTGTCTCCTGTAACAAATGATCTGATGTGACATCTGTACAGGCACTTCATTACAACCCATATTTACATTTTATTGTTAGGCAACCTTTAGCAGCTGAAGTAATTACAACTACAGCAAAGGAGGAAGTGAGTGACGTACTAGAAAAAGCGACAAAGTCCACATTAGGTGGGGTAGGTTGGGTTGGTTGGGTCAATGACATAACACTGGACTTTGACATGACAAACCGCTGCTCATTTGCCATTTGAAACCATGAATGTTCATCAGCTTTAACTGTAGGGTTTATTATTGTAACCACGACAACTACACTCTGGTACACAAGCTGCCATAGGGCACTATTGCAGGAGAGGCTCCTGTGGACTCTATCTGAGTATAGGGACACAAAACCTACATGGTTGTTTAGGTTGGAGGACTTGTTGTGAATACAGCACTGGCATCACTTTTGAAACTGATATGGTGAACCTGTATTATAGCTGCTTTAAGTCATTTATCAAGAAAAACTGCCAAACATCAAATGAGTCCACCGCCAATTTTACAAATGAAGTTGAGTTTACTTGTCGTGATGAATTCCACTCAGCCTGTGAAATCGGTTGTATAATGTTTACAGTATCTAGAGTTAATTTGAGATAAATTTGTGTTAAATTAAGTTTGGGTATTAAAGTTTATAATATTATTCAATTGCAATATGGGAAATGCAGGATCCAGTGTTTTCTGAGTTAAACTCAAAATTGAGTATAAAAGTCAGGACATCTTGGCCCCTGTTTCCTTGAGTCTTTTTAAAATTTGTCTCACAATATATGGAAGTGAATTAATGTCAACCTTAACTGTTTCCAGCTTCTCAAATGTAAGGATTCACCATTTTCTCTGTTGTACATCATTGTAAACTGACTGTTGATCAGACAAAATAAGCATACCTTGGGTTCAAGGGAATTATGAAGGACAATGCCATTGTTTTATGACATTAATGTCTAATGAAACACAGTTTTAGTTGCATCCATTACTCTGAACCTTAACCTTTTTTCTTTTAAAGATTCAGACATGTTCAGGTTACACAGCTAACATTTCATGGAGCAGAATAATTAAATCTGGTTTATGTTGCTGTGTAAACAAGAAATCAATCAATCAAATCTAAAGCATCAACTGTAATAAAAAAAGAGCTGTTATGGGTTTTAACTATGACTCTGAAATTCAGCTCTGTGTGACGGTGTAGCAGTGTAGTTTAACAATAACTCCCTCACAACATAGAGCAAAACCAAGACATTTCAGGGAGAGACAAAGCTTTTTCCTTACTAGTATATGTCAACATTTTTCTGTTAAGTGAGCAATTTCGCTGTATGACGACGATGAAAAAAATGCAGTGCATAGCCTGTATAGAGAAGAAAAAAAACCCCATAATTTCAGAAATAAAAACAGTTATTTAGATAAAATAACAAAGCCGGTCACAGTGGCATGTTGGGGATTGATCAGCCTGTAGTGCCAGTCAACAGAGAGATGTCTTATGGGTGTTATGCTGATGAGTTCCAGCTGTGCACACAGCTGTTTACGCGCAACACATCAATCGCACAGTGTGAAGCTGCTAAACACATACACTCTAAGGAGGTGTTGATTTTGCTATATTAAAGCTTTGTCAATTGTTCAAAAATAGTAGCCACAATCTTTTCTGTCACTATAGTGTTGGTCTGATTTGTGCACCTTCAAGAAGCTGCAGGGAAACACACTCCATAGCAGAGAGACTTCCCTTAAAATAACACTAATCACCTTCACTGTTTTTTTCTTTGCTACTGTGACTAACACAAACCACCACAACCGGAGCAGTCCTCAGGCTTCTTGACAGTAATGAGAACATCAGATGGAGGAAGCCAGTTTCTGCAAAGCTGCTTTGATTTAGGTAAGACGTCCTTCCACCTGCCATAAGCTGCAGATATATGACTGGGAATCCAATGTGGATGCTGTGACACACACATATCTCTCAGACACACAGAAACACAGAACTCAGAAAGGTGTTTGAATCTAGGAGGCTCTTCTCCACCTGTTTGAAGTTGTCAGTGCTCTGGTGTGATTTAACATTTTCACCTTTTCACTCTGGGAACAAGCTCATGGGAAAAACTAGTTGGGTTCCTCTAAAGCTCAAAGATCAAAGCTAGCTCTGTTTGATGACTCTAGTTCCTCTGTATATGGTTGGGATTAGGTGAAACATTGAGAAGAGGAATCATTCTGTTGGGTTAACATCCCTGTAAACCGCACCAGCTAAAGACAGATAATGATATAACAATATGACTAAAAACTCTAGGTAGAAACTCCCAAACAGACTTTTACACCTGAAATCTCACATTCACATAACATCACTTAAGCTAGCAGGTTACTTCCAAGCAACTTCAAAATAAAAACTTGTAAATCATGAAACTAAACCCATGTGCCTGCTAAGACCACAACAAGTGGCAGTTTATCAGATAACTATTATCCGACTAACAGGTAAATGAAAGCTTTGGCATTTTCTGTGCTATACACCTTCAGTGGGCGTCACACTTTCCCAAGAAACATCCTTTGCAACACAGGAAGTGACGCATTTTGAAAAATTTCTGAGGAAACAATGGTGGTATGTTTGGGATAAACATAAGAAAGTCCACTAGAATAAACATAGCATTTGAATGCTATTGCCTCAACACACTATGACCAAATGTTACTAAATATAAAACATGTGTATTTAATTTATCCAGCTAAATATGAACACTGTTCTGGACAATACTAGTGACGGGTACATTTTAAAATACTGCATATACAATGTTTTACAATTCAGCTTTTAAAACATGGTGAAAATCACAGCTACAGAGAGGAGGGTGTACCGTAGTAGGGCTGCAACTAAGATTTATTTTTATTATTGATTAATGATAATTCTTGTAGTGTATCGTTTCATCTACTTAAAATGTCAAAAAAATTATGAGAAAAACAGTTTTTTAAATCCCAAAGTGACGTCTTCAAATTTCTTGTTTCGTCCCAGTAACAATTCCCAAAACAAAAATATTCAGTTATTATCAGATAAGACAAAGAAAGACAGGAAATCCTCACAACTGAGAAGGTGGAACCAAAGAAACTCTTTTTTTCTTGAATATTAACTTAAATTAATATTAACTTAAATGATTACAGTTTACAGTAGTTTAAAGAATAAATAATAACATAATTGTTATTGTTAAATAAATATAATTTGAAGCAGAAATAATTAAAAACCCAGTGTACTTTTTGTATTGAAATACATCATTCTTCTCATAGCAACACATTATTTGATAATTTTTCATTGCACCCCTAAAGTTGTGCTCCTTTTGAAAAAGTAAGTTCAAGGCCTGAGGCTGCATGCTTTCTAAACCAAACACAACTGGACACATCTGGCCTTTGTTTACTGGAGCAGATATGATAGCTGAGTTCTCTGAGGATATTCCAGGAGAAGTATTTAATGTGAAAACTTCTCACATAATACCCACAAATGCAAATTCATTGCCAATTTGTTGGTTAAAATGTTTTGTATTAAGGATGAAAGTCTCCAGAATCATGTCCATTTTTCAGTGACTGTCCTTCTCACCCGAAATTTTCTCTTTCTTCCTCTCGTCATCCTCTTCCTCACTGTTTGTTTGACATTGGAGGGACTTTCCAAATCTGAGCAACAAGCTCTTACAACATTAGATCACTAACCCCTTATATTAAATATTAACCAATGACTGTATATAAAAGATGGACGACATGACAGCTCTCCAAAAGAGAAGCCAAACCAATCTCGATTTCCGAATCCCCTGGTAACTGGCTGCAGTATACATCATTAACCCCAGGCCACTCCATGTTAGAGGATGGACATGGGCCAAACTAAAAAATAAAAGTACGTGTAAAGTTACTTTTTTTTTTCAAAGAGGCTGTCTGTCTTTTTTGGTAGTTCTTATCCGGCGATGTATATTCAAGTGTTCATTTTTCTTACGGGTTTGGTTGAAAGTAGTTATTTGATGCTATAGAATTGGGGTGTGACGTCATGACTGACAGCTTGGGCACGTGAATGGGTGGGACCTCGATACCACCGATCCACTACTGCACAGACTCTGCCATCTTGTCCTGGTGATGTCATTTGAAGCCAGTGTGAGTATCCAGGATATTTTGGCTTCATTTTTCTACAATGGGAGGAAGTGGAGATGCGTCCTCCATCTTCACATACATTTACTGATATTAACAAGTCGTGCCCAGCCAATAGAAAGCCTTCACAGCTTCATATCCTTATATCCTGCAGTACAACAAGGGTAAGGATAAGGTTACTCAAACCACATTTAGCTTTTCTCTACTTTTTGGCTTTTGTGCTGCCTTAAAAATGATTACTGGCCATCTGAAGTTGAGTTGTAGGATAACATCTTTCAGATTAAACGGCAGTGTGAACATTAGTGTCAGGATATCAGATGATAGTGCATAAAGCGTTTTATACACTGGTAAACCGAGCAGGGTCAGGTCAGCCTCTCAAGAGCTTATGAGCAACCTGAATCTCTGGAGATTGACGGACTAGGAGGAGGGGAAAGATAAAGAGATCAGCAGCATGAGAAATCCTCTAAGGATCATCTGCAAACATTTCACCTTGGCTAAACAACACACCAAGGTTCATGTAATAAGAATAATGTCACAAGAGCAGCAGCATTTTATTTTACAATCAAATGAGTACAGATGATTCCTTCATAGGCTAGAAATATTTTCGACCTTTCTCCGGCTTGTGAAAACTAACTTGATGACAGAGGAGCTTTGGGAAAATTAGAACGTTTCTCACACTATATGTTATTTGCATCTAACGGAAGGTGTAATTACCGAGCCTAAAAACCACAACAAAACCAAAGAAACGGACTAAAAGTAGAACTATGATGTGTATAAAACAGAGCCTGTAATGGTGCATAATCCCTTCCAGATGTGTGAATCTAGGAGGGGCACAGCTTAAATGTCAATTTATCTCCACTAAGAGAATCCCTTGCAGTGAGCATGTGTATGTGCCTGTGTGCCTGTGTGTGTGTGTGTGTGTGTGTGTGTGTGTGTGTGTGTGTGTGTGTGTGTGTGTGTGTGTGTGGTTGATTTGACTTAGTAGGAGCATGTGTGAGTGTGTAGGTCACTGCACGTGCATGTTGGTGAAGCAGAGAGACTGACTGAGCAAGAGAATCCTATGATAAGCTCTTAAAGCTGTATCCAAGTATTTTTGCTTTCCTGGATCACCTGATTAACACCATCATATTCTTGCAGGCAGGGAGGAGACAGCCAAGAGCTCGGAGAGGAGAAGAGAATCCAAACAACACTGAAGCTGAAACACCTTTGCTACAGCACTGCATATGTCATAAAAGCTTTCAACTTTTGAATCAACTGTGAGTTTACATTTTGAAAAGCCTCGTGCCTTGACTAACCTAATCCATAATTACAGCCACACTAGCAGCATGACATCAGTCAGACCACCACTGAAATAACCTAAAAATGGATTGCCATTAAATTTTGTAAAGACGCTGTTCATTTCCAGATGATGAATCCTGATCAGTGTGGTGTGCCCCTGAGTTTTCACCCAGCATCATCAGGTCACATTTTTAATTTGTCTAATACTACTGACCTGAACATTATGTTTTTCATGTTGCACATTTTGATTAAACTCACATATTGGAAACATATAAAACAGATGGAATAGTTAAAATCCTCCACTGTTTGCCAGTTTACATTTTCTCTATTTTTGTTTGTTATTATAATTAGCCTGCTCATTGTAATTTACCGATTTGAGAAAACTGCTCAGAAGCCACCTGTTATTATTCATTTAAGAGGGAGGGGTACTCCAAAAAGTGAAAATGGACAAAAAGAAGAAAAGGAACTTTGACTAAATAGCCTGAGCTGGCTTCTAACTTATATAGACCAACTGGCTACACATGCGCTAAATGAGCTGCCACCCTTCAAAAAACATAGACGGAGTGTGTAAGACATGTTTAAGGCTGATTAATTAACCAATTAACTAACTGTTGCATCATTTTGATTCAATGTTTTTAATGGCAGAAATACCATTAAGTACAAGTAAATGCTTAGATGTAGATGACATAAGCATGAAGTAGATACTAGGACTAATATATGATGTAAATATGAGAAAATGTTAATGATGTGAGCAAAATGTACAAGATGAAATAATCTGTCTCATGTCAGGGGCCCAGGTGTGGCTTTCAGAGGACTGACCTGAAGGCTGGGGGGCTGTGGCTGCAGCTTGTCCTAAAATGAAACACCCAGCCTCGTACAGAACAAAATTACTGGTGCTTTTAGGTGGTCCTTGTTAGCTCATAAAGTCAGTTTATAACCAGGAAGCTGGTAAATACTCCGACAACTTCCATGGTAGTAGAAAGTATGAGCTGTGTTGTTTGTTATGTATCCATGGATGGATGATGACACCCGGGCACAGACATGTCAACACCCCCCCAACCCTCCTGAGAGCTTAACAGATTCAAACTGCATGTAGGAGCATCATTTGTAGTTGTTTCATGTCTCTTTTTTTCACAAGCCAAGGAACAATGTAAAGTAAGCAAAGCATGAGAGTTGGACTCGGGAGCAGGGAAAACTAAAAAAAAATATATATATATATATATAGAAGTTCAATATCAATATATTCAATATTATCAAACATCGGCCCAAGCCTAATTCCCATTTAACTTTTATTTCACAATTATAATGGGTTTAGATGATAATTACAGTCTATGTGGTGATTAGCAACATGTTCAGGCTGCTAAAAACAACAATGAGTTTATTCCTGGAGTCTATGATTTGCACTTTGCAGTGACACCACCATTTGACCCTTTCTGAACTGGAACACAACTGTGAACAGCCATAACTTTTATGTGGAAATATTTCTGAAATCATCCAGTTTAATTTCACTTCAATCTCCACAACAACAAAAAGATAGGCCACGATTCTACTCTTTCAAGCAGAAACACAAGGCAAAGTGTTGTGACACGCTGTATTTTTATCATTAACAAAGGAGTCAGTGTCTGTGCAGTAACATGCTGCCTATTTACTACTTTGAGCTTCATGGTCTCTGTTAGGCCTCTGTCTGTGGTTCAAAAATTATGCATGTGAACTCCACAAGACATACAGTACCTTAGAAGCCCTGAGGGCTCTCAATGTTTGTTACTGATAGTGTAACTGACAGTCTGTGGAGGAGTATCTTCTCATGAACCTACTGTACAGGCATGGACTCTCCTTTATCAGCTGGAGCATTCCTTTCAAGCTGAGGTCATGACTGAAATTTAAGCTCCCCTTTACATATGAACACTGATGAGTAATTCACGATCTGACCACACTCTGCTGCTACCTGAAACACAAGTGAATTATTCTCTTAATAAAACAACATCTGTGTGTATAAGGACACATGGGTCAGACAAGGCTTTCTGCTTCCCTGTAGGGTAACACCTGTTTTCTGCACTATGGAAATTATGCACGTCTCCATCCAGCTTCCAGTCAACACACACACACACACACACACACACACACACACACACACACACACACTTACATAAACACACGGAAAAACCCACACATACACTAAACGTCAGTTCATATTAACTTAGACAAGCACCTGGAGGTTACTTGAAGTCCTCCCAGATCATATTCTTCATTAATCTATAATTTTGTTTTCCTGATTATCCGGACTGTAATCTTCTATGTCACTCTCTCGCATGTCTGTCCGTCCTGGAAGAGGGCTCCTTCCTCTGTTGCTCTTCCTGCAGTTTGTCATGGTGCTGTACAGATTATTAACCCCCTTGAGGCAAATTTGTGATGTTGGGCTATATAAATAAAATATGACTTGGCCTGAAAAAAAGCCTTAACTTTATTAAAACACAGTCTAAACCTGGCAGAATTTTTGATTTAAATCAGGAACTATGTGATCAAAGAGTAAATAAACATGTGGTTTGATGCCCAGTCCAAATAGCATTATAGCATTATAAAAAGTGGTAAAAATACACAAGGACCTGGCACAGAAAAGCATGGCTATAGTTAACTGAATGGAAATTGCAACAATGGTTTCCTCTGCCTGTCTGTGTTTCATTCCAACCTTATTGTTCCAACACCTGAGGCAAAGCGTTTGAATTACACAGCCGTTTGTTCAAGCTTAAATGACACAAGCTGCTTGTGTAGGGGGGGGGTACTGCCTCTGCAGTGGTATGCGGCCACTGTTAGCAGTGACAGGAAGTCACTTCATAAAGGCCAAACTAAAACCGCCTAAATAGCCATATTCATATTTACCAATGTAAATACAGCTATTTGAAAAGTTTCTCATAACCTCAATCTCTTGACACAGTTTAAGTGCAAGAAAGGGTGGACATAGAAAAACCTCTGAGAGGCCTCTCAGTGCTCATTAAACGACGGTGGTTGCGGCAGGAAAAGGAAAAAGCAGAGGGTACAGAGAAGAGGAGGAAAGATAGCCGCAGGATTCATGTCACAAGCCTATGACAAACCTTCCAGGGATATGCTCATGCAGGCGGATACACTTAATCAAGACTGACAAAGTCCTCATACTTAAGAAAGTGTAAGAGACTTGCATTCTGGGACAAGCACCAAAAGAGATGTGTGTCTGCAAAGCCCTCACATCCTCTGGATGAGTGTAAGCCTTCTTAACCACACACAAAAGCCACAGACATAATTTTAGTGACACAAATTAGTGCAATCTTTACATAACAGAGTCAGTTTTAAGAGGCACAAAAATCAAAGAACCAGAAAGTTGGACTGAAATTGAAATTGACTTGTGCTTAGAAATCACTATATATATATCCTCAGGGTTTCTGCACTTACTTGGTCAAAATTATAATGACCAAAAATAAGAAATTCCAGGGGATGTTTTTTTCTGCAGCTTCTTACTGTATGTTTCTGTTCTCCACAGAGTGGAATAAAAACTGAACAGCACAATGGGTCCTACCGAATGTTGAAAAGGGTTAAAAAAAAATGGGAAAATATATTTTATCAACATTAAGAGTACACGGCTATGATGTGCTCAACATAAATGGTCAAGCACCAGAGATGTTGACGCTACGTTGCCAACTCTAAAATATCAGCGACTGTTTCCACAAATATGTCTAAAAATGATTAGAAAAATAAACAAAGAACACAGTAATGTTCATCTTTATTTCCCTTTCCTTGTCTACAGGATAGCAGGGAAACAGTTCTGTGACCCGCTGATTTGCTTTTTGCTTTGCTGCTTCACTAAAGCCACAGTGTTTGGTCAGCTGTAGTAACCCTGAAGCTGGTAGACACACCCAAAGTTTGGGTCAAGGACACTTAGGCAGGACAGATGCTTACTATCCTGAAGGTGTGAATGATTAAACAGATGGTCTTCCAATTCACTATACTACCCTCTCCCCAAGGAGTGAGCAGGGTGACGGGAGTAAGCAAGAAGTGACCTGAGAGGAGGGTGAAGCAGGGAAAAAAATGGAGAACATTCAGCATAAAATTCTGGCTGTTTCATCAGGTCATTTATCCTGGAGCTCAGACAGACACCGCCCAAACTCACCCATGATCAGAGCACCATAAACCTTCAGACCCATTCAATGCTGGAGGGGTTTGTGAGTCACTTAAAAGATAAACAACTCAAGAGGAAAGAAGAATGTCCAAGTTTTAAAACAAAGCAACTAAAACACAGCATTGTTCAAACCTGTTTCTTGTTTTTGTATCATCAGTGTGCAGAATGTTTCAGCCTCAAAGGAATATACTGTTTTACTCGCACTACTTTGACAGTAACAACTGTAATAATTATTATATAACCTAATGCACAACCTTTGCACCTTCACAGACACACCACTGTTATCAGGTGCTCAAAAAATACAGCCAGGACAAGAGAATGACGACAAAACCTTTCACCTCAGGGCTGGATTCAACTGTTTTAATACGTCTGAAAGTACAACCCCTTTGTACTTTAACCTCAACATCATGCCATACCATAAATCTATTCGTCATTCACCTGGGCCTCTCTAAACAAAGTCTGATTGTTGTTATTAAATGTGAACTAACCACAGCCCATTAGAAGGGAAAAAGGAGATTTTTTTATACAGTCACAAAGTGTATTTGTCTTTATTGTGTGCTTTGTGAGTATGTATCAGCCTAAGGTTTTCCAACTGTGAAGCATGCCACCCCAGAGGGGAATGGGACAGTTAATGGGGGTTGAGGAGGGAGAGACATTAAGCGAAGATGTTACGTAAGGTCAAAAGGAAAGGTGCACGCCATTGTTCTTAAAACAACAGGAAATCAGTTATTGTAATTTCCCTTTACCGTCACATTTATTCTGCAGTCGAAGCTGCATGTGACTCCACTGTACTGTATGTGACACACATTCAGTAACTCCTGCAGGCAAGTAAGGTACTTTAAAACCCTTCATGCCCCAATCTGAATCAAAATTCATGGGCTACTCCTTCTCAGACTCTGAGCAGGCAGACATGGCAAATGGACTGCACTCACACAGCGCTTTTCTAGTCTTGGAGACCACTCAAAACGCTTCACAACATTTGCCACATTCACCCATTCACTCACACATACATACATCACACACACACACACACACACACACACACTCATGCACTGATGGAACAGCCATCACAGGCAATTATCTTGCCCAAGCATACTTTGACACCAGGGATTGAACCACTGACCTTCTGATTAGTGGGCAACCCGCTCTGCCACCTGAGCCACAGCCACCCCGACATTACGCACATATTTATATTCAACATGACTTTCTGAGGATATCATTATCTACTACATCCATTGAGAATTAACATCCATAAATCTTCTTAGAAATTACAGAAAAAAATACGGCCAATCCAGTGATAGTTGTCTGTACAATCTTGGGTACACTGCCAACAGGAACTGCTAAAAGCTAATTCTGGATACATTTAATGGTGCACTATATACAGGATTAAAAGACAAACACATACAGACAGAAATCTACCATAGAAAAATGGCTATTATACATTTGTTGAATAAATAAAAAGCTCTCTCACATCTCTTTCCATCCCAATCTGAAGTGTTTACAGAGATTAATAGAAAACCCAGAGTCACAACCTCAGGAGTGTAATATTCCACCTTCTCCACAGGAATGCTCAGACCTCAGTCAGGTGGTTTTTCTTTCTGCATTCCTCAGTGGGAGAAACACACCTGTGGGCGCTGTAGTATTCCACACCGGCGACTTGCCTACCTGCACACACTGATAGGGTTTCCACATGCAGTGCAGAGGTGATGTGGGCTCCTGTAATAGGACCCACAGCTCTTTATAGAGTAGAGAGATCCAATCTATCCCGCCAGCCTGTCATCTGGTCTGGGACAGCTTGGATCACTGTCCCAGGCCGGCTCTGCATGGGAGCCCAACAGACTGTGAGGCACAATGGAGGTTTTGTGTGCTACTCAGATGGTTAAGAATGCCCCTCACCTTTAATTACAGACAAGAAATCTGCTGACTCAGACAACTCAGGGTATCTTTAATGTCTATGGTCAGAGTGTTGCAGTCAGGGTTTAAAAGTGCAAACTGTTTCCATAGGTGTTTCGAATAATTACAAAACTGTGGATATTAAAAATGTCCCATGGTGCAAGCCTGGCGTGATTACGTCAAACAAACGTCTGTTCTGCAAACACAAAGCAGCGTTAGCGCTGAGTTCTTGTCCCAGGGGTCGAGACTTCAGCTCCAGAGGTCAAGCGTCGATTGCGCAGCCACTAATGGACATACAGTACACTAGAAAGGCAATGATGCTACACTGAAACTAAACCATGGTTATATAACACTGTTAATGATTTCCCCAGAGAGGAGGACGGCTTTGTCAAATGTTGTGTAAGTGTGTGAGTGAGGGAATGAAACAGACACATGAGGTGAAATACACAAATGTCTGTGACTTAAAATACGAATTTAACTATATTTCAGTATTCATACAGGCATCGCTGAACATCCAGATTTGGACAGGATGGCAAACCACAAAAGCCATGCACAATACACCGGAGACAAAAAGACAGAAAAGTTTGGATCTGTGGCTGTGGCCTGCTCCCTCTGGCTCTCTCTCAGACAGATGCAGACGCAGCAGACCGTGGGCAATGGGTCAAGCTCATCTAACACACAGGGAGCACTTCCAGAAATAACCCCATCTGCCCATGAGTGGTGCCTCGCTCTCTCAAACAACGACCCCCTCTTCGGTTTACATAAACACTACATTAATTTACAGAAAGAAATAGAGCTGGGAGGATTAGCTGAGTAATCAATATTTTAATCAAAACCTGTTGTTTTTTCAAGCAAATGGTCAGATTTTTGTCTTATGTAATAGTAAACTCAATATCTTTGGGGTTTTAGCTGTTAGTGGCAGAAACAGGACATCTGAAGACATGTGATTTGGCATTTATTCATCTTTTTTGGACATTTCAAAGAGCAAACAATTTATCCATAAAGTTAAATAACTAACAGAATCATTGAAGATGAAAATAATCCTTACTAGAAAGAAGCACTATGAGAATTTAATCTGCAGGTACAAGACAATCAGCAGGAAGCAACCCACATAAAGTGACAGAGGCCTTTAGATCTTAGGCTGAGAAAGTAAAGAGTCAAAAGTAGGGATGTAACTGAAGATTATTCTCTGGATTAGTGTATAAAATTGAATAAAAATAGTGAACAATAATATCCCACTGAGTCCACGGTGGTTGATGTATCTTGTTTTGTCCAACCAACAGTGTAAAAGCCAAAGACATTCAGTTTACTGTGAGATAAAACAAACTTTTTTGGCATTGTTGCTTGAAAAATTACTTAATCGATTTTTTTCTGTCAACTGATTAATCGACTAATCATTGCAGCTCTAATCAAAAGTTTGGGATTTTGCTTCATTCAAGGAGCCTGACGGTACAAGGTGTGTGCTATATGAAGAAGCCCTGGAGCAGCACTCACTGTAAGTGGCCTAATCTGTGACCCTGCAGGTCTGACCCAGAGTGGCTTTACTGATGTTAGACAAATGAGGGCAGGGGGACTGTCAGGGCAGCTTCATGTCAAAGCCTGTGAGAACTCCAGGCTGCTGTGGGGAGAATCTGAGCACCAGCAACAGCAACACTGCTCCGCTGCCCCACTTCACGCAAATCACACAAATTGTTATGAGCTTATAATGCTGTGCCACATGGCAATTATGAGGCAACTTCCACTGGGATTTCTAAGCGCTTTTCGGTGTGTGTTTGTGTGTGTAAGAAGAGAGAAAGTATGTTATTATCCCACACACACACACATGCTGTTGACTTTTTTCAGTTTTTTTTTGTTAGGCCTATTTCATTATTCTCTTACCTTGACGCACAGTTTTCAACCTGACGGGACCTTGGTAGCACTTCATCAAAGTTAAAATGTCATAAAGGGGTAATCCAGACACAGGCAGCCCCTCGACCTCCAGGAGCAGCTCCCCTTCGCACAGTTTACCGTCCTGGTAGACCACAGCATCCTCTCCGAAGTGCCCGATGTATGGGAACTCTCCATTCTCCGCTCCGCCGCGCAGCTCCACATTCAGCTCCCCAGAAGCGTCCCGGATAACCGCGCACTCGTTCACTTTAGTAATCCAGTGGTTCTTCTTTTGAATGACTTTTGACATGGTGACTCAGGTCCAACCAAATCCGTTAGTCCCGCCGAGTGGTGTAAAAATCAGCCGATGCATAGCACAGAGATGGTCCCAACAGTCAGTAAACTTCAGGGTGCCTGTCTGTCTCTCTGAGTTGGCGCATTTTCATCCTTCTCCTGAGCCAAGGCATGCTGCTCCCGACGCGTGTAAATATCCCGACAGATCACAATCCAGGTTGTTGTTTCTGGTGTTGTTTCCGCATCTTCAACAACAACACACGCTCCGACTCCTCGCCGTGGGATCGCTGCCCGCTTTACATTTAAAAACTCTTCCCCTCATTAATCCTCTAGTTCTGTCTCATCCTCTTTCGAGTGTTTCCTCCCCCTTTTCTAAAAACTTTTTCTTCAGGATAGGAAAACTGTTGCCGTTCACGTAGGCAGTGAGCAGGTTGGGCTGCTCACGCACGGCCAGCGGCGCCTTTAAGCAGGTAACACGACAAGTTCATCCTATTTGCTCCTGCTCTCAGGATGGAGAAATAGTGGGAGGGGGGCGCATGCGTTCAGCTGCTGCTCCACAAGGGAAAATCCTGTCCGTGCCCACACCTACCGGGTCCTGAGGCTCCTCCCCACCAGTCGGCCTGCGCGCCTTTCCAAACGGATTTACTGCGGCCTCCACGTCTCATCCCCCAGGAGCTCCGGCCTGTAGCAATTCTGTATCCATCAATAATTAAAAAAAAAAAAAAAACATGGTTTTCCTGGTTTTCTTTGCCGAGCTGCAGGTTTATTAAGGTTGTTGGTGCAGACTCCAAACAGCAGGGGAGCCCTTGAGTGATTAGTTAATTGTATGCACACTTTATTTGTGTTTTTACAAGAGTCTTTCAGACAAATTCAAACTGAGGTTCTACCTGACATTTAATGTATTTGCGTTCATTTGTTCTACAGCACATAAACCGAACCCTAACCCCTAAACCTAAGCCTGTTCACTCAAAAAAAACTGTTGGGTTAAAAAAATAACCCAACCATAACCCCAACATTAACCCCACACGCTCTGGGTTGGTTTGACCCAAGTGCTGTTGTTCATTTGAGTGAAGTTAACTCCATAATTAACTATTGCTGGGTTACATAGTAGCCTTATGCTGGGTTAATTCCTGTCTCACTGCCTTGATAGTTTTATATAGGCTATAAGGATAACAACATCGGCATATTATATAACATTTTTTAATTGTGCATTTAATTACACTTCACAATTTTCCTGCCAAAACAAGTTATTATGCACAAATACAAATGCAGATAATATACAATGAACCACATGTTAGAGAAACTGCCAGGTGGGGAGGCACTGCTTGGTGTAACTGATGTCAAACATTATGAAACATCTACAGCCACCAGTCAAGAGTGTGTTGATGTCTGTCATCAATGTCATGGCCTAAATTAACAGGGAAGGGCTGGCACATTGTCATCTCATCCCCACGGCACAAAATGTGCGAAACGGTTGGCTGGTGTCTGCATTTTGTAGATACTCATCCATGCTGGTTAATTCCACATCAGTCACCAAAGATCACTGATTACAAACACTGAATAAACATTTCGAAATATGGCCAAATTAAGATATGTGAAAGGCAAACAAATCTCTCTGTCTGTGTAAACTAAGTGTAGTGTAAGCTATTGTGAAATAGTAGTTTGGAATAGTAATTTTATCATTTTTAACATTACTTTAATCTTGATATTGTCATTAATATTAAAACACATAAACCCCCACACCCACACAGCTATTTTGCATATACCAGAGCTTACAGGCAAAGTGTTAAGTGAATACATGACATTGATTGGAAGCTCCTATTAATGAATACACAGGACTGATGAACATCCCCTGTGCTAATTAAAAGGGCTACAGATAAAACACCAGACCAATTTAGCCATCAGCAACTTCAGTTATACCCATGTGTTTAAGAGCATTAAGCGGTGCTGTCATTAAAGTCTGCCACAAATCAAATAGTTGGCAGCTGAACTCAAGTTGTCACTACAGGGTTATCTATAAAAGTAATTTCGACCCAGAATGTTTGAAAGCAAAAAGTACACTGTGACTGTAAAACAAAACTCATAAATGAGAAAAAACAAGAACACTGAATTGAGATTGAAAGAAGAGAGATTGAAAGAATATTCATTTTCTACACCGCTTATCCGAAACCGGGTCGCGGAGGGGGGCTGGAGCCAATCCCAGCTGACATTGGGCGAGGGCGGGGTACACTCTGGACAGGTCATTGAAAGAACTGAGTAATGAAATAAAAGAAAAAAGCCTAAGCCTAACCCTAACCCTTAACAGGACAACTGATTTCAACTGTCTAGATACTTTTTAGTTATAATTCTTCTCACACAGTCTTTTTGTTTGCCAGTTGTTATGTTTTCTCTTTTACTTTTTTTTTTTTTTTTTTTTTGCCTAATTTATCGTATGGTTAGGTTGTTTACAGGTTTTATTTTACATTCACGATTTGTTATTGTTTTGCTTTCAAATATCATGCCCCCAATTATGTTGTCAAGCACATCGAGCATACAAACATCCACCTTTAATGAAGCAGAAAAACTAAAGCAAAACTTACCGGTGTCATTAAATGACCTGTGGGACTGTGGGTCTGAAGACTTTTCCCCCTATCTTGTAGATGGACCGTCTGAGCTCTCTCACCTTTAGCAACTCAATAATTTGAGCATAATACATCGTGTTGCATCAACATTTAAATATTATGCTATATACGACAAATGATATGATGATATGAGCCTAATAATGCCCAAACCTTAGCAGCTAATGGTAGCATTATATAGATTATTATTAATGGCACTGCAATACTTAGCTTCATGCTAGCCTTCTAATGTCCAAAGTTTAGCAGCTAATGCTACCCTAGAAATTTCCAAAAGTAGAAATTAATGCTATCCTTACAATATCCAAACAGAAGTTTAGCAGCTAATGCTAGCCTTATAATGTCTGATTAATGTTAATAGCACTGCATTACTTAGCTTCATCCTAGCCTTGTGTTCCATGAGTTAGTAGATAATGTTACTGACATGTACATTTATGAAGACCAAGTGAACAGCTAATGTCACTGGCACCATGTAATGTAGCTTAGTGCTACCCCTTTTCCAAGAGCTAGTAGATGCAGCTAGCCTTGTAATATTCAGAGGTTAGGGGGAATTAAAGATATCTTTGTCATTGTAATGTCCAGGAGTGGGCAGCAAATTTCAATTGCACTTACATCGGTCTTATGTGTGTGAGTGTGTGTTTGTGAACAGCAACTGTGAGAACATAAATCTCAGGTTCTGTTTAGCACTTAATCTCTAGCACTGCAAAGATTTAATATGGCCAGTTTGTACGTAGTCCTTTCGGTGACAGAATTTGAGCATGATGTCAGAGGAAAATGGCCGCTGTGAGAATAGGGTCTATTGTCATGTAATGCCTAATGTAACTGACTTTAGCTTTACTTGACTTTAACTTTTTGACACCCAAAGTTAGCTGCTAAAGTTATTGATTTGAAAATGATGAAAATAGATGTTTAATGACCAAACCTAGCAGCTAATGTAACTTACATTTCATAACTATTACTGTTTCATTTTCAATTGTGATGACTGTATCTGAGTAATAGGGTGGCAAAACCACCTACCTACAGTTCTATACCTTCTTTGAGTTCATTGAAAAGCCTGTGGCACATGTTCCTTGGTCACCTTTCCATGGGACAAATTAAAACATGACTTTGAAGTAGAAATTTAATAGTTTAAATATAATCACAGAGAAATACCAATATGACTTTGATATGACTCTATGAATAATCAATATGAGTAAGTCACTTGAGTTGACTCAGAGAGGCCAGATTACACCCTTTACCCTGACACATCAACCTCCCACACAAACAGGGACACACACTACCCTTCCACAAATGTGACATATATTTCTCAATATACTTGTTGTGTAGCCTTTTTGACAAGTTCTGAGATAATTTAGTGGTAATTGAGTTAAGCATGAAATTCCCATAATGTCTGTAGTGTAAGTGTGTTGCACTGAAGCAAAAAACAACACTGTTTTTCTAGCCCCTGAAAAGTTCACACTTTGTAGGTCAAATAGATTTTCTTCAGATATCCCTAAAAAGAAGCAAAACCAATTTGATTTTAGGCAGAGAAAAGAGTCTCTGTCAAAGTTCAACAGTAACATTATCTGCCATGATGCAAATATGTGGGGCGTCTACAGTTTGGAAAGAGCAAGGAGGGATCAGGTGAGAAACACATGGCACTGCAGGGGAAAAACAGGCTCTCTGTGTTTCCTGCCTGTTCAGATAAAGTACAGTAACTGGCACTCTACCACAGGCTGTGAGGGCACTGGCCTGGATAGCAGAGCATGAAAGGCAGCTTTCCATCCCATTTCATCTCAGTGTTGAGTGCTGGGAGTGTTCATGTTGATTCAACTGTGTCACCTTTACCCCTCCTGCTAGTTATATAGAAAATATTTGCCTCAAAGAACGTGGCTGCCTTTCTCTGTTTTTATTGTGTGGTCTGCATTAACTTGAGTGATGTGTGTATGTGTGCATGGTGAACACAACATATATGACACTTTAATTTTCTCTACTCTGTCACAGGTCACATTATAGTCTCAGTGGGGAGAGGTAATGGTTGTCGGCCACTGAACATGACACACATCTAGGGCGCTGACATGCTTTGACTGGTGAGGTGGACATTGTCTCTACCATACATCCCTGAGATTAAATGACATCTGAAAATTCCTCTTAAGTCTGTAATGGCACAAGGTACATGGATGTAAAAGAAAGAGAATGGCTGACAGTGGCTACTCTTATGAACTTGGACTTGAAAATGACGGCCCGTCACTGCAGTGACTGGTCAGAGAGTTCAGAAGTTTCATTTTGGAAAAAAAACTTATTACTGGACAAGTGGCTCAACAGGATGTGCAGCAAAGCACATTGGTTTGCAGTTTGAATTTGGGTTTGTGTGTTTGTGTGGTTTCTGAAAGGGGAGAAATAAAAAACAGAGTAAGAAAAGCAAAATATAAATAATTAAACCCAGTGATTCTAAGGATTAAATGATAAGCAGGCCCACACTGTCCACAATACCTTATCCCATTTGAACATGAACTCCAACAGACAGCAGGCTTTCAAATAAGACATGATGTAAAAACATTCAAGTTGAATGCAGTGATATTAAGCACAGGCTCAGCACAGGTGGAAACTAATACTACAGACATTTAGTTGCTTTTAATTGGGTTTAATTAGCATGGCCAGCAGTGTCAGACATGAAAACCAAGCAGAATAATTGTCTGAGGGGATGAATATAAACAGTGAAGATTAACAGTGAAGCGTTTGATAACCTGCTGTATAATTTACAACTTTCTGGACTGCTGTCAGTAATCACTATTTCCTGGCCCACCTGCTTTTTTTGCCACACAACATGAGTAAATTTCACCACACAACGTTTGGTCTGATGTCAGTCAAGCCAAGTCCTATGGAGAAGTCTAATCAGGAAATAAGAAATAAGTGAAAATACCTGGGCTGGTGCACACTTGATGTCTAAAAGCATCCTTCTGTGAATACGATTCCATGTCAAGATCAAATAAAGTCTTTACAATTTCCTCAGTTGATTGCTTAAAGATGTTGAACATTTATCCTTTTAATAACTTACTGTATATGTGTGTTTCAGTATTTACTATTTAGTAATTCATTTTTAAAAATTCCTAAAATAGTTGATTTTTAGAAATAGAATTATAATTATCTACATATTGTTTGTCCTCTGGGTGTTAGATAAAGTCATCTTGGTTTTAATGAATTTTATAAATTCAATAAAACCAAATGCCAACCAAAATAACTGGGGCCTTTATCAACCAGCAAACAACAAACAACTTACAGCCTGACTCCATCTTCAGTATGGTGACTCTAAACAACATTTACCAACTTGTACAAGTTTCTTTTATAAGAATATGAAATGAACTAACGTTGTTTACCTAATCATTTTATTATTATGACAAATGTGAAAGCCTGACTTTGGGTGGCACATAAAGGTGAGGCTGTGGCAAGAACTGGTGAAATAAAGAATGCAAAGCCCCCATCACTGTGTAACCGAGATTGTGTTTATTTTTATGAGTGACAGTAATTGGCTGTCCAAACCTCGGGAATGCCATGAATCAATTCACAGCGATTAAATATTAACCAGTGAGTCAAACATTGTATTGATCCGTTATGGCAGTCAGAGAATAAAAGATAGACGATGCTGGGATAACTCAAGGTGTTTTACTGAATCCCATTGCTCACTTAACAAAATATTAGCTTACATGCAATGATTTATGAATTGTCTTTCTGAATTTATTCATTCATTTATGATAAATTGTTTTAATTTACCAGGTCCTTCTTGCTCCATTTACAGTGAGGGTTTCGCTCCATGCATATGATGTCCCATGGCAGACTGACCATCCCACTGATCCAATTAATGGAATATTTACCCAAATTCTAACTATTTCTGCAGCAAACTATTAATAATTTATCACTGAACTCCTATTACAATGAATGACCACTTATAACAATGAAAAGGATGTTCTACCTTTTAACTTTAATTAATCAATAAAGTTTGGAATGATGTTAAACTTTTCTAAGGAAATATAGATCATTAGTTGGTGCATTATAGAAAATATTATACTCCTCAGATTTTATACTAAAGGAAGTCATCTCCACAGTGTGAGTTGTGCTGCAGTGATTGTACTGGCACATATTATCATGTTTAGGGATACAAAAAAGTCTCTTCTAATCAATGATCTTTTATTTAATGAATCAAGGTTACAAAAAAAAAATAATAATAAACTGCTTGTTTGCCTGAACAATTTTTTGCCATTTAGGGGCAGCAGGAACAAGCTTTTAACTTAACATTGTCATTGTCTCAATCTATCTAAGTTGAGATGACATCTTATGACACCAACTTTTGAGGGAAATATCTGGCTGCTAAATGCTTCACTATGTCCAGCTGCTAGTCGCTAATGGACTCTATCAGCTGTTTGGTGCTGGGCATGCAGTGCACAGTGGATTTTTTATTTTTAGAGCTTTTTGACTGAAAACAGTTGCATGAAGCTGCATGAAGCCAAGGGGAGCAGTAGATTCAGGTGATAGTTTTCCAGAGGTTCATCACTATGAGCAAACCCTTTCACATTGTCACAGAGTTGTTTGATAGATTTTTATTATAAATTACGAACCCAAGCAGCAGCTTTTCATAACCCATAGCTACATTTTATTGCTAGGTGACCACCCATAGTAGTTATGAAGGGGGAAAAGGAGGAAGTCAGGTGCATGGTTTATATATAGTGCAACAAAGTCCTTTTTTTCAACCCAAATCATGATCTTTTCCTGAACCTTATCATGTAGTTTTTATGCATAAACTAAATCGTGACTGTTAACTGTTATGTTGTTACCGCGACGATGAAGGTCCGGTACACCTGCTGTCGTCGTGGTCCTATGGCTGACACAGGTTGTAGGGACACACAACCTATATGGTGGTCTAGGTTGGAGGACTTGTTGAAAAATACAGCCTAATGCTGCTTTAAGTGAATGTTACTGTGAAGTCCAGTCAGCCTGCAGTGTGTATACTGGGCAGGCTGATGCCTTCAGTTACTTTCTAATACATGTGAGAGAGATTAGTGTAGCACAGTCGAACAGCTGGTCAGTGGAGTCTAGAAAGATATATATCTGTTCCTCATGCAAAAAATGTCCACATGCCCTGACTTTGCAATGTACACATTTGCATCAGATCAAGGGTATTGAAAAGCATTGTTTTAATCTCATGAAAGCTGAGACACAGCTACAAATTGTGGAACACAAAGCATATTGACACGAAGATGAATTGAGTGGCTATTTGTAATCCAGAGAAACATCTGAGGGGCACAATGTTTGTGTGCAGTGGAATCATGAGAAACAGACTCTGGTACACCTGTGAAGGATCAGATGGCTGGAGGGTTTCTTAAATAATGCACGAATTACCAGGCAAATTCTCATAGTCCAGATGTCTCACAGGATACAAGGTTCAAATCCTCTCTTTTAGAAAAACCTGTGATAGATGCAGCGAGCTACAGTTACATTTTAATGAGCACGTGTGTGTATATTGTGCATACACAAACAACATTTGCTCATATAAAATGTTAATGTAGCACAATTGTATGTTGGAAAAACATAACAGTTAAAATGAAGTGCTCCTTAAGACGTCTAATATGGTAATCACGATTGTCCTGTCAAAATGTCTGCCTGTTAAAGAAGACCAAGGAGAGCGTGGGGGTGGGGACCAAAGAGATGAAGATAAAGAGCTGAAGGCAAACACAGGAACACAAAGTGACTCAAAGACAGCGTCAGAACAACAACACAATGACAGAAAATGACATATCACAAGAGAGAACTGTTTATAACAGTGATTTTGAATGCTCATTAAAAATCAGGGCATTAGTGAGGCTGTTACACACAGAAAGTGAGAGCGGGGATGGGACAGACACATGATGACAAAGCGACAGGAGTTTTCATGCAGAGGATGTTGTACTCGGGCCATCCATTCCCCCCCCCCCCCCCCCATCCCTTACATAAGACACACGCTTGGCTGCGGGCGTAGAAAACAAGGCCTGTCCCCATGCATTGAGCCTTCCCCTTCACTGGTTCTTAACCATGCAGCACACAACAAGAGCAGACAGTGAGCAATATTGAATTATTCAGGCGCAGGGAACATTGCAGCAATGGAGGGAAGAGGGCTGTGTTGACTTGATTACTCATACAAATTCCCAGTGTTTTCATAATGAATGTGAGCACTCCAAGGATAGAAGGGATCTGTATTTAGCCTACTACACTATATTCCTATTATAAGTACCTGTTTTAGGTAAATGTGCTTTACTTAAAGCTGCACTAATCAACATTTTTACATTAACATTGGATCAAATAACTACTTGTAAGTTTAAGAAGTTAAACAAACCCACAAATATTTATCAACTGACTACCATGCAGTTCCATCTCACTGCATCTATCAGCTCATTGTTTTGGTCTTACCCCTCTCATCAGTGTAATATCCAGATGCAGCAGGCAGACCTAAAAGAATACTGAAATGATATTCATCGGCTGCATAGAAAGTAGGCCTGTTCAGGACTCTCTCATGCATTGCATGGGAGATAGATGTGAAAGTTCAGAGAACCAGACGTACATTTGTCTAACCAACCAGTTGCAAAGCCAGAACATGCTGTTTGAAAACATTTCAGGAGTTTCATTTTCTCGCCCATGTTAATGAAAAGAAAACCAACATTCAAGTACCCTGCAAAATCTAAGCAGAAAGATAGGGCCGACAGTAGCAGTGACGCAACAGACGCACGGTCACATGCATGTGAGCCACAACAGTTCAGCAATGCAGTCACCACACACACACAATGCAGGCAGTTTGTTGCACATTGAGGATAATCCTGAGATCTTTGATGGGTGATTAGAGTTTACTTGTCAATCTTTCGTTGAATCAGCTTCTACCGTTCTTAGATCAGTTATGATATTGTAGCATTATAATCATGCACAGACATGTGGAAACTAAACTGAAGCGTTGTGAGGCAGCAGTAGCAAGTAAACAAGATACTTACTCTGATTTATCCTCTCCGCAGAAGATCTATAGTAAGTTTGAGAAGTTCAAGAAAGAATATTGTTACAGGAGTAGAGCAGCTCCTTTCAGGAATAGCTCAGTATGTAGATTGTGCATGCGTTGGGAAATTGAAAGATAGAGAGGCTGGCGACTTGCGTTGTGTCGAAGTCTGTTTCCCCATTGAGATGTGTGTCCCCAAGGGTGTTTCCTTTTGCACCCCGTCTTGGTGGTTAAGGTTAGGATAAGGTTGGGTTCGGGTTAGGGTAAAGGGAAACAAATCTCAACAGGGAAAGAGACCTCAACATAGCACCAGAGCAGAGAGTTGGCTAGTTAGTTAGCAGTTAGCAGCATAGCTGTGAACGTACAGTGCAATATATGTGCACTTTAGGCTGTTTGTCAGTAAATAAATGCTATAACTCCTCAAGGCCTTTTCCCTTGTGCCTACAATCCTACTACTACCACCACAGTCCAGACTATGAGCCAGGAAAGGTTAACAACACTGAGGCAGGAAAATGCAGGATAGTGCATTGTCACTGGAGTGTATCACTGTCAGTTAATGGTAAATATTTTGAAGATTACCATAGAAGTGGTTATTAGACATTTTTCCTCCATACTGCACGTTTGATATGTTTACTGTCAGTTCAGAAAAATAATACTAAAACGTCCTCAGTCAGGAGGGAGAAAGGTGAAGACGTCCAGACAGAGAGCAGCAAGATACAGGAGAGAGACTTTCAGCACAGGAAAGACAGGCGGCACAAAATCACGAGACAGGTCAGGTCGGGAATTTAAGAGAGATACATTATTAGATATCATATTGCTACTTTTACTTCTGGTTACTTTTCCCACCAGTGGTGTCCACACAAACACATTCCCTGCTGCCATGCTAACACACAACAGCAGATCTTACCCCTGATGTATTTTATTAGCAGTCACGAGATTCACATCACCGACAGACCTCATGCTTGGTTTAAATATATTCCCTCAATGAGATAATAAAGCTTTCTCAGTCCTCTACTCATTATTAACTCACAGTTTTCAAACAGGGGACATGCAGTCCAACTCAGCAGTGAAGTGGACATGAAAATTGATCTCCCATTGTGCTACACCCATAAATCATTTTCTGAGGCGCAAGTACAGTTTTTCCACACACATTTGCACATTTTAATAGCAGTCCTCCACTGTCAATAACAGTGCAGCTGAGTCAAGGGCAGCTTGACAAGCTTGACTTCTCTGTGGCTAGCATAAGATCCCAGGATTATTCACAATAAGCATCCAATAAATGCTGTTCTTCCTTCTGCTTCACAGCCCTTGTCAACAAGACAGGGCAAGGGAAAGAAACGATAGATATAACGGCTAGTAGTCATGCTAGCTTCCAGACACAACAGCCTGCTACCAGCACAAGAGGGCAGTAAATTACAAGATGAAAGCAAACAGGCAAAATCAGATCATTTAAAGGGCAGAACACTGTTGTGAGACATAAGGAAAGCTATTGCTTCCAATTCAGTATCGGTCTATGATGTCTATTTTTAGATTTAACTGGTCATGCACTGCTTGCCTTGCTTTTCCTGGCAGCATTCCACCGCTTCGATGTTAATTTATTTTCACATCACATGATGTTTGTGTTTAAGAGCATACGAGGGGAGACCTGGACAACTGAAGAACTACTCTGTGTCTAACTGTGCTATATTTTTTACAACAAATGAAATTCTAGTGTGCTATTAATTTCCCCTGTTCCTCGAGATCCTTTTAAAAAAATGCATCCAACTGTGCGTATGTCTGCAGTTATATTCTCATGGACACATGCAGATCTTCTTTGAAAACAATGATCAACCAAACCAAATAATGTATGTTAATGAGCAGTATGTCATATAAATAACAGTCCCATTTTTCTGTTTTCTCTTTTTAATCTCATATCTATTAAATCTTTTGCAGTGTGGAGGTAAAAATAAGGGACACTTCTCCCTCTTAGGCATCCGCAATCTATCTGATGAGGACTGACAAAAGGTAGAGTTATATTGTAAATAGGGCAGAATTGTATATGATAGAGTTTATATTTATCAAAATACAAAAAGTAAAAAGAATTTTTTTTTGCCTTCCAAAGAGCTCATTGTCAAATTTTGTGATGAACATTTCATAAACTCATTTAAACCTTGGACTGGATGATCAGCATATCACTGAACCACTTATTTTATTTCTATAATTCCTTCTGGTAACAAACTCATTTTGGGGTAAAAAGGCTATTGGCACACAAGACGTGATGTTTTTTTATAAACTGACCAGGAAAACAAATATCAAAGACACCAATGAAAGCCAAAGTGCATCAGCAGAAAGCCAAGAAATAAATTATAGTGCTCAGCAAACCAGTTGAAAAGTTGAGCTTTATGTAGAGTGAACATTGGCATGTGTTTTGTGAGATGAAATGCAGTCAAAGAGCTGGACTGATATGAATAATCTTCAATTCAATTGATTTTGAGGTTTTGCTCTCAGCTGACATGTCTTCATCATAATTATGTTATACTTTTTTTTTTTTTTGGTGCGTAATGACCTCTACAGCCTGAAAGAGCTGTTAACGCTGCTGCACCTTTTGGAGCAGTAGGTTATATGATTTTTTGGTTGACGTTTGGGGAAATACTGGCAACAAAATTCAAGACAGATTGCTGGGACATGCAGTGCAAAGCACCAAAGTGCTTGTTACAAAAATAAAGAATAAACAAGGTGCTACAGACAACAGAGATCACAACAATAGAAGTGATGCAATGAGAGATTTCCATTGTTTGCCTTCAGTGATGAATCAGCCCGTTATTGTAAACACCACACAGAGGATGTTTGGTGGGTGTGAGGATATGGGCACTTGTTGTCCAGGAAGTCACAAAGCTAGGCAATTAGAAGAGAATGCCCTTTTTTTTAATGAGGATATCCTTTGAGCACAATCCTGACACGTGATCGAGGTAACCACAACAACTTTGAGAGAGCCGATTCTTTAAAGATTAAATGGAGTTGACAGATTGCCTTTATTGTTCACTGCCACACATTATAGACATTATTAGATTGGTGAATTATGCAAAAAATGAATTTATTTCAACTGGGGAAAAGAGAAAAATAACCCATGAATCCTGTGTCTTTATTGTAGAATACACACTTATAAACAGCTTGTAACCTTAAAAAAGTAGTTTGACATTTTAGGAAATATGCTTATTCAGTTTCTGGTGAGGAGTTACATAGAGCTACAAGATCAGTGTCTGTTAAATATAAGGTAACATCCAGCAGCTAGTTGGTGCAGCTTAGCACAAAGACCGTTTTACAGTGAGTTAGGTTGTGACAATTTCTTGGCTGGGAGCAGCTGATGGGGAACCAGAAGGTTCCTGTAAGTTTCTGCTCCTAGCCAAAAAATAGTATGGCACCACCTGTAAAATGACATTTTACACTTTTGAATGTTATACAGACAAACAAATGAAAAGCAACATGTTGATTAGTAAGCTTTAGAGATTTTGGAAGGCATATATTTTTTCTTATTTTTACACACAGTCAGATTTCTTATTGTTTCTAGTCTTTGTGCCAAGCTAAGACTTTGACTGTAGCCTTATTTTAACAGGCAGATATGAGAGCGGCTTTGATCTTCTTCTAACTGTCCACAAGACTATGAATAAGCCAATAAGTACTCCAATGTAAACGGCCTTATAGATTGTTTGTCCTTAACCTCTGATATGAGCCATGCATTTCCTGAACCAGCACCCCCACAGCAGCAGGAGATGTACATACACATATAAAATAAATAACTAACCCTTTTATTATGTGCCATTGCTATGGTAAAGGATTTATTAGGTTTATATACAAAAACAACTTGGTTAGCTTCTGGGAAAGATTTTGGAAAGATTTGGATTAAGATAAACACATCATTCAGGTTTTTGGATGTACTTTATGGTGATGTTTAAGGTTATTGAGCCTGATAATGTCTCACGTGACTGCTACATGTTGCTTAACAATAAAACGTAACTATGGGTCGTAGTAAGCTGCTTGCACAAGTTACTTGTGGAGTTGTTTCTTACAGGAGGATAGTCTCGAATAAACACAAATTCATTTCTTTAATTATTTTTTGGTAGTTTTTTTTTGTGTCAATTTCAATAGAGAAGAACTACATGAAAACACGACATTAATATACATATTTATTATAGTGAATTTATTAACAAAGAGTTGCCTATTGACACATCTAGCAGGAGCATCACTGTCATTCATTTGGAGTTGTGTAGTCAAATATTCTCTCTTCTTTTAGCTGTGGTTTTGTCTCCACCAGCTCCTGAAGGGACTATCTGGCTCTCTAGCTACTAAAAGTTGCTCTTTATTGCTGAATTGGTAGTGTACAGTGGGAATATCAGAGCATACCAAACCAAAACAGTGAACTCAAAGAAGCTACGAATCTCTGTAGAGCTGCAGAGTTGGGTTGTAATTGCTGGTTGGTTCATCAATATAAGCAACACTCTTATATACAAATATTGATCAGTGCAGCTTTTAACACACAGATCTCTATATGTGAGTGCTCTCAGTTTATGCATGACATGTTAACAGATACAGGGAAAACAAAATGACTGCAACTTATCCAATGAGCTCTTAAGACATACCAACACTGGCCTACAGACGGCTCCAATAATGCAAATATAAAAAATAACACAGCAGACTCTGAGATTGAAGCCCATATTTGACATAAATGATTTACTCCTGCGTACAGCAAAGTTAACTTTTAATTAATCAGATGTATGCTCAGAGAAAGAATAGCCAATCAGAGCTATAGATGGACCCTACATCTGACATATTGTAAATTTTTTATGTTCTAAATTGTTGTTCTGCAAGAACATATGTGATTATATTTGTTTAAAATGTTCATTTCATTATGAAAGTATGAAATCTCTGGGGATAATTAACGTGGAAACTTAACAATAATCTAATATATTTTTAATGTGTAAATGATGATGAAATAATAGCAAAAAATGCAAAAAAAAAATGTATAAGGACAATTTAGTACCACACTGACAAGTGCAGACAATGATGGTGCTTAGGCAGTGATTGCAAAAAAATTCAATGCCTGACTTATTCTTGTTTGTACCCCTGATTAATGCCAAAAAGGAAAAAAGTGTTGTAGCATCCAATCAAACGATAAAATGCAAATAATATATTAAAACTTTTATTATTAAACTTTTATTATTATTATTATTATTATTATTATTATTATTATTAGTAGTAGTAGTAGTAGTAGTAGAAGCAGTAGTAGTAGTAATAGACCTTGGCCATATTTCCATTTTATAAATTGGAAGTATGCTGCACATTCAGGTCCACTGCTAAAATGTTAATGTTGCCAAAATTTCTGATCTGATTTGACCAGATGAATCCATTTAAACAAAGTGACAAGATTTATTTTAATTGCTGGATCTTTCTATAAGCCATATGTTCTGACTGCCTGCAGCCTGACTGGCCTTGTTTTTGATATTAGTGAGACTTTGAAGTATAAAACAGTTGGCTTCACAAAGCTTTATACTCTGGCTTTGCTCTCTCACTTATTGAATCATTTTGGCTCCACTGCTGCCACTGCTGGGTGTCTTTTTATATCAGCTGGCTGTAGTTTGTATCCTCATCTTTTGATGCTGTGCACAGAGCCATAAAGGCACGCACACACGCGCACACGCACACACACGCACACACACACACACACACACACACACACACACACACACACACACACACACACACACACTGGCTATTTAAATAAGTATTCAACATGTCATTTTTTTGTAATTAAACACAGCTCCAGTTCAGTAAAAGGCAGACATTTGTAGTAAGTCCTAAAATTCTCATAGACAAAGACATTTTAACATTTCAATCGATAAATAAAGTTATGTTTAATAAATGGGAATGATACAGGTAAAAAGTATTGAACACACTAAGAAAAAGCAGTATACCAAAGCAAGACAAGACAGCAGCTGATTTCACTGAGTAGTTCTGCCTCCAGCTTGTGTAAATCAGATTCAGCTGGGTAAGTACATGTTGGTAGGTCAGAACATTTGTGGAAAGAACTGAAAATCAGGAAGCTTTCCTGTGCCATGCCACTTTATTAAACATAATTTTATTTATGGTATAAATGGATAATTGTAGTACTTATTATGAATACAGATGTCTGGTGAAAATGTCATGTTAATTGCAGCATTTGAACTGTGTTTAATAAAAAGAATACAATATAAAAATCTGACAGGATATTAGTGGAATCAACTAATCTGTTCTTGTTAATGTAAATGTGTAAGTTCAACTGAGAATGTATAGTTTTGATTTTCAGACCATTTGAGAACTTCTAAACATGAGCTGTTTTTATTTAAAGTCTTTTGACTTGAAATGATGAGTTGAATAAATGAACTGCTGAATGTTCACATTAAGTGAAGTTTTTAAAGAAACAAAATTGGCATATTTACAGACTTCCCAGCATCCATTGCTTGTGAGTTAAAACTCTCCAGAGACTCTACTTTTTTGTGGTTTGATGAAAACATACATGGTGCAAGCCTGTTGTGTGTCTTTGATACATACAGAGGTATAACATGGTTACTTACTTTTCATTCAATCCCTACTCATGAACACTTTGAATTAAACAGTGACTGAACAACAGTGTCTACCATCCACAAACCATGGTGTGTGGTTGCATGGAGTGCTGGCAAACTTGCCATTATTAGTAAAGATAAGGAACCTATCAATTACAAACATTAGTCCACTTGATTTAAAAGTGTAGGTTCATTTGTTGCCTTCAAATTGTTGGTAAACTTGAAATGGTGTGAACATAGTTTAAGTTACCTTGTCTTAAAATTGTGAGTTGAAATAGTGGAACTTCATGTTTGTTTGACAAGAAAAAGCAAGTTTTCTTGGATGGACAATGTAACATAGCTGTTTTAACTCAGTATCAAGTTTACAACAAGTGATCATTTAACAACTTCTATAGTTTAACTTTTTTTAAACCTTATTTTCAACTTGAGTTTATGCAGATTTTTAAGTTGAACTACATGAATAATTTTTACACTGTATGTTAACATGTAATAGTTATTTTCCCAACTGTGTAACACACACAAGAAAGTTCAGGGTTTTATTTTTCACTTCAAGCAAAATATCAGTTGTACAAATATCTGTTTACAGTAATGTATTATTACCCTAGCTGTATTTGTAGAGTGCCCAGTGTGTAGACACAGAAGTAACTGCACTAGTGAATGGTATAAATGAATAAGTAATGAAATAGCATGTCAATAAGATGTATGAGGAAAACAACTAATGATCAGAGCTACTTAAAAGTAATAAGGCAATCCACATGTTCATTACTGTGTGACTGCGAGGCTACTGATATTAAATATTAATGGGTCCAGGTGATGGATTGGCACACTTTGTTGTGTTGCAAACACTGAGCAGCAAAACAAGTGCAGTTGCCATGGTTTCTCGTGTGTTAAGCAGATGTTTTCTGTCTTTGTAGACCACCTGTTTCCTGAGAGAACTCAGGCTGGGAATTGAAGTGCATCTCTACAGGGCACGAACCAGATATCTGTCATAGATAAGCCACAGATTACACATAGTTAGATTTACCTGCTTTTTTACAGACTGGAGGCTGTTCTTATGTAGCTTATACAGTATTTTTTTGCAGCAAACATTATTTCATATATTTACTTTTTCACATTTATTTTTATATAAATATGGAAATATATATTGTTTCATATCTAAATTTTTCATTTTGTCCTTTCCCTTATAATTTTTTTTGTTTTTGTTTTGTTTATTTATTTTTTCATTTTATGATAAAATAATAATATATATAGTATAAAATATAAGTAATATATGTATGTAAATATTCTTATTTAATTTAATTAATTCATATTGATTCCATTTTTATTTTTGTCATTTTTTATTATTTTTTAAATTATTTTTATTATTTTAGATGTTATTTATTTATAGTTATTTATCGTGCTTTTCCTTGATTTGCTCTAATTATGCTTACCTGACACCCCTAACTTGTTTGAAAAGAAGTTAGTCTGTTTCAGTCCCTTTTCAAAGAAAACATTTTGACACACCACAGAAGAAAAAGCCCAGGTGTAAATGTTAAAACTAATGATGGCTAAATTCCAAATCACTGTGTCAGCTTCAGGGTGCCTGTTCCATTAAAAGGCAAAGCAGGCAACATACTGGGTAGTTCCTCCCTTTGCTCTTCAAACAGCCTCAGTTCTTCGTAGCATGGATTCCACAAGACGCTGGAAACATCCCTTTGAGATTCCACTACACGTTCATATGACCACATCATTTCTGCAGATTTGTCAGCTGCACATTCATGCTGCCAATCTCCTTTTCTACCACATCCCAAAGGTGTTCTACTGGATTCAGATCTGGTGACTGGGGAAGCCACTGAACTCATTGTTATGTATATGAAACCAGTTTGAGACAACTATTGCTTTGTGAGGATGAAGCTGGTATGAATGACTCACCTTGTTCCAAGAAAACATTCCCTACACCATTACAACATGGGTGCCACAGCAGAAATTGGGGTTCATCAGACCAGCCTACTTTCCAACTGTCCAGTTTTGGTGAGCATGTGTCCACTGCAGCCTTAGATTTCTGTTCTTGACTGGGGAACCCAATGTGGTCTTCCGCAGATGTAGCTCATCCATCTCAAGGTTCAACATGTTGTTCATTATGAGTTGCTTTTCTGCTCATCATAGTTGAAAGAGTGGTTATCTGACTTACTGTAGTCTTTCCGTCAGCTCCAAACAGTCTGACCGTTCTCCTCTGACCTCTCTCATTAACAATGCATTTCTGTCTGCAGAGCACTGGATATTTTTTGTTTTTGGCACCAGTCTGAGTAAACTCTAGAGACTGTTGCATGCGAAAGTCCCAGGAGATCACTTTAAGAAATACTCAAATCAGCCCATCTGGCATCAGCAATCATGCCTCAATTATTTATTTATTTATATAGTATACCACCAGAATATAGATACAGAAAACAACAATTTCAAAAGGCTACTTTATACTTTTTTGAGAACCCTTTAACTTTTAGTTTTTCATTTATCACAACTAAAATAGACTGTTTCAGACACCCAAAATGTAAATATATGATCCCCATATGTCTCTTTAAAAATTTTCCAGGCTGAAATTTTGCAGAAAAAGGAAAATTAAACAGGATTTATTCTTCTGCCACATGGTTTTGTGACCCTTGCATGTTGAAATGTATTCTATTCCCTAGTCTGCCCTGATGCATTTTTAAGTCCAATGCCGCTCCCTGCTGGCCAGGAGTTATACAGCATGTTTACTCCCCGAGAAGGTCTACAGAGTCAACCTTGTGAAAAAAATAAGACATTCATTTATTATGATAAATCAACCTAAAAGAAATAAAGAATCTCAAAATCTCACAGTGCTCTTGGGGATGAATATCATGCTGCTGCACATAAAAGATTTTTTTACTACCTCTTTTGGACTCAAATTCTACATTTTCTACCTCCTGTTGTGAAGGCTGTCCCACATATTTTCATACATATTGTCTCCAGATGGAGACAATATGCTCCTCCTTTCTAATTTGGTGTTCATTGTCTGCAGATTTGAAAATACAAATAAGCATTAAATTAGTGAAACCAAATTACAGCTCTCTGCTTTTTGTACACTTAATAGGATGAAGAAACTATTTACACAAAGTAATCAAGCAAAGAGTGAGCCACAAACATCCAAACATTTTGCATTCAGTACCAGCTGTTCGGTATTTTGATCTTTTGAGGCCTTGGGAGTCAGAATTGTTTGTTTGAGTGATAACTTCCCTTCAGTCTCATTTCCTGCAAACACCCACAGCTCTGTTTCATATCTTTCTTATCATGATAGATAGCTCACAACCCTACAAGATCCTCTTACGTGAATTCTGCCTCTGATGTGCGTCAGTCAGCAGAACCTCGTTCCAGGTTTCGTCTGGTGCATCTTTTTCAACAGCCTCATTTTTCAAAGACACATTTTTCTTGCTTCTTTTCTAAACCAGAAAGTTTTAGAATTGCCAAAGACTTCTAAGGATTTCTATACAGTCGATGACTGAGTATTAACTAGATGTGTAGGCCTCTGAGGGAATGTGAATTACACCCAAAAACATACAAACAAAGTTCAAAGAAGTCATCTTCCAGGAGACAGCTCTACATTTCCCATGCCCACCAGTATAGTGGACTTGCTGGAGAGGTGGGAGGCCAGGCAGGAGTGACGCATGGGTCTCTCTAGGCAGTGTGGGAAAAAGACTTCTGGGTTCCATTTAGCCAGGCAGGTCAAATGTCAGATGTCTGTGAGATTGTCCCCAAAATGTCCTGTCAAAACCAGCCTGGAAGAGCTAATTGAAGGACAGATAAGACACGTATAATGGCCTCCTATTAAGTAAAATGCATAATCTTAAAGCTGCACTAATCAATATTTTTATATTGACAATGGACTGAGTAATTATGTCATGTGAAAGGCATCACTTGTACTGATAAACCCTCAGATAATTATCATTTAACTGTTTCTTAGCAACTTTCAAGTAGCTAATTGTTTTCGTTTTCCCCAGCAATTCAATTCAATTCAATTCAATTTTATTTGTGTAGCGCCAAATCATAATATACATTATCTCAAGGCACTTTACAGGGTAAGGTCAAGACCTTACTTTGTTACAGAAAAAAACCCAACAGTTCCCACAACGAGCAAGCACTTGGCGCTTTAAAGGTGCGGCAGTCAATTTTTTGGCCACTTCGGGGCAGCAAAAACAAGCTGTAAACACAATATAGACATAACATCACCAATTTTTACCATTAACATGGGAAAAATGTTAGCAAACATTTCTCTACCAGATAGAGAGCATTATTATCATTCATTTGGAGTTGTTGGTTTTTAGATTTTTTTTTGCTGACATCAGATGCCTGCTGCGGCTTACAATGATGCTATGTGTGTGTTGACAGTAAACCATAATAGTAAAGTTGTGGGCCAATGAGCTGTAACTTGCTGTAAAGCCCTGTAAAGCCGTGGGAAGCTGCAGATTCAAGTAATAACTCTCTGTAGGTCAGTATCATTTCATACAAAAAACATGTTGATTATAGCCACTTTAAAAGAAATGAGTCGAATATAGAAGCTGTTTTCATATTTCTATATTCACAAATTGTACACAAGAAAAAAACAGGTATTGCTTCCAAATATGTAAAGACCATAAATCACCAGTCTTGCTGCAATACAGTGTTGTTGTAAGTCTCTATGAGCCATGTGGATCCACACTATCATTTTCTAGAAGCTCAACCCACAGGGAGTATCTTAGTGGCTGACCCCTGACCTCTTTGATGGCTGTCCGAGCTTGTTCCTGATGTGAACCCCCACATATCTCCTGGCTCAACTGGGTGGTCGGTACAGTACCAACACACGACCCTGTCCTGACAGGCCAGATACTGTGGTAGTCCTCCCTGTGGTAAAACCCAGTAAGAACTAGCACAGAATGATTAGGTGTTAAAACTTGTCGAGTCTGAGCATCACAGCTAGGGGTACAGTGCAAAAACACAGGATACCGCCAATCTCCTGCAACACGTAATACACTCAATATGGGCCCCGACTCTTGCCAACAACTTCTATCAAACACCATGAACTGAACTTACAGATGTACTGCCCTTCCCCCTTTTGACTGTTTTTGTGAAAATCAACACTAAAGTGGTGTACAAGCTATACAATACAAGAACACGAGGAGGAGAAATCTCCAGTAGGGGATAAACAGAGAGTTATAAAACCTGTCTTGCTTCACAGATAAGAAATTGATGACTGTGGGAAAAAGAGGCAAGAGAAGCTAAATGTTGTCAGCTGTGGCAAAAATGATATTTTTGCATATAACATTTTAACTTGATTGTTAATTCAAACATTTTCACCAAATACCAAACCGACCATTTTATAAAACGAGAACACCATCGAGTGAAAGTGACACATCATCACATGCAGGAATTATGTCTTAAAGTACATGTAAATCGAGGTCTGCAGCAGCTGAGATTTAAGATGACTTGCAATTTAGCAACATCCAACTAATCTGGATACTCTGACAGCTCAGAGCATCTGTCAGTCCCTCCAAAGCTCTCACAGTCTTGTAGACAAGGTGTCAAGCCTACCAACGTCAGCAATCTCAGGAGCTCTGCACCCCTGTTTTCTGTCTTCAGTGTTTCTTAAGGGGTCAAAGTTCAGACCTCTCACTGGGACCTGTTTATCACAGGAGGGGTTGTGTGACCAAGGCAGAAGGGTAGAGGGGGTGGGTGGGGGGAGGGAAGCAGTGGTCACCTCTAGGAAAGCTCCCAGCCAAAGTCAGTGGCCCATGGGTGAGAGCGTGGTGAAGAGGACATGGTATAAAAAGAGCTGAGGGACCAGACAGCGCAGAGAGACGGTGCCAGCTTTCACCAATTAAGTTTCAATAAACCTGGAATATTCACAGGACTTTGCATATACAGCCTTCAATTTTTTATATTTTAGCTTGCTATCAGAGAAGTCACCATGGCACTATTGACGAATTACTGGATGTGTGTGGTTGCTCTATCACTGACAGTGACCACGAGCCATGCTTTGAGAAGGTAAGAAACCCATTCTTTCATTTACCTGCTTTGCTTAAAGATGGAAAAATGCCAGTGAGGGCTTAATATTGCAGTGACAGCAAACAACAAAACAAATGACAGGAAAACAAATGTATTTTATTGATTCATTATAAAAGTTAATGTTTTCAGCATGAGCTTAACATATGTTTTTGTTTACTCTTTCTGGGTAGGCTCTGAGAGCTAAGCAGTCTGTACTGCATTAAACCTCAGTGTCATACTGGGACGATGACCAGGCACATGTATCAGCTGTGTAGCATGAAAACATACTTCACAGACGCCTTTCAGTTATCACATCCATTGATCCCATGAGCATATATTTTGTTTCTGTCAGCTGAAGATCTGTTTTTCCTGCTCATATGTGTCCAGAATTAACCTGAAGAAGATGCCATCTATCAGAGAGACACTTCAGGAGATGGGTGTTTCTGTAGAGCAGGTGTTAACTGAGCTGACCCAGAAGAGCACAGCCAACAACAACAATGGGACTGTTCCTACACCTCTAACCAACTACTTGGATGTGAGACGCTTTTTGGTATTTTATTGGTATTCTTTTGGTATTTTGTACTGTATATATAACAGAACAATTCTAAAACTTATAGTGAAACTATTTGATTCATAGAGAGGATTCTGAGTCATACAGATTGTAGGAATCAAAAGCAACTGGATTTGGTTTTAATGTTGAAGACAAAAACAGACTTTGGCCTAGAAGGTTAGAGCGGCCACTCATCCAAGAGGCTTCGTCATTTTTCTTGGATGGGTGTTAAAACATCTTAAAGACTCTTAAGAGCAGATCCGTTTGTCTTCTCTGTGTATGAGTCATATTCTTAATGTCATATTTCATATTCTCAAATTACTTATTTTATAGGGAAAAGGGATTTTAAAGAAATATTCAAATAATGCCAAACCAACACAAGAATGTACTAGTTTAGGAAAGTCTGAAATTTCATCATAATTTTACATTTTTCCTGTTTATTCCCAATAGACTCAGTATTTTGGGGAAATCAGTATCGGGTCTCCAGCCCAGATGTTCAATGTGGTGTTTGACACAGGCTCAGCCAACCTGTGGGTGCCCTCACAAAGCTGCTCACCTTTCTCAACGGCCTGTTGTAAGTGTCCCTGTGTACACGTACAAGCAGGAAAATAACATTTACCTAAAGTAGCAATAAATTGATATAATATATAATCGTAATGTATCAAATCACACTGAAAGGGGTCGCTCACAGTGATGAACCTACAGGGAACTGTCATCTGATCTGCAGCTCTCCTCAGCTTTATAGTGTGTTTCAGCTCATTGTTTAGCTGTCTGGCCCAAAGCTCTCATCGTGTCATTTTCAGCCCCAACAGGCAGCTGTTTTCAGCTAAAGAGCTCTAAAAACTCATTATACACTACCTGCCCACCTCCAAATGAGAGACAAACACAGTTAGTGACTAGCTGGTGAACCTAGAGAAAAAAAGAGAGCGAGAGAGCTTAAAAGAGAAAAATTGGATTTAAAAGCTATTCATCAAGCAGCAAGACACACAACTCCAAGTGAGTGATAACTGCTGGATGTATGAACAAGAAACTGTTTGCAATATCTACTTAAAAAGTGACAATACAGCAATGTTGTGTTCACAATTAGTGGCAACAAAATCAGTTATTGCAAATTTAAATAAATGAGGTAAATGTTATTTTCAAATAAATGAGATGTTGAAGGAATCATTCTTAAATAAAACTTCCCGGATACACAGTTGTTCTGTGACTCAAATGAATTTTGAACTTTTAGTTACTCACAACAGGTATGATGCCTCCAAATCCTGGACTTATGTTGAGAATGGAACTGGTTTTTCCATCCAGTACGCCTCTGGAAATGTCCGGGGTTTCCTGAGTGAAGATGTAGTCGTGGTGAGTTCAAAATCAACAACTAGTGAAATAAATGAGATTCTTTTTTTCACATAAATGCTTGAACTTGTAAAACTTTTGACCTTCTGCTTGTTTTATTCCTGCAGGTGGGTGGTATTCCTGTGGTGCAAGTGTTTGCTGAAGCAACCTCTCTGTCAGCAATGCCCTTCATCTTCGCCAAGTTTGATGGAGTCCTGGGGATGGGTTACCCCAACGTGGCCATCGATGGCATCACGCCAGTGTTTGACCGCATCATGTCTCAACATGTCCTCAAGGAAGAGGTGTTCTCTGTCTACTACAGCAGGTGGGCCGAACTCACTCACCTCCTCTGGTTTCTCTGCCATTTTGTATGCAGAAGATAAAATGTCATTCAGATTCACAAAATGTGCTCAGTAAGAAAACATAGACTTTGCTGTAGTAATTTTGCTTTGAGTGAGACCAATATGAGATTCTTTTTAATGTAGTCATTGTTAAGACTTACATTTGATAAACTGAAGGAAATATCTAAAATTATCTGGTCTGAACATCTGTCAAGTTTATGTTCTGAAATTACTTGTATAACTGATGGAAGAAAAAGAATTAGTGACGAAAAACAAAATATCACGAACTACCAAGAGCTAAATCTGGATCTGGTAGGGACAAGAGGATGTTTTGAAGAACACACAAAAATGTATGTCTATTTTCTCATCAATTTATGATGTTAGTTCATGCCCAGAAGAAACCAGCTGAAAAAAGATGATCTTTTCCTTTCCTCTGGGAAGCCTCATAAGAATGAGAGTTCATAAAGTCACAGTTTAATCAGTGACAATGAGAATATGCACATCAAAAGTAGGCTTAAAGGGTGATTCATTTATTGCTTTCAGGGACCCAAAACACTCTCCAGGTGGGGAGCTGGTCCTTGGCGGCACAGACCCAAACTACTACACTGGAAACTTTAACTATATGGACACCAGAGAAGTGGGAAAATGGGAAGTTACCATGAAAGGGTAAGATGTTTGCATCATACGGTATACGTACTGTATATGTGTGTTTATGTGTGTGTGTGTGTGTGTGTGTGTGTGTGTGTGTGTGTGTGTGTGTGTGTGTGCGCGCACCCATTCGGAAATCTGTTTCATTTGCCATCTCTTCTTTCATTCTTTCAGAGTTTCTGTAGGAACAGAGATGATGTTTTGTGCAGAGGGCTGCACAGCTGTGATCGACACAGGCTCCTCCTACATCACAGGCCCAGCCTCCTCAGTGTCTGCGCTGATGAAAACCATCGGAGCACAGCTGGATGAGAGTGGAGTAAGTTATTACACACGCAACTTGTTTTGCCACACAGAAACACTTGTCTGTTAAAATTTCATCACCCATAATTTTGTGTTGCTCATCAGTACAAAGTCAACTGTGACACTGTGAAGACATTGCCCAGTGTCACTTTCCACCTGGGTGGCCAGGAGTACTCACTCACTCAGGAGGATTACATCCTGTGGGTAAGGATGAGAAACACTGAATGATTTTTGTATAAAAATTGTTGTGGTGAAATATAACCAAGTACAGTCACTCAAGTATTGTCCTTTGAGGTGCTCTCCACAGTATTTCCATGTTATCTTACCTTATACTTCTACTCTGTCCTTTTTCAGATTTTTACTGCACTGCCTTTATCTTACAGCTACATTTAGTAATTACATTGATTTTTACAAACAAACCATATAACCAACTTGTAAAATACGAGCTAATATTATGAATTAAATGCCCTGCATTGGAACACAGGTGTTCTCAGTTATGTGGTAAGATCTGACCTGTGGTAAACCAGGTCAGGTTTCAGTTGTAGCACAAATCCCAGCATGTAGCACAGAGCCACATGCTGGAATCTCAGTTCACTATGTACTAATATAAATGTCAAAGTCACAACCTGGCTCACAACAAATCAGTCTTGAAAAAACAATTGTTTTTGATTTTTTTACACTTACAAGATAATTTGTGTTCACAAGATAAAACAAAAAAACGAACAAGAAAAAATAATGAATAAAATCTCTCAGGACCATGGGGACTCAATAATTTACCTCTCTTAAAGAGAACACTTTTATGTTTTGATACTTTAAGTATATTTTGCTGTTCTTCTGCTCAAGCTGAATTATGATTGCAGGACTTTTACTTGTAATGGTGCATTTTTCATGATAGTTTTGCTACTTTTACTTATGTAAAGGATCTGAGGACTTAGGTAGGTAGGTAACTAGGTAACTTTTACAGTGGCTTATCATAATACAAAAAAACAAACTGCTCTCCGTGTCCACAGCAATCACAGATCGAGGGGGATGTGTGCACCGTCACCTTCAGGGGCTTGGATGTACCGCCCCCTACAGGTCCCATCTGGATTCTGGGGGCCAATTTCATTGCCCGCTACTACACAGAGTTTGACCGTCGCAATAATCGCATAGGCTTTGCTGCTGCAGTCTGACAGGAAGTTAAACATCAGCCATGCCTGTTTTTCTTCTCCACTATTTTTGCTGCTATCTCCCAGTGTTTTCATGATGCTTCTTCCTCCAATCCTTCCTTCCTTTGCAAATCGTGCTCTCCTATTATATATTAATATTTTGTATGAGTTGCACTGAACGCCTTCTGAACATGGTTTTATTTATAAGCATTTACCGGCAAATGTGTGTGTGTGAGTTTGCTGATTATTATCATACAGCGACAGTGGAAATCCATATCTGTACTGCACTGACGTGACAAGAATAAACTTGTTTACTGACGTTTCATTCTGCATCCCCATTGTTTCAGCCCAACTCTGTCCAATGTATTTTGTGACCATGAGAAAGTCAGAAACAGATCACTGTGGCAGAATCAAACAGCCACACCACATCAGTCGCAGGAACACTTGATTATGGTGATTATGAATGCCTGTATATAAAAATTTCTATTTTTAGGTAGAAAAGGGGAAATGTGTGGCAATCATGTGATGTGGAACACTGTCTCCAGAGTTGCCTCCACATATTGCGGCTTTATTATTATTAACCAACAGTTACAGCAGGAGAGAGTGGCTGATATACTGTAACGATTATATTTTCCAAATCAAATGATTCTTTTTCAAATTTGTATCCTTTTTCAGCCTGTGATCCCTGACAAATGAAAAAAAAAAATCTGTGGCATTAAGAATTTTTTGATGTAAAAAAAATCTGTCACCCAGAAAATCATAGTTAAGGGCTGAAATCCAGTGTTTTTGGTATCAGAGTAAAGCTCATCAAGGTTCTGAACTACGACATTCTTAAGGAGTAAACATGCTTCTTCAGAGAGATTTAAAGACTGACTCAACAAAGACACTTATTTCTGCTTACTTAGCAGGCAGAAGAGACACAAAGATAACGAAACAATAAAAACACACATATTCATCAGACACTTTTGTCAGATCTTTTTGTCTCATTTTCTCTAAATTGGTCAGGAATGTCCTCTTATGCTACAGTGAAATGACAGTAGGGGAGTCATGCTTCCTTGCTCTCACATCCATGAATTGTCTGCTTTGGATTTTATCTGTTGATAGTCTCAGAGAGGTGAGGGTGGATATGTCTGCACTGGTGTTTACTCAAGAGTATATTCAAACCATTGCAAAAACATCTCTCTCAGTATGGGTCAAGAGAAATATTCGGTTTGAAAACCTGCCAAAACAACCACTCAGACACTAGGATATATTTTTCATAATATTATTTTTTTCATTTTTTTTTATTTTTGACACATATTTGGTAAATAAACATATAGCTAAAAGCTTGATATACAAAATCCATACTTTGACGCTTTCCAAACAAAAGCATATAAGTGATTCTTATTGTTACATATTGTTTTAGTTACTTTTGAACTGTTGACCTTTTGAAACCACATCTGTAGTTATACAAGGCTACATTTTCAAGACTAACCTGTCATACAGTGCAAATGACATGTCAAAGGAAATGTTCATATATATTCATCTGTGCAGTTATGGGAATAACATTTATCTGGTTTCTTGCTGAGAGCCAGACGAGAAGATCAATGACTCATATTTGTCCGTTCAGTATGAAGCTGGAACTAGCAGGCGATTGGCTAGCCAGACTGTGTCCCAAACTAACAGAATCCACCTGTCACCACCTTTAAAGCTAACTCATTAAGATCGGACGTCTTTCTTTCATTAATATGTACAAAGCCAATGTGTAAAAAGGCAGTGTTAATTTAAAATGTTGTCAGTTGTCTCATTTTAATCGAGGGCACCCCAGGGGAAATTCCAGAAATGTCAGCAGTTAGTCAAGTTATTGTGGATATTTTCCACAATTACTTGGACCCCCATCCTACCCCCAGAGTTTCATTCTGGACATTTTGTGCTACAGAACAGAAAACATAGAAAAACACAGAAACACAGAAAAGTAGCAGTGGTAAAACTAAAAAAAGTTCATGTGAAACAGATGGGAACTGAACTGTTTAATATAAATATTCCTGTGGTGGAAGGGATACGGCAGAGTATTGTCTAATGTACTACTGAACTTCATTGCACTTTACAGCTGTCACCTTCCTGCACAAGCTTGTGTTAACTCTAAATTCACGAGTATATGACGGCTAAAGTGTATTTATTTCAATGTCTTTGTGTACATATTAGAGCTTTGGTAATAACTGTATGTTTTAATGTGTAAAAAAATACATAAATATAAATGAATATTAGGTTTTAAGACTGTTATTCTTGATGCTGTAACATGAGCAGCATGGAACTCATTTTAAACAGTCTTTATGTTTTTGTGTAGTCTCCTCTCCAACAATGCATCATATTTTATTTGTTTATCACTTGTTTTGAATGTACGAGGTTAATCTCCAAAGTAACAACTAACAAAAATTTCCCTCTGTAGTACTCACACTGTGTAATCACCACCACTACATTCCACAGTATGACCAGTAAATGATTCAGATACATGAGTGATGTTGTTAAGAGGAATGTGTTCACAATACAAAGTGTAGGAAGTCAGCTCTTGTTTTAATAGATCCCAGGCCAAATGTTTTTATGTTCTCTGTTTGAGTCCGTTGATCTGTTATGAGAACGATTCCCCATCAAGAATAGCCCATAAAGGCATTTATGTGAATGTGTGGGTGCATTTGTGTGTGTATTTCTTGCTCGCTTGGGTTTGGTCAGGTCTTCAAAATAATAGTACACACCCACTGTCTCAATAAATCCAGTTAAAAAAAAGTTGAGGATTCCTTAAGTAGCATGCCTCCGACAGCACCTTCAGACTTCCACAGTAATCTGCTGATCTTCTCCTTAAGTATTGAATGTGTCTTATTTGTCTTGCTCCGTTTCACTCACGTGGGAGCACTCAATCACTGCATTTACGGAGGGGAAGCGAAGGTACATGGCCCCTGAGCAAAATTTTTGTTCTGAGAGTTCAAATGTGAGTTTTCAATGCAGGCTGCTTTCAAGGGATAGAATTTCAAGAACATGAGCAGATGTTACCCGCACAACCCCATCGAGCATCCGCAGGCTGCCTTTGTCTGATTTTTCATTTAAAAAGGAAATAATTCAATAATTGCCACATGTGTTGACCGAAAATACATTATTAAGTGAATCTACAACCCCAAAATCCATTTGTTATCACACATCTGCAGAGACCAGGATGTTGCATCTTGTCAAACAGAAGTGAGATGGGAGGTCTTTAAAAAGGGCTGTCTGTCAGCAGAGACACTCTCAGTTTGAACTCACTCCGTGCAGGAGGAGCACACCAGGCACTGCTTTGAAGAACAGCGCCACATGACGAAGTGTCAAATATACTTAGCAGCAAATTCCTTTCTGTGGAGTGGAACTGAATTTGTGAAAAGGATCTCTTTGCTTCAATGTGTGTGACAGAGGAGTCTGGTGTTTTCCACTGTCAAACACTTACCAGATGACCATCCTTGTGTCAACCCTGATTCAGAGCAAAGCTAAGGTAGGTGAGAACGTTTCTACTATCACTGCTGTAAAAAGTCCAACAGTTCACTGAAGACCAGGCAAGGAAAGAACAGAGCATGCAAGTCAGATTATGAAGCTTGATGCTTGATTGTGCAGTTTGCTGACCTACATACATATCATGGACAGCATGGAGAAAAGAAATCATGTGATAGGTAACATTTGCATCATGTGCTCCTGCATTTGCCATATACCAGTCACATCAATAGTTTTATTAGATTACATTAATTTGATTATGTGTTATCATCAGTCATCAAATGGGTTTCCAATAAGATCTGGTGGCTGGCATGATAGTCTTTCAGTTGAAACACAGCATCGTCTTTTACTTTGAGAATCACTTTTTTTTATGGTCTGTGTGTCAAATGGCACTTTTTTAAGAATATTATTTCAATTTACTTAATTAAAACCATGATGGCACAAGATTTTTTTTTTTTTTTCCTGAGAATCGACTGGCATGCACATATTGAGCAACTTAGATTCATAGTGAATCATGACATATAATCTACAGGACCTGCATGAGTTTTATGATTATATTAAAGTAATTCAAGAACCCAAACAAGAGTTACACTGTACAGCATTGTATGAGGAACAGACAGCACAATGCGAAAAGAATATTTCTGGTCTCTAGAGACTTTCAAAGAATTGTCCTTTGTGTCTTAATACATCTCAGAAGTCCACCAGGCAACAAATAAATCATGTTTTATTGTTTCAGTTCAGTGTTTTGCTGGCATCTGTCTGGACTGTTTATTGCAAAAGCTGCATTGAATTCACCGGTCAAGTAAAGAGGATGATTATCACAGAATACCTTCCATTGCACACATATTGCCCACAGCCTGATGAACACATGCTTGTCACCATGTTTTAAACCTGAGTAGAAGAATTAGGTCCATCTGGAGCCCATTTTACAGTTACAGCTGCCAAAAGGTGCTTGGTAGTAGATATCATCAGCTACAGACAGAGTATATGCATGCTGCTCTCTAAGCCCAAGCTTTCATGGTAGATGGCACTATTTGACCATAGTTGGGACTTACCTAACATCAGGCTGGGTTCCTCTGAGGTCACACACAGTCAAATATTGATCACTGGTTGTGTCGCAGCAAAGAGGCGATGTACATGCTGCCCAAACTCCACCTGAAACCCAATACTTCCACAGGACCTAAGTCAAGAAGCAGAACTGTTATGCACAAATAATTTGCAGGGGTGGAAAGAAAGTATTGTTGTTACTATAACTGAGCAGCTTTTATGCATGAACTACTAGATTATGGATGGAAAGGCAAGATTTGCTCAGATGCGTGCTGTTAAACTGGTATGGCACAAATTAGGAGGGAATTGCTTTGAACCTCCTTTTAAAATAATTTACAATATCAATAATCAAGAATATGATGACACATGGAGTGCATTCACGTGGAAATGTTTGATGCTGGGACGCCACATTGACTCTGGGTTTGTGGTTGAGAGTATTCTTAATAATGTTATTTTTGTTTGCACAATCTAAATGAGTACCTGAGTAATGTTTGAGTATTTCTAATGGGCTAGTGGACTTTGCAGACATTTACTTTGACTGAGTAAATGTCTGCGTGTCAGGCCCTTCTTGAGAAGTTAAGGGGTGTCAACATAATGTATGTCTGTGTCAGTTGCAGGTAAAGTGTCTGTGTGTGCTTATGTTCCTGAGCTTCCCTCTGAATATGGCTGAGATCCCTGGCCCATGCAGACACTCCATCACTAGGGAGCACCTGCTTACAGTCAGGCATTTGGTAGGTGTTGAAATAACATTAGAAACAGATGATTAAGCAAAAGTAGACATTGATCACGCTACGCAACATTCGCTGTTTCTGCAGATGGATAACCAGTTGAGAAGTGGGTGCTCAATAACCTACACATTCATAGAACGGAGAAGTTTGGTAAGGTAACATTGTTACTTTTTCCTTCTAAACCCGTTGGTCCAAATTTTCCATTAACTGTATCGTGCTTTCATGATTATTACCTCATGCTCTAATTTCCCACAGAGCAAATGTTGCTTTGTGAAAGCTGCTTTACCCTGGATCTTGGAGCTCCTCACCACCCACTTCAAATATAGCCGGGGTTCAGTAAATGATGACTATGTTCAATCTCTGAGAGCACTCATCCTCAACATATATTCTCAGAAATGTGTGCCACAGATTAATGAAGAGATCGAGGTGAGTGTGTGTTTCTGAGTGGTGTACTTGTCGCCTATTTCTCAGAGGTGATGGATTAAATATGATAAAGAAATATGTGATAAGAGAAAGCAGGGATTGCCTGATTGTTTGAAAACATGTTTGAAATAAATCAGCTCAATCAAAAAACTGCCCAGCACGAGGAGATAAATATGCAATACTTGTGAAAATATTTAAGGTATGTTTCTTGGGTACTGCAGGACAAGCCAGAGAGTTTTGAGATGCTCTACAGAGGGTCTCCTACAGAGGCACTGCAGAGGGCTTCAGAGGTGCTGACTGTTTACTGGGAGTTGGTAACGACCAGCGATATGCCAGTAGACTGGAGATGCCAGCACGAATACTCAGAAACCTTTGAATCTACCACAGAGCTATCCACAAAGTCACCCACAGAGTCACCCACACATTTCACAGGTTGGATTCCCAGTTGCCTTGAAAGTAATGTGATCATATATGCAGATGCCTGGTCTATGCAGATCACAGATTTCCTGTCTTTTACTACAGACAGTTATGGTAGGAAGTCAGTGAAGGCCTCACAGAGAAGACCCGTCAGAGACCTGTACAAGCTTGGCTTCATCATCGCCTCCATATGCGGTGGGCTGCTGTTAATACTTACTATCTACTGTCTCATCACACAAAAGGTACTGGTGCTTCTGTTTTGTTATTTCATACATCACATGTGACCTATTTTATTACAGTCCAGTCATATTGCAATAAAGTAGGCTTGGAAGCCTGGCTCTGCTTTCTAAAGATTTCCGTCTTGCAAAAATACCACACCTCCACATCCTTATGCATTAATCCAAAAATCTTAACATTATTTAAGATTAAATTACTCTAATTAATTTGACAAATACTGCAACCATTGTGTTTTAATGCCCTAATAAAAACATTAAACAGAAAGGTGTAATAAGAGCTAAATAACCCCATAAAATAAAGGCAGTGAAACAGTCCCAGCTGCATTGCTAGTAAAAACATGGGCTTTTTAGAGAGCAATAATATGCTAACAGGCGTGCTAACAGCACAGTGCGTAATGACAAGAAGAAAAAAGCAGAAACGTCGATTCCTTGAATTTCATCCCAGCCTTGGTTTAGTTATATTAGGTCTCTGAACAATCTGTGGCATGCTTCCTAAACACTTTATCTGTGTAAGAAATCAAACATCGACACATACGAACCAGCTCCTTACTTGCTAATGAGAGTTATAAAGAAATTGTACCAATAGGAAAATTAGGAAGGGTTTTGCCTTGTGCTGGTAAACAAAGCTGCTCTACAGCTACGTTGAGTGTTCACTTTGTCAGGTTAGATAAGCTACATTTTATCCTTTAATCCTCATGGAGAAATTTCTGTTCTGCTTCTGACCTAGATATATATTTAGGAGTAATAGGTTGTCAGTTTTCAGTGGGGACTAACTCTAATTTGGAGGCAAGCTCTTTGGTCAAGCAATTGCAGGAGTATTACTAATCCCGAATACGCATGTGAAGCATGTGTTTTGTTTGTTACATAACTCTGGTACCTTCAAGAAGATACATATAGCATCAGGAAAGGCCCTACAGCTGTGGTGACAGTGCTCAACTACTCCTTAAACAAACGTGCATTGTGTTGAGTGGCAGAATGATTTTGATCACGTAGGAGGCAGGGGATAGGTTCTCAGTTATCACATTACATTAGACCTGTATTTTATCTTTTTGAGTGAGTATTTTATGTTAATATGGGATGATTCCTAACGGTAAAATTACTGTTGTGGGGCTCTTTTCTTCTTCCAATTACATTGTTTTGGCCACACAAGCCACGTATGGGGATATAAGTGCTGCTAAATCCATGCACTAATAGGACTTTGTTAGTAAGAAGCTTGTTTCTTAAAGACAGGTTTATAGATTTACATTTAAAGTTATCAGCAGGTGACAGTAAAGGTTATTAGTAGACAAACAAGGAATAATCACCAGGTAGACTGGCAACACTGGACATCAAAAAAAAAAAGAAAAAAATAACGCCACATGTTGCAGTTGATTCATGCATTGTGTCCTGTCATGGATTGAGCCGGTCTTGTTCGGAGTTGATTGATTGAGCTTTAAATACCTAGACCACACAGCTTTAGAGAACAGGTGGTACTGACCTATTCATCACAAAGTAGGCCTATTGAATATCTATATCTTTGTTTAGCTGATTACATTGGATTCAGATTACAGTGAATGACATAGACTGATTAGAGTAGATTGATTAGAATACCTTAATGCTTGATGAGATTAATCATTCTCCACTTGTGGAATGTTATTGGTAGCCCGCTAGCCATGTTTTCCCTTGCAGCTTTTGTCATGACTGTGCTAATTCCATTTCCTGACTATCTTGCTTTTTGTGTGTGAAAATATTGCCCTGCCAACTGCCCCTAAAAGATCTAAGCAGTAATCCTTCTGTGACTTTAATTAACATCATCTGTGTGCTCAGTGAGAATGTGTGACTACAGAGAGATGCATGAGATTAAAATGCTGTGTGAGGAAGTGGACAACATTGGAAATCACACGTTACTTGGGGCAGATGCATTTCTGTGAATGTACTGTTTAGAAAAATGGCACCTTATATCAGTTGCTATATTTGTTCTGTGACCATGAAGCATGAATTAGCAAATACAGTTAACTGCCGTGCTGTCCCATGGCTGTCAGCTGAAAGAATAGTCTAAAATTACAGTCAGAAAATTGCATTTTCTGAGTATAGGAAGGACAGATCCTGCATAGTCAGACAAATTAGTTCATTTAGTTGAATTTTGTGTCTCGTGAAAAGGCAGATGTTCAACATTTTCTAGACTGTGTCCACATATATAGGCTGAAATGAGTTTAGTTCTATGAGAGAGTTCACAAAAATAACTGGAAATTGTCTGTGATGCATGTAGGCTCTGTCCATCTGTACAACTTTTGGACAATATGGCAGTGTTAATATCAAAGCTTTACTGCAAGCAAGCGTGTAACTAAATGAAGGTTCAACCAGGAGCCAGACATACGACTCTTGTTAGTCTCCAGTCTCCCTCTTTAAGCAGACCTGGAATTCCCATCACTACTGCAAAGTTTGCTTGCAGTGACAAGCAATGTGTCTAAATCCCTAAGTGCACACTGAAAAGACTTCAAAGCACACAATTATTTTCACTGAGATCCACATGACCTGTGACCCACCGTGGGTCACAACCCACCCATCAAGATCTTGCTTTGGTTTGTCTACACATGTGAGACAAAATAACTTCATTAACATCACATTGCCACGGACTATAAAAATGTATCTTTTGACAGTTCATTTAAAAGGCTGTAAAAAAGTTTATTTGGTCAAGGAGAGTGGAGGCTGTGGTGCAGCTTGGACTCACAGCAGTTACAACAGATTCCAATAGTGATAATAATGAAAGTTTTAACAGTGGGAAACAAATATTAAATCATCTATAGAGATTTTTCTACTGGCCTGTCCTTTTATGTGCTCAGTATGCTCCAACTCATTTTTTTCCCCAAATTATGGCAAAGTAGAGCTATTTCTTCTTAACCTTTGAACACAACAGTGTCAGCCGCCTGCTGCCTGTTTTTTCATGAGTCAGAACTCTAGCATATTGTTATCAAGTGATTTAGTCAATTCAAAATGTAATAAAATTAGGGGTTTCTGTTCCTTTGTCACTCAGACTGTGGTTACTCACCCACTAAGTGCATTAGTTTTAAAAGTCTTTTCTTTCCAAAACAGAAAACTCACAACTCTCACAGATCAAGATCTTACACAAACTCAAGGTAAGAACAGAACTGACATATAAAAGTCTTTCCATGTTTCTTGATGTCATCCTAATGCATCTCTTTGTCATCTGGATTAAAGCAGAGACCTGCAGAACATAGAGATGGAGCCAAAATAATGTGAGTATTCATCTAACCTACATCAAGTGTTATGGTTAGTTAAACAGCTGGATCTGGCACACATTAAATATCTTACACAAATGCCCCTGTCAGCCGTAGTGTAACGTAAGACTGCAGTGCCCACACTTATATGTGTTTTTCTCTCCTCAGGCGGTAAAGAGCACATCACTGCAGAAGGCAGACGGAACACTCGTGAAGTTGTACATTTTATCCATCATGAACAAGTTTCATATCAGTATCTTGTATGTAATGTTTCAGGCTCACCTGTTTTATCGGAAGCTTTGCTTTGACTGAAAGCAAGATGGACCTTATTTGGAATAATATGCTATGTATATTATGTTTATGCATTATCTTTTGCAGATATCTTCAAGTTCACAAAAGTTTATTTTTACACTAGTTATGAATGTTGAATCATGGGTCTCCACTTGCTGCCACTTAACCAACTGTTTGTAATGTTCTTTGTCAAACAGTTCCACAAGTTATTTATTAGTTTGACTCTATTCAATTACTGTATTGATAATAAAAGTTAACCATCAATACTAAATCCAAAATTAATGCTCTTCAGCTGTACAGCTACCAGTGCATTCATACACATGAGCCACAACATAAAAAATAACCACACACATACGCAGTATGTACACAGACACACACACACACACACACACACAAACACCTTTGTGTATAAATTCACATTACAAACAATACATTACATATATGTATATATGTAACACAGTGCTTCTCACTTCTACATTTTTGCTTTTATTATAAGTAACTACATCTATATATATACATATGTGTATCCATGCATGAATGTATGCATGTGTGTGTGCATGTGTGTGTGCATGTGTGTGTGTGTGTGTATGCAATTACAGGTTTTTATGAACATCTCATGAAATCCCATCAGAACAGGTAAAGGCCTGATTAAGGGATTTAGGCCATTTAATAGCCTAGCCTACAACCCTACATCCTGTTTGACTTCACACTTTATGAGGAGCCAAAAATGCTTTTATCCTTGCCAAAACAGTCTTTCTCACCGCTTTGGAAAGCAGTTTAGTTTCCCTGATTATTACTTTACACTGCTGATCAATATACAGTCTTCATGGAGCCAACTTTTAAGTAATTTTATTTTATTTTCTAAAATATGACCAAAGTTATGACCAGAGATTTCTATATCGAGTTTCACTGCAAAACAGTGTTAATAGTTTCAACATGAACTCTGGAGAATCTGTTGTTGGTGAAACACGCTGAGTTTTTGTTACTTGCAAAGAGGTGGAGAAACAGTCTTTTTGTAGTTATCAAATGTTTTTATTTTCCACTTTAACAAAAATTGGAATAAACATAATGATGTAAAGCCAGTTAACAAAGCGTAACGTCATAAGCACCCCATCCACAAAACTAAGAGGACAGTCACTGCTGCAGCTTAAGAAAATGTCTTTACTGCACAGAGAGGGACGGTAATTGGTGGGACTAATGTGCTACTACAGTTTACTCTCATGCATACATGACATTTAATCATTACTAGATGTCAGCAGTAAGCAACAGGACAATACGTACAAAGAGAAGGAGGGCAGTGCATGCGTATTCCCTAATGCTGTCACGACTTTTACTCGTGTTTACTCAATCATGGTGCAGCCTAAGAGGACCACGTTAGTAAATCCTGTGAAAAGATTCCCTCGTATGATCATGTGCATGTGTGCTGGCCTCCGCTTTGTTTTTGAAGAATCTGTGTAGGAAACAGAAGAGTAAAAACAACTCAAACCCACCCCAGAGACTCTGCAGAGCTGTGTGCAACCTGCAATATAACACGATCTATTTCACAGGCTACTGCTTATCAGTGTTCAAACTACTGTGGCACTGGCAGTAATCCATTCTTCATCCCTAGACACTGCTCAATTACAAAACAAGGAAAGAATTTCTATAATTCAATTTAGTGCCTTTCTGCAGAGGATTAAAGGCAGCTGTGGAAGATGAAAGAGCAAGTTGTCCCCAACGATAAATATGCAGGAATTGTCTAAGACTATTTAGAATTGTCAATGGGGCTGCTGCCTTTTACTCTCGCCCAACCTCTCTGCCTCTTTTATTTCTAATTAGAGGAGACAGAACATTTTGTTGTTGCTAAAAATATATCACTGTCAACAGGGAGACAAATAACTCGGTAAACATTTTTTTTTGCCCTCAGATGTAATAATATGTACAAAGTGGTGGATCCCTAATTTAAAAGATTCACTTTACACAAAAAAAACATTATTCAAAGTTTTCTGGCTAAGGTGATATAAATCGAATCATGTCAAGTCACACATTAAAAATCCTGCTATAAATCCTGCTCCTTGCTAGACTTAACCTTTCTGTCAAGTACACATTTCTATGAGATATACAGTAAAGCACAAAATGGCTCAGAAATTACAACCTGCACATATTTCTCCTAAAGTGAGTGAGTTACTGAAACACAGTTGCTCAAAAAAAAAAAACTAAAGAAAAACATTAGATTACAGTTAATACAGTCATAAAATTTTTAAAACCAACATATGCTTAGTTGTAAATAGAGGCTCAGAGGCTCATTTGAAGAAGGAATAAATCATTTTCATCAGTTCCAGGCACAAACACTGGATTGAATGACTTGGAAAAACTATAAACAGTCTTTAAAGTGAAATTACTCTAACCCTATAACAACAAACAGTAAATTGATTATTAAGTGTATACTGGTTGTAAGTTAAAAAGTGACCGTACCAAATAATAATAACTAGAATGGCACCCAGTAGAGAGCATACATCTGCCAAGGTCAAATATTGACAGAAATGTTAAGAAATACCCTATTTCCCAATGTTAAGGAAAGTGATTAAAAAAAAAAAATCCTGGATCTGTACCAAAATTGAACAGGTTCTTCCCTTGCTGCTACCAAGTTAGGTGCAAATCTGTTCAGTATTTTTTTACATAATCCTGCTGACAAATAAACACACAAAACCCTGGTGGAGGTACTGAAAATCATCACTAGTCAACATACTGTTTTATCTTCTTGTGCCGCATGGTGAAGGCAAATAGCCAAACTAAATATCACAGCGCTGACTGACAGTTTTATACAGGTTATACTTTACCAGACATGACACAAGCAGAACTTGTTGTCATCAGTTACAATGTATTTATGGAGTATTACTTTGCCAGAATACTGGAACTGATAATCTAATTAGTATGTTGAACTGATGTCGGTCATCGCTCTGTCATCCATATGGCGTCATCTGGATACATGATTATACAACTGTGGTATTTCCCGTTGACTAATACTCAAACTGTTTCAACATTTGGAATAGTAGTAGCTTTCATAACAGTTCAACATAGCATTATCTCAAAAATGATGTGATAGACAGGACAGTGAATGATATAAGGTTACAGTGACAGGTGACAAGAAGTACAGATGTTACAGAAGGAGCAACACCCTGCATTGAGTTGAGACACGTCAGTGAGAGAGATCAGACAGCGCTACACATCAATAAAGGCAACACGGCGCAAACAGTAGGCAGCTTCAGGAGGAATGTCTCTGGCACTGATCTTATTGGCATCGAGACGCAGCATTCTCAGCTTCGAGAAGTTTGCCATGTCGACTGTACTGCAGAAACTTCTCAGGGAAAACTCTGAAAGACACAGGAGGAAATATAAAGGGAGGCTTAATGTTGTCTGTCATTTTGTGAGTCATACAGCAACAAATGCATTCAAATCACACGTGTAATCAAACCAAGCAAACTTTACAAGACTAGGTCAAAACCTGGTACATAAGAAGACCACGTAAATGGTCAATGTTTGAGGGCAAATTTGAAAATTGTTGTGGAATTGCATTTGAATTCTCCCCAGTGCCAGCCAGTTTCAGCCCTTTATCTGTTTGCTTCTCTTTGCTCACATATACAGTATTTTAATACAAACAAATTTCCAAAAAATATTTCCAATAAAGCTTTTCTCATTTACATGTTTTTCTGTTTCTGTTGTCAGACAACTGAACATGTATGAAATGGTGTCTGATACATGGCTCATTAAGACTGTATGTTAACTGGCAGTCACTTTCAAGCCATTTCCAAGCTGCTGTTCTGCACTATTTCAATTCTGATTTTATAACTGCGAGGTCTTCCGGCAAAATTACCGTACACATAAGTTAACGACATTGATCGTGCTGTGATTTTGGCTATATGTACCCGTAAAATGATCAGTCAGAGACAAAGTTAGAAGAGAGAGAACATCTCTCTTATTTTGTCTCTCACACAGCGCACAGCCTCCATCAGAGAAAGAAACTTCTGCTCCGCCTCTCTGCCACTCACAGGGATAGGTGTGCCTCTCACTTAAGGGTCAATACTGGCAGCTCTCTTCTGTGGAAAGTAGCTAAGGTTTATCCAAAAGTCACTACATTTGTTGCTAGGTTCTTTTTTTTTTATGTCACTAAAGCAGTCTATAAAGTCAGTAAATTTAGTGACAAATGCACTGAGTTGTTAACACTGCTTGTTTACCCCAATTCACTTTGAAAGAGCATTGGCCAATGGGGAAACTCCAACACTCAGCTAGCAAACCAGTGGTGAACCTTATGATTCACTCAGTCACTGATTCAGTCAGTAATGGACATTTGCATTTATAGGACTGTTGCAGTCAGGCAAAAATTGGGAACTGCACTATATTCCTCACAGGACTTTTAAGTATATCTGTGCTAGAAAGCAAGACTTGACTCTCTCATTTCTATATTAGAACTGTTCTGTAAGGCACAGACTAACACTATTACATCAATAAAAAATGTCTTGTCTTGATTGATTACACCCAGTCAATGTTTTTTCTGTAGTTTTCATTTTCATAAAGTTTATTTTAAACTTTGTTTTCTTGTTTAGTTTTTTTCTTGTGAACTTTTGGTATTGTATTGTATTGGTTTGTTTTCTGTATAAGTTGTCAGAGCGATATATAGTGTGGAGTCATGGGAGTGCCATAAAAAATAATTAATCTGTAAAAGAAAAAGAAAATAAATGTGAAAATATAAAGAGGAATAAATAAAAGAACAAATAAATGTGGAAATACTTTTTTTTTTTGCCATTTTCTGTCTCTTTCTTTCTTTTTCTTTAATGTCATTTATTTTTTATCCCTATTTTGCTATGACTTTTGCTAGTCCTTGAAGGGCCAAGTTTTCAATCAGCTGGCACTAGATAGCTTCCTGCCTAGGCTTAGTACTCAAATCCTGCATGTATGAAGTCTGCTTTGGCAGGAGCTTTTTACTGCTGTCAACAGGTAGTGGACGTGGTTGTGTACTTTGTAGCAGTCTGAATCAGCGAGGGAAGGAAAAGATTTGCTACCTCTGTGAACTGGCCATTATCTGGTAATCTGCATGGAGAAGTCAGTTTCAATGCCACTGAGGGAAAGTGCTGACAGGCTGGAATGCCTTTAGTTAAAATAAATGTTATTCCACTTGTGCCAAAACAAAAACACAAAAAATACAGTAATTTATCTGCAAATAAATGCATATATATTTTCAAATATATGGATTAAAATATACAGAAATAAATGAACAAATAAATGTGAAAATAAAAGAAAATGCTGACTATTCTTTTATATTTGTTAATTTGTCTTTACATTTCCACATTTTTTATTTACGTATTTATTCTTTTATTTATTGTTCCTTAAGTTTCCACATTTATTTAATTATACTTTTACAGATATATTCTTTTTTATGGCACTCCCATGACATAAATTTAATCTGATGCTTGAAATTTTCCCAATTTGCTGCATTCTCAGCCAAGCCCTGGAAGTGCGGTGTTATATCACTGTTCAGCATGGCCACAAGCACAATAAATCCAACTTTAAGAAATGGAAATGAAAAAAAGTTTTAGGAAGTTGATTTATCAAATATGAATCCAGAGGACGTTCTCAAAACAATATGGGTAGCCAGAGTGCAATAAATCACTCGAGGTCAGGCATGGTGTGCTCACCTAAGTTTCACAACCTCTACTTCTATAACTAACAAACGATGACTTGGAAATCCAATTTTCCATCTCCCCTAAAATTTATTCTGTAATTTAAATGGCCATATGCAATGGTTATTGTTCAAAGGTGCACAGCGGTTTAAAGTTATAACCTAACTTTTCTGCCATTGAAGATCGGTAAGTTTTGTGCGTTAATCGCTCAGTGAGCATCATAGTTTGTCAATTATAAAAGCTCCCTCTGAGTTAGCATTACTTCAGCTCAGCTAAGAAATTATGGCCACAGAGTTAACCTTCAGTATGGCATTAATAGTACAGTTTGACTGGTTTTGCAATAAAAATAGCATAAAATAGCATAAAGATTAAAAGTAACAGAGATGTATCCATACCTTTGATTTTATTGGCTTGTAAATAAAGGTTCTCCAGGTTCCTACTGACAATAGGGATCTTTTCCAGTTTATTAAAGGACAGGTCAAGCTCAACCAGTGTGCTGACATTGAAGACACTGGGTGGAACTCCTTTATCTGTCAGTTTGTTATGAGCCAAACGGACAAATTGCAATTTGGGATACATGGTGAAAAAGCCCACTGGAACGCTCTCTATGTTATTAAACTCCAGGTATAGCTGCTGCAGCAGCTCAGGGAGGTTGTCAGGGATTTTTCTCAGCTTGTTTTTCCTCATATCCAACATGGTCAGAGACTTCAATCCCTTGAACACACCTCCAACATCCTCAATGACATTTGCTTGGAGCTGAAGGTTAGTGAGGTTGGCCATCCCACCGAACATGTTTGGGAGGATTTTCGAGATCTTGTTGTGACCAAGTCGCAGGTCTGTGATAGACTTGGGCAAGTTGGAGGGTACACGGGTAAGCTCATTGTGATCCAAGAACAGTCGGTCCAGGTTCTTCAGCTTGCTGAAGACGTTCTTACCAATCTTGTCTGAGTTGAGCTGGTTGTGAAACAACACAACCCAGACCAAGTTTGTAGCGTTGTCAAACACGCCATCCTGGATGCCTGTTATCTGGTTACGTTGCAGGTAGACATATTTTATATGTGAGGGGACGTAGGGAACATGCTGAAGGTTGCGGCTGTGACAGTACATAGCTGTGGGGAAGTTTGAGGGGCAGTCACACTCCAGGGGGCAGTCCACGTCCTCAGCCTGCAAGCTGGCATGCCACCACCGCCCACGCAGATGTGACAGCCATTGGAACTGGCTGTAACGCTGGCTGATGCTCAGATCCACTATTCCCATTAAGAGGAGCAGCACCACTATCTGCATGATCACTGATGGAAAACCCAAAAATGTTAAATGTTATTTAAAATTAATATGATGTCAGTAATCACTGATAGAATTAAATATTTTGCAACTAACACTACAGTACTGTTAGATGTGTAGAGATGTATTCTTATTGCTCCACTATTTAAAAGTAAAGTAGTTACAGTATACCTACCAGTTGGTTGATCAGAGACGATACCTCCGTCCTTGCTCACGTTGCTTGTGTCTTTCTCAGACTGAGCGAACTATGTTAATGGTATAGAGTAAATATCCCCCCTCACCTCGCGGCTGCAGCTTCAAGCCACCCAGTCTCACTGGAGCACATACATTTTTCCATTTGCATGTTAAACCTACACTTCAACATATCACCTCCAGCCATGTCAGTATCAATCCCATCTGTGAACTGGTACAGACATCTGCTTTTTAACAACCTTGTTTTCTCTCACTGTGTCATTCCTTATCATTAGCACAACCACTCCAAGTCTGGCTTGCTGTTTATTGTTGCGGTGTGGAAGTTATAGAGGAGGTGGGGGGTTATGGTATAGAGGATTTAATGAACCAGACTAGACGCTATAATAAGTGGTGTGTTTTTTCTTAGATAAAACAATGCAGCTTAGTTATAGTTTAAAATGTAACTCTTAAGTCGCAGCATGCTTTTCTCTATTACATATGTTTCATTTATATGTTTCAACATGTACAAAGCATGAGAAACCCTGTAATTTTTTCACCATCATTCTCCTTAAACTTTTTTTTTTCTTCTTCTTTTCTTTTTGCTTTCTGTGTTCCTGCCTCCTCCAGGTTCTCACTATACTTTTGTCAATTACAGTGTTCAAGCTGTGGAGAAAGTTAACATATGTTTGTGCTGGAGCAGGCGGACAGAAGAGAGCCGTTAACATCCTGCAGACTGTCGTCAGAATGGGCCTCGCCATTCATGTCCTCCACTAGGGCAGGAAATGGAGGCAGAGTTTCACAAATTAAGTTTGTTTTCCCCAGTCTGCTTCTCCTCTTTTAGAAAATGCAAAACAACATGTTGACTTGAAAATAGAAGTCGTACAGTGAGTAATAGACCTAAATCATGAAACAATTACATTCCCTTTGAGAGGAGAAGGAACCTGAGGAAACACAGATGGGACTCCTTTGCACACAGGACTTGTCACAGCATATAAAAGTGAGGCCAAATATGTAAAAGTAAATATAATTTTTTTTCCCAAGTGATGTTATTCTATGTTTAAGAATCTATGCCTATCATTGTGTTATGTCAACATTAATTATAAACAGAAATCCTTTCACATTAATTTATGCAAAGGCACAGCAATTACTGTGGGAAATTAAAGTTTCCAGAAAAACAATTTTGACGTTGGGTTTATCATCGAGTTATATTCAAATAATGTCCAAATCCCCCCATAATCCATTTAACACAAAATATATTAATATTTGGTATCTGCCAAGACAGCGTTGTTTTTGGAGTATGTGCCTCTAAAATAAAGTCTGATTTAAACCAGGATGCAAAAGCTGTAAACATAATCTCATAATTAGAACATCATGTTTACATCATTCAAATCAAGTGTGGGCATCATTTATTCAAGAATCTACGTACAGCTTTAAAGGCCTATATAGTTCCAGTTATATCATCACGCACAATAAAGATTCAACTTGGAGCTGTTCAGCTGTCATGAGCTGTACCATAAGGTAAAGCTGAAACTATTCTCTTGTCATGAGTGTTTTACAAGAAACTAGAGATGGGAGAGACTGTAATGAAAACAATATGTTCATTTGAAACAGATTTGTGTATTTTCTGCATGAGTATTCTTAAAAAATGAGATGATGAGAGAGTGGTGATTTTTAAGCATCTGTGTATCCAATCTAAAAGAATATACTTCTTGACTATATTATGTTTGATTTATTCTAATCTATTTACTGACTTAAACTACACAGAGACTGAGGGCCGCATTTTTGGCCATACCATGGCTCTGTTGTAGATATTTCTTAACAAATGGTCGGATGGCTTGCCATGACCACCAATATGTCAACACTTGTCACTTCAGTTTATGACGCAATACCTCCAAATAATTCCGTTTTAACTCTTAAATGATCCTAATCTGAAGATGCTGAAATTCTGAACTATTTGTATAAAGACGTTTAGCCGTGAGCCAGTGCTTCCTGCATCCCCAGTTCTCAGGTCTCACTTTAAGCTTCCATTGCTTCAGGACTTTTCAGTAGATTTTCTTATCTAATTGTGTAACCTAGTTGAGGATAAATTACTTGGACCTTCACACGCAGGTGTTGTCTTCAGTTGAAAAATGTCATGGACATTATGAGAGAGGGAACACAAGTCAAACATCTACAATTGCAGTAACGTTTCCATTCACCCATCCATAAATGTCCTTTATTTATCAGAAACATCTGGTTGGCTAGTCATTTATTTGACTTTTAGATGCTAATGATGAATGGCTAACTGATCAAACAACACGCAAAACCACAGAGAATATAAAGATATTTTTCATTCAGAGTAAAAGACAGACAGGATAATAGTGCCGTGCAACGTCTTCCACCGCACCTCTCATCACTATTAACTTGATCTAAAGCTTTACATCCATCCACTTTTCTTTCAATGGCTTTCACAGAACAGCCTTCATGCACTACTTTTATATCACTGCTTCTACACAAGCATGAAGAAGTCAATTAGGTCTACTGTTTCATAGGCATAGCAAACCGACACAAGGTATGTAAGTTTTAGATACTGCGCTACCACCACGTGGCAGGAAAAGTCCCATTTTCTGGTAAGGATAAATGCTTCTGACGTTACCTCACCGAACAAAACAAAAATTGTGGTTTCTGGCGATGTCCTTTCAAAGACAAATATGAATTACACTGGCAAACTGTCTCACCACTGACAAGGCAAAAATTCTGTTTAAATGGTTTTCAGCACTCAGAACAGACTAGCAGTCCAAGAAACAGCCTAAAAACAACCAATGGGTTGCCAGCAAAGCTTACTCAAATGTCGTACTAAGCATGTATGTCGAAATATTAAAAACTACTTTAATAAGCAGCACACAGATACTAGTGATAGGATGTAAGATAAGAATAAGCCTTACTGCACATACAGCATACATGCATACAAAGTGTCTTTAAGAGTCCTTGAAGCACATTTTCCAAAATGCCTAGATGCATTTCCTTTTTTCAAATTTTGAGAATAAAATCATGTGAGCTTAACAGACAGAAATCAAAACAGCTACTACATGTCACAAAAGCATTGACAAGTTCCAGTTTTCCTAAAGCTGCTCTTGAAAGCTTTACTAAAGCTTTTCTAAAAAAAATAATGTTATGCATGTGTGTGTTTGTCTGTCTGTGTGAAACGAAATACCTTTAAAAGTGTTGTAAAAGTGTTTATATTGCTAGCCTGGAGGTTGTGTGGCCGAGTTTTTAGTTTTCTTTCTTCTTTTCAGGAGGAGAGGATTGGTTGAGTCTTCAATAGTTTTGATTTTAATTTGATCATAATCCACTCTCATTGTTTGCAGGGCATTTGTCATTTCCTCCTAATGACAACAACAACAACAAAGATATCACTTTTACCAAAAACAGCTCAACGTGCACATCCAGTTTTAAGTAAATATTATATGGATTTCATTATTTAGTGACAGATTCAGGCATGATATATCAAAATCGAAAACAATAAACTGTCGTACATTGTCAAATCCAACCCCCTTTTACTCAAAAAAAACAAATCAAGAGCAGTTTCTTTTTCTTTCTGTTGGTGACAGCTGTTTTTCTGCATAAAAAGCAATAAGTACGAGTTGCGAAATTGTTCATCCAACATCAAAGCTTCTCCTACCTTTTAAAGAAGCTGCAAAAAAGTTACACGCTTGAACACCACCAACACTTACCTTAACTTTCTCCCAGACATCTTGTTCCTCGTGCAGCACATGGCTGGTGTGAAGAGGCGTTTGTGGGACCTCCACGGACCGCTGCAGTGTGGAGAGAATATGGTATTTACCAAATCTCACGAACATCGTTCTAAACCAGCAGTTGCTCAGGGAGTGTCTTACATTAATCCAGGGATGGTTAATGAACTCTGTGATGCTCATTCTCTGGGCGGGCTCAGTTTTCAGTAAGTGGCGGATCAGCTGTTTGGCTGCAACAGAAAATAATAATAATCGTCATTGTTGTCATCATCGTCATCGTCATTATCATCATCATCATCATCATCATAGTTCATTGTTCATGCGTCTCCCATTATCATGAGAAATATCCTTGGAAATCGTACAGTAGCTGTATATGCATGGGCTGTTATTGTTTCCAGATGAAATCAATCTGGTTGACAATTGCTATGAAGACATTTAAATAAATGTTAAATACAACTAGAACATCTGCGTTTTCTGAGTAAAATGCATGTGATTGCTTAGGCATAATAGTATTAGCAACAACTAAACATCAATACCTGGCCACTTGGTGGCGCTATTACAGCAATTGTTGACTGTGAGGAATTTCTGGGTCAGTGTGAAATATAAAATCAAATCATACCAAAAGTAATAGCACACATTTCTTAAACATGCTTAACATGTCAACTTTCAACCATTTTTCTGACTACAAATTGTAGCGTGCCAAAAAACGTATGGAAGACAACAATGGCAGAGATATATTGCGTGACAATTATAAATTCAGAATGGTTCTGCAATGCTAATACACTGAATCAAACACAGCCACTGTTTACAATTATTTTGATTATCAATAAATTAGGGTTCAAATCCAAAAGAGCGGAATAAATTGGTGAGGAATCATAAACGATATGTCTGATCATGATAAATCTTGGTAGATATTTTTTATTACTATGTAATACTTAAGTTATACTGTTGTGAAAATAACACTGAATCAAACACACGATGAAACGTGCATCAATTAGCTGAAACTGGGGGAAAAAACAGCGTATCATCATATGAGCAATATCCATTACATTATTCCAGCCAGAGTACTGACTTTTGCTAATTCTTTTCAGAAGAAAATATCAATAAACAGCACTGAAGTAGAATTTTCTCATCAATGAGCTCCCAAAAGTATTTACTATATGGTAGATAAGATGTTTACTACATGGACACTTCTGCATACATTGTGATGATGAAACAAGCATATGCTTGGTCTCATTCCTTTAAATAGAAATAAACTAGTTGAAGGCTTTTGCCTGAAACTCACTTGTTGCTGCTCATGACTTTAAGTGTCGGCCACTGAGCTGCCAATTTTTTTTCAATCAATTGATCTGAACTGTTTTGCCTATAAAATACCTGTTACAATTGCCCCCAAATGCCTGTTACAATTGCCCCCAAGTCTTGACTGACCAAGAATACACAATTCATAGACATTCACATTACTATCATGTGCGACCAAAAAAAGCATCAAATCCTAACATTTGAATAGCCAGAAACGTAAAATGTTTGGCATTTTTGTTAAAAAGAAAAAAAAAAAACTAAAATGCTTTTTCAATTTTCAAAATAGTTGCTAATTAGATTTTCACTTTTCTGACTATCGGTTAATGAACTAACCACTGCAGTTCTGGAATCAAGCATTAAACACAGAGAAACCCTTAAAGAAGCCAAGGATTCAGCACAGTTGTTGCTTTACCGCTGTGCTCTTGGAATGAAACAACAGAATAACACTTAATAATTTAAAAATGACCAGAAATGAAGGTGTACCAGCATTAAGAAAAGAACAGTAAAGGAAGAGCATTTACAGACAACAGATACAGATGAATCATTTCCCATTTCAATTTCCAACACGCTTCCCTCTCACCTTCCTCAGTCACATCAGACCACTCTGGGTTAGGGAACTCATACTGTCCATTACGTATCCGTCTTTTCATCCCTGGGGATATCGCCAGACCATGATGTGAGAAAAAAGGAGGATATCCACAAAGCCTGTGTGTAAGACAGAAAGAAATGCCTAATGACAAGCAGCAATCATACAAACAAGCTTCAGTGTGAAAGACATGAAAATAGTAAATTTACAGAAAATACATCACACTGATTGACTTACAGAATATACATAATGACACCCAGAGACCACATGTCACAGGATCTGTCATACTTCTCTGGACCAAGAACTTCTGGAGCTGCCGCAGTGTCAAGAGAAATTATTTAACTTGGACTGGAGAAATCACTTCTGTTTCACTTTTAAGGTCTTTTTCTATAAAAAGACATATGACTGCAAAAAAACAGGTCATCAGGACATCAGTTTAGTCATTTCCCACAGGAAGAAAACTGCCTGCACATTTTCTAAAACGTTAGATTCCCTCAGGGAATGCACTGAACTAAACAACTGGGTCAAGTTAAGTTTGACAAAAACACACATAGCAAGAGTGCAATGATTGTGGTTATTAACAACTTGAGACTCAATAAAATGCCAGTAGCTTGTATATTGCAATTACATAATTACATATCACACAACTACACACGCAATTACCTCGACAGTCTCATAATTACACAAAACAGTAAGTTCTGTGAGGTCCCTAGATAATTAGGTAATGCACTCACCAGAAGACAATATTTAACAACAAACACAGTCTATTTTAATGAATACGCATTGTATTGTTCTTGTCCATATTGAAAACATCATTCAAACATTTAGTCCAGTCTGGAAAACGTACGTGAACCCAGCTAATGGCATCAACAAAAGCTAACTGGAGTCAGGAGTTATCACGCCTGGAGGTGTGTAACCAGGTTGGAGGTGTGGGTTAGAGCAACTTTGATTTATAAAAAAAACATTTGGAGTTTGCTATTCACAAGAAACAGCTGCTGGTGTGAACCATTCCTTGCAAAACAAAACTTCTCAAAAGATTAGGATCAAGAATTGTTGATTTGCATGAAGCTGAAAGGGTTGAGAGTAATCTCAGAGAGTTAAGATATACAACTGTCCACAATCAGACAAACTGTCTATGGAGATGATTTCATTCTGTGGCTCAACTCCCTTGAAGTGGGCATCCAGCTGAGATGACTCAGACGTGTGACAAAGAATCAAGAGTAACACCTAAAGGTTTAAAGGAATCATTGGTTAACATCTCTGTTCACAAGCGTACCATTTCAAATCATGGTGCATGGCTGCATGGTGTACTGCCATGAACACCACAGAGGAAGCCGCTGCTCTAAAAGAAATATTGCTGCCCCCCTGAAGTTTGCGAAAGAGCACCATGACTCACTCAAAGTTTGAACTGTTTGAAGATGTATGGTGTAAAAAGGGAACTGCATACCAACACGAAAACAAGATCCCAAAGGTAAAGTACATTATTATTTGGGACTTTGCTGCCTCTGGTTCTGGACAGCTCGACATGATTGAGGGGAAAATTAAGTTCTAGGTTAATCATGGTATCTCACAGGATAATGTCACAGGTGGCTGTTCACCTGCTGAAGCTCAGTAGAAGCTGGCTGATGCAGCTGAGCATTGACCTTAAACATCGAAGTAAATCTACTACAGAATGACTTGAAAAAAAGAAAATCCACCTGTAGGCCTTAATCCAGTAAAGATGCTGAAGGGAGCCGCTCACAACATACATCATAAGAATATGACTGAGCCGAAGCAGTTCTTTAAGGAAGAGTGGTCCAAAATTCCTCCTAATCTCAAAGGAACTCACACAATTCAATTTGACATAGATCATAAAAAAAACGCATGTTCATAGCTGTGACTGCCAAACACCAAAGAGCTTATGTCGGTGTGATGAATAGAGGAGATGTGGGGCTGCTGAGACCAGTCTGTAAGATTTCTTTTCTTACTGAGAGTTTGGTGAGAGGAGATCTGAACCACTCTTATATCTGTACAGTAAATATGAAGCTACATCCAGCAGTATCTTGTATGGCAAATATAAAGCAGTGTGGTCTTACCAACATAGTAGGGAGTAAAACATGGCGTTGCCAATGAGTTAAATGTGGTGATTTCTTTTGCAAACCCAAAATCAGTCAGCTTGAGGAGGGCATCTGGTCTTTTGGAGGTGTACAGCAGGTTTTCTGGCTGAAAGAAAAAGGAAAGAAAGATGTGAACAATAGAATTTGGACAACTGTTGATCAACCACAAGAGAGAAAATAATCAAGAAACAGAAATAGAATAAATAACACATGTAAACCTAAAAGAAAGTTTACGGGAATGTGTTGATATTCATTGTAGATGGATAAACAAGACTAGATCAAAACCTAGTATGTGCCTGGACCGTCTATGGTCAAATCCTGATTTCATAACTGACAAAATCACCAAACACAGAGATGAAAGAAAAAGACTGAGCTGTGATTTCAGCTGTAATTGCTTATAAAATGATCCCCCAGAGAAAACATTTGGAGAGATAGACTTATTTTTCTTTTTTCTTATTTTAAGTTATTTTAACAGGCCTTTGCCTTTATTACGGTCATAATGAGAGAGATGCTACATGCTGGACTCAAACCCGGGCTGCTGGGGCAAAGACTAAGCCCAAATGGCATGCTCTGTACCAGGTGGGCTATCAGGGCAACTGCCCCAAGATAGATTAGCTTTCCTATTTTGTCTCTCACACAGCTCACAGCATCTGTCTGGGATCAGTAGTTTAGCCTTTATTTACTTCCAACTCCAGAACATAACTGACTTTTATTAAAGGCAGGTCTTTATGTCTAACTCCCTCTGTTTGAGCAGTGCTCAGCCTCCCTGGGAAAGGGAGTTTGACCACCCAGTCCACATGTGTTTAGTGGACTTGGAGAAGGCTTACGCCTGTGTCCCCTGGGGGGGCTCTGTGGGGGATACTATGGGAGTATGGTGTACCGGGCTCGTTCTTACGAGCCATTCAGTCCTTGTATAACTAAAGTGAGAGCTGTGTCCGTATTCTCTATTTAGATGTTTGCAATTGGATTGCCCAGTACTATATAAACCAGTGCAAACATAATTTATTTCATCATAAAGCAGCTTGGTGTGACAGTGAGATGATGGAGCCCTATTCTACTGGAAAAAGCCTAGAGCAGCCAAGTGTCACAAGATGGTCTACACTAATGGAAAAGTTAGTCTTGAAGTTGGGAAGTGGATGTTCCAACTTGACATATGAAGCCACAGTTTGTTTCCATCACCAGAAGTACTTGTTGGTAAAATATAGCTTTCCTCAAAAATAGTGTTGTATGCCCTTTAACTTCCATAATTAATACAGATCATTAATACAGAGAAAGCAGTGGAGCTCACAACATGCACAGGAAGGTCTATCAAGCCTGGACAGAAGTGCTCCCCATATGTGATAAAGGGCTCATAATTCACTAATAGAACACAAACTGATAGACAGATAATTGAATATGAAGAGTACACACCAACATCGGCAGCTAGCTGAGATGAAACCCAAGCTATGTCAACACTACATGCCACATAAGTGGACAGCATGAATGAAAGCCTTACAAGTGCAGGATTTCCTCCTCTTAGGTCCAGTGTTATCAGCCAAAGAGATAAAGCCAGCCATGGGGAACTTAATGTTTTGAATTACAGCAAGCTGTGACTTATGAAGACCTCCCATGGAAAGCACCAATGGCCTCAGACTTGGAGGTGCTGGCCCTTATCCCAGCCGTTTCACACTTGGATGCAAAACACCCCAGTGCATGCTGGAGATCACAGTCTGATGAAGCCAAGAGAACCACATCATCTGCAAATAGTAGAGAGGAAATTCTGAGGCCCCATAACCAGACACAGCCCTTCCCCAGATTGCGCCTTGAAATCCTGTCCATGAAAAACACAAACATGATCGGTGACAAGGGACAACCCTGGCGGAGGCCAACACCAGCCAGGAATATGTCTGTCGAGGATACAGACACAACTCTCACTTTGGTTATAAAGAGACCAGATGGCTCATAACAACATTCCAAGAACCCCATATTCCTGCAGTACCTCCCACAAGATTCCCCAGGGGACCCGGTCGTAGGTCCACAAAGAACATGTAGACTGGATAGGAAAAGTCCCATGAGTTGGTCCACTGTTGCACAGCCAGGAAGGTATCTGCATCCGAGGTTCAATTATCAGTCGAAGGCTCCTTTCCAGCACTCTGGCATAGGCTTTCCCTGGGAGGCTCAGAAGTCCAGTTGGCACCCACCAAAACACATTGGAGAGATTGTATATCTCATCTGGCCTAGAAACACTTTGGGATCCCACAGGAAGAGCTGGAAAACATTGCTGGTGAGAAGGATGTCTGGATGACTTTGCTTGACCTATTGTGGGTTCACCTTGGACAAGCGGCAGAAAATGGATGGATATTGGATATTGGATATTCAGTGGTTTGCTGTGGATGTACCTCAGGGATAACCTTAACCAAGCCATGTGAGAGATATGAAGCTTTAGACAGGCTTCTGAAAGAGTCCAGATGTTTACTTTAGCACCATCATGCTGGTCACCTGATGTGACAGATCTATATTAATACTGCACAGAATCCAAATTTGGGTCGCAAGAAAGAGACAACTAGAGGAGATATCAGATTTTGAAAGTTAAAGATTTTTCATTCCAGTAATAAATGTGTCATTTTTATTCATTTGAATACTATAAAACATTCTGCAAAGTCCCATGAGTTCACTAGAAGTTTTCACATGATTTTTTTTTTTTTTAAGAAAATCTTTAGAAAATCACTTTTTGTTTTCCATTGCAGGTTATGTCTAAGATGAAAATACAGTGACAGTGAGGTATTACCTTGATGTCTCTGTGAGCAATATTGTTGGAATGCAAGAAAAGTATGGCTTCTCCTATACTTCTCATGATGTCTGAGGCCTCTGAATACAAGGAAGCAGAGGACAGGGGAATAACATGAACAAGAGTTAATACAGAAAAATACAGTTAAAGTCATACCGTACATTCAGCACCAGATGTTACGATTGCTAACTTGATTTTGCTTTCAAAACTTCCTCCTACCTCTTTCTGTAAATGCATGATTCCCTCTGTCTTGGATATGACTGAATAATTCACCCCCATCCATACTGAGAATGAAAAAAAAACATATGTTTTGAGAGTCTGTTAAGGTATATGGGTACAGTATGTTTGTTTTTTACTTTTTGAAATATAATGTTTACCTTTGGTTCACTCAAATGCAAAGGTTAAAACATGTGGCAGCAGCACAGCATAATGCTGTCTTAGGGCTACACATAACAGTGAATGTGAAATCACTTCCATATGTTCATGTCTGGGGTTGGAATCGGTCTTCAAATACTGTCATTTCCATCGTCGACTATTCTGACAATTATTTTTTGACTAATCGTTTGGTCTACAAAATGCCACAAAATTGCGACGTTTCCAAAAGCCCAGTGTGACATCTTTGAATCAGTTATTTTGCCTGAACCCCAAAGATATTTAGTTTAATATCACATAAGATGAAGAAAACAAGAGGCTTAAAATAGTGCATGTTTGAATGTGTCATTTTTGCTTGAAAAATTTCATTTTTATTATTATTTTCCATAAGAAAATAATCTGCTAATTAGATATTTAAGTTAAAAATCTATTAATCTAAATCTACTGTAGCTGGAAACATTCTACACTTGCAACCGCTTACCTAAAAACTCAGCCACGATCTCAGTCCACTCACTTTTATTATTTACAGTCCAATGATTGAATCATGTCGTCACACTGATCGTATCATATCCACGTTCGAATACATTTTGCTGTTCTTTCCTTGTGGTGGCTGAAGTCATGAGGTAGACGCCTGCCTTATTATATTCTAGACAGTGCAGCATCTGACTGCTTTTTATTACTTTCTGCCCTGAAGTGTTGTGGAAACTACTCATCTCAGTTGATGTGCATTAAAAAAAAGAAGCTGGCTCCATCATCACACAGAGCAACTAATACAAGCCACAACTCCCAGGAGCCATTCAAAGATGGACAATGTCCAGAGAAGAAAATCTACTTTTGTCAACATATGCTATCACACAAACATTATTAGCTAACACACCACTCCATCACAATGAGGAGGCACTTCTTGCCCTGGTAGACATTCTCATAAACATCTATGATGGGCACAATGTGGGGGCAAGGTGACACCCTCCAGTGGAGCTCCACCTCTCGTCTGGCCTCTGGACAGTCCTGCAGCATCTGGAACACGGTGGGAAAAAACAAAACAAAACAAAACAAAAAAAAAAAAACAGCAACAGCACAGAGATAAATAAATCTGAAACATGATGAGATTTTAGTTCCCAATGCAGTCATGTAAAGCTGCTTTAGCTGGTAACATGAAAATATGTTTGTTTGAATTCAGCTAAATCACCAGTAAAAGTACATTTCACTGAAGAAACACTTTGCCCCAGTTGCAAATGGAGCTGCTTCACCAATGAGTAAATTAGGTGATTGATCTAAAATGAAAATATTATTTTTATAATTGAATAATTGTTTTGTTCATTTTTTAAAGGGAAAATCTTATGTCACTTTGGGAAATTATAAAACGCATATTTCACTATTTTCTGACAAAACAACTAATCAAGAAAAGAATCCAAAAATTACTCGATAATCATTAGCTGCAGCCCTGGTCGCAAATCAACTCTGTGTCTACCTTTTTTCTTTTTTTTTTTTCCATTGTTGGTTAGAGACAGCATATTGTGAAAAGAGCATTTATATGTGGGAGCTAAACAAATGTCTCTAAATTTTAAGATATACTGTACATTTTACCTTTATATTCAATAATCCACTTTTTTTTTATTACACCTAAAGTTTATTCATTTATTTGGAAATATTTGTAACTGCTATGTTTAGCCATATGCATAGATGGAGATGAGAGGAGAGAGCAATATTGTGATTATGGTTGTAGAATAATTTGCATAACATAACATTTAATTGCAAGAAAAAAAATTAATGCATGCTGCATTTCAGTTGCATTGCCCGTTGATATTTTCCACTACACCAGTTTGTAGCAATCTCAAGGATGTCAATTTTACAATCATCTTTATCAGACTTATTCAGGGGACCTAACATTGAGATTTGCTGTTGTACATTCAGAAACTTTTTTGACTTTTTAAATTTATATTAGTCTGCCTCACATAGTATAACTGAATGTTCCCTCACAAATACTAACACAATGACTATTTTAATAGGGTGCAAAAAGGACGATGTCGACGGTCAAAACAGAGTAGGAAGGCAAACTTGAATCAAAGAGTCGCAATCTATGACTGAACGGGTAACTATATTTATGCTGTGGACACTGTGTAGTTCAACATACTCATGTCCGTCCACTTAAAGTCAAACTGTAAATTTAGCAAATACGTTTGAAAAAAGCTGCACTGGACCCAACATTTACACAAATTAAGTGTGCACAAACACAGAAAAGTGGGTGGGAGACACATATTTATCATTAAAAATTTGCTAGTTTCTTCACTTTGTTTACCCACCTTCAGAACCTAATAAAAGCTGAGAGTGTGCTGTCTGCCTGTGCCCCACCACACGTCATAATCTCTCAGTCATCTCAGGCCTCTCGCATGAAGCTACTTTTAGACATAGGCATGTTCCCGTCTCTCTTTCTAGCTGGCAGCATTTGGATGGTTCAACACTCCTCTTTCTAAAGAGACACCTGAACATGTCAGGCCAGAGGCCAGAGCAACTGGACAATGTATAATTTACAAACTCTGGAGCAGAAACTAGACCATGAAAAGAGCCATTTGTTGTGTATGAACACCTAAAGGCCAGAAAATCACAATTTTCTAAAACTGTAAATCACATCTGAGCACCAACAGTGACCCCACCTCCTGAACTCTAGACACTCTCAGCTCTAACCCTAAATACTGCCTGTCACTCCAGACATACCAAGCAGAACAGTTTCTGTTTAGTTGGATAAACATCACGTTTGCCTCAGGAATGACTAATGAATCCCAGAGGAATGCAATAGGGTTATTCCTCCCTATAGGCTGAAAGTCATTGTCCTGAGGAGTGGAAAAAGAAACTCCAGGACAATCAGATTTTCTAAAGTCATAGATACGAGATGAGTATCTGCTAACTTTCAATGTAGCTTGATTCCGCTGCACTTTTTCTTGGCTGGTTCTGAGAATGTAACAAAAAGAAGACAAGATCAAGCCAGACTAAAAATCCTATTTACTGCACACAAATCATGAAAACCTTTCAAAAGTTTCCAAGGCTCTAAACAATGACATGTAGATGAAGGACATGCTGAGCACAGTGACGTTTTATAAACTCAAGGCTACATGCACATGCTGCCGCCACAATCATGAATTAAATGATTTGCCAATCCACACAAAATTAATCAGGATATATTTTGCTGATCAAATCATTGTTTAAGTCATCTTTTAAACAAAAATACCAAAATCAGATTTTTCCAGCATCTCAGACGTGTTTACATGAGAGAAAACTGAATATCTTATGGACTGTTTGTCTGACAAAACAAGACATTTGAGATTGATTTTAAACAAAGCCGTTAATTGATTAATTGAGAAAATAATCAGAATATCAATTGATAGTGACAATGTTATATTATTATTTGCAACTCTACATGGCTCCGTTCTGTACAATCTATTCCAAATGAAAGGATTTGACATTTTAATGACCTTGAAACTAAAGGCGACCAGAAAATCCCAATAAATTCTCAACAACTCTCCCTCTCAGAACTGCAAAAGCTTCCGGGAGTGTTAGGTGCCACCAGTGCACAATGTTCACGCTCTAAAGATGACAACATGAACCTCTTTCAGTTCATACTCCACAGACCTGTGGTCAATAAATTCGGCAAAATACGTCAAAATCAACCAGACGCATGAAGTATTTCTCATGTCGTTGTGTATAATGTGCAAGACTTTGCGCAGATTGTTAGAGGTGATATGACATGGGTTCAAGGTCCTGACAGCCAAGTATAAAAACATCCCTCTGAATGAACTCAAACACATGACTCGATCCGTATCATGAACCAATATCCAAAATTCATCACTGCAACTGGAAGAAGATGGATACTTAAATGCTACAAAAAAACATGCTCTGCTGTCTAGACTCTGGGCCAATGTACTTTGCTGTTTAATACAATCTACAAAAATAAACATGTTTATTCCAGGTTGTCCTCTCTCAATACAGTTGGCTCATTCCATACCAAATCCTCTCCCTGACCAAATCACTTCTGTGTGACAGAACTATATCAGTGCTGCACAGAATCAAAATTTGTGAAAGAATAGGCACAAAGAGACCGAAAACTAGTGGAGATATTAATTTTAGAAAATAAAAAATCTTCATTCTGGTAATTTTCTTTTTTTTTTAAATAAATTTTATCATTAATTTGATTACTGTAAAACATTCTGCAGCAACTATCAAAATGAGTACATATGAATGAATACCTGAATACATTTCCACCAAATCCAGTGCAAAGTAAGTGGTAAGATTTGGAGCAGAGCAATAGGATTTTACAATTTAATATAAATGGTCACATTATTTTTTAAAGACAATACCTGATATGAACTGGAAAAGCTTCTGAATCATGGACGAGTTGGTAGGAAATGACCCATCTTTCAATTTGATATGTTCATCAGTTGATCTATACTATTGCATAAAATCAGTGAGATTGAGATTAACGACATGTTTACCTTCAGTGCATACTTTCCCCCACTCTCTCTGTGGAATGTTTCCAGCACTCTGCCATTTATCCCCATCCCGAGCACCTGACTTGAAACACGGTAATCGTCTGTTATCACATTCCTTCTCATTTGAAGAGGGCTGTTAAAGGGCTTCACGCAAAATTGGGGGAAAGAGGCAGAGTTCAGATTAGGCTGCTGGTGGACCGGGAAAACCGGCGGGTGCTGATTCGACATCTTAACCAACGGTGACGCATGGGTGACACCGCTGGGTTCAACAGGTGCGTCCCTCGTCCTCCCACTGCGAGCGACCGTCTCAGCTGGATCACACCCAGCAGCTGGCTCTTGTCCTTGTGTGATATTAGCCCACCGCTAACAGGACAGCTCGACAGCTCAGGTCCTCCAGCAAGCAGGTGTCCGGCTGGGTCACTGTCCGGGAAGCCCGCTCTCCACCGTGATTCTTATCGCACAGCTTTGGCCCGGGCTTCGCACCGCGTAATGTCTATTAATACATGAAGAGGGTTATCATTAAATGGATAAACAAATGGCCACACTTCCGGCCTGAAATGGTGGACGTTAAAGCAGCATCTCTGGCCAACCGGTCGGGCAGGGGCGTGCCTGGGGATTGGGGGCAGTGCCCCTGCCACCCAACTGCCCCCCCCCCCCCCCCCCCCCCCCCCCGCCACCCAACTGCCCCCCCCCCCCCCCCCCCCCCCAAACTCAGGTCTTTGGGACTATCTAGGCCCAAGTCATGTAGAGGTGGAAATCATGACTGGCGTTGTTGATTTGACTCACTTTGCTTGGTTCACTTCAAGGATCCATGGTCACTGTGTAGTTTGTTAATCTTTTTGCTTTAGATAAGAGGTAACATGATCATTTAATTGCACTTTATGCACTTTAATGCACTCTACAAATGCCCCTAAGTCTGTATGTGAACACATCAACATTCGAAGGTAACCTACCTTAATACATACAAATGTAGGCAGAGTTGTTCCGATTCTGATACCAGAACCAAAAGTACCTCCAATACTACCTAAAATACTGGATCGGAAATTGGCAAGTACTCAAATCTACGCACCAATCCAATACCACGTAATGTACTGATAAACTTTATGAACTTATCAAATGAGTGAAAGGTCAATAAGATTTTAACACGCCCTTATCAAAGTCTGCTGAAGGGAAAACAAGTGAATCTGCCATCCTTTGATTTAAAAAAAAATGTTTACATTTTAAACAATCAGATGCAGTCACTGCCATGTGTCTGTGAAACTATGAATGGACAAGCCACTGGAAAATAAACTCTGAGGTGGATAATGAAGCTTGTCATACTCCAGCCTCACAACAGACAAAATCATCATGTTAGAAAGGAGAATTGATTTCGATGTCCAATAATGTGGGCTAAAACACATTTTCGCTCTCTCTGTCTCAGGATTCTTCCCTGATGTCTAAATGTCTCGCTGGGACTCTGTAACAAGAACAGAGCAAAGAGAGAGGAGATTTTCTTTCCGTGACAATATTTTGTGCAAGTGCTGAGAGGTTGACACTCTGCTAGACACTTTAACAAGGCACAGTACAAATGCTGGTCATCAACCCCAATTAAAGACAGTGTAAAAAAAGGTTTTAACTCAGCTATCCAGACCAATCCAACTTGTGCTTAAAGCTGTTTCACAGTGCAATGGGCAATCACGATCAATGATGGAGACAGAATTCACGACCTGTACTCAAGAAAAAGTACTGTTGTCACACTGTGAAAATTCCCCATTGCAAGTAAAGTATTTAAAAATGTACTTTAAGTATTGAAAACAAAACTACTCAGTGTAGAGAAATTCCCCCTATGAGTGTTTTATACCATAATGTATCATTAGATTATTATTACTCATTAATGTAAAAGCAGGATTTTATCATTGTAGTTGGTTTTTACCTGTTTTGTATAACACTGCAACTAATGGGTATATAGTATATTATGCATTATTCTGCTGATTATTTTCTCAATTAATTAAATTCATTGTTTTGTAAAAATTCAGACCATAGTGATAAATGACTGTCACAATTACCCAGAGCACAAAGTGACATCTTGAGCAAAGGGAAATCAGCAAATCCTCAGATTTTGCAAGCTGTAACCAAAAAATATTTGGCATTTTTGCATGAAAAATAACTTAAATGATTATCAGAATAGTTGCCAATTCGTTTTCCAATTAATTAATCGACTAATGTATCATATAGTATTCTATATATAGTAATATACTATACTAATATGTATACTGTTCACTTGTTTTGTATATAAAAACCTTAATTTAACTACTAACTTAAACTGTCAGACAAATGGAGTGGAGCAAAAGGTACATTATATAAGAGTAGTGGAGGACAAGTATAAAGTGGAATGGCAAGAAAATACTGAAGTACAGTCCAAGTACCTCAAATCTGGACTGAAGTTGTTTATTTGAGTAAATGTACTTAGTTAGACCTAGATCCCACCGCTGACTGTGATGGGCATTTTAGGGGTTGGGAAAAAGAAAGTATAAGTATATAGTTAAACTACTGTTCTTCTAATAATAATCCACGTGTTTTATTCGTCCTGCGGAACCGACGTTACGCCGCATTGCCGCGGTATAGTTTCACGTCGGAAATAAATATGTGTCGGACCATCATACCCAAAGAGCTGTAGCTGACTACTGTTAAGCCAAAACAAGACATATGTTAGTCCGTGTATCCGCTTCAGAGGCGTTGTTATAAGATATTTGAGCTGGCGTACTGAAAACAATTATCTGAGAAGTAGACATGTCGAGTTTGTCGCAGTAGTTGTTCATTTTCTGAGATGTTTGCCAAAGCGTTCCGCGTCAAATCCAACACCGCTATAAAAGGATCAGACCGGTGAGTCAGTGCTGCTGCCTGCTGCTCAAAATAAAATAGCTACTTTTACTTGCAGCCATTTATTCCTGCATGTTTTTTTTTCTATGTAGTCATTATTGCAAACTACTTTAAATGTCAAAAGGCTACCTCACCTGACATGCCCAGCTTACTTCTCGTAAACTTCATGTTTGTCCCTGAAGCTCCAGATTCAGACCCGTGTGTGTGTGATTGACTAGCTAGCTGTACCTAACTATCTTCATGTAAAACACAGCAGCTGAACTGAGGTGAAAGAAAATCAGCTCATTAGTATTGTTTATCATTGTAATGTTATTTGGGGATTTTTTGTTCCCGCTGTAATTAAATGCAACACTTCAAAGCCAACACAAGTGAGAGTTTCCGCAGAAACCTCTGAAATGCTGATATTTTACATGCATTTGAAAATGACATAGGGCTGCAACCAGTGATTATTTTCTTCAGTGGTGAACCTGCCAATTTTTATTTTATTTTATTCATTTTTTAAAAATTTTTTTATAGTTTAAGTAATGCACATCAATTTGTCCTAGAGCACGAGGTGGTACTATTGAACATCTTGTTCTGTCAAACCAACGACCGAAAAATAACAACTGAATAAAGTATAACACATAAAGTGGCATCTAATTCTCACAATTGAGAACCTGGAACCATAAAATATTGGGCATTTCTGCTTGAAAAAAGTAATTTAAATCATTGTTTGACAATCAAAATTGTTACCAGTACATTTTTTTATTGACTTATTTATTAATCAATTAATCGTTGCAGCACCAGGATGAATTTAGTCACCAGGTAAATCCCTGCTCATTCCAGTTCAATGAGACATTAAGCACAGATAATTCAGCATTCATAGAAAGAAAGTGCGGATAACATTGTTTGGTAAGCGCTTCTTGTATTAAAAGACACAATTGAACGTTTATGATTATGAAGTGTGAAAACAGCAGGAGGCTGTACTCAGTCGAAGACAAAACAGTGCAGGGAGAATTTTTTGATGAAAGGTATTCAAAATATTGCATCTGTAAAATATGTATCTCTAGCAGTAGATATTGCAAGTGTGGCATTAACCACTGAATGAGACTTTTGTTGCTGTCTTTAGGCGAAAGCTCAAAGCTGACATATCTGCAGCCTTTCCTTCACTCTCTGCTGACGAGCTGTCAGAGCTTGTCCCCAACAAAGAGGAAATAAATGTCGTGAAGATTTATGCACATAAAGGAGAAGCAGTGACACTTTACGTTCTCCATAAAAATCCACTGTTCTTTGAACTGGAGAAACGACTTCATCCTACAGGTAATAAGCTGGCTATTAAGTTACACTGAGATAGTTTTGCTTGAACACCTTAAGATTAAGTGACTTATTTTAACTGTGCATTGTTATATTTTTCAGTGTATGTGCTTTGGCGCTACCCTGCTCTCTTGCCAGCATTCAGGACATGGCCCCCTGTGCTTCAGAAGTTGATAGGAGGGGCAGGTAAGATCGAGATGTGGACAGATGTGTAATACTGTACATTTAAACTGATATATGGGTCATTGACAAATAAAGCTTTTAAAAATGTTTTTTAAAAAAGTCTTTTTAAAATGGATATTATGCATATATTTGATAATGTGTTTCAACAAGCCTTATTTGTGTTACAACATTTCAGAGTTTTAAATTCATTTTTTGACTGTATTTTTAACTTCACCACCTGAAAAATGTCAGGTGGTGCAACCAAATTTATATACTTTCCTTCTATTTACTCTAAGTGAAATTTTTGTCAAGTAAACCTGAGTGTGTCTATAGTGGCTAACACATTGTTATTTTGTGGTTGAGTTTTTTGTTAACTATAATTATTAAATAAAGGTATTTCATATTTTTAATATCCAATTTTATATTTAAATACAGAAAAACTTGTATATAGAATGAATCTATTTAATACAATAGCTATATACCTCATAGTTTTCAACCATTTGTTCACTTTAACCTATCATTTATTGGTTTAAATAAACATTATACCTGGTCGCACCACCTGACGATTCAGTTGTGTCACCTGACTTTTGCAGCTAATTTCAAATTAAACAGGCTTCTACTTAGACGCCTGTTTAAACTTTAGCCTTTGCTAGCAAGTTCATACATGTAGTTTTCTAATAAAATTAAGAGTTTTATAATAAAATAACATTTTCCTAGTTTTACCTTGGTTGTACCACCTGACATGAAAAGTGTACCAGTCCAACTATGAGTTGAAAGTAGCTATTTTTATCAATATTTGAGAGAACTCTACAAACCTTTTCACTCATCAGTAAAGATCACTTGGGGTCCTCTGGCTGATGGAATATTCTGTTCGATGTTGTAACTATTCACTTCAGAATAAAAGATGCATGTATACAGTTGCACCACCCTGACATTTGACAATACACAAATTCCCGGACAAAAGTATTTGAATTATCTTAACACCTTTAAAACTATTGATATTTGTGAATTTAGTTTATTTGAAAGGTCTCAAACATGAAATCATGTCACAGTATTTATTTTGAATTTATTATTATTATTATAATATCATATTTAACATTTTTCTCAGGCTGTTCATTAACTCAGACGGTTGCGCCACCTGACATTTTGGTGGTTTAAGATGCCAAAATATAAAATATATACATTATTATAATGTACTGAAAACATGGTCAAACTACAGCAGTTTTATAGAATGAAATGATGCATGTCATGAATTAATTGAAATTATTTTAAAGTATACAGTAATACACTTAGACACAAAAATCAATGACCCATAAAGTAACAAACACCGTGTTTCCCAAAGATCTTATGCTGCCAGGCGTAGTGGTGCCTTCAACTGGTCTCCCAGAGGTGAAACAGGGCGACTACTGTGCTGTTACATTAGTGAACAACAGGTAAGATATAATAAAAGATTTGGAAAGACACTTCTAACATGCAAAGGGCAAGGGAAAGAAACACTGTTCTCCTGGTTTATTGTAGAGCTCCTGTTGCAGTCGGCACAGCTGCAGTGTCCAGTGCAGAGATGCACAGTTCAGGCATGAAGGGAAGAGGAGTGTGTGTTCTCCACACATACATGGATAATCTCTGGTGAGTAGCTTCACTGTCCCTGCACTCTTTGAATGAGCATTTCTGGAATATTTGGAAATAACATTATTTACTGACATGATCAAAGTTTGATGAGATGATTGATACCAGTCTCATATATGTTTATTACATATGAAGCTACAACCAGCATCTGATTAGCTTAGCCTGGCTGTAAGACTGAACCCCCCCCCCCCCCCCCGCATCAGAATGCCAAGCCAAGTTAACCAGACAGATATGAAAGTGGTATCGTTGTTGTTTATTGATTATTGGGATTCTCATAGGTTGTTGTCTTCCAGGGGTCCATATTCAAATCAAATACATATAATCAGCAAGTTTATTCTTACACTAGATACAGTAAACAAAGCATCCTACAGTAAAATTACATCAAACCTATACAAAACCTTAAAATAGTATAGTTTAAATTAGTCAACATGAAAAACAACACATCAATAACACAACACAGCATTTTCACTTTCGCTTCAATTTTTCTTCATAACATCGGTCTTTGGTTTCAGTATTGTAAATCCTCACCTGCCTTCTTTGATAACTGTGTCCTTTTAAAACATCTTGTATTATGATTATGAAGTGTGCCGAAAGTTAACAGACTACATCTTAACCTGTCTTCAGCCCCCCACAATTTAATCTCACTCGGAAGCATTTTTCTGGCTGTTGTCATAACAACCTAGGTTGTAAAGATTTGATGAACCAAGTTAACGATGTCCTTATTTGGACATGTAAGTTTTGTATCAGTTTTGTATGGGTTTAAATACGCCCTGCTAGGTCGATGACCTTCAGAACTGGGAGGTATTACACAGTGTTAATGTGTATTGCACATCTCTATTCTACTTGGCCGAGCTTTAACAAATGTTTCTGCTTCCATCACAAGTTAACCAGCAAGACTTCTATCACATTTATCAAAATCATCCACAGCATTTTTACATGGAGTATAATGAATTGTAGAAGCCTAAATCATGATTACATTTACGGGGTTCACTGTGCAGCACGACAGTCGCATAAACTTGTGCACATGTGGTTTTTTATTCTTTTTTAAGGGCTTTTGGTGACAAGTCAGGTCCTCCTTCTTTACCGGATGCAGAGAATGAAGGACATGGGGTGAATGGAGACGAATGTCAGACTGATGAGGAGGAGGAGGATGAAGAGAAGGAGGGGGTTGAGAAGCATGTGGAGGAGGAATGGCGTGCAGGTGAAACGGTCACAGATAAAGTCTGTTCTGGTATTGAGGAGCTGAGCCTGGCTGAACAAAAGGGCAAGGAGGGTGAAATGGCCAATGAGGAAGAGGTGGAGAGCCAAGATGACCATAAAACGCCACAAGGTACCGGATTTAGTCATATCTTCCATCAAGTTTGTTAAAATTTCATTTAAAAGGGGATTATTTCAAGTTGTGGATTTGACTTTGAAGTACTTACCATCAGTCTGCTTTTAATAAAACTGAGCTAAAGCTTCATAAGTTTGATTGTCCCTGATTCCAATCCAATCTTCACACATTCACCAATAAATGGTCACAAGATTGATTTTTGTGACAATATGGTTGTGTTTTGCTGTTTCAACTGGAGAACAAGTAATAAATGACGAGAAAAGGATGTGACTCAGGTCTTACACTGATTTCGCAGAGATGATGGATGCCCTGCTGGTGCAGTGTTTTCTGCACGCTCTTAAGAGCAAGGTGAAGAAGTCAGAGCTCCCTCTGCTGACCAGTACATTTCTCCGCAACCACATGTTCTCCTGCTGGTAAAGTCGATAAATCTTTTAAGACGTGCTGCGAAGGAATTAAATTTAGCACTGAAAATATTTTGCATTTTTTCAGCCCAAGTGGAAAGCAACTTGATATCAAGAAATCCAGCTATAAAAAGGTAAACTGAATTTCCAGAATATGACATTTACACACATTAATAGACTACTTTATAACTCCTCCAGTAAATCTATTCACTGTTCTTTTTTTTTTTTTCATCAGCTGTCTAAGTTTCTTCAGGCCATGCAGCAGCAGCATAACCTGGTGCGAGTGAAAGAACTGACCAAGGGTGTGGAGAGCATTGTGGAAGTGGACTGGAAAAACCCAGAGTTAGCCAAGCCCTGCTTCAACTTAAAGAAATTCTTGGTTGAGATTCAAACTCACAACTTGCCCCATATTCAGCCTGACTAGCTCTGTGTTTTTCCTTTTGTATTATTTTCACACTTTATAGACTGCGTTCCTTCAACGTCCCTGAGGAGATGGGTGGTGAAACAACTCCGGTGGAGGATGGAGAAGGAGAAACTCCATACCATCCTCCTGAAATCACAACTTTGTACTCTGTCTCTGCTCGGCTGGAACCGCTCTTTCTGGATGCAAACAAGAGGTGTGTGTGTGTGTGTGTGTGTGTGTGTGTGTGTGTGTGTGTGTGTGTGCGCGCGCGCGTGTGCATGCATGTGTGCTTTTACTTCGCTTCTGACATAGCAGAGAGTTGGGTGTCAGCAAATGTCAACAAATTTCAAGACAGTAAATCCTTTCCAGCTTCTGGAGCTCTGAGCTGTAGCTGAGCCCAACCTCTGACCTTCCCGAGAGAGGATAAGACAATATTCCCAAGACACAAATCACACAATACTCTATCTTAATATGTCCGAAAAACACTTTGCTGACTCATTTAGCACTACATAAAGAATAGTCACTCAGTTGTTTTCTCTATAGTCAGCAAACTGAGATTTCTGACACTGCTGAATCATTAGTTTGTGTCATTACAGACAGACTGTAATTTATCACATCTATAAGATTAAACGCTCTGCATTTAGGGACTTTTAACAGAAAGTAGAGTACATTTGACATTTTGACATGTCACAGTAGATAAAAAGGTTTTATATGGAACTGTTTAAGGCCACAATGTAGTGTATAGATTATGTACATGCTGTGTCTGCAAGACAGCCTATGAATCAGAACTTGAAGTGATCTGCAGGAAGTGGATAAAATTTCCTAAATCACAATAGAAAGACACTTAGCTTGCGTGATATCTGCGAAAAGGGATCAGGGTTAACAAATACTGACAGGGTAGGATGCCCAAACCTTTGCACTTGCCACAATTATTGTTTAACTGAAAGTAACAGCACATAAAAAAAAAAAACAATAAATATTATAATTTGCCCCCTTGTGTACAACTGTATTTGCTGTGTTGTACATAACCACCTACATTTTCAGAACTTTAAAGTCCGTCTCTACTCAATGTGTTTTGCTAATTGTCACATCTGAGTTTAAAGGTGGAGTAAGCAATTGTAATACACTTTTTATCAAACTTAGTCGATATCTCCTGGTGGTCTGCTTGGTAGCTGTCTGTTGTGTGTGCTAAAAAAACAAACTGGTGTTTCTACGCAGCTCATGCTCTGTAAATGGGGGGGGGGGGGGTCAGTGTGAGGTCAGTGTGAGTAAGAGATGGTGAATCTGGCACATGCTAACAGATGGCACCAATGTAATAAAGATTACCAGGGGAAGAAGAGGGTCCGGTCTACCCTTCCGTCGCTGCCACACTGTGTGGAGTTTTGAATGGGATTTACTAGCAGATTGCAGATGGAGGACATTTCTACTGGTGGTGGTGTGGTAGCGAAGAATACTCCACAATGTAAATGCATTGTCAAGATGGAGAGATGAGTGAGGAGAAGCCAAAGAGGAGAAGTTCAGAAGAACAAAAAGTGACGAAGAAGTGCTATGATCAGGTGAGGGCAAAGAGCCGTGGTAACGTTGGTAAGGCTTTGTGGAGACTGCACAATAGGACCAGGAAAGAAATTCAGACTTTGACGTATCTGCTGTGACTGGCCTGCCCCCCCCTAAATGACAGGCACACAGAGGTGGCCAGGATAGAGACTGACGGGACCAGTGAAACCTCAAAAACATTACGGATGTTTTGACTGTATACCGGCCAACCAATGTGGCAGCGCATTTGACACTGACCCACTTCCACGCTGTATGCTCTGGACATTACTGTGTCAGTGCTCCGCTAATACGTGTCAATGAAATTGGAAAGTAGAGTATCTGAAGGAGCACTGGGAGGGGGGGGGTGGTTTTTATTTTGCTGTTAAGTTCAAATATCTACTATCTTTCTCCATCACAGTTAGTTTGTTGCCAATGAAATGAATGCAAATGAAACAAGTTTCATAAAGAAATTTGAAGCCTCCGTCGTACATATAGTATACTCTGAGAAAGGACTCAGAAGAAAGTCAGACATCTTTCATGCAGTAGTTAAACTGTTAATATGAAAAAATGTTTGCATATTCAGAAATTATGGATTTTTCAATGAGAGAGGAATAGAAGTATGCAGTTCGCAGCAGTTTTCTTGTTGAGTTTTGAATATTTCTAAAGCCCATCAAGGGACAGGCAGTGCAAACTCATTGAGGCTATAAATGCTATGGTATGTAGATAGTTTATTTGTACTTAAGGGGGGAATTGTTTTCCACTGTAGGTGTGTACATCAAGCAGCAACCTCTAGGGCTGAAAAATGAAGCCAACACAAAGTGTCAAAAACTGCAGTTCCCTGAATGACCATTTGAGGCTGGCGCCATAAGCAAGTTAATCCCCATAAACGCCCATGTTAAAATGCCCAACTGTAAAGCAGAAATTAACATGTTTACTGGCTGGTACAAAAAATGGTTTTGGTCTCCTGCCTAATTTCCCTCTTAGTGGCAACTGTACAGTGGATGAATCTTTATATAATTCATCCATTATAATTTTATTAAGGCTTAAGGTTATGCATAATTAAAGGCGACCCGGCATTCATCACAGCCTCAGTTCCACACATACCCCATGTCTTTGCCCATTTTGGGATTAGCTGGGAGTTAGATGGAGTTAGGCGCTGCCAAGATGACGACTTTTTATAGATGACGACTTTCAAAAACGCTTTTCAGAAATCCATGGGTGATGTCGTGGAGGCTACATCCATCTTTACATACAGTCCATAGTATACATCTATAAAGAATTAGGACATACAAACATTTACAAAATGCAGGCTTACAAGCATGATTCCACAATATGCACTTTTCCCGATAGAATAAACATTTAATATATAAAGATAAATAAAAATTGTCTGTTTTGTTAATTCTGTGTCTTTATTTTTGGTGTTAAATTCAGTAGCATTACAAAAATATTTAATAACTCCTCAAGCTGAACGTAGCAGCAGTGTTCTTTCTTACCAGCAATGTGGATTACCACTACTGTTTTTAGTATGTGTGTGCACTGGCAATAAGCTTGAGCGAGTTAATCTTCAAAGGCAGTAAATCCATTTAAAAGTTTTACTCAGAACAAAAATAAAGTTACAAGAATCACTGTTGACACACCAGTCAAAAAACTGTCTTGCACCACAGACTAATTAACTCCAACTGAGAGCTATTAGCTATGACATAACTAGCAGCATAACTAAAGGAGCATTTCAACATTTTTATTATGAAGTCACTAAAGACAACTTACCAATTCTTACACGAAAGATAACTTGATAAATTTCTCACATTTGCACATTTATTCTTGTAGTGATGTGTGCTTCGGTTTCCTACAGGAAGGGAGCAATTCTGCAGCCTGCTGAAGTGAGAAGTGTTGTCACAGAGTATGTGAAGAAGAATGAACTGGTGGATGAAAATAATAAGAAGTAAGTAGATGCTTAAAACTGGTGCGTTGATGAGCACATTTTTTTTTAAAAAACAACAGATGTCAGGGCATATTGTCACAGTTTTGTTGTATTTTATAGGAAGAACTCGATTCTTGACATGATTGAGCTCAGTTTGGGTTTAAATATAACCACCCTGCTAGTGTTTCCATTATTGGATGCAGTGATAAAAGGGCAGCCAGAAACATGGAGCTGACCCCAGGCCATGTGATGTTATAATTTGCTCAACTGCTTAAATGTGACTTTGAAACTAAAGAGACATCTCATGTTTCTTTTTAGAGCATAGACATTTGGGCATCATCATGTGAAACAAATTGATAATGAGCAATAGGAGAAATTAAATCAAATCTGTCGTGGACCTGGCATATTTTCAAAGGGCAGTGTGTTCCCAGTTGAGTGCTATGCTTCTACTGTGTGCTGTGTTTCTTTCCATACAAGTGGCTTCAGCGCGTTTCTCCTCTCTTACAGTTACGTGACCATAAACCCGACTCTATGTGACTGCTTGCTCGAGAAATCAGAGTATCAGGAGGTGGAGTCTCTCAAGTGGGATGACCTCTTCAGCAGGTTAAGATATTTTTATTATTTTATTTCTCATTTTCTTTTTAAGGGGTCCACTTTCAGTATTAAACAATTATGTTTCCATTAGCTATTCCATTCGGACCTTGAATACCAACACCTATCATACCCACCTGAGTCAGCTGGCAAATATACTATATTTACTGATACGGGGAGATCGACGCAGTCAGCATCATCATTGCGAGTTGGGCAAGGGATAAAATAATCAACCTAACACCACCTTTAATCCAAATCAGTAAACAACAATATCACTGCTGCTCTGAAGTCTGAGCATCAGTGATATTGTCTGATGTCGTGGTCGGCCAAAAACCTCCCTTGCATCACTTTTTTTCACTTAACAGTGTCGTCCTCTATTTGAATGATTTCTGATGACTTAGCAAAAAAGGAGTCCCAGTTTTTAAGCCAGATTATACGTCTGCATCAGGGTGTTGCGGAGGGTGTGTAGCTCCACTGGAGGTGCTGCTGAAACTGACATGCACCTTCTCAAAACGTGAATATGCATTGTGGGCTACGAGATACCACATGGAGACTGCGAGAACTGTGATTTGCTCAGCCAGAAGAGATTGTTGATAGCAAAGACACCAGAGAAAGGTGAAGAAAGGCTCAGTGTTTATGTCTTTTCAGAAATGCTTGACATTTTTATATTTTATAATCTAGCAAAGCCTTTTGCAGGGCAATCAGTCTCCATCTCTCTATTATCCAACATTTGCTGATTACACTATTGAACGTCATTTTCACAGGACATTGCGAAGAATGCAGGAGTGCTACCAAGTTGTTTTCCCTGGACAAACACCCATAATAAAGAAGGGCCACATAGAGCCCATAGACATCTCTGTGGCTTCTCGAGGCTCCAATAAGAAGGTGACATCTCAATCTTTTTATATTTTTTATAGTTTATAGTCCACTGCCATGATAAATGCCCTATGAATGTCTGTCAGACTCTATAGCAATCATTCCAATTGTTGCGGAGACATTTCACTTTAACCACAAATATGATCCTCTTGGTACCATTAATGTCTGTATAGAACTTCATGGAAATCCGTCCTGTAGTTGTTGAGTTCTTTCAGTTCGATCTGACAGACATTACCATCCCTAAAGAACTCTGGCCCTGTTCAGATCTGTTATTAACATGCGTCTCGGCTGATCTGATCTAAGTGCAGGTGTGAATGCACTCAAGACTCGCTGAGGATGCATTTGAGATCCAATCACATTCAGATGTGGCCACACTGAGGAACCTCCTACTGATGTGCTCTTCTACTGTCTAATTAGTTTCATAACGAACCAAAATTATTTAAATTATCATAAATGGTTGTTGTGCACAACAAAATGATTAATTCAGCCCCTGCTTGCCTCTCTCTCTCTTTCTGTCTCTCTGTCTCTCTCTCTGTCTCGTACAAACACACTGACATTGATTGGCTAAAAACAGCAACAACGCATACAAGTGAGAGGTGAGAGCAGATCACTTAAGATGCACATGGAGACACATTCTAATGCCAGGTGTGAACTCATGTGCTTAGAGCTGTCCACTTGTGATTGCATCACTCGAGACACATGTTAATGCCACGTCTGAACAGGGCCTCTGATAATGACATATCAGCTGATAAACTGTACGTATTGGGCAGGATGCCAGACCTGTGGAATTTCTGTTCTGCAGTTTGTTGTTACTTGGTGGCTGACTTCTGGGTCATTCCATGCAAATTCACCAAGAATTCAGAATTATTTTCATTAAGCATTGTGATGTGATCATGGAGCCCTGCTCTATTGGAAAAAGCGTAGATGAAGAAGCCAAATGTCACAAGACAGCCTACACAAATGGAACAGTTCATCTTTCAAGTTTGGCTGAGTTGGAAACAGAGGATAAACAGCTTAAGTTGAAAGGTAGACGTTATGACTTGACAGATGATGCCACAGTTTGTTTAACCAGAAGTACTTTTCGGGGAAATATAGCTTCCTTCAAAAACAGTGTTGTGAGCCCTTCCATCTTTGAGCACCATTAATAATGAGAAAGTAGGGGAGTTCACAACACACAGGAAAGTCTATCAATCCTGGACAGAAGTGGTGCCCTCCATGTGTGATTAAGGACTCACAATTTACTGTTGAATACACAGAAGACTGAATACAAAGAGTACACAATAACATCTGCAGTTAAGAGAGATTAAACCCAATGCCAGTTATGGGGAACATAAATGTTTTGAATTACAGCAAGCTGTTACGCATGAAATTGCTCAATATCTTGCAGTGCATGTACCCCAGGGTGAAATGTCAGCCAGCCATGTTGTTTAGACAGGCTCACTGATTTATTCAAGGAGAAGAACTGCATTTCTTCATGCCATAAGCAAGCCCAGATGCTTACTTTAGAACCATCAATTTGGTAGATTGCCAAAACTGCACAAGAATTCAAATTTATGAAGCACGAGTTTAAAAGGACATTTTGGGGGAAATAGACCCAAAGTTAGGCATGCCCCTAGTTAGTGACTCAGATTATAAGTCTGTAGTGGACAAGAGTAAACACACTATAAAAACTGCCTCATCCACATGGATCTGAATGAACTGTACCAACATTTCTGTGCACCAAAAGTCCTCCAAGTGTCGAGGGACACACTTCTTATATATGTGCATGCTTCATTTGAATGTCAAGTTAATGGTGCGTTCCCTCCCAGTGCTCTAACACAACGTAGCCACTTAGAAGGAACCAATGCAAAAGCTTGTTTGCTCAACCAATGACAAACTGCCTGTTGCGCAAATCTCCTTTCTGTCCTGGATCAGATGCTTTTCAGAAGGACTTGGAAAAAGTCCTAGAGGACCATGAAGTGTCTTTAGATGATGCTGTAAAATGTAAGCAATGGAGTACAACTGACAGAACCAGCCTTCAAGGCTTCAGTAGCAGCTTTCAACATTTCATGGAATGTGTTGTTTTCATGGCTTGGCAGTTAATCCAATTTATCATGCATGGCAAATTGGATTAACTGCTAAGTCATGATTTTATTGTAATGAACCATTCATCATCCTTGGCTCAGCTGAAGGAGAACATTCACCAAAAAGAAGCTGTGGTTCTTTTTGGATTTTGCAGAAATTTAGTCTTCTGATCCAAGATACAGCCCATAGCTTTCATTGGGAAAACTCTCAGGCCACTATCCATCCCTTTGTTACCTAAAGATGACGATGGTGATACCCCTCACATCAGTATGTGTTTAACCGGCGATCATTCACAACATTCAGCTACATCAGTGCATCATTTTCAATAGGAAACTCTTGTACCTGCAAGAATTTGTCCACATCTTTCCAAAGTGTACTTCTTTTCAGGTGGTGCTGCATCACAGTACAAAACTTTTAAGATCTTCAGTAATCTTGTATATCACCAGGAGGACTGGGGCCTCAGTGCTGAGTGATACTTTGTCGCTGCCACCAGCCATAGCAAGAAGTCCTGTGATAGCACTGGGAGCACCACAAAACAAGAATCAGCGAATGCAAGTCTCCAGGCTGTTTTCACTGCCCACATATTTACTCCAAGAGAGCTGTATGACTGGGGAGGTGGCAACATATGAAATATTAAGTCCTTCTATATTTCAAGTGAGGATGTACTTCGGCATCAACTTAAACCAGATATCTCAATGCAAAACCAATTAGTGGCACCCATAGTCACCAAGTTTCATTCTAACTGCTGAGAAAACTCTTATCAGTTAATCTATCGGCCTGGCTGGTGTTGTTCTAGCTTTAATTGTCTCCATGTGCTATCTCTAGGTGACTCTAATAAAGAACTTGGAAGTGTACTGTTTGGATCCTGCAGTCGTGGCTACTGCTTTGCAGCGCAGAGTCCAGGCCAGCTCTGTCTTACAGCCCATCCCTGGGGCCAAGGATAAAGTCCTGGTCCAGATCCAAGGCAACCAGATTCACCAAGTTGGCAGTTTGCTGTTAGGTTTGAAACTTAATAATAATACTTAACTTTCTCACAATTTTTCTCAATAGTTTCTCTGCGTTTTCTTTATTTGCACAAATAAATTCATTTTGTCTAATCTTTCTTTCAATTTCAGATCACTATCAAATTCCTCGCAAGTACATCCAGGGACTAGACAAAGCTCTAAAAGGTGGCAAGAAGAAGTAGCATTGCTGCCTACTACACCAGCTGCCTACTGTCTTTAAAGGTTTAAAGCTGCTTTACTGTATGTAAACACAACATGTAATAAAAGCGACCAACTGTCAACTCCTGAAGGTTGATGACTGAAGTAGTTGTTGTTTTATTGATCTGATTTGGCTCCCAGAGATATTTCAGAGAGATGAGTCAGTTGAACCAGACCAGCATTGTTTCACTGCAAGGTAATTCATTTTGTGATGGTGAAAGAAAACATGAGGAGAAAATTCTTTTCATTCAAAACCATTAAACTTTCAGTGGAACTACCAAACTGTTCAAACATTTGGGTTAGAATATATTGGAAACTTTATTAATCCCAAAGCAAATCCAGTAGCTTGTTCTGTACAGACGATACAAACCAGTGCAAACCAAGCAACTGAAATATTGCCTACGGCAATAAAAGGGAAAATGACAACAAATAACAATCAGATGAAGACTAAAATAAGTAATAACGACTAATAACCAGGTGTGGAAGTAACAAATTACATTTACTACTACTTTTTACTATAACAAAGTAATTTTTTTTGCATATTTGTACTTTATTACTTTTAAAAATCAGTAACATTATTCATATTTAAAGTATTAGTTTGGGTTATTTGACGTGGTCTTGTGTGACGTACTCATGCAAAGTCAGTGTGTTACCTGCAGTAGATTTGGATTAGTGTGCTACCAGTTTAGAGAAACACCAGCACAGAAGCCAAGTGCTGCTGTGCACAGGGGCATCAGAAAAAAGATGCCCACCGAAATAATCCTACGTCCGTTTAAATGTATGCTTCATTTAGAATATTTTGACGCTATATTTTACATAAATATAAAAATGAAAAAGAAAAGGAAGTTACTCATTTTTAACAGCCAAATTCCATTTCAGATACATCCAGAATTCCATATACAATGATTAAACATGCTCTATATACTTTTTCATATAGTATATTTTTGAGGGCATTTCAGGCTTTCTTTTAGACAGCCGATAGTGGAGAGACTCCAGGAAATGAGGGGAGAGAGAGAGAGAGAGAGAGAGAGATGGAAAATGCACTAGACCAGTATGGGGCCTCCACACAGCAATTTATAACCCATATTTCCATGTTCGCAAAGGCAGCTGCGCAAACCCACAGAAACGGTTGTGGATCAGGGGCCTGGCATAAGGGCTCCGCAGTGCTGGTGATAAGGTCAGGGGTGCGAGGTGATAAATCTCTGTGAACTCTTTTTACTGTTCAGCCACTGTAGTTCAGCTATCTGTAAAGGAAACTATAAATAAACTAAAGAAGGGTTATTGCGTTAACATATCATTTCTGTTGTTTGTTATAATACAAAAAATATGGTAAATAATTTTGGTAGAATGACAGTAATAGATAGTAATTATTATACATCCAGCACTTGCAAAAGTTTTAGGCACCTGAGATGTTTAAATTCTTATACATCACACCATACTATAATGGTATGATGTGATGCATGAGACACATACAGCCAGAATCAAAAAGAACTATCTTCAGAGACAAGGAAAACAAGGAGTCCGCCAACAGATGGTCTGGCCCCCACAGAGCAGTGATCTCAACATCATGAATTCAGTCTAGAATCACATGAAGAGACAGAAGACTCTGAGACAGACTAAATCCACACAGTTGTGGCAAGTTCTCCAAGATGCCTGAGACAACCCACCTGCCAAGTGTCACGAAAAACTGTTCCTCTCCTCGGAACCCCTGAAGATATGTCAATTAATATCATCAATGGACATCAATGAAATCTTATTATTGTAATAATATCTTCTTGTACAACTTCCAATTCTAAGTTTATTTTTTTAGAGGAAATAACTGCCCAGATAAAACCTTTTCTCCTCTGTTTGTTTGGCTACAGTACTTGTGGGGCCTTTTCTAGCTTTTCTCTGTGATATCCAGTGACAACCTAGAAGAATATTGTGGCATAGCTGGGAGGCACTGTTTTGCAAAAGATGATCTATATGGTTTTTTATTGCAGACCTGGTTTCATAGTCAAAGATAAGAAAAAGATAAACAATATATTGTCAATGTTTTGTCCTAAATCAAATAGTAACAAAGGCTCAAATATTAAAATATCATTGCTTTACAAGCATTAAGATATCTTTTTAAGTTTAAACATGTAAACATATTAAGTCTTTGCATCAAAAAATGTGAAAAAAAATGAAGTTACAAATATGTAAGTGAAGTACACATTCATTATGAGTGAACAAGCTTTACACGTTTTGTAGTAAAATCATATGAAGAAGTCTTCTTGTTTGTTTGCTCTGAGTCTGATTGCAGGAAATTAATTCTTAAACGTAAACACTGCACATGTCTCTCAGGATTGTTGACATGGAGGCATAACCTCTGTGTAATACAGGGACAGAATGAGTAAAACAGTAATAAAGAAAATTAAATTGTGTTTTATGGACTCACATTACAGGTCTTATTTTCTGCTGAGCAAGTCATTAACTGGTTATGATCTCCAATTAGATCATTTCCTTTGTTCCCGTCACCAGGAGAGCACACTTGTACAAACTTCCTCATGGATAATGTCAGTAATTGTTTTTAGTAACAACACAAAAGGTTTTTTCTAGAGCTTTGCTTTGCAGTAGAAGGACACCTGTCTGACGCAGGCTAAGAACTCTTGGCGAAACTTGGATTGGGTGCAGACATACAGGTACATGTTGGCAGCTGCGTTAGTCAGGCTCAGCATGGTGCCGGTGTCTGCTGCAATATTTATCCGATGGTTGTAATCATTACGATCAAAAGTGTACATGTGAGTCGTGCGGAGGATGATCTGAGTTATTGCTCTGGTGACAGACAGCAGCATGAAAGTCATGGACACAGTCACTAGAAGCACCACAGATTTTCTCTTCCTGGAGCGCAGCAGAGGCACCACTTTGTTGACCCTGGAAGTCAAATCTGCAGTGATATGAACCCGATTGCTGAGAGAGATGAGGCGCAGAGTCAACCCGTTAAGTGAGAGGATGATGAGGAAGGGGATTATGTAGGCTTGCAGTGTTTGAAACCAAACCAGGGTGTGAATGAAATGAGATGGGGCCTCCGTCTTGTAAATACACCTCGTCTGGTTGTTCACATAGACTGAGGCATTAGACCAGTAGTAAGGAATGGCAAAAAGATGACTGAAGAGGAAGACGGCTGTAATAGTCCACGCTGCACATCTCGGTGTGCAGATTTTAGTTTTCATTTTCCACGTGTGGATGGCAACAAAGCGTTCAACTGTAAAAACAACCACCAGCCACGTTGAGGCGTTATAGGCTCCATAGTTAAAAATGTCCCTTAGGCTGCACCACGGCTCGTAACTCCAAAACGGCTCCTGCTGGTGATACTTAACAGAAAGCTCAAGAATCACAATAATGATCAGAACAAGGTTGTCAGCAACAGACATGGCCATCAAGTAGAAGGCACTGGACCTGGAGAGCATGCAGCTCCTCCTCCATATGATCAGAAAGGTGATGGTGTTGGCTGAGGAAAGGATTTGTGTCAGTTGAGGCATCTGACGTCTCACATCCAATGTTATCACAATTTATCCATTAAATGAACATAACTAAATAAAATAGTTTTTTTTGTATGAAATCAGTCAACAGCTCTAACTCTGAACACAGAGTTTTGATGTACTTACAGGGGATGCCCACCACTGCTAGGACCGGGTAGAAAACCTCTTGTAGTGTCACCATCCAGTGTTTCTTTTGAGGGCTCATATCCTCTCACACTACAGACGGTGCCACAGACTACAGGATCATCGAAGCCTCTTAGCTCAACATGAACATATTGCATAGGCACAACATGGCCACTCCCACCTAACTCCAAATACAAACCATGGGAGTGTGTCAACCGCATTGAGTGTTGATAATGAGAGGGGATGTACATTTTAATTTTGAAGTATTAACTAAGGTTTCCCTGAGAAAACCACAGAATTAAACAGCAATATTTTGAGTTTTGATGAAATGAGCAGCAGATATCAACAAAAGGTGTACGCATTTATTATAATGTTGCTTTACTACAGAAAATGTTGTGCTTTTTTTAACAGACAGACACAACAGTGGTATTTATTTTGTCATTTACAGGAAGAATGCAATTTCCTAGTTTCAAAAATTTCACACTACTGCTTAAGACATGAAAGGCTAAAGACCACTGAACTTGATACTCTTGACATACAAGCGGTTGTACCGACCTGAAATCGGAATCTGCGCACCGGTTCAGGCAGACAGTTCAAGTTTTTCATAATTTTGTACCCTATTAGTCACCACAGTGATCGGACTTGTTGAAAACACATTAACACATTGCACATGTTGAATGTCAGTCTAATTTTGCTTCAGAGACCGTTTATATTTCCTGCATATTTAAGCTTTTAGTCACAAGACATTTGAACATATTCACAGAACAGCCAGAGAGTCTGCGCAGCATCACAGCAGGTGGGACATCTGGAGAGAGAGCGATTACAAGACTGAGCACAGAGCTTCTTGTCCTCAAAAGAGCCTGCCAGGCTATTTTTTTTTTTTTTTTTTTTTTTGCCAGGAATGAGCTACTTCCAAACAGAAAAAATTAGCATCAGCCCTCAGTAGTATAATGCATCATGTTTGGACCCAGCCTTTTCTTCCTTGTCTCAAAGATAGAAACTGTGTTTTTTGTATTTTGGGGGATTGTCATGGTTGCGTCCTTGTTTTTTAAGCTGTTAGAGCGGGGCTGGTGTTGTTTTCATTTTGTGTGTGTGTGTGCGTCATCATGGTAAAATGTTGTCAAGGACACATAATTCTACAGGTGTGTAATTGAAATCAAAATGAAGGCTAAGTCTAAAAATGAGTGACGTCTGAGTAAGTGTGTCAGAACAGAAGGGGCCACTGTCCCCCCACTCAAAATGCAGACCGAGTTCAAAGATGGGTGTAGCCTGACCCATGAGTACTGATGTAATAATGTAGTAATGACTACTCGTGGGTCATTACATTAATATGATGAGTGTCACGGCTGGTGTTATCCCATTGAAACACGGTCCCTAATCAGGAAACAATTTGAGCATTGGAGTGGATGTACATGACTGGCAGCTTTATTATTTGTTCTCCTTTTATTCCTGGAGGTCTTCCCTGAATTCTCTTTCAGGATTTAGCGTCTTTCATTTGAATTTCAGGAACTGGCAAGCATTCGCTGCCTTTCATTTGATCATCTCATCCTAAATTAGGTTAAAATGGCCAATTTCTTATTCTGTGCTGCCTGAACCATTAAGGTTCAGGACTAGCTAACGAAGTTTCCGATCTTGTAACCAATTTTATATTTGCAGCAAACAAGTTAAGTGTTTCTTACATTTTTCATTTAATATTTTGAGTCGTGTCAAAGCATATGGCTGAAAGAATCTTTATTAAAGATTCTTTATTTCATTTCATCTTCTTTATTTCACCATAAGATTCTCCCAGTTTGTCAGCTAGTGCTCGTGAGTTGGTTTTTATTTGCTTCATATTTAATTAATTATCTAGTGTTTCTGAGTGTTTCTTTATTACTTGAGCAGCTAGCTGGCTGATGAAGTGGCGACAGCACATTCCTTCTTCGCATGAAATACAATGCTAGAACGACCACATCTTAACTTAGGTTCACTTTGTGTATAGTACCAAACACAGCAAAGAAATAATTGAGCACTTTATGTTATGAGCAAAGGGTGACCCCAAACTCAAGACATGGAAGATAATATTTATTACTTGTTCTCTGGAAGAAGAGGTTGAGGGGGAATGAGGGCTTTGGCAGTTGGATGTAGAGAGGAGCAGGCAGCTGGCGGGGAAAGTTTGAGTGGGAAATGGAGTCCGGGTGATGAGTGGGGCTGGATAACTAACTTGGCAAGGCCAGGTCAAGCCGAGGACCGAGCTGGGGAGTGGACAGGCAGAGTGAGCTGCAAAGGGGAGTCAAGGCAAAGTGGAGAACGGGGCTGTATCAGTGGTGTAGTCTACGTGATACGCAGGTATACTCAATATACACACTAAGAAAGCCCAAGAATTTCTGTATAACCCCATAAAAATGCCCAAAGATACAAAACAACATAGTTCAGAACTTAGCAGCAGACTGACAAGCTCTGTTTAATGTGAGAAACCAATTTCAATTTCAATTTCAATTTGGTAGATGTGTAATTACTAGGCCTACGTCGTCAAAGTGTCAGCATGTAATCTTTGGACATTTGTATTGTTGTGACTTTATTCATTATTAATGTGATAAGATGCACATGGAGAACCAGCTATGCAGTGAGAGCCAATGATGTTCTCTGAATACACTGGAGGTGGATTTTGTCGTCATTGGGTCCATCTGCATGACACGTGATGGGGATATAAATACAAGAATATTTCCAGATATATAGCATGGTATATGCTGAACTTATTATTCTAATATTTATGACCTTCTTTGGTAACATGAGATATGACTCCTGGGTATCCTCTCTAAATTATATGGATGTAGTTTACATGTCGGATCTCTCAGAAGATTTGTCATTGCTATATTATTAATCTGATGCCGCTTTCCCAAATGAAAGTTTTTTCTTTTTATTTATAATTATTGAGTGTAAGGGTGCCCCGTACCCTACATGACACCCAGGCTGAGAGAGACACAAAACAACTTCAACCACTGTCTCTTTGCCGTTGTTTTGCATTTTTAAAAACTAAAACTAAAAAACCAAACATCGCTTTGTGCATGTTTGGAATCTCTTTGCAGTCGTTTTGTGTGGCTTTGAAGACATTTTGCTTCTTTTCGAGGATTTTTTTTCACTCTTTTTATTGTTTTGCGTTTCTTTGTGGTTGGTTAGCATCTCTTTGAGGATGTTTTCCATGCCTTTGCAGTTGTTTTGCATCTCTTTTTGGTTGTTTTGTGACTGTCTGATAGGTCCTTCTGTTTTTCTACATCCAATCCAATGTGTCAGTTGGTGAGGACTGTATAGAATGGATTAAATCTTCTCATCTGACCATTTGTTCTATTCTGCCTGTTCTTATAACACAAAACACGGTTTGCTTCTTAGGGAGTGGAGGATTTCACAGCAGAGGTATGTGTCTGTCTGAACAGGAAAAATAAAAGATGCGAAGGAACAGAGAGAAAGAAAAACATCCTCAGACACGTGTGCTGCTTGCTATGTTAGACATGGTGCCCTGTTGCTATGGAAACCAGGTTTCTATTATCCGCTGTCTACAGAGTTGGAGTGCTCATCTGAAGGAGATTCTACGTCGCTGACTGCATGGAGGGTCACCTAATAATTCACATGTAGGATTTCTGGTGTCTGTCCAGGCTGCCCACAGCGATCTGGCTCCACTTAGCTCCACGTGCAGCAGGGGCCCCTACTCTACCCTGCAGCCATCCCCTGAGGCGATATCTGAGTTTACTGATGCTGTGCCAGCAACACTGCACAGAAATATGACTGTGATTACTGCGTGGTGCAGATGTTACATAAGGCTATAAGCCAGTCATTAGGAAAGATGTTTATAAACATGAAATCTGTATCTGGCACTGGCCAGCTTGTTAGTGAATGATGTTGGTGTCATTTTGTTGTTGCAGATTATCTCTGTTTCACCTTTCCTCCCTGCAGTCCATTCCCAATTCATGTAGGCTTGAAGACATTATTTTGCTACCTACAAAATCAGTCAACAGTGATTTAAATTAGTGTCCATGGTTTTTTGCTGATGACATCATTTTATATATATCTATAAATATCATACTTCATTGTTCTGTGTACTGCACAGTGGGTTGGGCCTCCCTACAGTCAAAAAGAAATAACCACCCTATGTTATTTATTCATACAGTTCTAGTTCCTAGCTTGCAAGCCACTTCACATCTCTTTCTCATTTAAATCTACAGTTAACAACCTTTGATATCCCGCAGGTAAGCACTAATGTTGGCAGAACAGGTTTCAAGTATATGCACCATTTAAATGGAATGAACTGCAAACTACCCTACCCTAACTACCCTAGATTTTAAAGCTTTTATTAAAGTTTTTACAATTCTTGTAACTTTTTCTTAATTCCTTGTTTCTTAGTTCATTCTATTGTTCTTTCTTTGTTTTGTTGTGTTTTTGTGATTGTTCTCAGGTCTCTCTCAGAAACGTTCACGTCTAACACTAGATTATGTTTTTATGGGTGTTTTTTTTTCCCCATTTGCATCAATTTCAATGAAATAACAGACTGGCAGATTGCATAACCGATGTGTGGCGATGCCGGTTTTGCACTTACGTCAGGGCACTGAGGCCATCATACACAACTGCCGATTCCAATTTCCAGCTGAGAGGATGAGAAGATCAAAATGACTTGGATGTAGTTACAGAAAATATGAATCTGATTCATCTGTTTTTTTATAGTGTCCGTTAATCCACTGGTAATCTTTTGAACTTCTAATGTGGCTCATGAAAATGACAAAAAGGCATAAGACTAGTAAACCAGTGTTCTTTTTTTTATTGAACATCTACAGAATATTATTACCCTTTGGTGATGAAATTATATCATGGCAGGATCACAGCCAGGTCTTTGTGGCTTGTCATGAAACAACACAAAGATGAAAAGATCTCTCAGGATTTGTTGTCACAGTTTCAGTGTTAACCGGGGTATGATGGGAATCACAACAGTCTGTCCAGATGAGCATCCAAATTTAAATTCCACGGCAGAGCAGAGAAAACCTCAAGGCAGAAACTCTCAGCAGCCAGAATGGAACAAAAAGAAAACGTGATTAAATCCTTGGAGTTTTTTTGACAAAAAAGACACAATGAACTGACAAGTATAACATACTGCTAAACCACTACACCCAGAAGATGTATCTAATCTAATAAAAAAATTATATAGTCCTAATCAAATAATCAACAGAGATTATCCACGGACGAAGTAGACACACAGTCTGTGTCGCCCTCTGTTGGTCACCAGCCCACACAGCAGAGACAAATCTCAAAAGCAGAGAAGCACTAATAGAGAAAGGTAACATTTTAGAAAGGCCTGAACAGTGATAAAATCCATTCCAGGCAAAAAAAAAAAAAAAAAAAAAAAAAAAACTGATGCAACCTGCATCACTTTCAGTTACATCGACTTAGAGATACAGTTATGCCCACTGAGAGTTACAGACATGTTTCATCGAGCCACTGCTCCTCCGCATCGAAAGGAGCCAGTTGGGGTGGCTGGGTCATCTGTGTAGGATGCCTCCCAGACCAAGGTTAGGGTGAGGATGCCCTCACCCAGTGTGAAAGGTCCAGTGTGAAAGGGGCTTAAGCACAGGTATGCTAATGATACTAGCCATGCTTCCTAGCTGCTAGCCACTGTGCAGGCCCACTGAATAAGTTTTAAAAACATACATTTACTGACTGTCTAACACAGAAGCTCTGACACTGTCAGGAGCACCGACCTAGCAGCTCATTCTCAGTCCGAACAGAAAGACACTCTCATCCACTTTTTCATTTTTTAAAAACATGTTTACCCACATTTAAAAAACCTTAACACGCTAACGTTGGTATAAAAAGCTAGACTGGCAGAGGGGTGCGTACAAGGGTTTACTTCCCAAAATGTCGAACTTTTCCTTCAGAGCTAACTGAACATATTATTGTTGTAAGACCACAATGATGAATCAAAGTCACTTAATTTTTGTCACAATTGGTGAGCAAACCTCCTTAAGCCTGACGGGTTTTCTGTCGAATCATTGCAGAAAGGCGTTCATTCAAAGCGTGACAATACTAACACTGATGGTAAAACTAACAATACCTGTCATTCAGACGGTGCCCTCCGAGCTTTAGGATACATAGAGTGAATTCCAGAGATGCTGCTGCCAGTCGCTGATCCAGCAGACAGGCTACAGTACGTCATCATGCTGAGAGGATTGCGCTGCTAGAAAGGATTACACCATTTGACATTTTTCTGACCAAAAGTGCTTAACCACTTTGATTAGAGATCCAAAAAAATAAAATAGATTTATGACCAGAGCAGATCAATTCCGAATATTTTTAGAGGCTGATAATGTTCCCGTGGGATTGATGTGGCTGAATCAGGGATGGATGGTAGATTATTTGAGGGCAGAGCTGTGGCACCATCCACACACTTTGGAGAATAAAAAATGCAATATAATGTAAATGTTATATCTGTGTCTTGCCCTGCAGTAACTCTAAAGTAGGATTGTAAACCAAAACACATCAGTACCCTTAAGGCTCCTTTGCAATATTCCTGAGCACTAACCTAGCCTATCTATCATCATATCTATATTCACCAGCTACATAATATTACGATACCTATCTGCCACTCAACAATATGCAAGTGGATATTGATTTGTTCCAAATGTTGCCTGCTTACTGCCTTCTGTCTATCCAACTCCTACTCAGTTGAACTTATGGTATGATAATTCTATAGTACATGATAAATCTCACCCATAACCCATAACAGCTGTGTTACTGAAGAGTAAAATATACCAGTGGAAATGTGGTTTTTCTTAATGACAGAGTATTTTCAACATGAACATGCCAGCCATAGTTGAAATAAATGTAAAGCTGCTGAAAGTCAAAAACCTGAATAAAAAGCGTCACAAGTGTACTTGTGTACTGGATTATTATTTGTCCTTTCCTTTTTTTTCCTAATTTTATCACATATGCAAATATATTTGCCATGTCAGAGATTCAGACGCTACAAACACATTTCATTTAGTGACTGTATTACATATGAGTTCACAAAACACTGTTCTCTTTCTTGCACAGCACCATCTTAAAGCCAGTTTTATACTTATATGTGAAATCCATACGGTTCAATATGATACCCCCTGGCTTTATTGAATGCCCTTGGGCAAATCTTGTTGAATCCAAATGGTAAAGATTAAACTGGGGTCACTCCGGGGACAAAACCATTAAAAAAAAGGTTGCAGCCATAGGTACACAGAAAGGTGTGATGTGTGGGAAAGCCTTCCCACAGACTGGGACGAAATTAGTACGAAAGTATGAAAGTGAAAGTGTCAACATGTCATCTTTGGACATTTATGTTGTTGTGACATGGAGAACCAGCTATGCAGTGAGAGGCAATGATATTCTTTGAATACACTGGAGGTGGATTTTGTAGTCATTAAGTCCATCTGCATGACCAGTGATGGGGATATAAATACAAAAATATTTCCAGATATATAGCATGGTATATGTTGAACTTATTATTCTAATATTTATGACCTTCGTTTGGTAACATGAGATACGATTCCTGGGTATCCTCTCTAAATTATATGGATGTAGTTTGCATGTCGGATCTCTCAGAGAGATTTGTCGATGCTATATTATTAATCTGATGCTGCTTTCCTTAATGAAGGTTTTTTCTTTTTATTCAAAATTAACCTTAAGATTTCAGCCCTAACAGTTACAGTGCACACTACATAATCACAATGATTTGATTACTCTTTAAAGCACGAACTGCATTTGAATTTGCAGTATCTGCTAGAGGCTACGTAGAGGCTAAAATGATTTTTGGATCACGTGGCTAAATGTATGTATAAAAGGAGTGACTCGAAGTGACAAAACCACAGAGGTATAGAAGCATTTCAGTATTGTTAGGTCTCTGTCAATATTATAACATATTGGTTTTTGTTAGAAACAGATTCCTTTACAAGCTACTGAGATTCAGACAAATAGACAGTAGAATGCCAGCACCACGTCAGATGTGTATGTAACACTAACATTACTTTCAGTCGGAAATCTTTCGTGTTGCTAGTTCCAGGATTAGTGTGATGTCAGCGGCCAACTTAATTGTCCTCTAGATGTTCACTATGTAAATAAATAAATGTCATCTGGAAATTCAGCTTCTCCTTTCAAACGAAACCCAGACACTGAACATTAAGTGAAGCCCGCTTCTGAAGGATTTGCTGCTCAGCAGTGGAGAAGTTAAGTAGCTCAGGCAATGCTAGATGAGCAGGAATAACAGCGAGTGGTGGAAACACCATCTGGATTTACTGAGGAGACTCATATATTACTGTCGAGGAACCTGTGCTTTTGTTTTTTTCCACTGACCTTTCAACTGATGTGGACCTCAGAGCTCAACACACTGCAACTCAAGAAAACACATGCAAATAATCAAAACACATCCTTCATCAACTTGACAACACATGCTGAAAAACAAACTGACAAAGTTGTCAGTATTTTAGTGTTGTGAGTGTGTATTTGGTTGTGTTGTGAGTATTTATAGGACGTTTGTGCATTTAGTTTTGTCGTAGGTATTTCCATAATATTTTATTGTCAAATTGATGAAGATGTTTTCTGAATTTGTGTTTGTCTATTTGCCTGTGTTCTCTTGAGTTGCAGTGTGTTGAGCTCTTAGGGGCCACTGTAAGAAACACACCAGTGTACCATGGTAATTGTACACAACAAAGATGATGACAGCCTCAAAAAGGTTAGAAGATACGTGGTGAAAAAGCAAAAAATGACAAACTATTCCTTTAAGGTAAAAAAAAAAAAAAAAAAAAAACCTACTTATAACAGGATAAAGGAATCAGGTGAAGTTATTTATCCACACCTCTGTGAAATGCAGCCAAGTCTAAAATGATGGCCATGCCTGAATGCTCCCCCGATGGCGCTTTTAGGGTTGTGGGGAAGGGAGAATGGGTGCTTGGCAGGTGGTGGGGTCAGGAGGGGCATATACTGTAAATATCTCTCCCCCTGTTGTTGAATGTGAGTGATGACAGACACATAGCTTAGCGGGCAGGACCAGGGATCATTTCTGCCTTCGCATTTCCTGGCAGAGTCCAGCTTGGAGACAAATTCAGAACAGCTCTTTCTCTCATCCTTCCTCCCGACCGCTCCCAGAGCCCCATATCAGTGTTAAATCTTAAATCTCCCGGGACAGTGTTGCCAGTAATGACAAAGCAGGTTTAAACTGCAAAGCAAAGGTTTAAACTGGTCACTGATGATGATGTTCATGATGGGAATGAAGAGACGGAACCACACAGCTAATGTGGCCAAAAATAAAATTCACTTTTCACTTTTACACATTATATGGCATAAACTGTGCTCTAGAAATTTGCTGTGAATCAACAGATCATTTACTTCTGGTGAATTCAAACCATACTAGACTATATGACGGGTCAAACTGGTGTTTAACAAAACTGAATAAAGCGCAGATCTAATTGGAGCCAACTGCACTGATCAAACTGGTCTGTTTTCTGTTTCCTTGTGTCAACGGCTGGTGTGAAAGTTTTACAGATGAATAGGTGAATAAGGACGGAGGAGCAGCAGAGCAGGCCCTCTGCTTGATCAGGAAAAAGAAAAAGTGGATTTCAGCCCATCGCTCCATGGCCTTAATCTGCAGGATTAGAGCATCAGAAAGTCCACTCCAGTGTGTTTGTGTCTGTGCGCATGCAAGTGCCTCTGTGTGCTTGTTCTTTTCTTTGTAGGTAACATACATGTGTGCGGCTTGCGTTTGCATGCTTTTGTATACCAACAGAGGTGTGAATGAGTTTGTAAACTCTAGTATCCAGAGCCACATGTGCCACAGCAGGCAGTCGGGGGGGGTGGGAGGGAGGGAGGTGCTCATGGGTTAAGAGCTAAAGCCGCTTTGCTCAGATGAAGATGGCTCTCAGGCTCTCTGCCAATCAAAGCCCAGCCAACAGCCCACTCTCACTGACAGGGCAGGGAAATGGTGAGTTAGACCGCACGCATACTGGATGTATATGCAACATATAGTGCAGGGACTAAACTCAAAGTTTCATTCATTTACACAATAACACTCACATAATATCACCTTTTTAATGAAGCTGTCCATCACGTCTAGAAATGATTAATTAATTAATTAATTAATATTCATAGTATGCATGCTCTTTGTTTCCAGCAACACCCTCTTAACAGGTACACTCAGAAATGAAATGACACAAACACACTTAAATCAGTTACAAGTATTTAGGGGATTATTATTGAGAATGGTCTTAAACAAGAGGTAAAGCAAGTGAAATATAAATTTTTGATGTTTTTTAGGTGATAATAGTTAAATAGGGGCCAGGTTTATAGAGCAGAAAGCATGAGATATAAGATTACAGTTTTAGGTGTGGCTTCATTTTACAGGGATGCTCTTTCCTAACAATTTCCAAGAAGAATCATGCAGTTTGGTACTAATACAGGAAAAATAGAGAAAAAGTTCTGAGACTGTATTATTTGGTAGTTTAATTAATTGTGTTGGGTTTTTATCGACTTCCAGATGGATTTCCATTGAAGACATTACTCCTCACTTTGCTTAACTGTATATTTGTTGTCTGAATAAATAAAAGTCTCAGTATGTGTTGGCTTGCCGTTTAAAAATAACTATAAGTTTATCAGGTGATCACACTCTATTTTACCTGTAATATGTACCAAATTATATTGTTCTTTAGGTGATTATTTGAAAAATAAACTGGAATTTGCACACCCATAAAATAAAGCATGATCAAAATGAGTTTTATAGATAAATAAACATGAATAAAGTGAAACAGCTTGTTCTGTAAAGCAGGAGTTTTTGCAGTATGGAAAAGAAAACTTTGTGGTGTTGGTAATTCTGATCTTCTCCTTTACCCACCTTATGCAAATCCTTAATTTCATGTCTAGCATGCTGTCTAACGTCCTCATCTGTCTTCTGTTGAATGTAAGATTATCATAGCCTAAAATGCCCCCATTATATTCATAAATGGCTTCTCTCTATCGTGACCCACTCTTTCACCATATCCAAGCTTCAATCTACTGACCAATTTCAGCACAGTTCTCCTTCCCCACTTTAGCATTCCTTTATCCTCCTTCGGCTTCCTGTCACTCAAATGTCATGACACTTTTCTCTTGTGTCCTATGGTGATTACAGCGGGGCTAGGATATTTAAAATATCTGACAGGCCTGAGCACCACGATGTGACATGAGTGAGCATGATGATGGAGTCTGTAGCTGGTTTCAGTCAGTCAGGATAAAGTCTCTCTGAACATCTGCCAAAACTCTGAGATCATGGGCACACAGGTCACTGTGACATAATGTCAAGCATAGAAATACTAATGGTTTGAAAAAAGCTTTTTTCTCTCCCTCTCTCCCTCTCTCTCCTTTCATCCATTAAATGCCTGTTGTGTTTTTGGCCATGCTATCTTTATCACTTGGCAGGTGGTGTGGATTAGTGATTCTCTCTAAACTTCAGTACGGGATGATACACACACCACATAAGAATGTGTAATCCATGTGTGTGCAGTTTTTAGTCTCTCACAGCCACCTGTATGTATAATTCCTCATCTTTTTCTATAATTGCCTCATCTCCTCCTCTAGCCTCTCCTCACTTTACTCCCTCAATCTTCTCCCTGCTTCGTCCCCTTTTCCTCCATCAACCAGCTCTACCTCATCCTCTTTTTTTTTTTTTGTTGCCTCTCATTCATCTTCTCCTCTCACAATCTGTCTTTTCTATTCATTAAATCACCTGTCCTCAGCTGTGTGAGGCTTCCTTCCTCACAAATTGCAATTTGACTGGAGCTCTGGGTCCTTTCAGTGACCTCTTGTGCGATAATTACAAGTTATTGATAGCTAGTCAGAAAGCCAGAAAGGTTAGGTCTTGTTTAAACACTGTGATGTTTCAAATTGACAGAAATGTCAGTAGAAATTAAAGTGTAGGTCATTTGACACAACCTTTTAATGCAAGGTTGATTTTCCTTTCTTTTTTTGTAACCTCTTTTTCTCCCTTTAACTGGAGTCTACAAAATTTAGAGATGAAACCCTAAAAGGGAACAACACTGCTATGATAGCTTTCCCACTAGTGCATACAAATTCACTCAAAGCAACAGCCAAGTGCTTGTCTTTTAGTTTTTAAAAATTTAGATTAAGATTTGAAATGAAAAGAAAACTCATCCAGGAGACCAAAAGTATGCTGACAAACCAGTGTGTGTGTGGTTTGCATTTTAAGTTCATAGAGTTATACAAGTACAGCCTGCAGCCCTCCTACAGATAATGGGCCATGACCATGCAGGAAAATATAAAAGAGTGAAGCAGGGTGGGGGAAAAATAACAAAAGAGGGATGAATACACAGTAATGAAATGGAATCTCATCTTCCATCTGAAAAGAACATCAAAGGAGATGCTTAATCTCAGGAGGCAGTATTTGTCATCTGACGTGCGTCCCCTCTGTCTCTCGATTCCTCTTCATCCATCCCGCTCCCATGATGAGATGGATGATGAACATGCGTGAGGGAGAGAAAGAGGGAGGGAGGAAGGGTGGGAGTAAGAGAGGGATAATACCTTCTGAATACATGATGAATGTAGTCATCAGGCTTAAACTGACTGGGGGGCGAGTGGCACACAGAGACCGAGAGCGTGCATGTGAGTGACACCGAGCACCATCATCAACTCTCCCCTGCAGCCGCTCTCAGTCTCTCCATCCTCCTCCTGAAGAGAGACAGAGGGAATCACGCAGCAGACAAGACTAGTGAGAGAGAGAGGATACTTTACTGCTTTTTTTTTTTTTTTTTTAATTGAGCTACCAAAGGGAAGAGGAAAGAGACATCGGGAAGCAGAAGTTAAGGACATCTCGTCGTTGGCTCCAGCCTACTCTGAGCTTTTTTCTCAGCAACAAGCTCGAGCTGTGCTCCGTGTGCACAGCCTGAGGAGGAGAGAGGATGCTGAACAACATGACGGACTGCGAGGAGGGAGAGGGGGGGCCCAATAGCCAGGGTGAGTGACAAAACCCTGCCGCAGACCGATGAGAGAGGAGCGTGTGTCAGTGTGCGTGGCAGTGTGTGGATGTGGGTGTGTCAATTTGCGTTTGCATACAAGTGTCAGCATGGGTGCTGAACGTGTGAACTCACACATGTGAGTTAGGCAAAGTTAGGGAAACTGGATGATGTCATTTTAGGGATGCAGGGATAAATGATGAGTTGTTTCATCTGCTTTGTTTGTGTGAGTTCTAGGAACTTAGAAAGACAGAGGTGGGCAGAGGAAACTCTCTCAGTGTTGGTTTAATGTTTGAGTATTACTAAGGTTGGTTTCACTCAAATATTGATGCTCCACATGTTGTGAGAATGGAAACAGCTAGTGGATGGGTTCCTGGGGTTGCATATTTCAACCCCCATCTGCGCAACCAGTTCAGACTTTTTCCACATTTCCTCTGGTTCACTGCTGATTTTTCCATGCTTTTGGTCAAGCGATGGATGAATATGGCATCTTGGTGCAGTAAGAGTGTTGGTCTGCCAGAGGTTCATCCTGTGCCGGTAGATTCATACGGTTATGTCAAACACTTTCAGCACTCGACAAAAAAAAGGTTTATAGAGGGCTGAGTGCAGCCCTGCAGAGCATCATTCTCAAACTCATTCATGTCTGTCCCCATCAAGAACATCTCACCCTGGGGCAGAATCTGCCTTTTATAATGGTCAGTGTGTGTGTGTGTGTGTGTGTGTGTGTGTGTCTGTTGTGTGGACACACAGTCTGAGTGTGCCCAATCATGCATATGTCTTGGATGATGTTTATAATGCAGCAAAAAAAAAAAAAAAAAAAACGATCTGTTTACCTTGCAATTGTTTTCATGACTTCTTACTGGTGAAGATTTTTCTTTGTCATATATGACAATTAATTGAATATCTTTATTTCAATGTCAGTCAGACAGGACAAGCACATTGAAGATATCATCACAGGCATTTTTTTCCCACTTTTTTTGTGTGCATTTTGTAGACAAAAAAATACAATGATCGATAAAGAATCGATAAAGCTTGCTAATTAATCAATAGCAAAAATCATTAGTTGCAAGCCTTGCTCTTGCAAATGTTTTTTTTCAGTTTGTTTGTGTTTGAACACACATTCAACAGGGTAAACTCTGAAATCCATCCATGCCGTAAGCAGATTAAGTAGATGTTCTTTCAGCTAACACATCGCAGAATAGGATGCATTTGGGAATCCACACATGTGGAGGACAAAAACTTTTCTGTCACTGGAGGACTATTTCCCCCCCTATTTCCCCCCTATTCCCCCCCCCCCCCCCCCCCCCCCCCCCCCCCCCAGAAAATTGGATTACAAGGACAGAAACATTATATTGAGTGGAAATGCAGCAACCCCCCTGCATTCTCTAAGAGTTGTTCATCAACAAATAACTGCTTGGACATATTCACACCTTCTCAAGGGGAAGTGTACAGTAACTGGCAGGCAGTCCACAGGCACAAAATGTTATAGTTGTGTGGGTTTAATGATGATGGAGTTGTAGTCTGTTTTCATGAGTAATATTCATAAACTAATAACAGTAGATTCACATACTGTAGCTCTTATGCTAGTTCAAATAATTATAAATGATGCATTTAGGTTATATATATATATAAATATGTCTGGTACTAATTAAACAAAAAACTCTACACTTCCATCTACTTAATGATAATTCCACAGTGGATTATGTTACACATCCGAAGTAGAAGTGTGAGAGAGTTGTCATTTTAGCCTCTAGTGAGATGGTGAAATGTTGTTGTTTTTTGTTAGATTTTTTTTTTTTTGTTAGATTTTTTACTTATTTCTACTTTGTTTGTTTGCTTGTGGGTTGGTTTGTTTGTTTGCAAAGACTAACCATGAACACATTCAAAGCACAGCCTTTTTTACAGCAGACATTCTGATTTGTCAATGTTGAAATAACATGAATGGCATTAATACTATGTTCTATTAAAGCAACATGTGCAATGCGGAGCCAAATTCAGCTCAGTTCAGCTGAATTAGTCACCAGTTGTGCTTTTCCAACAAATGTCCCAGGTGAAAGATGAAAAAATGTCTCAACGAGAGGAAACTGTGAAGGTTAAACCAAACAATACACTTTTCCCTTCCTCACATTGCATGCGCACAGCTGTGCAGCGCGCCAAAAGTACTCCGATTAAAGGTTGAACACAGCAGTCGGTCTTTGAAGTTTTTTGGAAGCAATTGTGAAAAGAGCATCGGCTAAAACACATCAAAGTCGATCATAGCGATTAGGCTACACATCAGGAATAGAAGAGACCGAAATATAGCAAAAAGCACTAGCTAGCTACCTTAAGCGACTTTTAGTTTGTAAGAGGAAAATTGTGTTGTTTCTAAATTAACAGTTAACAGTGCGTCATATTAGCAACACATTAGCCTTCAACACCAACTATGGTTAGTACTGATGAGAAAACGAATTTAATGTATGAAATTACAAACAACAGTGACAAAATAATAAAATGAAAGATTAAAATGTACAAATAATGGTTTAACATGGGCATTTAGAAAGTGAGTTACATATTTTACAAAATGGCGGACGTGACAACATCAGTTAAGCTACTCGGGAATGTTGCCAGCAGTGGATGCTACTGTTAACTGAATTGCTGGTGTCCAACCAGTTTTACTGTCACTGCATTGTTTGAGTGCAATAACAAGACAAACTCATAATTAATATGCTTTATCTACCATGAAAATCCCATTAGAGGAGAATTTGTGTCCATGCGACCTTGAACTCAGTGGTAGTCTGTCTTTTTGTGCGGGGCATTAGGGTACGTTTTTTTGAGTCGTGGTAACATGTACACATACTGTATTTGAGCCAAGAAAAATCGACACTAACACTGGCCTACATCTTGATCCAGACCTTGAGATGTCAATAAAAAACACACAATCATGACGCTAAAAGAGAAAATTCTGGATTAACTGCACTACACCCCTGACGCACAGTATGGTTGCATGAGGCAAAAGGTCACAATTTGAGCTGCATCACACCACAGGGATGAATAACGAGGTGGCATTTGGGGTGTAAGTGAATGCACGCTGGAGTGTGAACACAATATGAATAGAGCACACAGAACACAAGAAAATACCGATGATCAGCCAGGCTGGCATCATATAGAAAGAAATACAATCTTATAATATTCCTGCCTGTTTTAAAATAGAGGGCAAGGAATGACAGATTTGTGAGATCCCTGGAGGCTGCACACTGTTCACTGGCGATAAAAACAGATGTGTTCTAATCAATAATTTCAACAGGAGTGACCGTGGAAAAAATGGATTTGTCACAAATGGTTCAATCAGGGTGCAGGTTTGCGCCTACAAACATTTAAGTTCATTTTGTTTTCTGTTTAAAACAGTAAATTATTTCCCCTTTTATTTTCATATCAGTGTCAATCTCTGTAAGTAAAAGTCCCGCTCAGTACATATTTAGCTCATAAATGTTGTACAAAAAACAAATTTAAGAGAAGAAATTAATATCAGCCAATATTTCATTATCATTTTTTTTAACTCTCAATAATCAATATCAATATCTGCTAGTCCTGTATTGCTCAGGCTGTACTTTTGACTTTAATATTGAACCAAGATCACAACCTTGATCCAAGTGGATACGAGTGGATATTTGTTGCAAGAGCAGATATTGTAGGAAAAGTAGAAGTAGAAGTTTTGCAAATATATTTAGTAGGAACATTTTGCAACTTGATAGATAAGTTAGATAAGGTTTTCTAATTGTGTTGCTATAAAATTTGACAAGAGCAGTCAAATAAATGTAGTTGAGTAAAGTAAGTACAACCACTCACAGGACTTTACGGGAAACACCTGTGCACCTGCTTATTCAGGCAGTCAGCCAATCATGTGGCATCAGTGCAGTGGATAAAATCATGCAGCTATAGGTCAGGAGCTTCATCAATGTCCACATCAAACATTGTGATCTCAGTGACTTTAACCTTGGCATGATTGTTGGTGTTGAAGCTTGGTGCATTTCTGAAACTGCTGATCTTCGGAGATTTTCACACATAACAGTCTCTACAGTTTACTTAGAGTGGTGAGATTTTGGCATCAAAAGAACGAATCCATGGACCCAACCTGCCTTGTGTCAACAGTCCCGACTGGTGGTGTAATGGTGAGGGGAATGTTTTCTTGGAACACTTTGGGCCCCTTAATGCCAGTCAGTCATGGTTGAAATACTTCAGCCTATCTAAGTATTGTTCCTGAACATGTGCAACCATTTATGGCCACAATTTGCTATTATATATAAATGTCTACTTCCAGCATGATAATACACAATGTCGCAAAGCAAAGGTTATCTCCAATTGGTTCCGTGTGTTCAGTGTAGTTCAGTGGCCTCCCCTGTGACCAGATCTAAGAAGAGGAGATTGGCGGCCTGAATGTGCAGCTGAGGAATTTGCACAAATGATGTGATGCATTGACATCAACATGGAGAATTAGGATAGAGTGACGCATACAGGTTGATAACAAAACTGCAATTTCTGTAACATCCCTAATAAGACTCACTGTACATGAAGTTCTGAATTACACGTCTTGACATCAGTGCATCCACACAACTATAGTGAAGCTGGATAAAGTTAATCAAACCAACAGAGAAATCATCATATAAAATTAATCATATGAATATTTTGACTTGTCCATACTGTCCAGACTTTTATTTGGTATTCAGTCAACCTGAGCATGTCAACTCGATTAAACATACAGTAAAAGGTGGGTGAAACAGTAGAAACCACATACTCAATCTATCTTCACAGTACTGTAGTGTCATATGGTTTACAATGGAGCTGTAGCTACTAAAATAATGTTTGTATGATCTGGTGCCGGAGATAAACAAAGGTCATCTCAATGTAAAATTTTTGGCGGCGTGTGTTTGTATGTTTTAGGTATTTATTTTAAATGTTTGTTCATGCAGGCGGCAGCAGGAGTTCAGATGATGCTATTCGTGGTCTGTGTCCTTATTTTGGCCAGTAGGTATGAGCTCTGGGGGCAGATGGTCTGGAATTGCCCTCTTGGGGCTATTTAGACTGAGATATTAAACCTTAGTTGGAGGTACACACACACACACACACACACACACACACACACACACACACACACACACACACACACACACACACACACACACACACACACACACACACACACACACACACACACACACACACACACACCCCCTTTCTTTTGTCGCTTTTGGGAAAATTGCATAGACTTGCATTCATTTCCTGGAGACTTACCCTAGAGACCAAGAGATGCAAAATGAACAGTGGCTCATAATCCAATCCATGCTGAGATGTTTGAGCTTTCAGTAACTGCTGTTGTTTCCCTGATTAGTTTTGTACTGTTTATTACAATACAATCATCACAATGATGCCACTGTTTCTGTTGTCGTGGTTGATACTAATGATGTGATAATATTGTGGCAGGTGATGTTTTTGTTCTTTAACCTACGCCAGTGAAACTGGCAAAGACAAAGAATCTGCATCATGAGGAGAAGGAGGTTTTGTCTGTGCATCATTCACCCTTCTGTGCAAATGTGTCAGGTGGCCCTTCTCTCTCAGTGAAATTGCAGTGGACACTGCATTAACGTATGGGCAATCAGACAAATTGATTCAGATTCAAACACCAGCAGATGAGCTAACGACATCTGGCAAGCAGATTAAATCCATTTGAGCGGGCTATAGTTGTGTCAGAAAGGGTGGGAGGTGCATTCCTATCTGACTAACTGTAAAGCTTTTTTGCACTCTTGCTAACGGTTAGATGGGAAGACTGACACCACACTCACATCTGTGTGTTAAAAACAAAGCTACAGCCAGGATAATGTTAGGTTAGTTTAGCATAAAGACTGAAAAAAGGGGGAAGCAGCTGGCCTAGCTCTGTCCGGTAGTAATCAAATTCAACAAGCAATTCTTCTAAAGCTCACTAATTAACACATTATATGTTGTTTCTTTAATCTTTACAAAAACGGACCCAGGCAAGAAATTGTCCAGCACAAAATCCAATGTAAAACCAAAAGTAAGTTTTACACTTTGGTTTTTGTAAGGATTAAACAAATGAGATAAAACAAGTTGATCAGTGAGCTTCAGAGGTGCTAGCAGGTGGATTTTTTTAACCGTCAGACAGAGCTCAGCTCTTTATCCCTGTTCTCTGATACAGCAAGTGCTGCATGTATTTGCATATTGTTGCTTAGCACAAAGACAAGTCAATTTATTTATAGGGCACATTTAAAAACAAGATGCTGACCAAAGAGCCTCACAGAAAAATGAGATCATTAAATTATTTCATTGATGATTACAATCAAATAAAAACACAGACAGTATTAGGAATGTATATGTAAATGAATAAAAGCACACACTATCTGGATAATATAAAAATACAACAGTATTTCACAGAGAACAAAGAAATAAAAACAAACATAAACAGTGTGCCTAGTCATGCCGTCATAGAGGCTGTTAGCCTCTGTCAAAAGTAAAATTATGATATTTTTCATTTTGCTCTGTGTCAGGCAGCAAATCAACATATTAACCAACATGTTGGAATATTTATTTCAGTAGAATTCATTGATTTGCTCTGTCAGCCATTAATCTTTCACCTGAGAGCAGGAGAGCAGGAGTTATTCTGCTGCCTGAGAGGGAATTTAGTTAAAACAATCCTGTTGGACTGTTGATTTATTTCAATAACATACATAGACTGATTGAAGTGGCCAGCATGCTGTAAACAGTGATTCCCAACCTGAGGGGTCAAAGCCAACTAATGGTCACACTGCAAATCTGAGGGGTTAGGAGACAATTGATTTCCTACATGAGAGCAGAAAGGCACACACCTCTGTGTCACCAAATTATACACATTTTTACATACATTTCAAGGTCAGTCTGTCCATCACTGCGGTTCTTGGTCCACAGACAATGAATTTTACTGACTTTAGTGATTCCCTGACTTCTCATGGTTCTGCGTGATTTTGATCTTGATATGAAAAGGGATAAAGGAGGAATAATTACAGTGTTTTAGTCTCATATAGGCACCTGATAAATGTTTTAAGATAGGCTTGAAAAACTGTGAACCTATCCTTTAACACTGAATAACCTGCTGGCACGTTTCTCTGGCTCACAACATTTGAACACAACACATTTGCTTTTTGCAGATGATGAGCACAGCCAAAAACATGTTTCCCTTGATGTGGATATACTGTATAGTGGACATCTGTGTATGTGTGTGTATGTGTGTGTATGTGTGTGTGTGCGTGTGTGTGTGTGTGTGTGTAGCTGCAGGATTGTAGTCCAGGTTAAACAGAGCAGCTAACTGTCCAGTTTGTATTTCATTCATCTTTTGAGCCTATGCCTGGGTTGTAGTGGACATGAGCAGTCATGTAATTGTGCATCAGGTATTATCTCATTGCAAAGTAGCGCTGCATTATATAAAGCTGCCCTCTTGCCATATAAAGGATTTTAATATTCCTGCTTCCTGGTAATTTCACTGATGTATCCTCAGCTGATGTACAGCTTTAATAAACTGGCTCAGAACAGATAAACCATGTCAGTGATTGTCAGTAATCCTCTGACGTGTTGTCCTGGCTCTTCAATTACTGAACACTGAATGAAGAGTGTGTCAGACACTGACTTTAATCAATATAGAGAGAGAAGGTCAGAGTGGTGATGCTGGATTAAGAAGGTCTTGACATCTTGTGCACATTTATATAGATTGATCCAATTCAATGTGCTTAATGTATGCATGTTATTCATTTTATTTCAAATTATAACCACCTACATCACATTTCCTTTGTTCGTAACATTAACACATTGAGTATAGATGATGTAACGTCACTGTATTATTTGCTTTGAATGTTAACATATGAGATTTTAGGGAAGGGCTAAAATTACGTCTGACATATTAACTTAAGATTCAGCTTCCCACCAAAACTTTGCATTTATTTTGGCACTTTATTTTGAAATTTTGGTTGTAAGTACATTTTATTCATTTCAGTTTATGTAAAATCAATATGTCATGATAAATATGTAAGAGTAAGCACTACCACAAATTAGCTTATAAGTGTTTTCTAATCTGTCATCCATCAGGTGTTGGTATGTTTTGGCCACTTAAAAGTTTGATGAAGTGGATTTAAAGTGTAGTGACTCTCTGGCTGAATATAAGACATATCAGTATAAGTGTAAATTGTAATTTGTAGAGGGATTGTTAAAAAAATTTAAAAAATTTAAAACGTTTTTGCTTTCCAGGAGGTGATAGTGTTTTAGTGAAACTAAAACAATTAGCTAACAGACACTTTACGTAACTATAGAGCTAAAGGGAAATTATCAGTGGATTTGTTGCTATGAGCAGCCCCCTTCACATTACACATTGTCATGTGATCCACTGTTAATATAAAAATATTGATCATAGCACCTTTAATCATGAAGCATCCTCATAATCTCAGCAGTATGTGTCCATGTTGACCTCCTCCTCAACCTTTTTACAGTAGTATAGCGATACCATGTTGCCTCTGTCTGTTGCCTAGTATTCTCTGATTGGAGATTATGAAATACAGTGTGGTCTAATCCTTTGTTCCTCATGGTTCACAAACTCACGTCACATCATTTGCCATCACAGATTGTCTCTGTTCAAACATACTTGATGAGTTTTACTTTACTTTGACTGTGCAGTGATAATGCTGGTGAGGTAATGCTATAACCTTGTGTCAGATGATTGTCAGTTGAGGTACATGTGATTTGGCGCTTAAAAGATAAGTCTGTAGAAATTCAACATTGTCTTGCTGTTCATACACTTCGTGAAAAGAGCAAAAGCAAAAATGAATTTATCCTGCTAACAAATATAATAATAATATAATATAAGTTACTAAAGATTGTTCTTGCTATTTACAGATCTCCATTCTGTCCAAAAGCTATGGGTGATGTGGGTGACATGGGCACTGTGATTTATTGTAGATCAATCCCACAGACACTGTCACGCTGCAGGAAATCCTCTATAGAGCACCAAAGGTGCAGCTGAAAACAACCCCCAATAAATAAAAATACATTTATTTACTCTTGTTGGGCTTGCATTTGCTAACTGCCGAGCAGTTTTAGGAATTTATTAAGCATTGTTTAAACATTACAACTTCCTGACTCTTATGTTCAGAGACAGAAAGAGAGACAACCAGGTGAGGGAAAATGATCCCCTACATGGTGAGGATCCCTGTCTCCACATCAGGTGGTGAAATCCTCCTCACTAACCTTCATACATCCTGCAGTGCTGCAGGCTGTGGATGAATCATTTGCTGTTCCCCCTGTTGGGTAAAACAAGGGGAAAAAAACAGCAGCTGTCTGACCAGAGGTCAGGATCTGTTTCCATCAAAAAAGTACAGATGAGTCATTACAAAGTCTTTGCTGATTCAACCTTTGCCTTTTTGTTACCTGTAACAAATAAGATGTGTGGGCATTTGTTATAGGACAAGTAGCTGTGGTCTGATGCGGGGATTTGTTTTTCTACCTCAGTATACCTCAGTTTCTCACCCTCTACTGCTCACTGATATTATGAAAAACATCATTTTGAGCTGCAGTGTCTTCATCTTTGGCTGTACATGACTAAGTGTTTTCCAACAAGTGAAGCATCCAGTGTCATGTCATCAGCATTTTCTTCTGTTCCTGATTTTACAACAAGACTACTGCAAGATTGCTGAGATGTGAAAAGCATTTGGATTGGTCCTGTTTATATTGGAATTAAAATGTGTTCACTGACAAAATAATGACTAAAAGAACCAGTGAAAACAATGTAAACTCGACCTTTGACAGTAGCCTCCTGCTTGTATAGCACTGAGCAAACGTCTTAGGCAGTAAAAGTAAACTGAGGATGCATTTATACATAATGCCTTGAACAGTTTTCATTTATTTCAGTTTCATACAGAGTGGGGTAAACAGTAAAAACCTCAAATAAGAAGATATTTCTTTTTGACTCTGGCTTGATGTTTGAGGATGTCTCACTGCAGTGAATGAATTCAGGACTGATCAGATGTCTCCCTCATGGTATTGTGCAATGGATAAAGCACCTGAAACATTTGTACAATACTGTATATAACAAGCACAGTTACTACTAGGTATAACACTACGTTAAAATATGAAACATTTGTATTATGTTGCACATAATGACATGGTTAAAATCAAAACTACCACAAAAGTACTGAAAGATCTGCTCCGCACAGTCTTATGGTTCTTATTAAAACACTCACTGCATGTTCAAACAGAGCACAAAGTAAATTTCAGAGGTGGTGTGATTGCATTCAAAGTCAGTGCAAAGACATGATTAGATCATCATCGCTGTGTGACTGAAAGCAAAGATGCATTAGGGTTATGGTTTGGCGAATGAACAAATCCCTGCAAATGATGCAAGGTGAAAAGTTGCTTCCACTTTGACACACTTGTGTCATCTGACTGAAATCAACATGATTCCTTTCCAGTGACGTATGCAGCTCTAATCCTGCTTGTGAGCATCAAAAGTCAATGTCAAAGTGGAACCTTTCAAAAAAAAAAAAGTCAGTAATGTTTGTGGTTTGTTGCCTTGTGGGGCTTTATCACCAGCTAAAGCTCTGAGGGAGGAATTCTAATCTGTCTGACACAGTGATTTAGGGGCTGGAAGACCCTCTGTTTTCACTAGTGTTTTCTCTTTTGAGATAATCCTCACCAGAAAATCAACATCGGTTGTTTGTTCAAATGGCTGAAAACCAGCAATGTTTTTACTCAGCAACCACTGGCATGGCACTGAATACCAAAGATGGAGTAACAGACCGCAAGTCCACAATTAGCCTATTACTTTTTACCATGAAGACAAACTTTCCATCACTGTAAGTAGTTTTAGTTTCACACGCTTGTCATTTAGGTGCAAGGGCTTCTTGCTCTTTCTTGACTCAAAACACATTTTCCGTTCCTCTCTTTGGCATTTTCTTTAGATTTTAATGAAATCATGAATGGGACCACAAAATGATTGAGAGCTTGACAATTTTTAAGATATTATCAGATATGTTTTTATAATAGTGTACCAGTGTGGTGTAGAAAATGAAAAACTTTTAAAACTCATATCGACTACGACTTATTAATATCTCTGCACAAATCTGCTCTCAGTTCTGTCTCACTGAGTTATAACTGGTGTCTTACAGTCTGGAGCAGTGCAAACTATTTCTCTCCCAGCTTCAACTGTGACTGTGTCTGTGATTGTGTCTGTACAAACTCGTGATCATTTATAGTACAAGTATGTTTTAAGGAAATAACCTCATTGCTGAGATCTTACACAGTTGTTGTACCCAGTATTTTATTGCAGTTGTTATGTGACGATGTCCTCTACAACCTCTTCTGTTCAATAGCTAAGGACTAGTTTTGTTGTCATCTTGATCAAACTGCACTTTCATCCTGTCATGTGGTGTTTGAGCCTTAACTTGTGGTTAAATCTTAAGGGAGTTATAATTTATATTTTTATACTGACAACTTATAAAATGACAATGTGAAAATGATGTGACAGTGTTTCTCTTACTGCTCTCATAGCAGCTGTTTTCAGCAAAAAGAAAAAAAAAAAAAAGCTCTTCTACACAACCTGCTCAGCATTAGATGGCAGACACAGTTAGCAACTAGCTCATGACTAATAACATAGTGAAGCAGTTAACAGCTTAAGAGGCAAATAACATTTCTCTCAGGGGTTGGTATTTACACAGAGCTAAATGAAAGTGAATATTGGATTTACATTGGCCAGGTGGCCAGATACACAACCCAAAATGAATTCTTATGTTGCTCTGCAGCTGGATGTGCAGCTGTTTGCTAACAAGGTCACCATATCAACTTAAGATGATTATATGTCAATGTTGTGTTCACAGCTTGTTTCTGCTGCCCCCGAGTGGGAAGAAAAAAAAAAAACAGTTGTTGCGGGTTTAAAAGAAAATGTTGACACTTTCATATTAGATTTGTTGCTAATATTTAAATGAAAAGATTGATACCGCTGTCATGCACGCTGTTTGCTAAATATGTAGCTACAGCCAGCTAACTTAGCATATCACAAGGACTGGAAGAAGTTAGCCTTCTGTAACAAAGTCCAACAAAGCTCGCTAAAGCTTGTAAACATTATAAAGTAGAAACTGTTGCATATTCTTCGGTGGGTGTGACTCTTCTGCAGCGACAGCTCATTATTGCAGGTTTGGCTTTTTTCACCATGTGAGAGATGCCACAGTGGATCGAACAAATGGAGCAATCAGATTATCCAAGTGTAAAAATGTGCAATATCAACTTAAAAATATAATATTGCTGTTGTTAAGGTGAGCCAAATCCAAATATATCTAATGTATTGTTTGTGCATAGGCTTTTTAAAGCTTGTATTTATGTACAACCTGCATATACAGTATGTAGTTCTCTGGGTGTTGTGTTGGCCGTTTATCACACTGCGCCACCTTATCTAATCCAAGCCTTTGATGTCTTACAAACATGTGAACAAACAATAACAGAGTAGTCTCATTAAATGTAAGGAATGCCAATTTCCCCCACTAATTGGGTGCTATATTCTCCTTGGCAAACATGTTCACATGTGTTGGAGCAGCAGAGGTGTAAATTGATTTCAGAGGCAAAATGTTTTGTTTAATATTGAAAAGCTTCACATCTGGAAGTGCTGGGGCTGGTTTGGATTTTCAGCAGCTTTTTGCCTCCTTTTTTATTTTGACTTCACTGATGAGATCTGTTGGCAATTTAATGGATACGCTGAAGTTTAGATATGTCTTCACATATTTTGGAACGGGTGACGTGTTGTTGGTGATAACACTGTGCAAATGTAGCACATGAGATTTCTGACATGAAAGAACCACAGAGATTTTATAAGTTGCTGTAGTTACTGCGTGTGATGGCTTATAGTTCATGGATTTCTCTCCTCAGCTAACTTAAACAAGATTTTCAAAATCTGCTTCAAATCACCGTGGAGGACACAAAATTTTCCTCTTGCAAGAAGGAAATATGAGTTAAACAACCTGATCTCTTTTGCCTAAAAATCTGTGTGGGAGATCTTTAGAAAAGCGTTTTCACTTTCACTAGATTCTACTATGATTACTACTACTACAACTTTTACTACTACTAATACTACTACTTAAGTGTTATTGGTCACTTGAGTCAAGGTGTACACCACCGCTTTGAGTTAAATGCTACCATCAGCATGCTAATATGTTCATTAGACAATGTTAACATGCTGATGCTTAACAGTGTAACGTGGCTTCCTGTTTTCTTTAGGCTTTATCCCCCAACACGATGGTCAAAATGCTGAAAGTCTTCATACAGCCAGAGATTAAATTCTGGGAACCATGATTGTCTAGACACAATTTCATGAGACAAAACTAATTTGCCTGGTTAGAGGAAAGAAGCATTACTTTCATGTTTGGCTGCTTTCAAGAAGCCAGCTTCCTGGAACTTCCACATTCAAATACTGAGGGAGTTTCAAGTTATTTCTGAGTCAGATCTATGAATGATCCCCTACATCTAAACCAAGTATGTGTCAGCTGGTATATCAGCAGCCTGTAACTCCATTTATCCCCATAAGTCTGTCATTAGCTGCCTATAATCAGTATGTCAGTAGCACCTTGTCTTATGAAAGAGGCAGTAATTTCATGTACAATAATGGGGGTTTTCCAGCTGCTCCATCCACCTCCTTATCTTATCACTGACAGCACTGAATGAATAGTTTCCCTTAAACATCAGTTTTCTAACTTTATTTTATTATGTGTTTTTATTAAGTTTAACCGGCTCTAACCTGGTTTAGCCTGATAAGAGAGGGAATGGTACATTTTTTTTCAACATATAATAAAAGTTTATGAGCAGGACTATAGCTGTGAAGACACTGAGGTGATGTGCTGACTTTCTGAGAACTGGAAGGTTTTTAACAGCAAAAGTTGGGGAGTTACATGCAATTCTTTAACTGCTTATAGATTTAGTGTACCATCCATCTCTATGGATGGTTGGTCAGTCCGCCACTTACTGGCCCATGCAAATTGGCTGATGTACAATATTGCATGTAGATCAAAGCATCACTGTGGTATGTATTTCAATTTGACAATTTCTAATTAGATAAAGAGAATGATGTCGCCCACCAGGATTTAATTCCTAGCTATGTGAGGAAGACTTTGAAACAGTATTTGGACCTTCATGTTGGGAAAGGTAGCCTATAAAAAAACAGGAAAAAACAGCTGACATAACAATTGAACTCAAACAAGAAAGTAAAGAAAACATGTAGTACTCTGCAAAAGTTTTAGACACTTGAGAAGTTTAGATTCTCATCCATCACTGAGAATCACTCCCAAATTCATTCTGCAGCATGACAGAAAAACCAAACATATAGCCAGAGTCGAGAAGAATACAGAGTCCTGCAACAGATGGTCCTGCGCTACAGTGACCTGATCTCAACATTATGGAATCACTGTGGGATCACATGAAGAGACAGAAGACACTGAAACAGCCTAAATCCACAGAGGAAATGTAGCAGGTACTTGGAACAATCGACCTCCCAAGAACCTTTAAAAAAGTACAGGACTGGTGTTGTTTTAAAGGCAAAGGGTGGTCACACCAACTATCAATTTGACTTTTTTCCGTTTGCTGCACTTTCTGTGTAAAGCGAAAGCATCTTCACTTTACTTTTAGTTCTGAAAACCTTTGCACAGTTTTTGGAGACAAATATGGAAAAACGGTTGGGGCTGCATTGGGGGTTTTTGACTTAGCACTGGGGTTTTGGGGTTTGTATTCCTGGCTTCAGTCCTGTTGATGGGAAAATTGATTGTGCCATTGAGGTCAGGTCCATAATAATCTACTATTGCCCCATTTTTATTACATCATCAGTAAAGTAAAGAAGACTCAGAGTCTTCAGCCATGCCTGCCGCTCTGTAACTGACATACAGATGTTTAGCAAGAACAGTGTTTACAATGTGTGTGTGTTAGCATATTCCAATTAGCACTAAGCAGGAAGTACACCTGAGGCTGATGGGAATGTCACTACTTTTGCGGGTGTTTGGACATAAACCAAAGTATTGGTTTGGTTTATAATTGTGACCCAATGAGGATACTTGATGTGTTATGGGTTCACCAGATGATTTCTGTTGAGATATTTCAATCCAGACTGACTCACAGACAGAAACAGACCAACATTGTCATCCCCATGTGGCTAGCATGGCTCAAAACAAAAAAAAGAGTCCAAATCATGCAGCTGTTCTGTAACAAATTTATTACCACTCAGATACACGAACAGTACAAACAGTGGATATTTGTGGCTATAGTGTTCCAAGAGACAACATAATTCATTGTATAACATTGCCACTGCTGCAGAAAATGCAAATTCCTTCCTTAACTCAATATTCAGCCCTCATTCCTGCCTTGACGGAAAATTTAACATTTGAATTCAATCCATTTTTGGTAGAAGGCATCACATTTCAGTGTCACCCCTGCTGAGTAGGCTCTGTCTGAGAGACAGAAACACAGCCAGGCAGGCAACAAGCTGTGTGTGACACAGTGAAACCGAGAGTCAGTGAAGAGATAGATTTAAATTAAACAAATGACTTCATGGAATTAGCTCTAATTCCTCAGTTACAGCAGGCGAGGTGAAAATAAATGAGGTACGAGTGTGAGGTTGCTGGGCAGCTGATTGGTGCCGTCCTCTCACATGCAGAAGTTCATTTCTGCCTGTCTCTCTGTGGCCTCCAGCAGCTGCTGGATAATCCCCTTGAGCCTGCGTCCTATTAAGCTTTTAAAAGCTGGTATAAACTGTCCATTTTGTAATAGCCATGTCACATCAAGGTTACAAATCTGCACCAACCACCACCTTTCATCTGCATGCTGTGGTGTGCACAGGTCTGCCTCCTGCTGCAGCACCAGTATAAACATGTTCAGATCTTCATCTTTCTGAGCTGATCGCTTCTTATCAATAAGTCATTGCTGTCTGTCCCGAGGCTAAAACAGGGATGGAGACAGAGAGATTATCCGTCAGTGGCAAACAAATGATTTAAAGCCTCTGAGCATTTGAGTTGGCACGAACTTATCTGAAAATGTTTCGTTTTCAGGAACAAGCGTTTTACAGAAAGAAAGGGGACACATTTGGAATATTTCTTCTGTAATTTAGCAGTTTGATTGTGTGTGTATGTATTTGTATGCATTTGTGTTTTTTACTATTACTTCAGCACAGAGATCTTCCTCAAACATTATGATGAACCACTTGAATTAAAACTTCTCAAAATCTGTGATCTCCCACTCCAGAGAAGTCATAGTTCAGTACAGAGGCAGAGACAGGCTCAGGTTAATGAATTCTGTAAGCTTCATTCACACGGTCTGGAGGTTTAACAGTTTGTAATTACAGCTCTCTATTTAAAGAATATGTACTTTAATCACTCATATACCCCTTCTCTCAAGCACTTTCTATATGGGTGAGGCCACCATAAGCCCATATGAGTGAGGCCACCATAAGCAGCATGACTCTGAGGTGGGGGCCAACACCTTCTCTCCAGATAATAAACCTTTAGTTCTCCTCCTCTGTTTCACTCTCTACAGCAGAGTTCATACGCTAAAATACAAAGAGCTTGAATTTTTTCCTGTAATATTTTCTTGGACTGTCTTCTCATGGATATGAATGAGTTGGGATTATTGTGAGTTGTGGCCATTTTTAGATAACTATAGTTTTGATACCTACACTGTGTAGAATAGGACATATTTAAAAAGGGTTCTTACCAATGTCCCTGGAGGGCTCTCTGTGAACCAATTTTCTATAATACTGGGAAATTTAATATTATTATAGTGTTATATTATTATTATATGTTATTTGTCTACAATTGTAAGAGCTCAATATCATGTTTGTATTTGTATTTGAAGAGTTCACGGAACTCAGTTTGTATGCATACCTGGGTTCTCCTGTTTGCTATTCAAGTCAAGAGTTTTTGATTTGACACACCTGTCACTAAGACATCAAAGTGTGCAAGAACTTTTTTTGCAATCACAAAATATGGATGGCTGCCATTTCCATTCATTTCAGAGCGTGAGCGACTCACCTTTGTATCTTAGCAGAATGGACAGCTGGGACTTCAAATTAGTTTTCTATTTACATAATTTCTAGGAGAGAGGGTTGATTTTGTCTTACTTGTGTAATTTCATCTCCCTTAATTGTTTTATATATATATATATGTGTATATATATATATATATATATATATATAAACATGTGTTTGTGGTCATGTGTACCATTGCTTATTTTTGTTTTTGCTCAAATCTGAACCTCTTTGAACCATTAAGAATTATTATTATACTTTTCTTTATCTGACAGACAAAAGTCTTTATTTCCACATTTGTGCATGCATACAGTATACACAAAGGAATACAGAAGTGCTCATCCTGGAGCAATAATTTGCTGTGGACATGATGAGTATGGGTTAGAATCATCATCCAACCCTGTCTCCTACAAATGGTTTACAGGCCTATAAAACTAAACTGCAAGAGCAAATATGATTGTAGGAAACATAATTGTGACTGAATTAAGTTTTTTATTACAATAATGACAAATGTTGTCACTTTACATATTGGTCATTTGCAAATATGTTGATATTGAATGTGTTGGCTGGATGTTTTCTACAAAAAATATCAAATTTTATGCTACAGCATTCATTTGTGAGTACAGCAGGTAGTTTAAGTTTAAGTGCTCACCGTGCTTGGTTGAGAAAGCGTTGTGTATGATTGTGGTTTGGTTTAATACAGAAAAAGTACACAATGACATCAGATAGAGCGTGTTCATTTACATTAAACATAAATCACAATCTTTCCATAACCTTAACCAAAGCGCATTTGTTTCCTAAACCTAACCACAGGCAGGACAGTGGATGAGAGCCCTGGTCACTACTGTTTATAAAAGTAGTGCTTCATTAATAACAGAAAAAAAAATGCCTCTGAATCCAGGCAGTGATTGTGTTTCCTACAAAATAAATTTGCTGTTGCAGTTTAGTTGTATAGAAATGTAATTACTGGGAGACAGAGCCTGATCTGACCCTTATACTAAAGACCACACCGTTGCTACGTTGTGTTATTGCTTCACATGTTAACATCATCCCCACAGTGACCTGTCAGATCAGACACTGAGTCTCATCGCGTCTGTTCCCTGCATGGTGTTAAAATGAGCATTTTCCCCCGGTGGGAACCAGATGGGACTCATATTCTGTGTATTTCTGATTATATTTTACACCCAACTTTTAGTTTTCATAGAGGCAGCAATGTTTGGTATTTGCGGCCACTTTACATTACACTTTTCTTGCTCTTCACAGGTATCTGACACTTTTACAACTGATACAAATAAATCTCTTAGTGCTCTTCAATTGCAGGACTCTTATCTATGTAGGTCATCTCTGAGGTGCTGCAAATTCACACTGTTGTCTAGACATACAGTCGTCCGAAATCCAACAGACAGACAGGAATATTGCTTTATGATTCCACTTTCTTGAAGCTTCATCTTTTAGCCATTTATGAGCTCAAGCTAAATCCTCAGACAGAGCAGGAGCAAGATTAAAATGATTTTTTTTTTCTTCCTGCATTTCAGACCCCAGTAGCTCTGTCAGAGTAGCTGACTCATTTCTCTCTCTTAAAAACAAAAACATTTTTTTTTTTTTAATGATGACCTCTACATGTACTGTTTACTGTCTGCATTTTTTTCCTGTGTCGAGATGCATCATCTTGCTCCAGAGAATAATAGAAATTTTTAAAATAATAATAAATTAAATTAATAAATTATAATTATAGAAAATTGAATTGTTTATCATTGTTGTAATTGCAAAAGAAAAAATGAAACTGATGTGCCCTTCCACTGACCACTGAGATCAGTCTGGCTCACAGTGTAAAGAGTGAAAAATGACTGACGTTTGCAGTGCCATTAAGAGCTTTGTGAACAAGGAGTAAAATCTTAGATTAACGCAAAGATCCCCAGGATATTTGTGGTCAGATTTTAGACCTGATGAAACCGCAGCAACATGACCTCCTTTGCAAGTTATTCAGAAATCAGATTTGAACACTTTAGAACACAAATCACTGAATGGTTCAGTGCTGGTTATAGGGTGGCAAAACATCAGGGCAGCATCCATGATAACTTCAGTTGTGCTGACACAATCAATTCAGCGATTGCCTGACAATTAATCAATGAAATATGTGTCAAAGTAATTTGTGTCTTCATCCCGTGAAAAACATTTTCTTGTTCATCTATTGGAAATATGAGACTGTCAAAGGTGAATATACAGTTGTGTGTCATCAGCATAACTGTGATTAGTATTATCAGCAGTAGTTTTAAAACTGGTGAAATCAGCAGCAACAGTTTCATGCCTTGAAAGAAATATAGACAACCTCACAGACTGAAAAACACAACTTCAGAAATTCTGAGGTCTCCACGTTGCATGTCAGTGGGCCAATTAATGCTGATTCCATGCCTTTGTGCTCTCCAGGAAACAGAAGTAGATCCACTGGAGAAAAGGACTGAGGTGTATTTCACTTCAGAGGGAGCAAAGTCAGCTGTGGGGAGGCAGTGAGGTTCACATTTGAGGTTTCTCACAGCTGAGCCCTCACAGGGAGAGAGCAGACCTTTCCCCTCTGGGCAGGAGGACTTGTGAAGAGAGGGGTAAAGAGCAGGTTTAACTTAATTAAAGTGACTCTAAACAGTGTTTTATTAGTGCAGGACATTAACACTGTGTAACAAGAGAGCTAAAACCAGCAGGATTTATGTCAGGTCATCTATTATGACATTTCATGTCTTACTAGTTTATCACTTATTCATGCTGTTGATGTGGCTGAGGAATGAGAATGTACCATGTTAAGTGGGACCATATGTTCCGTGCCACCAGACCCCCTTTTCCTGGAACTGTAATACTAACCCTTTGCATGTGGTCAGTTTATATTAGTATGTGAGCAGCTCATCTTATTGCCAGTTTTTTGTATATGTATATTCCTGCTGCTCACCATTTAGAAATGGTGATTTAATGGATCATAGGTTATGTTAACTCAAAGGTTCTTCATTTATTAGCTGTTATGCAGTTGCATAAAAAAAGAAAATTTCAGACCGATGCATTTGATCAGCCAAAAGATCCTTAAAACATCCATCCATCCATTGGCTATACCACTTCCACTTATCCTTATAGAGTTGAGCAGCCCCTTAAAGCAATGGCAGGCAAAATGAAACTGGTGGTTTTTGTAACTTCATTTGTCACTGTGACGGTTCAGGAGATCAGTTTAAGTGTGACCTCTGGTGGATTTCACCCTAAGGTCACTGCAGTAAAGGATGAAGGGTGAGGGGGGGGTGTGGTTTCTAGCCAGAGGACAAAACAAGTTGGATGGTTAAATAATTTTGACATTTGGAGAGTAAAATACACAGATCTGATAGCTCAGGAAATACAATCCAGCTGGTGTATTACTGTGAACAGTCTACTGTATGATGGAGTAAAATTATTATTCAACATTTTGATTTCATAGATAGTATCACAGGGCCGGCAGCAAAGATCCATCACTGCTTATTCACTGATTTTGACAAGTAGCTTGGTTGCGTGAGAAGCATGAAAATGTTCTAGAGCAGGGGTCGGCAACCTTAAACACTCAAAGAGCCATTTGGACTCGTTTCCCACAGAAAAGAAAACACCAGGAGCCACAAAACATATATTGTTTTTTACCTTTATGCTACGTATAAAAAAAACTATAGTGTGTTGCATTTATGAAATCAATGAAGTGCTACAGAGAAAATGAAATTTTATTTCTGCATGCAACAAAAACATTTTGAACATTTAAAATACTAGCGAACTAAAATAAAATAAATTTAAATTAAATACTCATTATTTATTTTCCAAAGCCACAGGGAGCCGCAGCAGAGGGATGAAAGGGCCATGGGTTGCCGACCCCTGTTCGAGAGCATTCGTTGAGGGTCAAGAGACAGAATACAAACCAGACTGTGACTGTGACCAGACTGTTGTTTAACGATTGTCAAAAGGAGAATATAGAATATGTAACTTGCACAGAGAGAAGCCCTCATGCACGCACGCATACACACACACACACACACACACACAAGAGCATTTAGAAAAACATGGCTAAATCGCAATTTTTTAAAAGCTGATTTCACTCTAAGCCAAGAGCTGAAATGAGCTTCAAATGCAGATTTAAAAATCGTGGTGGATTACAGAATACTCAGGTGGTTGGCTTCAACATAATCTAAACTATGTCTAAAAGTAAAGAAAAAAATGGCCTGTTGTGGGTCTTGACTGGGATCATGAAAACAGTTCAGAAAGTGGTCTTCAATAATTCCTGATGTGGTGAGATTATTTTTTATATGTGCATCTGATATCATACACACATATGCTTCTTCTCCTGCAACTGAACTGCTGCACAAACTGCACATTAGTGTTTTCTTTGTTTAAAAGGAATTTCACATTGATCTTAAAGTTATTCGTGTAGTGTAATTCATATCATTTCCAGGTATTCATAGAACCCTGACAAAAGATCTAATCCTTCATGCAAACTCAAAATGACATAAAATTGAAATTCTTACTAATCCAATTTAACAGGCAATGCATCTTTAGGAGAGCAGTCCGTCGTTCAAAGGATTATGTGGTGTGTGAGAGCAGTTTGGCTGCTATTTGACTCTCCTCTTTGCTTTAAAGATTAGTGTTTAATACTGCAGCAGCTTGGGGAATCAGAAGAGGCGACTTGATTGTGTTGCTTTCCACAACCAGGAGCTACTCTGCTGCAGGACGGCGCCTCGTGTGGCTCTTTTCATGACCAATACTGGGTTTTAAATGCCAAGGTACCCTGAGACATTTTAGGGAAACTTAAATTTATTCATAATTCTCCAGGAGGTACTGGATTCTTCAGGTTTCAGGTTCATTGCCTTAGGGGTAAAGTAAAGAGGTAGGAGGTAGAGGGATGTCCCATGGTGAAAAGCCACTGTAGAATACCTGCTTAGCACCGAACAACAAATAGACACAGCTAGCTGGTGCATTGAGTTTCAGTTAAAGAGCAAGATATTTCCCTCAGAGCTAGTGAATATTGGATTTACATTCACCAGGTTTATATTCAGTATAAATGCACCCTGCTGAATTATTAACATTGCTCTGCACTTAAACAACAAAACAGGTTAAAAAAAAATGTTTAAAAAATTGTATGAAGTTATTTAAACAATAATGCATGAATGCAAATTTTGTCTATTTCAAGTTAGGAGCAACCTGTTATTGAACCATCTGTGGAGCATGACACATTATTAATCAACTGATGTGTGTGGCAGGCAGCACAGTGACTGCAGGGATCATAGTTTGAATGAATTAGAGGAAGGTCACAAACTTTAACAAGATTTCTCCTTGTTTTATTATAACATATACATATTTCTCTTTTTGCTTGAATTGTCTTCTCTGTCTCCCCTTTTCTTCTTCTTTTTCTATAAATCACTTTGTAGTTTCTGTTTTGACAAGTGCTGTATAAATAAAGTTTGCTTGCTTGCTTTCAAGCATCATGTGGTTTTCATCAAATGCACTGAAAGATTATATGATAGGGTCAAAGGTTCTGCAACAAGTCCCTAAGTAAATCTTTTAGTTCACACAGCACTTTGTTGCTCCAGCAAAGAATTCACAGCATTATTCACTCCAAATAAAGATCAAATGACTGTAACATAATGCATTAACTGTTCACCCAAATCAAATTACAAAGGTGTGTCTGTGTGAAGCTGTGCATGAAGAGGTGTGAGCTCTAATTCATCTGGTTGGTGTTTCTGTGTTGCAGGTGATGGGAACCCCAAAGAGAGCAGTCCTTTCATCAACAGCAGTGGAGCCAGCGATGTGGAGAAGAGTCAGCAGTATGATGGCAAAAACATGGCTCTGTTTGAGGTGGGCACAGTTTTCAATCAGCAGTAACAAGCATACTGGGAATATCAGTGTGAGACCAGTTCTGGCTGTCCTGAGTAGATTTCCAGATCTGTTTTGTCTGTGTTTCTGTGTGTGTGTGTGTGTGTGTGTGTGTGTGTGTGTGTGTGTGTGTGTGTGTGTGTGTGTGTGTGTGTGTCTGTGTGTTGCAGGAGGAGATGGATACCAGTCCAATGGTGTCCTCTCTGCTCAGCACTCTGGCCAATTACTCCAACCTGCCCACAGGCAGCAAAGAGCACGAAGAGGAGGAGAATAATGAGGAGGGGGCACGTCCATCTAAAAAACCTGTCAAGGTATAGCACTGCATGTGATCGGTTCATAGCCTGCCTCCAGCAACTTGAAGAGCAGAGGAGCAGCTTTATATATCATTGGGTATAGTGTAGAAAAAAATCATGACAGGTGTCAGAGAGGAAAGGTTACATGTGTTCTTTAATATTTCTGTCTGCAAAGTTTTGACATCATGCAGGAGGATTTGTAATTGGAAGAAGTGATCAGTGTATGTGAAATCAGTACTATCCAGTGACACCAGCAGTAAATTATACACTATGCATTAATATTGACTTTCTGGTTTAAAAGTAATTATACATTTTATGTTAAATGATTCAAGGTGTGCGCAAATTTAGAATTTTGACCTGATGGTAGTGCCAGAGGAAAAGTCCAGAGAGAATATCGGGAACTGAGCAAACATTAAATAATAGTTGTTGATTTGACTTTCTTTAACGTAGTTGTACCAAATCCTGCCTGTACTTCCCACTTTTTCTGGCTTATCATTCATTGGCCATTTCTCCTCCCAATTCTTGTCAAAGAGGAAACAGATCCAAAAGCTAGTCTTCCTCTTTTCTACAAAAATACATCTCATTGCGTTTTAAAGAATAAACCCTTTTGTTTCTAATGACAGAGTTGGACCTTGTTCATGAATTTAAAAGGCAGAATAGATTTAAGGAGACAAAGACTGAACAACAAAGTCCAAAGAGACAGTTTAGTCCCATTTCAATTCATTCACATGAAAAATAAGACAAGCAAGATGAAGAACTGAGGCACCAAAAAAAAAAAACTGAAATCATGTTTGATGCTTGTTTTATGTTTTCCAGGCACCACAGCTGGGCACCCTGATGGGGGTTTACTTGCCATGTATCCAGAACATTTTTGGCGTGATTCTCTTCCTGCGAATGACCTGGATGGTTGGAGTTGGAGGCGTTTTAGGTTCCTTCATAATCGTCTTCATGTGTTGCTCCACAGTGAGTAAAACTGCAGATATCCCTGGTGTTGAACTTACTGGTCTAACGCGACCCCTGTCCACTCAGAAAACATGTTACATCCAATTAAATTATGCATGTCAAATTCAATACAGTACCACGAATCTGAAAACATCCACCTGCAGGATTATGTCTGTGTAAAGTGGATATTTAACACAAACATAACTAATTAGGGGAGTGTGTGATTAAACTAGGCTGTTATAATATAGAACATACTGTATAATTACCAGTGACAGGATGACTGGTATAGTTTTCACCTTGTATGAGTCTGTGTGGGAACTACCACAGACGTGGTTTTGGCAGGTGTTTATATGTCTGTCTGTTTGCCTGTGGATAGATTTTGTCACCGTCACAACCCAGCAAGACACAAAACTTCACAGGAGTGTAGTTGAGATCAAAATGAAGAGTTCAAAGATGGGTGTGGTTCAACCCATGACTGTTAGTACACACATAATAATGACTACTGAGTACTCATGGGTGAGGACATGAACATGTTGATGGGCTGGTGTGATCCCATCGCAAGACTGTCTCTAGTTATAATTTGAATTGCACAGATGCCGAAGGTGACATAGTGAATCCTGGCATAAGGCACACTACCAATAAACCCACTAACACCCCACCACCACGCGGGAGATCACCAAAGTCTGTGGGCTTCATCCTCTTGGGACCATAAATGTCTGTAGAAAATTTCATCTCAATCCATCCAATAGCTGTTGAGATATTTCAGTCTGAACCAGAGAGGTGAACAAACCGGTTAAAAGTAGAAATGTAGTCAAATCGAAATCTCATTAAATGGAAGTTCTGCTTGACTGCAGTTCCTTCACACCTCTGGCTGTAGCAGACAGTATCACTGATGTGACAGTGTGTGCCTAACCAGCCGTAGTCATACCCACCATGATCAATTCTTCATGACCCGGTGATTCAGACTCTGCTGCCGCTGGATGTTTTTCTCTGCCCACTTCCTGAGTTCATCACAGCCTCTCTGTCAGCCATATTTAATGTGACACGTCCACCTGCTGCCTCTCAGGGTCCTGCAACCCTCCTCTGTTATGCACTGCTTTTTTTTTCAGACCATGCTCACAGCCATCTCCATGAGTGCCATTGCAACAAATGGAGTTGTGCCAGGTGAGTGGATGTCTAAAGGGATGTACAAGTGCGTTTGTTTGTGACAGAACAGAGCTGAGCGGTAACTCTTCTGTGTTTGTGTTTCACAGCTGGAGGTTCATATTACATGATCTCTCGCTCGCTGGGGCCTGAGTTTGGCGGAGCTGTTGGGATCTGCTTCTACTTAGGAACCACTTTTGCAGGTGCCATGTACATTCTTGGCTGCATTGAAATTCTGCTGGTAAGTTGCCTTAATCATCAAATAACTCACATGTTTAATGTGTTGCATGCAGTCCTGGTCTGTATAGGCCCCTTTCACTGCAGTTATTTTGAAACATGAAACACAAGAGTGCTGTTATTATGTTTGCTGCTGTCTCACTGGTATGACTCCAGAGATACTTTAATGTAACACATGTTTTATTAGTTGTGTTGGTTTTCTGTCTGATTAACCTCCTTAGGGGCTCCAGGGCAAAAACCTGTTCTTGGGCCCCTATTAACCCTAACAATACAAATTATTTCATTATTGCCTCAGGAACCCAGAAACCAACAACTACTAAACTTTTAAAGCTGAAATGATTAGATCAATCAATAACTCAATCAACAGAAAACTATTTGACCACTATTTTGACAATTGCTTGTATTTTTTTTTTTTAGCAAAAAATTTTTAACTAATAATAATAATAATAATATTGGTGAGTTTAACAGTTTTCTATGATAATAAACTTTAAAGTAGAATCCTAGCACAAGTGTACTGAGTTTAATTTACAAGTTTAATTTACTTTTATTATTGTTATTCTATCCCTCTTCACCACCATACTCCACAACAACTTGTATTATTCTCTTCCCTCTACCTCACCTTCATCCACATTCTGTTAGATTTATATTGTCCCTCAGGCAGCCATCTTCCAGATCGAAGGCCTAGAGGGACCGGAGGCAGAGGCGGCTCTCCTCAACAACATGCGGGTGTATGGCACCATCGTACTGAGCTTCATGGCACTGGTGGTGTTTGTGGGGGTCAAATATGTTAACAAGTTGGCACTGGTCTTCCTAGCCTGTGTCATCCTCTCCATCCTGGCTGTTTATGCAGGAGTCATCAAGACCGCCATTGAACCCCCTGTCTTCCCGTAAGTGACTTGTTGAATCGCTGGTCAAAGTCCTCAGTGATGTGACAGTGATGAAGTACGTGACAGCGAGGCTTTTGTTGACTCTCCCTGCAGCGTCTGCATCCTGGGCAATCGAACTCTTCTCTCGAAAGCCTACGACATCTGTGCAAAGGTCATTGAAATAGACAACGAAACTATCACCACCAAACTGTGGAGGTCCTTCTGTGATTCTGAGTACCTCAATGCTACTTGTGATGAATACTTCACCAACAACAACATCACAGAGATACAGGGGATCCCAGGGGTGACTAGTGGCATCCTGGCAGGTAAGAGATGCCTAATCAATATAAGGTTGCTGATAATACGCTTTATCACTCAATATGACAGAAGATCACATGCTCGTCTGTCTTTCAGAGAACCTGTTTGGTAACTACCTGGAAAAAGGGATGATCCTGGAGAAGCGTGGACTTGCATCAGACATGGATCCAGAAAGTCCCGTAACCAGCTCCAACCGCTACGTCCTGGCTGATATCACCAGCTTCTTCACCCTCCTGGTGGGGATATACTTCCCATCTGTCACAGGTTAGCATCGGACAGGCCCACTGAAGAGATGTCTAAAGAGCTTTCTAATTGTAATCTCTTAAGTCTAACAGTTTCTAATGTGTTCAGTCCTCTCTGTGCCACAGACGTGTCTGAGCTAGTCACGACCCCTCAGTTCGCTCATTGATTCATCTCATCTGCGGAGCTGTGGTATATAGCCAACAAACATTTAAGGCTGCTGTAAAATAGTGCTCATTAAAGGCTACTAAAAACAAGAACATTGAATAAACAATGATATTCTAAAAATTTGCCCCATATCTAAACATAGGAAAGCAGGCCACCCGATATACTGTTTACTCTTTTGCTGCTTCACTTATGTTTATGTTTCTAGTGATATGACTTAATGGACAGGGAGGAGAGAAAGAAAAAGAGAAATTACCTTCCCATGCAGGTGTAACAGCATAAAATCTCCTGATCATTTCTTCTTGCTCCACTCACAGGAATCATGGCTGGCTCCAACCGCTCCGGAGACCTGCGTGATGCTCAGAAGTCGATCCCCATTGGCACCATTGCAGCCATCACCACTACATCTACTGTGTGTATCCTTTACCAAGCCAAGGTCAATAGAAAGAAACTGTGTGGCTCTGACAGTGCTGGATGATGACTTTGATACAATCTTTTTCATGCCATCATCTTGTTTGGGTCAACTTATCTGAACAATGTATTCCTTAACGGTTTTGATCCCAGACATGTCCTGTGTGGTGCTGTTTGGTGCCTGTATAGAAGGAGTAGTCCTCAGGGACAAGTAAGTCTAATTGTACAGTTAATCGTAATTCTGTAAACTTCAAGAACTACGGCCCATACTTGACTTGAGTACTTGTACTTTACTTGAATATTTCTATTTTACTTTTCTTTATACTTCTACTCCACTACATTTCAGAGGAAAATGTACTTTTTTACTGAATGTATATTAACTTCTAATAGAGTATATCTACGCTATGGTATTAATATTTTTAGTGGAAGACTTGAGTACTTCTCCCACCAGTGTTGGATGGTGGTGGTTTATCTTTTATAACCTCTCCAAAACCAAAACTATTGAAATTACTATAGCATTAAAGCAAAAATCTAACCTCTTTTCATCCAAGTGTGTAGGCTAACCTGTGTAGCTAAACAGGGTTGTTGTACCTTTTACACAGAGTTAGTGCATGTACTAACTAGCTGTACCTGCAATACAAACAACGACCTTCTGTTGAGGGTCCTGACCGTTTGCCTGGGACATGCAGTTTTTTTAGCATCATATCATGTATACAGCCATCGTGTCATTTTAAAGACCTCTTTACAGGATTCTTGCTTTAAAACATTAGTTAAAAAACATTAAAAAGTCTGCCAAATTTTGCAGCTAACATCAGCTATATTCGCAAGCTCCGGCACATCCAATTTTTTTACTATGTCAAAAATTTGAGTTACAGCATGATGTCTTCATTTATAGAATCAGTGCGACTAACACTTTACGAGGTTATCATTATCTCCAGTGTTGTAAAAAAAATCATCCATAAACCCACTTAGAAATCAGAAAAGACACTTTTTGTAACTCCCATACTTGCCATAAAATCATCACATTTTTAAATTTTCCTCAGTATTAAGGTAATACAGTGATAGCTGTCGGTACATTCAGTATTACATAACAAACAGTGACTCTTAGTGAATTCGTCATTTTCCAAAATGTAAACAATTGTGGACTATCTGTTCATATTAGTGAATACTTTTTTGTGAATATAGGGAATATGATACATAGAAAATAGATTATGTGCTGGAATTACTGGCAAACGTGTCACTGTGTGCTATTACAGCTTTGAGTTGCTTTATCGTAACCTCTATCTCTACAGGTTTGGCGAAGGGGTCAGTGGTAACCTGGTGATTGGTACACTGGCATGGCCGTCTCCATGGGTCATTGTGTTTGGCTCCTTCTTTTCCACCTGTGGAGCTGGGCTTCAGAGTCTGACTGGAGCTCCACGTCTCCTGCAGGCCATCTCAAGGGACGGCATCATCCCGTTTCTTAGAGTGAGTACCGTGTAGCGTAGCATTCAAATCCATCTCTACCATGAGAGCAGTGGCGCGTTTTATCAGAGACAGACAACTGCACCAAACGCTGGGTGGAGGTTTGTATAAAATCTGAAGCTGCAAACATTATTATTAGATGTCAGAGAATAGAATAAGTTACATGTGTTAATGTGAAGTGGATCACACAAGTTTTAATGGGCTTAAGAGCTTCAATCAGTTTTGAAGTGAGCTGATATGCAGTGTATTTACAGGAATATTTTGTGTTGTAATGCTGACTCCCTTCAAACTAAGATTTAATTCAAGTTTTCACAAAAATGCTTTGAAAATATCTTATTAAAGCCAACATCAAGGAGATATTTGCATATTAAACAAAAGTATTGCTCTAAATCACATGTTGCGTTAGGACCTGGTGTTCCTCATCTGGCTGTTGATGTTGGCATGCTCAGAAATGAGTTGTGTGATTTAGGACAAGAGGAAAGCGAGTCCAAGTTTTGTATTTTACACACTATGATGAATTCAAAGTGTCAGTTTTCCATGAAAGGATTCAGCAAAACACAAACATATTGTATTCTGGTGCACAGATGATTAGAAAATTAAATGTTTGCTCAATTTTAATATGTTGAAGTTTTCTAACTTTCTAAGTCAGAAAGATGGGCTAATTCATTACTTTTCATTCTGTTTTCTGAATTATTATACAGCATATGTTTAAGTGATTTGTGATTGTTGTTTTTGAATTTGGCTTGTTCGTCCGTGTGTCTGGATGTATTTGTATGCATGACACAAAATGCATCCATGACTTAAATTATTAACATAAATTTAATTAGCTTTGATCCTTTCATGTTACTGCAGGTGTTTGGTCATGGCAAAGCCAATGGGGAGCCCACCTGGGCCCTCCTGCTCACAGCCAGCATCTGTGAGATTGGCATCATCATTGCCTCCCTGGATGCAGTCGCACCCATCCTGTCCATGTGAGTACGCTGCCGAACACCCCCACAGTAGTTAAGAACCTTCTCACTGTCTTATTTCTGTCTATCTTTTTTCTGTTCAATGACTCTCTTTTGCTCTCTTTTTTCTCTCCCTTCATCTGTCTGTCTTTCTTCAGGTTCTTCTTGATGTGCTACATGTTTGTCAATCTTGCCTGTGCCCTGCAGACTTTGCTGAGGACGCCAAACTGGAGGCCACGGTTTAAGTTCTACCACTGGTGAGTTTGTGTGTCTGTGTCAAAGGACTGTCCGCACATGTCCGCACAATATGTTGAATGCATTTCATACCTTATACCTTATCACAAAGCTGATTTGTTTTTAAGTATTTTAAATCATGCATTGTTTACGTCCATTTTTACTTGCTGACAATTTTACTGGAATATTGCTGCATTTTTTTTGGCACACTATATCCACTATATAGATCACTGTAACAGTGTGAAACCACTGGCACCCACATGCATGTGTGTGTGCCTTTGTGCAGGTGCATGAGACAAACAAAATGGCGAACCACTAACACAAACCTGAAACCTTTTTTTCTGAATTAGCTACTTAGTATGAGTGGTAGGATCCTACATTAAAACATAATTTTCTGCCAAAGTGTAAACTGTTTGGGGTATTTCACATTAGAGAAAACAAGATTTAGCAACATTTGAATCAAAATCAAAATCAGTTTAAACCCCACCCACACAGTCCTGATTGAAACTCAGATTAACTGAGTTTTTTGAGGGTTAAACCTTTACTAAATAATACTAATATATGTTTTGGGTTTTTTTGCAGAGTTTAAGTTTTCAGGCTTTAACTCTGCCGAAAGACATCATGTCTTACCTGCATTTGACACAAATTCCAACAGGTGAAAATCTGCAGCATCAGTCTTAGGAACAGCAGGCACCGGCCTTACCTCAGCAGCAGTATACTACAAATAAAACTTATTTTTTACAAGCTACAGTCACTGCAGTGTTCCAACCAGTGGTGTGAAGCTGAAATTCCCAATTACATGTGAAGTCCTGTCCCCCACAGGGCTTTGTCTTTCCTGGGTATGAGTTTGTGCCTGTCGCTCATGTTCATCTGTTCCTGGTATTACGCAATAGTCGCCATGGGCATTGCCACCTGCATCTACAAATACATTGAGTTCTGTGGGTAAGTAATCATCATGACAGCATAGGACCAGAAGCAAGAATACATTTGTATCGCAGGATCCAACTACAACAGTTTGTCCTTTATCTTTGTCAGTTTTTGCATTAAATCCAATTTTTCTGCCAGTGGTGATTGTTTTAGTTTATGACAGTGATGGATTGAGCTTCCTTTAATTTCACATTTTTGATAAGCATATATTTATACATTTCAGAGCATACAGTACATACATACTTCATGTGCTGACCCATGAATGTGTTGTGTAACAGAGCTGAGAAGGAGTGGGGTGATGGGATACGCGGCATCTCTCTGAGCGCTGCTCGCTTCGCTCTCATGAGGCTGGAGGAGGGACCACCACACACCAAGAACTGGAGGTCAGGAGGCTCCATCTTCAAATTTTAAACAGTCACAGTTTGTCTGCTACAACATACATATCTGTTCTGTTAACCACTTGTCCTGTGTTCGCCTGTGAAAAAAAAATCAAAAACCAAATGCCTCCACACTGGCAACAGCCAGGGCTGGACATGATATCTCAGTAACGCCTTGACGGAACCTCTTCAAATTTGGCACAAATGTTTACTTGGACTCAAGGATGAATTGGTTAGATTTTGGGGGTCAAAGGTCAAAGGTCAAGTTCATGGTTTCACTCTTATGCTGCTTTATATTTTGGGGTTTTTTTTGTCAGGCCTCAGATCCTGGTTCTGGTGAATGTGGATGCAGAGCAGAACGTAGAGCAGCCTCGTCTGCTGTCTCTGACCAATCAGCTAAAAGCAGGGAAAGGTCTGACCATCGTTGGTACCGCAGTTCAAGGGACCTTCCTCGACAACTATAGTGAGGCACAAAGGGCAGACCAGGTCCGTCCAGAGTCAGTTAATCTCCAACACGTATATTGCCATAATTACCAATCATGTGATCTCAGACTCAAGAACTGTTTCTTCTCTGTGTTGCTGCAGTCTCTGCGTAAGCTGATGGAGACAGAGAAGGTGAAGGGTTTCTCTCAGGTGGTCATCTCCTCAAACCTGCGAGATGGGACATCCCACCTGATCCAAGTTGGAGGACTCGGAGGTCTGAAGCACAACACTGTGATGGTCAGCTGGCCCCGTAACTGGAAACAGCCCGAGTACCACCAGCAGTTTAGGAACTTTATTGGTAAGTCTTCAGTCATGGGTGAAAGAGTTTATATGTTAGATGTTAGTTATTTGTGTTATTGCTCTCCTCAGCCAATCAACATCTGATTATCCTGGTTTTGATTATTGAGGGAAATACTGAGCACATATGGCTAAAAGTGGTCTATTTATAGAAGAACCAAGCAAGTTCACCTTATTATATAGAAAACATGTGATCTGTGATCAAGATTCTTTTGCTTTTGATATTTAGATTTTTTCTGATTTTTTTTCTGTCCCTTTACTGCAGGAAGCTTTAAAAAAGTAGCAACAAGTTGGGAAAATTAACTTAATTTGATCTTGTTAGAGCAAAACCAAAACATTGGTACGTCCATTTTTATCTGTATAATATCTTACTACAGCTATATCAGTATCAGCATATGTGGTTCATGTAATGTAAGCAACATGATACATTTGAGGTCCATAGTTTTTTCCACCAGAAAGCAGAAAAGTCTTGTTTTTCAACTATAAAACGTCCTGCTCAGCACATATCTTTGTCAGAATACTTTAATAACCAAAATGAATGGCTCTTCATAGGATGTTAATAAAAATGTTTGTTTTACTCATCTCTCCCTTCCTGTTTAATGGATTGAATTAAACAAATTAATTGAAAAAGGTGAGGCCACACTTCCCCAGGCCCTTCTCTATCTTTCCTAACAAATCAATTTCGTCCATCCCTTTGCAGAGGTGGTTAGAGAGACAACTGTAGCCAGTCTGGCCCTGTTGGTTCCTAAGAACATCTCCAGCTACCCATCCAATGGAGAGCGCTTCACTGAAGGCCACATAGATGTGTGGTGGATCGTCCACGACGGAGGCATGCTGATGCTTCTGCCCTTCCTGCTGCGCCAGCATAAGGTGGGAAACAAGACTCTTTGAAATGTTTTTTGTTTTTTTAATTACTTTGTCTGAGGAAACTTTGTAAATTACGAACACATGAACAACCATGACAACATTTTGTTCATTATCTGTGAGTGTTCCTGTTTTGTCCCGAAGGTGTGGAGGAAGTGCAAGATGCGCATTTTCACTGTGGCTCAGATGGATGATAATAGTATCCAGATGAAGAAAGACCTCATCACCTTCCTCTATCACCTGCGCATCGATGCTGAGGTGGAAGTGGTGGAGATGGTGAGAGACTTGTCTGACACATTATCTGAGTTCACAAACACATCCTGCAGGGAGTGGATTTTTTGTTTTGGAAAGTGTGTTTTAAAAAAATATGGTTGTGGTCTGAGATAAAACAAGTCTCCTATCAGTAGAAGCTGTCTTCTTATTATATGACACCTGTTTGTACATGACACCTGTGTGACACGTGAGAAATGTTTTTTTGTCTGTAAAGCATGACAGTGACATCTCAGCCTACACCTATGAGAAGACACTGATTATGGAACAACGATCACAGATCCTCAAACAAATGCATCTGACTAAGAATGAGATGGAGAGAGAGGTAAGCCTGAAAAGCTTAAATCAAACAGAATTTTTAGTCAACACAGGCCACTGAGGAACATGACATTAATTTTGATGTTTTCATTATCACGTTATGATGAAATTATTGGCTCTGGAGCAGGGAATTGGTTCATAATAAGATATTTGTGTCTGGACTTGTTTTTGCTGATTTGAGGGAAGACAGAATAAAGTCTGGAGGGAAATGACAAATTGAATCTTATCCATTTCTCTTTTTTTTTTATAACTATAGATCCAAAGCATTACAGATTCATCCCGTGGGTCCATTCGACGTAAAAACCCATCTACCTTGCGCTCCCAGCACAGTGCAGAGGAGGGAACCAGCGTGGCAGAGAAACCAGAAGAGGAGGTAATGCTGCTATTGCCCCTTTAGGAGCCATAACCTGTTTATTTACAGCACCTCTGTCCTCGTTCCCTTCATACCTGTTGTCTCTCTGCTCTGCAGCTTGGGGAGAACCTTCTGTATTTACTTTTATGTGGCAGTAAGCATCACAAAAGCAGCCATTACAGCAATGTTTTACTCTCCCCAGTGGCTGCTCAGTGATTCCCCACTGGCAACTGGCTTCCATAGTTTCACCTTTACTGACAGCTGTCTCTTTCCTCTCTGTCACCCTGTCACACTGTCATGTCTTGTTGTCCCTCTCTCAGTCTGTGGCTGTCTCCAACCCAAAACAGGTACAGCTGATCCACAGTAAGAACGCCTCCACACCGACCAGCCCCACAAGCCCTACATCCCCTGCTGCGCCTGCAGGGGGCGCTCCCCACTGGACCAACAAGGGTGCAGACAAGGGGAAGACCCTTTTAGCAGCGAACCCAGAGCCGGGCAAAGACCTCTTCAACATGAAGCCGTGAGTTCCGTGTTACCCTTGACTTAATCAGCATGTGCATAGGAAGCAGACATTACTCGTGACATACACCCAAGGACATGGGTCAGGGGTAAATATTTGTATATACTGACCTGTGTTCCAGGGTTTGAAGAGATACGTGTTGTTCCTGTGCACGTGACAAACAAAACTTTGACCCTAAACCACTAAAAAACGCACCAAAGTGTAATTCAATTATTATTATTATTATTTTTCTCCAAACATGCTGCTGCAGGGAATGGGAGAACCTGTAAGTATTAACATTACGTAGGGAGACAGACTAAACTAATTGAGCTGAGCTGATAACTGACTGTAAACCAAACCCAACGTGACCTAATGTTTCTTCCATCAGGAACCAGATTGATGTGAGGCGCATGCATACAGCGCTGCGGCTCAATGAGGTCATCATGAAGAAGTCCAAGGAGGCGAAACTTGTGCTGCTCAACATGCCTGGACCACCAAAGAACCGTGTGGGCATCGAAAACTGTATCCTACATCTTACATGTTGTATTTCATTTACCTTTGCGTACTTAAGATCAGTTCAGTTCACATCCTCATTGTCCCACAAGAGGAAATCCTTTTCGCAGTAAGGCAAAGTAAAAACATTAAACACCATACAGTAAAAACACATTAAAAGCTGAAGAGAAAAGTGATGGTAATAATAACTCTATGTGTTTCAACAACAAGGAAGTGCTCCAACTCCCAGTTTTGTCTGTAAACTTCCTGTCTGCACCGAAAGTGGTGAATGTGTTGCATTGTGTAGTTGGACATCTGCTGCTCGTAATCACATTGCCCCTACATTTTATCAAATAACAGTTCTCCTCCACAGCTCTGGGATCAGCAGCTCATCTGACTGTTATTACAGTCATGGTGACTGATCAGAATGTGTGTTATATAAATCTGATATTGTTGCAGATGTTGACAGAGCGAACATTAAAAACGTCTGTTAATATAATTTCCTCCTCCTAACACATCACAGTGGAGATTCAACTGGTCAGTCACACTATTACACACGGTCCAGTTTGGGCTTATTATTGTGTAATACATTTTCCAAATTATATTATCAGTAAAATTTACATTATATTATGCAATGGAAAGACTAGACTAAAATTCACCATGGTAAAATCAGCTGGTTTAGTGGTCATTTGTGAAGATTCCTGTGTCACTTTACTAATAAATTAGCATCAGCATCAGCATCATTGTGGAAATTGTCCCCACAGAAGCAGCTACTGCAACAGAAAGTATGCTTGTTGAACTATTTTTAAGTTAGTTAATGCCAAATACAATCGCTGAAATTTCTGGATAAACATATAGTTAAAATTGTTAAAAAGTAATAGATAAATAGTCAAAATTGCTAAAAGTTGTGGATAAAATAGGTTAAAGTAATTGATAAATGATTGAAATTGCTAAAAGACTTGACCATGACCGCACTGAATTTAAACAGAATGAGAAAAAAATCTACCAATATCAACTTTATTTTTTTTGATATATTTTAAAGTGTTGAACAAAAAGCTTAAAATCTGTTCAAATGAACACATTTGGATCATATGATGTCACAGGTTACTTGAGCTCATCTGCCAGGCATATGAGGATACATCAAACAAAAGTTTGGGAAACACTGATGTTCACCAACATGGTGAACAGCTGTATTAACATGTCACTTGGTTTTCCATTTATATGTCAAGTAAAACAAAAATTAAACTAGATTCCTTCACTGTGGTCGTCAGACATGGAGTTTCTTGAGGTGCTCACTGAAGGTCTCAATCGGGTCCTCTTAGTGCGCGGAGGTGGACGTGAGGTCATCACCATCTACTCCTGAAGGGCTTTTAATGTCAGCGCCTACATGGACTCTGCCCTCTCCTGCCTCTGCTTTTTTCCAGGAAAATCCTCCCATACCCATCCAGTCACCTGCCACCACATGTTGTGCTCAGACCTCATTGTTTATGGGTCACATCTAATAGACCTAGCTCTATCTGTTACCTTCTAACCATCAGGATACACAAAGAATTATGCAGCAGTTATATTTTCTGTTCTTGGCTTGTCAGCGGATAACAGCAGATGAGGTTATGTGTAAACTGAATTTATTCACAGAAATGCATAATTAAAAAACAAGAAAAAGGAGGGCAGTCAAAAAAGAAAAAGGGAGGGCAGTCTTTCCCCTGGCTTATATGTTTAATCATTGTTTTATCCTTTCATTTTTGTTCCTGGTTATTTGTAAAAGAGGAATGTTTTTTTTCTATTATTTGTCATTGATGTTATTTATGTATTAATTCATCTAATCATGTCTGTCTTTGTCCTGGTCTGTTTTGTTTTGGGTTTTTTTTTTTGTATTTATTTATATGGTTGGAAGCACACAAGTAATATTACTAGAGTATTTGCAATGGTATTAATTTATACTGAGAAATGTTTGGATGAGCATCTTATTGTGTTCATGCAAAACATTCACATGAATTTACTGTAGAATAAAAAATGCAGAGGTTGGAGCTGTGTGTCAACATCTACCTAAATTCCTGATTCAGACAAAGACCTATTGGATAAAATAGATTTGCCACTATTTTGCATTTATTTTAGTTCTTTAAGTCTAACACTACACCATCTGTGAAAAATGCAGGGGTGATATGTGCAATTTACAGCATCATGAGAACAATGGTGAAATCACAGACTCGTCCTTGTTGTTATGGCAGGGATTGATCTGTTTATTTATTTGTTAGCATCTTTCTCTTTTTGCAGAGAGCTTGACAGAAATCAAATGGTCCCAAATCTGATTGTTTGACTTGGTGATGGCCACTTTAAGTACAGCACCTTCACTAATCATTTGATATGCATTACTGTCAGTGTTCTGCAGTTACGCAGCCATATTTCCCAGTATGTCCAGAGAAATGCCCAGAAAATATCCTGTGGTATAGTTGTTGCACTAGTGGATTTGCAATCTGCATTTTTATCTCCAAACACTAACTGTTTACATTGTTATGGGTTAAGAAAAAAATCCTCTTTGCAACTTACAAATACAATGTGCCAATATATAATGTAAAAACGTTTTGATACCAACTCTCTTTAGACTGAAATTTGACTCAATAATTCAATAATTTCAATAATTTGAAATTGCTGCATTTTATGCATGGTGAGAGCACAGTATTACAGAAATAATTTGATATTTTGCGAAATACACTTCCTCACTGAGAGTTCAATGGAAAACTACAAAGAATTTTAAAGGAATTTCATACAGTTCATATTAAAGGTCCTATATTTTACGCTTAGCAGTGACTGTATAGGTGAGATTCTGTGGATTATTTATACAGACAGCTATTTATACAGCACCTAGACCTGCTTTATAATCAAAACTACAATATGTGACCTTTAAACTGTTTTAGCATGGTTAATTCATAATGTCAGACTATCCTGTAGAATACCTCTCAGTCATTTGTTTTTGTGTGTGTGAATGGGTGCATACAATGGATGTTTAGTTTCTATTTGTGTATGGTTTAGTAACATATAAACATAATTCATGCGCACATGTGCCGTTTTGTCATAGACATTCCCATTCTTCAAAATCCATTGATTCTGTAACATTTTATAGGAATAGGAGTCAGGTCATTGTGCATTATCTTGAACCAGAATGCACATAGTTTATGATATCCATATGGAAACAAAGCGTTTAGTTTTGTTATGAGGGAAGATTTAATCCAAACGTGTATGTATATGTATACAGTCATATGATTCTATTTCTCTCTTCTCCTTGACCTATTAGTGCAATTATGTTTTCGTGTTTTTTTGTTTTTGTTTTTGTTTTTTTTTTTGTCTTTTTTAATTCTGAATCAATTTCTAGCAAAAAGAAAATAATTAACCTTTATCTTTTCAAGGTAATCAAAACTTATATAGGATTCAAGTTCAAGTATTCCTGCTGATTTGTTGTGTACATGTTTTGTTTTTAATGCCTGACTTGACCTTTCTTGACCTCATCAGACGCACATCAACATGTCTTTTGTTTGGTAAATATTTGTTCAGCCCTCAGTGTTTCCTTTGCAATTCTGAAATGTGTGGGTGGATAACATCAGCAACAACCAAACAAATGGTGTACTTCTGTAGGTACATACAGTGCATTTAGAAAGTGCTCAGGCCCATTAAATTTTTTTACATTTTGTTATGTTGTAGCCTGAGGCTAAAATGTTTTAAAAAATCAAAAATGCATTAATCTTGACTCAATATCCCATAATGACAAAGTGAAAACTGAATTTTAGAAATGTATTTAATAGGGAAACAGAAATATCACAGTATATTAGTCACTAGTCTGCAGAGGTTTAGAGTCACAATTTTTAAACTCCCTGAACCAGACTGTGTGTAAAAGTTGTGATTACAGGCCCTTATGCTGTGCATGTATGTGTGTGTGTGAACCTGACATTATGGGCACACTTGTTTAAGTGAGGACACTGTGTGTGGTTTAATATGGATATCAAGTGCCGGTGGGGCATTTGTAAATAGATCTGTGATTTTAGACTTAAAGATAACGTGTAATATGTGTGTCAATACAAATTTTATAGATATATTTTAGGCCATTTGTATTGTCTTTAAATGGTGAAATGGTAATAAAACTTTCTTTTATGTTCTACCATGTCTTATGTAATAATGTTCAAGCAATGGTTTAAAGAAACCATTTTATGTCGGCACAAAGTGTAATAAATTCAAATCATTTTAATACAACAGATCAAGTATCTGTGTGTCATCTTTTCTTAGTCTGCTTACAGGTTCGCTGATAACAGTTTACAGGTCCTAATTTGTCATAATTTCCTAAAAATGTGCTGATATTCAATTTAAATTTCCTAAAATATTTCCAAGAAAGGCCTATGCAATTTGGTACACCACTCCTTGTACACAGCAATTTGACCATCAGGTAAAATATATAGAGAAAAGCAGAGGGCAAATAATAGAGAAGTATTATAATAAGAAAAACAGCATTCTCTCAGAAAAGTAAGACTTGTAAGCCAAGCAAGACACACCAGTGATTTTCCACTCGGTCTTGGTGTATACAGTGATCTATGGTTTCAAAAGCAGCCAGTTTAGCATCCGGACTCTTCTACTTTGGAGCCATGCTGTTGTAATATGTGCAGAATGTAGTTTGGCATTGTCTTGCTGAAATATGGTTTTCAGAAGTGTTCCCAACCCCATGCAGTGATTTCCACTATAGAATCATGTCTGTTTTTAATGCAGTGCTGGCTGAGGATCCGAAGAGCACGGCCATCCAGTATTGGTTTTCAGCCTTGTCCCTTGCACACAGATATATCTCAGAATTCTCTGAATCCTTTAATGATATTATGAACCATAGATGCTGAAATTCCCAAATTCTTTGCAATTTTACGTTGATGAACATTATTCTTAAACTGTTGCACTATTTGCCCACGCAGTCTTTCACAGAACATCTTCACTGCACAGAGACTCTGCCTCTCTGGGCAGCTCTTTTTATACCCAATCATCTACTGACCTGTTGCCAATTAACCTAATTAGTTGTGAAATATTCAACCAGCCCTTTATTGTCCCATCCCAACTTTTTTGAATAATAATTTATTCTGATGTTAGATATGTATATACATTTTGATGTAGTGTGAATTTATAGATTCCATGTACATGCTGTATTGTGCTGTTAAATGACCACAAAAACGCTGATGTTTCAGAACTGCTGCATGTCTTAAAAATGGTCAAAGTCCATGCAGCAGTATTTCTCTCTGAGGGGTATATTGCTTGTGTTTGCAGGCTTGACCCGTACCTTTGACCTGGCTTATCTAAACAGAGATAATTCATGCTACAAAAGAACTTATTGTCATTTGCCCCGAAGAGCCACCAAGATGAAGACACGGTCGACCAGCCTTCGCGTTAGATTACCTGCGTTTGTGTTTGTCACTGAGGTGGTTATTGTTATCCTGTATGCTGCCTTTGTCACCTACGATGAACACACTGATGCCAGATTTCAGACCAACCAGACTGACCCCATGGACAATGCAGTGTACAAGGAGTACTCTTTCTTTACAGACATACAGGTCATGATATTCCTTGGCTTTGGATGCTTGCTGGCATTCTTCCGACTGTATGGCTTTGGAGGGATGGTTTTTAACTTCCTCACAGCTACTTTTGCCATCCAGTGGGCCATTCTGGTGCAGGGGTACTTCCAGTTCAGCCATGATGGTAAGATTCACCTTGGAGTGATCAACCTCATAAATGCAGAGTTTGCCTGTGCTGTGGTGTTGATATCCTTTGGGGCAGTGCTGGGGAAGACCAGTCCGTTGCAGCTGCTGGTCATGGCTCTGCTTGAAGTGCCAATGTTTGCAGTCACAGAATGGGCCGTGCTGAAGTATTTGAAGATCAACGATGCAGGAGGATCTATTCTCATTCACCTCTTTGCCTGCTATTTTGGCTTGGGTGTAACCTTTGTGCTGTACAGGCCTCGTCTAAATGAAGGCCATGCAAAGGAGAGCACCAGCTACCAGTCTGACATCCTGTCTGTGATGGGGACCTTGTTCCTCTGGGTGTTCTGGCCCTCTTTCAACTCAGCATTAACCCTGAAAGGAGACGACCAGCACAGAGCCATCCTCCACACCTTCATCGGCCTCAGTGCCTCCACACTCACAGCATTCGCACTCTCTGCGATGTTGAATAAAAACGGTAAGCTAACCATGGCTGATGTTCAGAACGTCACCCTGGCTGGAGGTGTAACAGTTGGGGCATCTGTGGATATGATGATATCACCTGCAGCTGCATATGTTCTGGGTATAATGGGCTGCACCGCATGCATGCTGGGTTACAAGTACTTGAGCCCCTTCTTAGCACGACGCCTCAGGATCCAGGATCAATGTGGAATACATAACCTGCATGGTCTAACAGGACTTATATCCTGTGGTGCAGGGATATGTGCTATACTGATGGCTAATGAGGAGGTTTATGGCCCCAGTTTGTATGAAATCTTTACACATCGAGCACCAGTGGAAGGGGACCCTAAACTGCAAGAGTTGCGGATGTTGATCCCCGGTTTACAGCCAGGTCTGGGGAGGACTGCCCGGGAACAGGCTCTCTTCCAGGTCGCAGCCGTGTTCTCCACCATAGGAGTATCAGCGCTCGGAGGTGTCCTCACAGGCTTCGTCTTAAAACTGCCATACCTCGCACCACCGTCAGATGATTTCTGTTTCGACGATGAGCCGTTTTTTGATCTTCCTCCAGACTATGATGCACCACTTAAACTCAATGACACAACTGCAACTGAGGATTCTGCCACCTGACATGCACCTGCCAAGTGTTGTCAATGAATTTGATTGAGAAAGAAAATGTGTTTGTATTTGTCTTTATAAGGACATGATAAATGGAATTTATCATCACTCAATAGTACGTTATAGTGACTATTAATTAAATGTTTACATCCATTACATTGTAAATAAGAACTAGTGATCATAGATAATAATGAAGAGCAATGTAGTGACACTCTCCAACACTGTTTATTTATTGTGTTACACGCAAACATTGCAGTGTTATAACCCTCTTGGCCAGCAAGTCTGTGATGTGAAATAAACTCTTTTTAAGCAATGTGCAGTTTTTTTTCTAGTAATAATGTCTACAATTCAGGCTGTGCAGAGGGAGAACAACTTCAAAGTTTCAATATTTAAATTTGAGAATAGGACCCTTGAGATGAACCATCTCAAGGGTCTAATTGTTTAGAAGTTAAAGAAAAAAGTGAAGACGAACTTGTTGTCTATGTTTGGGTCTGAAATAAGCTTAGGGAGTTAAAATAAATGCATTTTAAACATGAAGCAGCTAATGAAAAGTTACATGAAAGTGTGGTCCATACAATAAGGATGCCTGAAAAAAAAATTAACATTAAATATTAAATATAACATATAGAAAATATTAACATAACACATTCATATGTAACAGGACATAGAAACAGGGACACAATGCTTGACATTGTTGATTATTCCTTTGAAGAGTCACTAGATGGTGACATAGAGCCATAAAAAAAAAAAACTTAGTCTCACCTATTTGTGCCCTTAGAAGTGTTACACAGGGGACGTTGTGATCTTTTAAATATTTCTGTGGTGTTGTTTTGTCAGTGTTTGCTCTCTGCTGCGATACCATAAGCCAGTGGTAGGCAAATAAAGGCCTGTGGACCAAATACAGCCCTCCAACAAACACATTTGGTCCCCTGACTGAAGATGATGTCTTCCTTTAGTTTACACCAACATGTTTTACATGATTCTTCAACAAATCAGCTGTAGCTAACAATATAACTATATATCCCATGTAAATTATCTTTGTTGCTCAAGCAGATATTTAAATAAGAGGTTTAGATGGGAAATCGGGCACGGCTAAGAACTCATACACACCTGAAACATGACAAGAGGCTTTAAGTATACAATTTTATTAGAGATCACAAGCCAAAACAGTTTGGAAATACAGTGTTAATCTTTGACAATGTGAAGTAAAATCTTCCTGATAAGTAACTAGTTACTAAAGCTGTGACAAAAAATAGTAGATAGTGTAACAAAAAGTAGGCTACAGTATTTCTCTTTGCAGTGTGGTGGTGTAAAAATGTGAAAAAGCAAAAAATGGAAGAGGGCTTACTTAAGGAAAAGTGACTCAAAATGCGTGTGGGGGGTGAAACGGGTGAAGTGCTTCTCAGCTCCAGCAGGGGGCAGTAATGCAACACCAAATACCACAGCGGTGGCTAAAAACCTCTCAGAAGAAGACGACGACGAAGAAGAAGGAAGGAAGGAAGGAGCGAGCGAGCGTTTTGATACCAGGCCGCGACCTGCTACTGAAAAAAAGGTTACATAACTCAGAAAATTTTGATTTCTTCTTAGCTTTGTTTGAGCCTGCCGGGACGGAGACGTCGAGACGAGACTCTTCAGCTGCACATTTTTCGCGATATTTTGACTTTGGCACGCCATCTCGTCAATTTCAAACGGTAATGTCGATGTTTGCTAAGGCAGTTAGCTCGCTGCCGCCATATTGGCACTTCCCTGACAACTTAGCGCCTGTTTTTCCATAGTAAACAGTATTTGTTGTACTGTAAACATTTTTGAGTGAGGATAATTACATTCTTGTCCCACCAATGTACATCTTTGTTGATATTTATACTATCAATTAAGTCAAATGTGGCGGTTAAAAATAATAAGGGCAGTTGAAATAAGCTAATCACGGATGTGGCTAGTTAGCATTTAGCTTCGTGTGAAGTGCAACGCATGTTTATCCTTTATGGTAGCACTTAACATTAGATATATGTTGATCTGTCCTTTGAACTCTGCTGAATCTGTGACCTCAAGATTGATTCAGTAATCAGTTAATTTCCAGTTAAATCTATCGACTTCTGGATAACATTTGTGATAATGTGGGGAAATTGGTGAAGTTTAGGTGAACTCCTTCGAGCACATTGTTATCTTTGCCATGTAATTCATTTCGAAGTAGTGTTGATCTAGAGTATAGTTGCAAACATTTGTCGTACAAATTACAACGTCTGAAGAAGTCATTGCACTCTGAATAGCTGAGATGACTAATTTACTGACATATAAACTAAATGCCTAATGAAGAAAACTCACCTTCAGATTAATACGTAATGAAAATAACCATTAGTTGAAGCTATTATCTAGATTTCACTCACTGGAAAGTATCACTGTGGAAACTTTATAGAAAGAATGGCTACAACTGTTGATTATTTCCAGTAAATCTACACATTAGTCAGTTGCTTAAAGGTTTTGTCTGAAGCAGCCAAAATATTTCGGCTGCCCACAACTTACTATCACATAAGATTAAAGAAATCAGCACATCCCTTACAAATGACAGGCAATGTTGGAGTGTTTGACATTTTTACTCAGTATGAGCTAAACAACTTACTGATTATTAATAGTTGCCAAAGGTTTCTCTGAAGGGAGGAAAACTCGTGACCTTAATGTGATTACTCACAGTAATGCAGTTTCTTGTAAGGTACTTATTGCTGCCTCCTTTTCACAGGATCATCATGGCTGATGATTTTGACGTTGAGGCCATGCTGGAGGCTCCATACAGAAAGGTGGGTTCGGGATAACAGAGATGAGGCCTGTTTCACTGTTATGATTCACTCTTGAGTCCTTTATATTTACTGCTGTGACAAAGTTTACTTGAATGTTGTGTGGTGTGTGATTGAGTATTTAAAACGCAATACAGAATTATAAATAAATCCACATCTATCTCTCTTTATAGACTTCCCTAATGATATCTCACCTCTACTCCCATGAATTCATCTTTGATTCCACTGTGAACTGTGAAAAAAAGGAAGGTAGTTATTGTGCATATACTGATGTACTGTGGTTCACCTTAGGACTAAAAGAGATTCAACCTAGAACATCCAATCCCTATTCGGTTGCAACAAGGTGAATGCCAATGGTTGATAAGCCCATCTTTACCTGTCCAGCAAAGGAGGCAGTATTCAGATTTACAGTATGCATGCTGTTACTGTCTCTGGATGTGCAGGCAGTGTTCTGAAAAGAAAAAATAGTAATAATACATGTCCTGCACTGTGTGTTGATATGAAGGGATCACTCTGTCACCTTATAAGTAACACCAAACTGGTCTTTAGCAAGAATATCATGTATAAAGTTGTAAAATAAGGGATACTTAATTGTGTTTGTATCAAACTATAACTGTTGTCTTTTTAAAAGTTATAGTTTTTACAACAAGATTGTAGTCGCAGAGTTTCACTGTGCAAACACATGAGCCATTCCGTAATTTTATGGCTAAATACAGGTTGATAAATTTATCTTGCTGGTAAATATGAATACTGCCTCTTTGCCTTAGCCAACTGTAATGTGAATCAGCATCTTGATTTTTGCATGCTACACAACACCACAGATATTGATATATTACTACAATGACTGTAAATAGATACTTCTATCTAGCATCATTGTATTATAAAGTAAGTTACTTTTCAGTTGTTAATAATTCCTTCTCAAGTCAAAAGGTTATGAGTATTACTTCATTATGCAAAATAAATAATGGTAGTGTAACACGTGGCTGAATTAATGGATTTTCTAATTTTTATTTTTTTATTTTTTTTTTTAATTTATTCATTTATTTTCATGGGCGTCAATATTACTAAGAAGTGTGAATCCCTGTTTGCTTCAGGGCAAGATGTGTGACAGAGGTGGCATCGAGCTCTTACAGTCCAAGAACGAAAATGGGTGAAGATCACTGGACTGACACCAACCACACAGGATCTTTTAGTGGCTGTGGGCCATTCGTGGTCACATGATTAGGCACAAATAGTGGCATTGGTACGATCTATTAGAAGGGGAATGGTGGAGATGACCTGACAATTGTCAAAGCTTCCTGAACTCAGCTAATATGTTGGACACCCTCCCTTATCTTTATCTTTGCTTTAAGTATTGAGCAGTCTTGTTTAAAAAAAGAAAGACAGGAGTGGGATGGGAAGCTATTGGGGTGGTGGAAGGACACTGTCCAGACATGACAGTAGGAAGTTTGAAGTATTATTATTAATTGAATATATTTTGCATTTTCTCTTGTCCCACCCCATCCCCTTTACCTTGACGACTTGAAATGTTTCATCTACGTCCTCATGATGTTCTTCTATCAACCTTGCTTAGGATGAGATCAAGTCCTCTCATGCAAATGGACATGACGACCAGAATAAGAAGTAAGTTTTGAATTTCTTGCATTATTACTATTTCACTGAACCACGGAGACTTGTCTATTTAATTTAAAACTATTGACCTTGCACCACAATAGCAGTGCTGTAACATGTTCTTTTCTAGGAAAAGGAGGAGCCGAAGCAAGAGCCGGAGCCCAGGCTCTAGGAAGAGAAAAAGCAGAAGCAAAGACAGAAAGAAGGGTAAGAAGAGGAGTCGGAGCCGGAGCCGAGAAAGAAAACGAAGCCGCAGCAGAGAGCGCCATCGCAGCCGCTCCCGCAGCAAGGAACGATCTGGACGGTACAGAGCACGCAGGAGCCCTGTGTATGTGATCTTTTAAACTTGATGAGATATACACTCAGGTCACTTTATTAGGTTCACCTGTAAAGCCTAATGCAATTCAAAACAACTGTCCAGCCATAAATTCCACAGTGTTAATTTAACTCTGTTGATTAATGAGGTTGTGATTTGTAGTGGTGTAGAACTGGACTGCATTATGCTGAGAGGGGTTTGTAATATTCTGCCCACGCTATTTACAAACACGGGAAGAATGTGAGAAACATTTAATATGTCATCCAGTTCAACAATAATCTCAGGAAGAACGATGTATGTAAAAAGCAAATACAACTTCTGCAGCGAAATGACAAAGTATTTCATCATGTTAATGCAATATTACTTTTTGTGAACTAAAAATAACATAATAGTATTTGTGGTATGTGCAGAAGTTTGGCATCCCTCTATGTTCATACTTAGGTAACCCTCCTTTGGCAACTTTTAGGCACAGGGATGGAAATATTCTGCTTTGTGGTTGTGTGGAAGCCAGTGACTCAGGAAACACTGCACAGACGGAGGAAAGAATGGATTCCATTAAATATCAGCAAATAGTGGATGCAGATGTCATGCAGTCAGTCAAGAAAGTGAAACTGAAAAGAGGTTGGCCTCTACAACAGAACAATGATCCAAAGCAGGTTTCAGATTCCACCGTGAGCTACATCAAGAAGCACAAGCTGAAGCTTTTAGAGCTTGTCTTTACTGACTTGAACAGCATTTAAAATCCGTGGGTAGATCTTAAACATGCTGTGCGTCAAAACAGCTTAAAAATATCTCAGTAGTTGAAGTGATCTGCAGGAAGAGTGGGTGAATATTCCTAAATTAAGAATAGACTTTGAGCTGTGATATCTGCCAAAGAGTGCCCAAACCTTTGCACAGGCTACAGTTTCATTTTTTAACATATGAAGGATTTTCCTGGTCTGTTAGCTGCAGGGCTTATAAAATATAAACATAAATATTTTCTACTTTTTCTCAAAACAAAATATCTAATTAGCCTAGGGGGTACAAACTTTTCCACACAGCTGTGTTGAATTAGTATCTCTCCAAAAGTTTAAACAAATACTGGCCATTATAGGCTTGTAAAAGAAATATGTGGCAGAGTTGTTGCACTTGATTGCATTAGATTGTACAGGTATACCTAATGAAGTGGCCAAGGGGTGTATGTAGGTACCAATAACTCATCTGTCCACTCAGAGTGTTTGATTACTTTCAATCAAAAAATGTCATCTTTATAACTTTCTGATCTTGACGTCGACAGAGAGAGAAAATGTTCAGAAAACACTGAGATTATATCCAATTGTGTTGTAAAAATATTCTACATACAAGTGTTCAAACAGGTATCTAGGCAAAGTTCCACGCCTCGGGTGTTATCAGTTGCTTTTCTGTTCAGGAGAAGCAGAGCACTTTGTGATGCTGGAGCAGGAAATAACTTGAATACTAGTTGCTCAGTAAGAATACAGCTGTGGAAATCGGCGTTAACAGGACACATTTTGGACCTTTCCTGTGTTGTGATATTGACTATAAAAAGTAATTATTCTGCTTTATATTTCAGCAAGAAACGTTCCAAAAGCCGGAGCCCCTTCAAAAAAGAGAAGAGTCCCATCAGGTGAGATGAATATTCACATTTTGTACACTGCTCTATACATTTATTGATTTAGCACTCCCAAATCCAAAGATGTTCTCCCAACCCACTCTTGAGGCTTTTACAGAACTTTTCATTTTTATCATCAGGAAACAAACTGGTACAAAACATTACACCATGGTTGACAAAACATATTAACACATTTTCGAATTTTATTAAAATGAACATTATGAAGGTGCTATTTGTCACCACAACAAAATCAGAGTCAGAGTGTCTATAATGTGATTTACTGCGCAATACATATTAATGTCATTGTTATTTATTAATGGGTTACCATGTTACGAGATGTGTTCTTGTTTTATTCAAGTTGGGTTTTTGTCTTCTTAGGCAACCAATTGACAATCTAACACCAGAGGAGAGGGATGCCCGCACAGTTTTCTGTATGCAGCTCGCTGCAAGAATCAGAGCTCGAGACCTGGAAGATTTTTTCTCAGCTGTCGGAAAAGTCAGTAGATTTTCATTTTATTGTCATGTACATGGATCTGTATGAAGAAATTATCTCTTAAATCACTGTTTCTCTCTGAAGGTCAGAGATGTGAGGATGATCTCAGACAGAAACTCAAGGAGATCGAAGGGTATTGCATACATAGAGTTTGTGGAGGCTTCTTCTGTACCACTGGCAATTGGACTGACTGGCCAGAGGCTTTTGGGAGTTCCCATCATCGTCCAGGCCTCTCAGGTGGGTGACTTGACCTCATGTTAACTTCATCTAAATAAAGTGCCGCTGGATTATTTCCATCCAATGTGACTAAATGTATTAATAGACAGTTCTGTGCTTCAGCAGCAGAGAACTGTCTGTGTCCATAACACTGACCAGTCTTCCTGTCAGCACACTTGTGGTGATAAAAAAATGTTTGTAAATATCAAACAAAACAATTCTGAAAATGCAGTTAAGAGCTTGAAATTTTAACAAGTATCTTGTTCGCAAACACCCTGCAGTTAAAGTGATTTTTCAAATGAACTCATTTGGCTCAGATTACATTTGTATGGGACAAACTGGGTACTTCTACAGTGGCAGTTCCTGATGTTTGATATATATTGAATTAATATGATTATATTACACTTCTCACATGTAATTACAGGCTGAGAAAAACAGAGCTGCAGCTGCTGCCAACAATCTACAGAAAGGCAGTTCGGGTCCAATGCGGCTGTATGTGGGATCTCTGCATTTCAACATTACTGAAGAAATGCTTCGAGGGATCTTTGAGCCTTTTGGAAAGGTCAGGGATAAGTTTCACAAATACATTTTTTTTTGTGTGTTGTCCAAATGCATTTGTTACAATCTTCTGCATTGGCATGTTTTGTTTCCAAAGATTGAGGGAATCCAGCTTATGATGGACAGCGAGACTGGACGATCCAAAGGATATGGCTTCATTTCGGTAATTAAAGCCTCTGTATTTCATTAACAGTGGAGTGGTGCTAGCAGCTAGTTTGACTCTAACCACTTTGCCTTTTCAAGTTTGCAGATGCAGAATGTGCTAAAAAGGCCTTGGAGCAACTGAATGGCTTTGAATTGGCCGGACGTCCGATGAAGGTGGGGCATGTCACAGAGCGCTCAGATTCATCGACAGCCAGTTCGTTCTTGGACAATGATGAACTTGAGAGAACCGGCATCGACCTTGGCACCACAGGGCGTCTCCAGCTTATGGCTCGACTAGCAGAAGGTAATAACCTGTGTCAAGTCTGTATCAACAGTACAGGAAAATTAAAAGAAATTATAATTTTGAATTATAGTCCAAATGAGTTTGGCCTTCATGTAACATGTTGCATTAGACATTCAACTGAATATTTTATTGAGCAAAATTACTGGCACACACATCACGTGACAGGAGAGGAAGTTATTCATTAGATTGGAATAAGACTGAATAAAAATGTGCTGTGATGTGTAGTGCTTAAAAGGTCTAATCCACTGTTTTGAGAAATGCAGTTGTTAATCAGAGAGCAGGCTGGCAATGATTGATCTGCTCATTATTGTCTTAATAACTTCATCTAATGTTAGGAAATTGTGAAAAAGGACTTTCACAATCTGAGAGTCATGTCATATCCTCACTATGCTGAAGCAGGGTAGTCATAGTATTCATAAATTCTTGAAGTGGATTATACAAAAATCCTTGAATACATATTTTGTAGTTTAGTTTTTTAGAATTATTAATTTTGGCAGCAGAAGCTTACAAAATAACATGATATGAGCATATCATGACAATACTCTTAAGATAATTATCACAAGTTCTCACTGTATATGAATGGTCTTGGAACTATTGTTTAATTTATTTCACCTATTTTTCCATGTATACACAGAAATCAGATTGTTTGATCGTAGAAACTGGTGTAAAGTCATGGAAATTCGTTGCCAGATGTGTATGAGCCCTGCTCAAGGTGTCAACTTCTCTTGACATAAAAGGTCTCGCATACAGGGCTCCAGTGTGGCTTACAAAAGGACACATAATATATAATACATTTTTCATCTTTATAAATGATAAACAGTAGGACTTTTCTGACCTGGTGTCTTATATTTTACACTTTTCTCATTTCTCTCTCTCCACAGGAACTGGTCTGAAGATTCCCCCCGCAGCTCAGCAGGCCCTACAGATGAGTGGGTCCATACCATTTGGAAACATCGGGGCTCCAGCAGGTGAGGCTCTAGATGATGGAAAACATTTTGTGTGTGTTTAAACAATTCAGTGACAAATCATTCTTTTTGTTGTAGCTGTTCCAGCTCCAGCTCCAAGCCAAGCCCTGAACCTCCCGTCACAGCCGCTAGCCACACACTGCCTTCAGCTGTCCAACCTGTTCAACCCACAAGCGTAAGGATATTATCATTTAAGATGGGTTCACTTTTTGCCTTAAAAAAAAAAAAAAAAAACCTCACATGCGCATGAAAGAAGAGTTTTGATCTAATCATTCCTCTTCTCCACACTGGCTGAGGATGATTTCACTGTGAGTGATGGGGACAAAACATGACTGGATCTTTGTGTGGAAATGCATCTCAAAGCTGATGAGGCTTGAGCAGTCTGAGTCTGACTAGACAATCAAAGTTAATCATATTAGTACACAATTCCTTCTTTCTTACTCATGCTCCTGCGGACTGTTGAGCTGCAGCAGAAGCTAAAAAGGGAATTTCACCCTAAAAACCTAACTGTAAGATACTCAGTTTTTGTCCAAAACAAACTGCAAAAGCCTCACGAGCTTCAGCTGTGTTTTATTGTTAAATTATTCTGTGTTAATTTTTTTACACAGAATAAGAGCTGAATCCCCACATCTGTTAGCACTATGGACAGGAGAAACAAGAACCCTTTCAATGTAATTGTGGGCATGCCTACATTGTTTTAAAATGTCCATGAAATTTTTTTGTCTGAGGAATTTTAACATTACTGAATGTTTTTCAGAGAAAACGACCCCAGCTGGGCCTCCGAGATCCAGGATGACGTGATTGAGGAGTGCAACAAACATGGAGGAATTGTTCACATTTATGTTGATAAGAACTCAGCTCAAGTAAGTTTAAGCCTACAAAGTGTCAGTTCATGTCAATTAACAAAATGTGTGGTTCCAAAACAAACCTGCAATTACAATGTGTCGCCAAAGATAAAACATCTTTGAGATTGCTACTTTAAGACCCTTAATACCATATAGAATGTAAAGCCTTTTACTTTGACCAGTAGACACAATACATAAATCTACAATTATTATTCATGAATTTTACATTTCACAGCTCTTCATAACAATAAGACTAATATCATAAATTAAGTAGCGAGACTAAGCAGCAGAGAATGATGGATGAATTCAAACAAATGGCATTCAGAAGGAAAACTGGATCTTGTGACATTTTGTTCTGAATTGTTTAAATATAAAGGATTTTTTGGTAATCCCCACTCTTTATTGTTTACAAAGGGTAACGTGTACGTGAAGTGTCCCTCGATTCCAGCAGCGATGGCAACTGTAAATGCACTTCATGGACGCTGGTTTGCGGGTATGTAATGATGCCATTTGGTTTTGAATAACTAGCAAAATGTGGAGAACATTCTCCAGGTTCTAATTTTTTTTTTTTTTTTTCTTTCCCTCCCAGGCAAAATGATAACAGCTGCTTACGTTCCCTTACCCACCTACCACAACCTTTTCCCCGATTCAGTAACGGCGAAGCAACTTCTAATGCCAGCACGTCGATAGTCTGAGACATGCTTATGAAAGGCAGTGTAAATACATTTGTTTGCATTCATGGAGATGTCATTGAAACAGACGCATTGAAATTAATTGGCTGTGTGGAATAAAAGTTGCCTCAAGTTCACAAGTTCACCATTGAAAATTAGGCTTTTTTTTTTTTCTTAGTTGCTTTTCAAATTTTTTGTGGATTTGTGTTGTAAACTACCACTAAGGAGTAATCTCCTGGTATCTATTGGTCTGTATGCTTTTAAATATTACTGTCTTATCTGCTTGTTTAAATCCAGTTTTAGATTTAAAATAATTTGCAAAGAATCACACAAATGTGTTAGGTTAATAGGCCTTAATGCCAAAAGTATATCAATGTCAACAATAATCCTTTGTAACTTTTTACAGCCATAATTTCATTTTTTGTATGAAGGCTCCCAATAAACTTTGGCAAATTTGACAATTCATTTTATGTTTATGTCTCCTTTTTGGGAGTTTGTCAATCCCAGGTTCAAATAAATTACTTTGATTAAAAAGGACCTTGTTTGTTTTTTTTTTACCCAGCAAATTGGATTTAAACAGTTCACAAGTATACTTCTTTTTAAACATTTAACACTTAAAGGTAACAAATCAATCTAAATGTCGCCACATGTTGAGAACGCACTATTTAAATAATTTGGTTTGTTTGAGCTCATCTTGTGGCCAACAACATGAAAATGTCATTCAAATATGACCTATAAAGAAGTAAGCCAAATAAAAAAAACTACACCCCCACCTGGTCTGGTTTGAAGCTGTGGTACCCCAGAGCAAATGACAGATTCTAAGAGTGAAAAGAAAAACTATGGCCAAAAGACAATTAAAAAAAACTAACTGTTTTGGTCAGTTAGTAATTCCCCATGCCCCTTCGCTGATACTGAAAAATGGGATCAGAAATATTGTGCTTTAGGGTTGTGAAGCAATGCAGATGGAAGAATAGTTTGCACCAAACATCAGAAAATCCTGCATACAAATGTCAAGCAGAGTACAAAGTACTGACTTATTAGGGAGCCCAAACATTTGTACAACTTAACTTTTTAATGTTTGCTGCAGAGGTTGTATTGATCTCTCTTCACATGGTTCTACTCATTTTTCAGTGAGAGAAAAGACTTGAAGGATGAAGACTCACTGGTTTAATATCATGAGTATAGTGACCAAAATTATCACAGTATTGTTCAAATGTGCTGAAATGTTAATGCTAATAATAATAATAATAATAATAATAACACACCCTGAAATCATTTCAGGGTGTTTTAGCAGGTTTGCTTGCCTTAAAAAATCCAATAATACCCACTAACTTTGTAAAAAGGTATTTGAATGCTGAAAAATCTCCAGAGCAGTGCTGTCACTGCCTTCTGCCATGACTGACACCTAACAAACCCATGTTGCTTGCCACGCATGCGTCTGGGAGACTGAACCTAATGTGAGTCAAATTACTGACAGTAATAAATGGTTGTAGTGATAATTAAAATGTAAATGGTAAAACTAACCATCTGGCATTTCTACCATGGTATAGCATGAAACCGATAACTGTTTCATCTCCATGCAGCGTTCACCTTTTGTGTTAAACAAATGACACAAGACAGGTTTAATGCATATACTGTAAACTTTATCTTTTAACACTTCTAACAAAAGATATAACAAAATTGCTTTAACTTCATAAATCTCTCTACCCTCAATTTAATCCATATAGAACATTTCTCTTTTCTCAAAATTTTACTGTGTAAATATTTTTTTCCTCCTGCAGAAAGTCCTTCACATCTGGAAAAAAATGACATGATTTACATTTAATGTCTGAAACTCTGAAGCACAGCTCTGTTTGACAAACTGAATTGACCTGACAGAGTAAAAAACAACAACTGTTTCATTAAACCAAATAAGCAGACACTGTAAGTTGATGCAGAAATTTGCAAAACCACCAGGGACTGGGTAGCACAGCACATGGGCCTTCCACACGAATCAACACCGGCCTAATTTGGTCAAAATTATCGAAACCGCTAATGATAAAACGGATACTTCCAACTTGAAATTATAGCAACTCTAAGCCTTGAATATTGAATGTGTTGTAAACAGCAAGGTGCTGCAATGATCCATCCACTGCTGAAAAGTTTCTGAACATAGGTTGAGCACATAACGTTGCTGCTGACCTGAAAAAGCTCTTCACTTCTTTGGAGAGCATTCCTTCGCCTGGTGGGCCTGCAGGACAGCAATCGCCTCGTCCACCTGCCCAAAGGAGAGGAAAAAGGTCGATGGTGACAAGTTTATAAAGGGTGATGCTATGAGTTATATTCTGCTAGACTATTTCTTTACCAGGCCGGTGAGGGTGGTATTCTCTTAGCAATTAGCCAAGTTTCAAACACTTTAAACAGTTCTCATTTTGTTAGTATGTTCCTGCCTTTCCCCAATTACATAAACCATGACAATTATATCAATAATTAATAATCGAGAAATATCTTCAGGCGGAACGCTGCAATATCATCTGCATTTTTTTAAACTTTTGGTAAATTTTTGAGACTGTGTCAAAGAGTCTTCACTTTCTCCACGTCAACTGAACAAGCTCAATCCAAAGCTGAAAACAGGATACAGTTAAAATTATTTTTAAGTTGACTGATTTCTTTTTTTTGGCAATTTTCAAGGTCAAGCAAAACTTGAGCTTTACACTCAACTCCGCATTAACTGCAGTGATAGCTAGTGGTGGTGAGATAATTAGCTTAAACTGAAAATTGTGCAAACTAATGCATAGCAGCTGTTTTGAATTTCTGAATATGTTGGTGACTGACACAAACTAAAAAAAAAAAAAAAAAAAAAAAATCTTTTTAATCTATGGAAATGTCCTTATTCAAAAAAAGGTTATCTTAAGTAGATGTTGTTTGAGGGGCAAACAGCAGTGGGGGTGTTCAGTTGTCAGTGAGTAACAGATTATTTAGATGATGTGTTTTATAAAAATTATCTCATGAACAACATATCATGGTCAGTAAATAACTGACCTGATGTGCACAAAATTATTTTTAACCACACAATGACAAAAAGATATGAAGACTAATTCCTCCCTTTGGGTGGCTTATGATTGACAGCTACGACTGTTACTGTGCGACAGCACGGCATTAACCAGCTGGCTGAAATGACCATAATTAAACCTTGGAGAGCAGAGACTCAGGCGACTCTAGCATGTGCAGCAGCTCTGAGTTGTCGATCTCGAGGAGCATCCCAGTGATTTTTCCAGCCAAGTTTGGGTGATGGGCGTGGATCAGTGGGTACAATCGCTCACCTGCATGTCACAGCAGAGACTGAGGTCAGCAACCTAAATAGTAAAGTGGCTTCAATCGACATTTAAAAAAAAAAAAAAAAAAAAAAAATTAAATGATGCCACACCCAGAAGCTGTTTCTGATCCATGAGTGGAGCTGCAGCCAGCATTGAGGCGGTAAGAGGCTCTTGGCTTTGGATGTGCGCTGGTGGCTCCATCACTGGGGCAGGAACAACCTGAACACATCAAGTAAGGACACCAGTAATAATTTACTGTGACATCAATTTAACTCACAAGCTCACGGTATATAAAAATGATATTTCTTAGACTTTTGAGTTTTAACTCAAAATTATTTTTGTCAAAATGATTGTACATGGAGCCAACTGAATGTTGTAATGTGAACGTGAATGCCGATGTTTGAATTTTTTTCCTCATTTTCAATCTAATATTCAGGCACAAGGCTGAACACATCAACATTCATACTGTGGTTTTTCCATTAGCGGCTTCCTAAAAAAAAGAGCGACTACAAAGGTGAGTCATGCTGAAAGTTGTTACAGAAAGTCTCTTGCTACATCTGTAGTGCTTCCAATCAATAGCAACCAACAACAAGAAGTCACTGTAGCAAAACAAGCTAGAATAACTTCATTTTCTATCACATCACATTATTTACTCATATCTAATGTTGTTGGCATAACACTTCATTGCCTGTTACTCTTGAGAAGTGTACTAGCCCTTTCCAAGTTTCAGGTCAGGTTTGTTGACTGTACTCCATATGACCACTTGTACACTTCACTCTGAACGGGTCAGGTATTAGTGAACATTAGTTTTGTCAGTTGGCTGCAGTTACACTGTTTGTGTGGTGCAACCCATTTTAATTTAGTCATGTGTAAAACATGACTTGAACTTAATCCCCATCTGGTTTCAGTTATTTTTAGTCCTGGGTGTATATTAGAATTAGAAAACAGTATAGTACCTGTAGTCTTGTCATAGGTGCAGGTACAGTAACGACATGCTGAGGGTTCCTCACTGCAGACGAGTACTTATACTGGCTGCTTCTGGTCACACCAGGCATGTCTGTACGTCCTCCTACAGTCTGGGTCCCAATGTTATCTAAACAAAGTCATTACTTATGTCACAAACTACCAGCCACATACATGGCACATTTCAGAAGAATGGAGCTTGTGCTGTTGTGCTGCAGGTACTCACTTGTCTTCTGTGTAGAGCTGACAATATGTGGAGCCTGGGTGGACGCCTGTCTAACTGTAGCGATTGCCGTCGATCCACGTCGGGGAACAGAATTGCCAACAAAATGGGTTGAGTAGGGGCCTAAAGAAAAATATGGAGACCACATTTATACAGTATGTACTGCAGATAGACATACATATATGTATGTGTGTGTGTGTGTGTGTGTGTGTGTGTGTGTGTGTGTGTGTGTGTGTGTGTGTGTGTGTGTGTGTGTGTGTGTGTGTGTGTGTGTGTGTGTGTGTACGTCTCTGTCCATTTACCCTGTGGTCTCGGGGGCTGTCCTGTCCAGCGAGGTGCTGGCCTCATGTTGCTGACAGCATTGTGGTTGTAGAAAGAGCGAGTGGGAGGCTACAAGAAAAGTATCTGTTTAAAAAGCATGGCATCGAGTTGCAGGTCAACCTCTACATCATAATGAATACTTATGTGTCTGTACAGAGCGAGAAGTAAATTTAAACAACACAACTGCATACAAAGTGAAAAGATGCTAATTTGGCCGTAAAGGCGCGAATTGACATGAACATGTGTCCCGTCGAACTGAAAATATTTTAACTTGAGTGAGAAAATGTGTGTGTAACCTAGAGCTTTATGAATCTGTTACATAAAACATACAGAGACAAGAGGAAAAACAAGAGAGACTGAAGGGAAATAACAGAAGAAAGAGAGGGAATGTAAAAGATATTGTGTAGAATTCATACACTGCACGTCAATCAACCAGGGTCCCAAATGAACGTCTGCCAAGAACCAAAGTCCAGTTCAAAGGCGTCGTTCCATCAGCGATCACCCACTGAATAACTGGTTTTTAAGAGCTGGGTTTTGAAGCCACATTTGGTTTGTTTGAATTTTTTTTTTTTTTTTTTTTTTTAAATATTCTCTAACACTTTTTTTACTGGTGTGTAATTTCCAAACAATTTCTTCTCCGTTTCCTGTAAAATAGGTTTGGTACCAATTAAAGGAAAAACAGACAAGGTTATTTTAGTTAGTGTGTTGAGTTTATTATTGACTTCCAGATGAATTTCTATGACTGACATTTCTCTATTTAAACCGCAGTGAATATTTAACTTTATTCCAACTTCATGCCTCATATATGCTGAACTGTATGTTTGTAGAGACACTTCACATGTTGAGTATGATGCTGAATATGATTCTGATGATTGTGCTAGGTTATTATTTAGAAATAACTCTAAGTGGATAATCTGATTACTCTTTTTGACCTATAATTGGTACCAAATGATGTCGTTCTTTCCAGGAAACTTCTTGGGAGACGCAGACATTTGCAAACGTCGAAGGAGGTGCAGATCAATAAGCTAGACATTCAGCTGACCTATTTTTCCAAACACTGATCAGGAATGGCAGCACAATCAACAGCTCATTAAAATTGCACTCCCTCTCCTGTGTCACTGTTCAAACGTCCGTACCTGTGGTACAGTCATGTAGTATCCGGCCTGCTGGTACGAGTCGATGATTGGACTTGTCATGGTCCTCAGGGTAGCAAGTCTCTGCATGTACTTGTTGGTAAGGATAGCTTTCCGCTCCTCCCTCCGCTGAGCCAGAGCCACATACAGCGGCTTGGTTGCAATAATTCTCCCGTTCATTTCTGTTACTGCTTTTGTTGCTTCCTCCGGTGAAGAGAAACAGACAAAGCCAAAGCCCTTGCTTTGAGAGCCGTCTGTCATCACCTACAGGAAACAAAGAAGCTGACGTTCAGAAATATATTTCAGAATGCAACCAACACGGGACAAATTTTAACTCAAAGTTGTGTGTCCTGCACCGTGTTTACCAGGGGATTTTTCCAAGGCATCACAATCATCACAGGCATCATTTGAGAACTGTACAAACACAGCTTTATTGTTTGATCAGTTGTCAAACACGGAAATGGGCCAGCTCATTTTTTTTTTTTTTTTTTACTTTTTTTTGTGCTATAATAATTCTCTCCACTGTAAAAAAAAAAAAATAAAATAAAATGCACTCTGTACAGAGGGCAAATAACATAACAGCCACTTTTCAAGCATATTGGCAGTTAAGTCTTTTATATTTAAAGGATTTTTTTGTGTTTTATTAGGCAGGATTTTGATTGCTACATGCATCTACTTAAACACACACATTATTACAATACCTTAGCACTGGTGATGGTGCCATAAGGGGCAAACTCCTTCCGGAGTCTCTCATCATCTATGCTATCATCCAAGTTCTTCACATAGAGATTCACCCCCTGGAACCAGAAAGAGTGACAAATGATAAGATCAACCATCCCAGCCATTTTGTTTCTTTGTGAAGCTGATCAACATAAACATGTGGAGCATCAAATCCAAACTTACCAATTGAACATTTAACTTCTGCAGCATCTAATACAACCTACAGAGAGTGGGGGTTAACTGCCTGCTGTAAGAGACTTGCAATCAATTTCAATGAAAGAAAAAAAAAAAAAAAAAAGCTATTACTACTTTACATAAAGTATTCCGTAAAAATGTTTTAAATAAATATTCCATTTAATACCAGAGTTTGCCAGTTGAACAACATCCTTTATGATCCAGTGGTTGACTGGACTAGGATGTCTCTCAAACACAAGCGCCATAGTTATTGTTCAGCCAAGAGATCTGGCTAAACGTTATCTGGATTTCAAACCAGAAAAGCAAACAACAGTTCTTCATGGACTGGATAGTGGCCCCACAACTTTTAATCATCTCACATACAGTACAGATATACATGTAATCTTCCCATTACATCTTGTATAGTCCCTCATGAGTTTGTACATTTGCTCATGTTGTCCTTGAATAAAAGTTCCTCTGCCTAAAAGTCACAACTGCAGCAATTCTACCCTGCTGTGGGGGGAAAAAAAAAAAAACACACACACACACACACACACACACACACACACCACAGTCTTTTCCAAATGTATCAACCAATCACTGACATCAATACTTATAACAGCATTTTAAAAGAAGTCCTGCAGTGCATAAGTTAATAATTATTAATCAATGCTGTGTCGGTCTCATGCGTGTTTTACTAGTTCCAGATGTATTTCTGAGAGAAAAATCCATGCTTGCTGGTTGGGATGGCATAATTGCAATTTCTGACCAGTTCATAGGCAAGCCACAGAGTTCATTTTGGGCCCCATCACTACATGCCATCTTACAGGATCTTTGTCGTTTTAAAACTCTGACCCATACTTTATCTCACTTCAGCTGACTGGCTGATGTTTTAGGAACCCCCACACCATTACGGTGACTCTCAAAAGACCTATTTTTTACCCAGTGCATAGTCAACTGAGCTTACCTTGTGTATGTACAAAAAACATCTATATAAACAATATAGGTGAGGTCTCCATTGGGAACACTACTGAACCTTTAATTTCTTTCCAACCATTTTATATACCAACTCTAAAAAGGTAAATGCAAGACCACCAACAATGAAAGTCATCAAGATGTTTTGAAATGACAATGAGCATATGCATGCAACGCAGCAGTACCTGATAGCGCTGAATGCGGTCCTGTTTGATCTGGTCAAACTTGCGTTTAAGCTCTCCCTGACGTTCCAGACGCTTCTGAGCCCGGCCTACATAGATGATTTTCCCATTGATCTCCTTTCCATTCATTTCATCAACTGCCTAGGAAAACAAGAGGAGCATCAACATGTTGCCGCCGCTTCTCCTATAATTCAAGGTAGTTAACACATTTTAGAACAAAACTTAAAACTGAATTAAGTGGATTTTTTCCACATCAACAGTGAATCAAATCACTCCTTGTTCCTTTTAACAAGCCCATTTAAAATACAGACCTAACTGAGTTCTTCATAGCTTTTGACCTCTTTGACCTCCACGTGTTGATGTTATTATTTACTGTGCCTGCCTCCCCCTTCGAGTTTGATGTCACACTAGGATGCTTGTAGGGTTATTATACTGCCCTCATCAGCCCCAGAAGAATCACATCTCCAGTAACTACGACATCTGAGTGGACGTATAAACTTGGCACACACTACCTTCTGAGCATCCTCGTGGTTAGCATAGTTTACAAAGCCAAATCCTCGTGAATGCCCCCTCTCGTCCTTCATCACCCGCACACTGAGAGTCCTCCCTGAGAGCACAAATCAGACTATAACCACAGTGAAATGAACGTAAATTCTCTACTTTTCCAGCAGTTGTGGCAATTAATCGAAAGGAATGACGCTGAGCAGGAAAAAAATAAATAAAATTAACAAATTGTGATTTCTTACCAAATGCAGAAAAGACTTCCTTGAGTTTCTCATCACTGTAGTCTTCACCAAAGTTTTTGATGTAGACGTTGGTGAACTTCATAGCCTTGGTGCCAAACTCCAAATCCCTTTCCTTGCGAGACTTAAAGTGGCCAACGAAACTGCAGAGAGAATAAAACCCACAAACAGAACAATAATGAAGGGATAAAAGAAAGTCAGTTAGTTAACAGAAAACTTTAATGTACGGGAATGTGTCATGGGCTTCAGGACACAGCATCAGAAACATCGCTGGACAATCGCTGAGGACACACATCAAGAAGACAGCATTGAGAAACAGTACAATTAAGATATAACAGTTACAATAAATACAAATTGTTGGCACAAGATAACATTTAAGGACAACTTCCATCATGAATCAAATAAAAAAAATTACACTGTATCCATATATTCCTGATGATCTTGGTTTAAGCAATGCTTAATTGCCTGTGTAGTCCTAAAATTGCAATACACACAAAAGACAGCAAATCCTAAATATAGATCCTACCAATTCACTGACCTACGTGGGGACAACTGACTTTTTTCCCCCAGGATATGGGCGTCTGGGCTGACAATGCCAGATTCCAACTGACATCTACCTGTCTTCTGACTGAGCAAAAAAACATACAGAAAAAGTCTGAGACATCTGCAACAGAGTCATCAGCATTTATTAACAGTTTATGAAGTATACATACATATATATTCTACACTACTCTTTGCCTCAACTTACTTTTTTATTTTTAGATCAGATTTGCCATTTTTTGAAAAACTAAAAAACAAGTCAAATCAAAGTATTTAGTTCACTCACACTTTCCTATCATTCAGCAGCATCCCATTCATGGTTTCAATGGCCCGGTTTGCTGCCTCCTGAGTCTCAAAGTGAACAAAGCCATAGCCTCTGGAGCCTTTGTCATCACAAACAACCTGCAAAGATGAAGACTTTAAATCGCACAGAGCTTTATCTGGAAAAAGCCACTTTCATTTGAGTTATAAATATTTAGTCTTTCATAGGGCGAAGTGACAATTCTGTGGTATCGATTTTTGATCTTCAGTGAACATCAGAATGATATGATCATCATGTTGTATTGTTGTACAAAATGATGATGTCCAAATTAAAATATTCCAAGCAAGGTACAATTAAAAATGTAATCAGTTACAGATATTGGTTTTTAACATCTGGATATATTTATCAGTACAATATTTATATCAATATTACACCAATTAAAGCTATATTGCCCAGTCCCACTCTGGTACACAAATTTTATCCTCATAATATTAAACCTCAGTATCAGCGTAATACTCTGCAACTAAAACAATACTGCAACAAGAGCTTATTGCACATTGTACAAAAAAACAAGCAGCTGTTTAGATGACCTGGGCCACTTACCTTGCACGACAAGATATTGCCAAAGGCTGAGAAGGTATCATAAAGTGCCTTGTTGTCAATAGAGTCATCCATGTTCTTGATAAAGATGTTACCCACACCAGACTTCCTGAGTCCTGGGTCACGCTGTGACCACATTATTCGGATTGGCCGACCCTTGATAACGTCGTAGTTCATTGTATCCAATGCACACTCGGCTGAAACAAAATTTAATAAACATTTTATTGGCAAGAACCCAGCTTAATAAATACATAAATATATACATATTTACTGTACTATGTTTTCCTGATATTTGTCACAATGCACGACTACTCCAAAGAAGATTGGACTTCTGCTTCACATGAAGATAAAAATTAAACTGCCCAGGGAAATCACTGAAGTGATTTATGTGGATTTGGCCAAAATTGCTACTTTACCATCAGCTGGTTGCTGGAAGTTTATGTACGCATATCCCAGAGATCTGCGGGTGATGATGTCACGGCATACACGGATTGACATGATGGGTCCAGCAGGAGAAAATTTCTGATAGAGCATGGCCTCTGTTACATCAGGGTGCAGGTCCCCGACATACAAAGAGGCAAGGGGATATGCTGGTCCACTGCTGTTCATCTTGGGTAACAGCTAGTTCAAGAGATAAGAAAAGCAGTATGAGTATTACATTGTGTTTTTCTGTTCATATTATTTTATTATTTTTTTTTGATGGAAGTGTTGATTTGGTTCCCTAGTTGTTTGAGAGGCCACAGTAAAATTAGAAATGATCAAAGAATAATTTAGAAAACAAAACGTGTTTACAGTGGTGAAGCTGGGACTTGAGAATTTGCGGCATTTCCTTAAAAATGATCTGGGCAAGAGTCTAGATAGACCCCAAACAGGTGGCATTCAATATTTTTTCATATTCTTATATTTTGTCCTCAGTGAGGGTAGACAAAATATTTAAAAACGGCCCTTAATATAATTCAAGACAGTTAAACAGTGCCACAAACTACATCCTCTAAAATGACTGCATAGTTGAATCAGCACCTCTCTAAGACGAATTTAACAGAATTGAACATTTTCAACTCTCAAGAAGGAAGGATTTATTGCAGGGCTAGTGAGTTTGTCAGCATTAGATGTCTTAGTCTTCTTTCCTAATGACCTGTTGGCTTTGCACATATATATTTTTTTAAACTGCAGAAGAATGGTGTCACTGTAACTCTTGAGTTTGTTAAATTGGCAGATCTTTGAATACAATACACTATCATACAGCTTAAATTCATTAATCGATTCATTTGATTGAAAGGATTAGGAGAGAGAAAATCCTAGTCTGATTCAAGTGATCCGTTGAATCAGCACCTCTATAAACATCACCACACTTTACAAACCTGCATTTAATTAACAAGTAGATTTCAGTAAAAGTTTCTGGTCAAAAAACAAACAAAAAAAAAAAAAAAACTATACTTAAACTTGCAAAATTTGGATTAGACTGCTTCAAACACGTTTTCACTAGCACAGACCACAAAAATATTTTTTCCCCCTCATCCAGATCACAACAGCAAGTTAAAGCTGGTGCAGCAATCTAAAAATGCATAAAGTTCACATTTGTTTCAGCACCTAGTTAATTATACAAGGCTTCAATTAAGAACACGCCCGAACAAGTTAATGCAAAGTTTAAAAAAATATGATTTGTCTTGCTACGAAAACAGTAAAGAGCGCTAGCTAAAGTTGGCTACAATTATATGAGTACTGCACATCAAAAATAGATCTTTTCCACAGGTGAAAGAGCTAAATGTCAGATACCAAAACCGATCAAAGCCGACTAGACTAGATTACTTACAGCTTTTCAAATAACCGAAGCGTCGACTTTTGATGTTTGACTCTCTTTGCCGCAGGTTTACTTTCCAGTCGGGAGATTGTTTTCGTTTAATTATGACCGTGGAACACCTGCAGCCCCTCCTCCGCGCATCGTCATTTCAATTAAGCTGCGAGAGGACAGAGCTTAAATTACGTGACACTCCGCGATGAAAACTAGTTCTTGCACGACGAAGCCTAACCTCCAATTTCTTTCGCTTTTTTATGTTATTTTATGCTATATTCATGAATTTAAATGTAAATGTCGTGAACAAAAATGAAGACGTAATTTGCCTGTTTATCTTAAACGAAACTTTATTTCACTGAATGGTCTTTGACACTTTCCTATTTCTTACATGTATAGTGAAACTAGAATGGTTTTAAAGATACATAAACACAAAGCTAGAATTACACCAACCATTGTTTATCTCCATTTCGTCATTGCTTTTTAGAGCTAATCTAAATTTTCACAACCACGTGTGTGCACTGGGTAATAGACTGTTACAGAAGCAAATTTTAGCCATAAGACTTGTCAGTAAAAACAAAGCAAGTAGATACCTGATATACAGACAGGCTTCGTTCCACATTCACTAACTGCATTTTCATCAAGCATAATAATAAACTGACATGATTTTTTTTTTTTTCAACAGAAGTTATTTCAATTCATTGGAGCATTGTCAGAGTAAACAGACTGTCAGCTATAATGTGGAATGGTGTCTTCAACTACAGTATGTGGAATGTAGTGGTGATATATGGTATTGTGACACTGAGCTTCTTTCCAAATTGCACCTTCAACATAGACCTGATTTTTGAGACGATCATTCACACCAGCTATCTTTAACAGCAGAGTGATGCACCTGGGTAAAAAAAAAAAAAAAAGAGGTTGAAATTTACCAGTCGTAAGGTCGTCTGGTCTAACTTGTTTACTTAGAGATTTCTAAAAACAACAAGCAGATGCTTCCACTTAAACGAAAATAGAGGCTGCAAGAGAAAGCCAGGCACAATTTTTTTTTTTTTTTTTTTTGGAGAAAACAACCGCTTTAAGAGGAATATTTTGCAAGCAGGGTTGATACAGTGTGGTAAGACATTTTCAATTAACATCAATAAAAGGTTACTTTAGGTTTTACATACAGATGATAGTCAATCTTGCAAAATACATGGAACCACATTTACGCACATACAATTTTCATTGTACTGAGATCAAGCAGCACCTGAACAGTGAGTAAAACTACAATGACAATCCATACTTAGTTCAAAAAAAAAAAAAAAAAAAAAAAGAAAAAAAAACCAAAAACAAAGAAGGAGCACTGCCTTTCCAAAAGCCTAATAATGTGGAATGTCTTATGTCTGAACAAATCTAACATGACAATTTAAGGGGTCCCTTAGAACTTTTAAACTGTGAATTTGTGAACATGATCAAGGAGCATTACACCAAGATGTCAGTGTCACAATACAGCCTGCCTCCTTTCTGTATGAGCCCACAGCAGAATTGCAGTTAGTTGAATACAGGATTGTACGTGTGTCTGGAAATGCAAACACAAAACTGTTTTGGGGTTGTGAAGCAAATGGAACGCCTACCATCACAGTGTTTGGTGGAAATCAACTGCCAGTTTAATTACCATACAATAAAACCTGTAAATATCATGAGGAATCACAAATAAGAAAAGTAACAAAAAAAGGGATGAGAAATGCACAACAAACTAGCTGGGACAAAGGAATTTGGAAGGACGATTAGAATTCACAACACCCCCCTCCCCCCCAGACCATACGCACAATCTTTCATATCCATTCACACTTGCTCATTCACTACATACAGACAGACACACACACAAAGCTGACAAAAACAACAGCAACATGGACTCACTAATCAATACAACATGTTTCCACAAAGTGACTGAATCTGCTAACAACTGAAAATTACCCTGTCACCTCACAGTGAACTGAGAGGGGTAAACTAGTTGGTCAGGAGCAATTCAGGCTGCTTGTCATACAGAAGTGGGAGGGGCCGATGGAGTGGAGGGGGATGTATATAAGCTGTCTGTGTTTAAGATAAGAGTGTAGGTGGATTAACAGTGCAATTCCATTAGTTTTCCCCGTCTCCGGTCTCTCCCTCATCTGCCTGGTTTTCCGATGTCCACAGCTGGGAATAGATACAGGACAGAGTTATGATTTGCTGTCAGTAATAAACACATCAGGATTAATCAGACGTAAAACAGTTTGGGGTTAAAACTCACAGTCAGGTTGTCCCTTAGTAGTTGCATGATCAGGGTGCTGTCTTTGTAAGAATCCTCGTTCAAAGTGTCAAGTTCAGCGATGGCTTCATCAAATGCCTGAAATTCAAAGATTAAACTTGTTATTTAAATTTGTAGAACAGCTAATCAAGGTCTGGCAGCAACTTTAACAAAACTGTAAATTTCTTTGAATTGCTGAAAAATAAATACTCAAAAATAACAAATAGTGATTAAATGTTTCTTGCAAATTGTTATGCATACTGTCTTCAAATCTTTACAAATATGATTAACCTGAAAAATGTTTCAAAACTAAGTGTTCAGGCTTCAGTTCATACCGTCTTAGCCAGGCTGCAGGCCCTGTCCGGGTTGTTGAGGATTTCATAGTAGAAGACTGAGAAGTTGAGGGCCAGGCCAAGCCTAATAGGGTGTGTTGGCTGCATCTCTCCCTTGCTAATGTCAAAAGCTTGCTGGTACGCCTGCTGGGAATTCTCCACTGTATCTTTAGACAGAAAAGATTTAAAAAAATAAAAATAAAAAAAAAGAACCTCACTGTTATTCACAATACATTTTAGAGGCGGAATAATTTATTATTTTTTGACACTTGGGGGCAAAGAACAAGATATGATATTGTCTTGTAACTGAAGTGGCAGACAGCTGTCTACAACTTATCAAACAGTCCCAGAGCAACACTAGCAGTAATTTGGAGCCATGTTTGTGTCATCTGGTAAATTTAAGTCAAATGTTCACTCTTTTAGCTCCATTTTAGTCTCCACCCAGCACTGAAGGAAATATCTGGCTCTTTAGGTACTAAATGCTTCACTAGTGTTTACCTAGGGAAAACCTTATCTGCCATTTGGTGATGACCAGGAAGCCTGTCATCTGAATAGTCTGTACAACAGTTTTTTTTTTTCTAAAAACAGCTGCCTGGAAACAACACTGGTGAGAGGTGTGAATGCACAGGGGCTGAAAAATGCTCAACGGAGCTGAGAGGAACTGTAGAATTGAGTGATAATTCTCTATAGGATCATCACTACAAGAAATTTCACATTACACCATATTTTAATGCATTGTTTAAAAACAATACTGATAATCTAAGTGCAGAAAACTATAATGTAATTTATGTCCTTACTTACCCTTTTTAGTATCCCCAGATGCAACCTCAGACAGGTATCTATAATAGTCCCCTTTCATTTTCAGGTAAAACACCTTGCTTTCAGCAGCAGATGCATTGGCAATGAGAAAGTTGTCCAGTAGGCCCTGAAACAATAAGTTGAGTTTTTCAGTTTTGTGTTAGTCAGGCCTAAGCACTGTCATCACAAGCATATGAATTATTGTTTTTAAGCACCAAAAAAAAATTAAAAACTCTTACAAGCACATCATGGCAGATTTCCTGCAGCTCAGATTCAATCTTCTCTCGGTATTCACGTGCCATCTGCTGTTTTTTGTCATTACCCTCAGTCTTCTGCTCAATGCTGGAGATGACACGCCAGGATGAGCGGCGTGCTCCTACCACATTCTTGTAGGCAACAGAGAGAAGGTTGCGCTCCTCGTTTGACAGCTCAGCACCTTGCTCTGTCACTGACTTCATGGCTGCGGCCATGTCATCATAGCGCTCAGCCTGCTCAGCGAGCTTGGCCTTCTGTACCAGGTCGTTCTTATCCATTTTCTAGACTAAGAAAAAGAAAGCACAGTATTAGAAGTAGATATGTGTAGTTAATCAAAAGACAAGGAAGAATGTTTCACAATGGTCCTAACATTGTCCAAATACTAGAGTGCTCTGAACTCTGTGTTATGAACTGATTTTATTTTACTTTGACAGACCAGGTCTTTTAAGCAAGGAAACCGCCAGATTCAATGGAAACTGAGGATAAGCATAGCGAACTGGGCCCCTTGGCAAGTGGGTCAACCATACACATCACTTGCTAAGGTTAGCTGGTAGCTAGATAGGTTTCTCCAATCCTATCTCGCCCTTGTCTTTCGTGACCTAATTTGATCTGAATAAAGTTGAATCCAATCCGTCGAAAAGTATTAGCAACTGTTATAATGTGAAATTGAATACTGGTTTGCTTAACGTTGTTTCTACCGACACTTGCTGCACCTGACGAAACCTTCCCGGGTCAGATTTTAATGCCCTCCCATGATATTGCTAGCTATGCTAACGGGTTGATACATTTCGCTTACTGGCGTTAGCTTGTTAAATGAAACTGATGTGATTTAATATTAGTTTTATTCCTATTATATGTTGTCGATTTAACTGGATCAGATAACGTTACTGGAGCTAATCTGACGCATTCATGATAACGCAAACTGGAGTGGAGAGGCTAACAGCTAGCTAGTCACCGTCGTCTAATGTAGCGTTACCGCTATCTAACGGTAACGCTCGTTAGCTAGGCCAGCAAAAGCAACGACTGACTTTTCATTTAAAAACCACGGTTGGGGTGTTGGCAATCAGCATTTGCCGTTTTTAACAATCAACAGAAAAGAATATATGGCACTGCAATGTATTACTTTCGCGTTTAATTCATTTTCAGCAGCTGTGCCGCGGCCCGCCCAGGCTGCCGAGCCTGTCAGAACAAAGTGTCACGGAATCCGACCGTCGATTAGCTCACTGGCTAGCAGCTAATGCTAACGTTAGCCGGCGAGCTAACCGACTAGCCTTTCACAAACCCAGCTAGCCTGCTCCATTAGCATGACGGCTTCTCAACGGGATCCAACCGGACACGACGAAACGGCCATTCTAACATTGAGCTACGAATGAAAATCTAGTATTATAAAGCGCTATTCATACGTGCGAGGTTAATATACTCACAATATTGGCGACTTTTAATCCTGCTTTTTTTCTCTCTCTCTCTGGACGATTCAGCCTCCGTCCTCCGTCTCGCTCAGCGTATCGTTCAGGGCAGTACCACTTCCGCTACACTGGCAGTTCTGTTTCCTCTTTTCTCACTGCACATCTGCCTTACGTAATGCAGCCACCGCTCAAATGCAAGGTAACACAATTGATGCACACTTAAAATAGTGCCTCTCGAAAACACGCATATTATGTGCTATTTAATAATAACCTGTTGTAAAAAAGGCTATACCACCACTTTCACAATAGGTTGGTTTATTCGGCTTGATGGTTTTACTTTATTTCCTTTGTCTATTTTTTTTTTCAGTTTTTACTCCCCTTTTTTAAATTTCCTCTTTAAGTTTAATCTTTTTATATCTTATGATTTTGTTTTTAATTTGCTGCCCTGTGTGAATGAGTTCTTGCTTGAAACTTACATATTAAAGGACATTTTTTAAAACAAGGCTGACACAGGTTTATCTTGCTGTGATCATTTCATTCACTGCAAAATCCCTAAAAAGCCTAGTTTTGTGGAAAAAATGATTCAGAAGTTTATCTGAAGTTAACACGAGTCAATATCTTCCAAAGTTTGTATTTTCTTAATACAAATTTCACTAATTTTTTTGCTTTTTTAATGTTCCTCCAATGTAGCTCAGCACAAAAAGACTGTTCGGGGGAAACACTGAGAAGAAATTTTGTACTAAACACACCATATCTTTGGGAGATGCTGACTTGATTTGTGATTGACTAAATCCTCACATTGCTTCAGATAAACTTTGGAATAAATATTTGTCCAGAATGAGGACTGGCTTTTGTCCTCCCCTATCACCTACCTACAAAAACTTCCAGCATTTTAGCTTTACAATTATAGGCCTGCCCACACCATTTAAACTTGTAACATAACTATATAAACAATGTGACACTTATATTGGTCAAGCTGGATAAATACATTTTATATGTGTGGGAAAGCTGCCTTTGCTTTTTATCCTGCACAGCAAGGTTAAAGGTCAAGGTGAGAAGCATTTCTGGAGCTTGCAGAGCTTTGGTGTTTTGCACAAGGACACTTAAGCAGATGCTTGACAATGCAGGAGCTCAAACCTGATTCTCCAGTTGAAAGTTGGTTTCTGTTATATTGGCCTGTAGCACAAGCAGTATATCACAAAACATCTTTAAATTTCGTGACATTTCTAACATGCAGATTCCATATTTTATCTTTAACTAGTTTGATCTAACCAATCATTTTCATTGTTGAGTGATCTGTTTATTAGTTTTTCAATGAAAAGATTCATCTAGTTTATTAATAGTTTATGAAATGTCAGAATATTGTGAAACATTCCCTATCCTAGGTTCCCAGAACCCAAGAGAACATCTTAAAATCGCATGTGCTGTTTGAAGAACACAAAATCCAAAGAACCTCAATTTGTAATAATACAAAACCACAAAAACACATTTCCATTGTCAGTGAATCATCAAGATTGCTGGCAACTCATTTTCTAACAACCCAGTAATTGATTCAATTGCCTTAAGTGGCCAATCTCTGGATGCAGAGAAGCTGCAATGGTCTGTTGTAAAGCAAGGATGTTTTCCAAGTGAGAAGTGTGGACACCACAACCAATGTTGTTAATCCAAGTCTGCTAGACAAAAAAGGTACTTGTGCTCATTTAAGATTGAAGAAAAAAAGCTGGAAAATTGGAGTTTCTGTTGAAGAAACTCAACTGTCCAGATGCTTGAATGGAAAAATGTTCATCATAATTCGGAAAAAGGAATATAGCTGGACATATTCTCGAAAGAAGCTCAGAACTCACAAATGGCAGAATAATTAAGGAACGAACAAAAGTCTGGTCCCTCACAGAGGAACAGCCCCCTCCTAAAGAGACAGAGTGTATTAACTGTTTTTCAGTTGTTAAGTGAATTGAAGTAAAACAGACATATTCAGAATAGTTTTCTCTCTCCAGTTCATTGCTTGCTTTGGCAATTCATTTTAAAAACAACTCCATCTTTCACCATCAGTTACTGGAACCTGGGTCCACTGTTTTTCCAGTAACAACATTCTTTTTGTTACTGAAAGTAAAACCTAAAAGCAGTATTCACTTTTCAATTTTAATCATAACTTTCTGCTCCATATGGTCTACGTACCAACAACAGACGCAATTTCTGTCTGTTTGCTGCTCACAGAAAAAATGAAAAATGAAAAAAAAACAAACAGTATTTTAGTCTTAAAGAGTCATCATAGCCACTGAGAGGGAGACAAACACAGCACCTATTGAGTTAAAGTTTGTTTCCCTGTCTTACTCAGCGGTATTCTGGCAGCTTAATAAAAACTGTATGGAAAATTTTTCCTGCTCACATGTACCTCAGATCCCTGCCTAGCAGACAACACTCTCTTCTCTCACCAAGACACCATGATGCAATTAAGGACTTTAATTTTCACATCTGTCGTGCTCCCATGGATACTATCTTCTGCAGCAAAAGATGAATACGTGGAGGCAACAAAACCTGAGGTAAAAATATCTTCTGGGGGTTAAACACTGTGTGAATGAGTGAGGGGAAGAAATGCACAACAGCCTAGAGATGGGAGGAAAACTACAGCTATGATGAAGATTTCTTCTTTTTGCAGAGAGACACTGTAAACCTTCCTGACGATGGCTTCCTTCGAGACTCAAACACTGACCCCGCAGCTCCAAAGGCTGATGGTAAGGTTTGTTTAAAGAGATAAATAGTTTTCAACAACTGTTTCAAAGCCGATTACGCAACACTTGCTGAGGCATTCTTCCACATTTTTGTGAATGTAGCTAAAGCCCATATTATGTAATAATGGGGCCGATCAAGTGTCCTCATCTAAACTGTGTGTAGTGCATTTTAAGCTGCACAGTCACATTGCTGAGACCAATTAGTTGACTTTTTCAAAAGACAAATACAAAAAGCAGTTTATGTAAAAAAAATAAATAAATAAATAAAAAACCCAAAGTGATTAAAAAAACAGTGTGATCTTTTCAGAGTTGCCGACATGTCTCCTGTGTGTTTGCCTGAGTGGATCTGTTTACTGTGAGGAAGTGAATCCTGAAATGTCAGCCGTCCCAGCGCTGCCAAAGGAAACTGCATATCTCTACGCGCGTTTCAACAAAATCACAAAAATACGCAATCGGGACTTTGCGGACATGGGTAAATAGAAGTCATAAAAATATTCAACAAATTCTCCTCATATGAAAGTCACCTTTCAAGCTCTCTCTCCCCTTTTTTTCCCAGCCACATTAAGAAGAATTGACTTAAGTGGGAATCTCATCTCTGAGATAGAAGATGGAGCCTTTTCCAGACTTCCCAATCTTGAGGAGCTCACGCTTGCTGAAAATAGACTGACTAAACTTCCTACACTTCCCACCAAGCTAGTTTTATTCAATGCCAACTTCAACAAGCTTAAAACCCAGGGTGTAAAGGCAACTGCTTTTAAGGTAAATTAAAATGTAATAGTGCATTTGTAGTTTGCTTGTTTGGATGTGTGTTACAGCAAATGGTCCGATCCATGGTAATTGTCTTTTGTTGTTGCAGAAACTCACGAGACTGGTATATCTTTACCTTGGAAACAATGAACTAACAGCAGTGCCCCAACTTCCAGAGTCTCTCCATGTTGTGCATCTGCAAGTAAGTTCATTTGTAATTCACTGAAATCACAGCAATTCATCAGAGATGCTCTGATAGAAGCAATTCGATTTTTCCCTCTCTGTGGAGCCAGTAGTAGCTACACGACGGGCTAATTTTGTGTCCTTGGATTGGCCTCCTGCAGAACAACAAGATCTCAGCAATAACAGATGAGACGTTCTGCAAAGGTAACACCAGTCACTACATCCGGCACAACCTGGACCAGGTGAGACTGGACGGGAACCCTGTCAAGCTGTCGCTGCACCCCAACAGCTTCATCTGTCTGCAGACTCTCCCTGTCGGATGGTACAACTGATTTTTACCAAAGTATGCTTTTGACAGAGGTAAACCTTAGGGGGGGGGGGGGGGGGGATTCTGTGTAAACTGAAGGATGCAGATATACATATAGTAAAAACACCATTTACAAAATACAGTTCTTAAGTTACATTTTATATACTCAATTCTACCGTACAGTTCAAGAAAACATATTTTTTTTCTAATTAGACAGAACAGATTTAAACAAGAGGAAGAAAGAGCTTGTGTTTTTTGTTTCTTATCAGCGCTATCCACCAGTATGAGACATATCTGTATAAAATCTATGTCTATAAATACAAAGGCTTATTTTGGTTTTTTGTTTTTTTTTCTTCAGTTGCAATTTGGCTGAGACTGTTCTGTCTTGGCAGGTGCTATGCAATGTTTTCAACATAACAGATTATCAGACTGACAAATCAATACTGAGACTTGGGCATCTTTATCATGAAGAAATGAGATCATTGTTGTTCTTTTCATTTTTTGGTATTATCACTGCTGTATTCCTAATGTCTCTTAAACCAGTGACCATATAAACAATAAAAGCTGCATGTTGGAAGAGATTTCTCCATCAGCCTTTCACTCTTCACACCTTATAATTAGGATATGGTGGTGGTTGTTGTTGTTGTTGTTGTTGTAACCCAGGAACAAATTTAAGTTCATTCCAGCCAGTTCGAAAAAAGAATGGGGGCGAGAGTCCAAGAATGTGTCCTCCAACAAACATGTGAAGTCCATATCAAGTCTGACCGTCGTTCACTTGGATGCAGGCTCATTAAGAACTATCAGTCCATCTGCAATCTTCCGCTGGTACTCCCGTTCTGATTGTTTTCTTCGGTAGACATCATCTGGCAGGAAAGAAAAAATTACGAGACTGAAATGAGATACCTGTAACAGTCAGTTTTAATACAGTTAAAGCTGCAGTGAGAAAAAACAGTGACATATGGTGGCCTAATGAGACTCCAGTGTGGATGGCTGATGTTTGCCTCCTGTGTCTTGATAACAATAGCAGCAGACAGTTTGACATGTCAAAGTAGGAAAAGTACAGTTGACACTAATAAAATGAGCAGTGGTCCTGTTCTACTCACGTGACCCTGCAAGCTATGACGGTGTGAGTGAGTCAGCGTGCACCATAGATGTTTTTCCACAGCAGATGTTTTGGCTTGTCATATTAGGAAAAGCGCAGGTGTAATTGGAAACATTCACAACAACCGATTTGGATCAGACAGTTCCAGGCTGCTGGTAACGCTGCCAAATGGCACTGAGCCACTGATTGCCAAATTTGTTTGACCAGTGCTTTCCCTGTACCAGGACTCTGAAATTAAAGCTGTTGAAATTCAGTTATAATTCTTTTCTTTTCTGATCCACTTCTGTTTCCTTCCTGTTCTCCTACTGTGACGTGTCAAATTTGTACTATGAAAAAAGCTCTGTTGGTTATCCTGCAGACCTTTTTCAAATCAGTAGAGAGATGTAATAAGTAAACTACTTACAAGCTGAGTAGTGAAACTAGGGATAGGAGACTGTTTTCTTGCAAAAGAAACATTTCTCTGTATCCTTACATAGCCTCGGAATACAACAATTACAACAATTAGTCATTGAGTTATTTGACAGAAAATCAAAATTGCAGCCCTGTAACATATATTTATAACAAATATATCAGAGATTTGCACTGCTGAATTAAAAATATCGACTAAGACAGGTCAGCCATCCTCATTTTTTGTGCCCTAGTTTCCGTTTATATTGTGTCCATTTGTTGTAACATCTTCCTTTGATGTTAGAAAACATGAGGAATGATATTCAGTCCAACTAACAATTATATTCATGACCAATACATCTGACGATTATTTTTTGATTCAAAATGTTGAGTTTACTGTGATAGAAGAATTATAAACTTCCAGTTAATTTACTGTCAATCAGCTATTTGATGAACTAACGTGGTGACAGGCACTGAACAGGTAGGCTACATACGGAGGCTAACAGGCTAACAGGCTAACAGGCGTCACACTAGCCGGGTACCGACTTAAAACTAAAGCTTAGCTGTGGAACAGACACTCAGTTTATTATTTTACACTCACAGAAAGTCTCCTTCCCTATCCTCACGTTGATCATGATCCACTCCATTACCCCTCCGATGCAAAAGAAGATGGGAAGGAACCTGTACGTCCCGAGACGGCGTTTACCCGGGACAAGGCTCAGTAGATATTTTAGGTTTTTACTTCTGTGAGACATAGTAGCTAACAGACAAGTCTTGACTCGTTAAACTGTTTAAACTGTGGGGAAACTCTGGAGGCAGGTGGGCATAGAAGAGCACGGACCTTATCCGTGTCCTTTACAATGTTATGAGAGCCATGGACGGGAGAGGGGGCGCTCGTTGTGAGATCCGGCATAAAGCAAATGGGCGGAGTAGCGTAGACTGTCAATAGTAAAACCTACTTCAGCTCGACAGTGGAACGTAAAACAAACGCATCCACGTAGCGTCGTAACGGTGCGTTCAGGTGATATTGTTTAAATTGTAATTACGAGGAGCAGAGGAGTGTGGAAAAAGCTTTCATGAACGTCAGGCTCCGGCTTCTAATTCTGATTAGGGGATAAGGGGAGTTTCTGACACCAACGATGTCTCCCACTTGATGAAAAAAAAAAAAAAAAAACACACACACACGTGTTGTTCCATCACTTCATATTAATACGCCTAATACCTTTATCAGAGATATACACTACTTGTCTTTGTTTTATTTGTAATGAATTGCTACAAATACGCAATTTACTCTGTCTATGTGGTGTGGCTACAAGGTTAGCCAAGTAGAAAGAAGGGCTGATTGCTTCGTAACTCCCATTTTACCGACATTCAGTGAATGCAGCATAGAATCAGGTTATGTATGTGTGTGTGTGTGTGTGTGTGTGTGTGTGTGTGTGTGTGTGTGTGTGTGTGTGTGGTGATTCTGATAATGTGATAAAAAGTGAGTTCTGGTTTAATCAGTAAACCACTAAACACTAAGATTAATACAAAAAGAAACAGCTAAGGGTTAAATGTCACATAATGTTAGTTTTGTTTTTATATTTTTTTTTCTGATCACACATTAGTGCAATATTTGCATTTTAAAAGTCAGAAAAATGATTAATATATAAATATATTCATAAATACAGAACTTTAAATAATAATATTGTAATAATGATAAATAATAGCAATAATAATAGGTATTCCAGAGACATTCTGGCCTTTCTTTCTACATAAATAACATAGAAACAATATTTGTATGTTTAAATGTGACAGGAATTATGGTCACCATAGCCTGTTATTGCTTCCTTGAAAGTTTGTGAATAAATAAATGGCCACAGGTTCAGTACTGATGCAGCAAAATACAGACTTTGTGGTCAATGCTAAATCTCTTAAGTTGGACAGTTTTGTTTGAAAGCTTTTGGTCTATAAAGTCCTGCCAATCAATGTATTGATTAATGCATAACTGCATTTTTACTGACATAAAAGCAACAAGCAACAAAATATGGTCAACCTCAGAGTCTGTACATTCAAAATTTACTTTGAATTTTCATATCAAAAAACTTTGGACATAGTGGTCCAGCATCTGTAGGATTTCATTAATTTAATCAAGGGTTTGCATTAATGGTATATAATCAAGTCACCAAGGCGTCTTATCAAAAACAACAAATTACAAATAGGTCGGAGGGACTCGTTTTGTTCTTTTTCTTAGATGGGACTTCCTTATTAAAGAATTACCCAACTCTTGGCTTCTTATGGCAGCCTGTGTCTGTCAAAACTGTAATCTGTAAATATTTGGTTAGCATGAAGACAAGTTTCTTTTAAACAGTGTAACATCTGGGTGCGCTTTCTGTCACTGGCTCCTGTAAAGCAGGATGTTGCTCACTGAACGCTGGTCACTTTGAGCTCACACATGAACTGCAGTTTATCCATACCAATTATCTCTGCAGCTGATGGAAATAGAACTTTCTTTAAGACTGAAACTTTGATTTCTTTTTCATCTTTGATCTTATTTCTGGAAGCCCCCCAAAAAAGAACCCTGACATTACCATTTATATGGAATATAAGATCTGCAGTTTTCTATAAAAACATTATGGACATCTTTACAATATTTTCCTATTTCCAACGTGAATTCTTTTTTTTTGTTTTTCATGTCTTTGCTGAGATGATGCTTACCAGTACATTGTGTATTATAATAACCACATAATAAATAATAATAATAATAATGTATGGACATTTCAGCATATTTCTCTTCTAATGCCTTCTTTACTGAAATTCAATAAAGTAGGTCACTGAGTGGAAATCAAATGGGCCAAAGGGTTGCACTGGCATACGAAAGAAAAACACAGATATACGTAAGGTTATGTGGTAATTAACCACCATTAGTAAATTCTTTCAGTGACTTATAATAAATACCCTCACAAAAGATATATTATTTTACCCAACTGATTATTAAAACTGCAATTACAAAACCATTTTGTTCCCAGCATTCAAATTACTCAAAGAAATTAGTTTTCTAGCACAAAACATTATTGAAGCCAACATTAGTTGCCATCTAATTTGTGCTTTAGAACAGAAAGTGAGTGGTAGGAGGTAGTCCAACTGGCAGCACGGCACACATAAGACATCAAGCTCTCCATTTGTATCACCATTATAAATCTTGCTTATGTGTCTTTGCCAGAAAAGGTTTTATTCCCAGTTGTAAAAGGATATGCTGAATGAAGATGCTAAAATAGCTTCCAGTTTGCAGCTGCCAATTCTGCAGTTGAAGGGAAACTTAAGTTAGAATACTGAGCGACCAGTCGTCCAATTTTTGCACCACTTACTGTTGTGAAAGGGTGACGGACACCCACTTAATGCCTTAATGCCACATGAAACCCACTTTCTTTCTAAAACCTTTATTTTATTTGTGAAAACAAAAAAGGGATGATTAAATCGTGGTCTCCATTCCTGACAACAATAGACCTCGGTCTAGATCAAAAACCGCTATACTGGTCAAATCTAGACTACAATAACCCAGAGAAGCCTTTGTCACTCTCCCTGTTAATCTAAGTGTAGGTGTTTTTTTACATCTAGCCCTAGTCTAATGTGATCTAGATGGCGAAATAAGTTGTGAAATTGCTTTTTTGCTCTTTTCACAAATCTTAAAGTGGGATGTATAACATCCTTTCACAAAAATAAGTGGTGCAAAAAAACTGGGACTCAGTCAGTCAATATTGTAATTTAACTTTCCCTTAACAGCCAAACTACAAAGTGAAAACTAACTTCAGCATTGTATTATTCAGACAGATATTGATTAAAAAGTAGCAGGAGTTGCAGTCCCCCTCTGTAGCTCTTAACAGTTTTGTGAACTTGGGTGCATACAATTGTGAGGAGCTTTGAAGCGGTTGGATGTTAGAATAGCTGAAACACCATATGAGCTCAAGCACGAAATGTCAGAGTTAGGGTGAAAAATTCAACCATAAAGCAAAATTTAATGACTGACAAATACACAAATGGGTTTATTTTGGCTGGGATGACCAAACACATCACTGTGGATATGAGCTCTAAAGTGTAACAGTATGACATCATATTGCAAAGCACGCACAGCAAATACATATACAAGACAGTCAGACACATGCAACAACTACTAGGGTCTTCAGAAATAGTACCGTACTTGGAGGTAATAAAGAGCTAAGAGACTAAGATCTACTGTTAACTCACCAGAAAAAAACTGGGCTAAAGATAATTTATTATCATTATTTTTTTTTTTTTTTAAAAGTACACTCCTGACACATTGGGATCATAAAACAGTTCTTTGTTCAGTGTCTCTAGCCCAGATTGGGACCAAGACAATTTCTTCTTTTTGACTTCTTTCTCCCAAATTGTGGTCTAAATTTACATTCATGGATACCTGTTCACAATCACTTTATTGCTGACTTTGGGATAAACAGTTTCAGGTATTGGTACCACATTAAATCACAATTATTCCCGTAAAAATCAATGTACCCACAATTTTAGCAATATTGGAGTATAATACAGTGTCCCTAAATGAATAAAATCATAACTATAGGGTCTTTCTTCATTTTTCAAGAAATGTCAAATATGTAGAAGTGTTATACTACAATAACACTGTTTTGATATGAACTCACTGGACTTTGAAGTTTGTTCACTGTAACACACTGACCAAAATAAGAGAAAAAAATCATTATTGGTGATACGTTACTGAAACAGGGGTCAAATTTCTTTTTTGATGATGATTTGTGTAATATAAAAAGACAACTGTGCTGTAACTCAGTCTTCAACTTTGTGAGCTGGTCTACAGAAAGTCCAGTGATGCTCCACTGTGTTCTCGTTTGCACGCTCACTCATGTGATGTACACGTGTGTTTCTGATGGTGAAGCCTTGTTTCATAATGTAGTCCATGAGGTGAACCCTCAGTGACACCTCTTGATGATAGTCACATGGTCCGAAGGTGAACGACACCTGGCAGTCTCTGGTGTCCATCATGTGTTTGTTCCACTTGGTGAAGTTGTTGGAAATACCTTCAAGCAGGGCGTGTACCTTGGTAGTTATGGTTAGCTGAGTGATGATAACAGCAACTGGGTTTGAGTACTTCGACAGTTTCCGAGTGCTAGAGAGCTCCACGACCTGCTCGAAGATGTCTGGAGGGTACAGCGGCTTGGGATCGTTAAGGCACTGGATCAAAGGTTCGATCTGGTAGAAGTCCGCTTCTTTCCTCAGGAGGTCTGTCTCTGTGAAGTCCACAGGGAGGGTGAGCTCGGACGTCCGCAGGAAGTTCAGGATGTACCGGAAAAGTGTTCCATCACGATCGATGAAATAATTCCCTTGGGAGTCACGAGTTGTGGGGAAATCTCCCCTGAACATGGCGCCCAGCATGGAGTCTGGATAGCGTTGCAGGGTGGATAAACTCGTGGTGTAGAGGTGGCCTCCCACGTTCAAGGTAACAGGAGTAGTCATCTAGGGCAGAAAGGGGCAGAGAAGAAGTTACCGATCACATGTATTTGTTAAGTTAAAGTAAGTCAGTGTTTGCATTCATCTTTGAATCTGGGTATTCCTGATATATATCGCATTTACAAGAACATGAGGTCATTGTGACCTTGAATTTTGATGTGTGCCCACCAAAATCTAATCGGTTAATCCGTGAGTCCAAATGAATGTTTATGTAAAATTTGAAGAAATTCTCTTGAGGCGTTACAGAGATAATGCCTCATTAAAAAAATTTGAACAATACTGACTGTACAACTGTTGTGAAAATAGGATTGACTACAGCACTGTTGTATCAGACTGCATTACTTTCAGCTCGGTGTAACTCATAAGTGAGAGAATTTAACATTAAAATCAGACAAAATTTCTTCATTAGAAAAACCTGAAATTGCTCATACACTTGACTGAGTTCTATCCATCTCTTACCCTATGGCCCCAGTCTCCATTATCCATTTGTAGAACAAAACCCACTTGGTCAGAACCAAAATAGAGAGGGAACAAATATGGTTTCAATTTCACCTGTGAAAAAAAAAAAAAAAAAAACAGTCACAATAACATGAGCTGTAACAAAGTTATGCAGAAAATGAGCGGCAGGGTCAAATCATGTGCTTTTCAGAACACGTAAGAGCTTGAGGTAACTCTCTGTCTTTGTAACATGAGTAATGTTCATACATATTATATTCAAGCAATTATTCCCAGTCCTGTAATGTGACTTAGTTTATTTGCACCTCTGGACTGGATTAGAGGTGCAAAATGCAACGCTGACAACTATTTCAAAAATCAAGTGATACATTTTTTGTTGTTGTTAAATGCGAAAGTCCCAACATTTGTTAGTCATTGTGACATACATGCATACATGTTTCTTTCACAGGTTTTCCCAGTTTTTGCTGACGAAGCACCGATCTATATTTGGCTAAACAAATTCACCTGAAGATCCATTTAGCAGCTGTTTGGCAACTTTCGATCATACTACATTTTACCTGAGTTAAAAGTTGAAACTTAGAACGTAAACTTAAGCCAACGGGGTCTTGAACCACTTGAGCACCTAACGCTTGTTGTCATTGTCAATACATCTTTTGATTATTGTTTCCAATACGGTCAATTACTTTTATCCATAAAATGCCAGAGAATACCAGCACAACATTACATCTTCAAATTTCATGTTTTGCTCAAAAGAAATCAGTCTCAAACCTGGAGATATTCAGTTTTCTGTCATGTACAACCAAGAAATACATCAGATTTTCCGTTTTCTTCAGAAAAAAATAAATAAAAAAATTAAGAAATCATTAATTTAGTTGAAGATTATGTTGTTGTTGTTTAGTTGATTTATCATTGCAGTTTTAAAAAAAATGATCACCTGCATTTTCCATTACAAACAGCGATCTATCTGATGCTGAAGATAATGCGACATGACCGAAAGCTTCAGAATAGCAACTAAATCAGACTGTTTTGTCCACTTTTGTTTCCATGGTGGAGAATAAACGGTGTGCGTGCGTGTGAACACGTCCACCGGTCGGGATTCAGGAGCAGCAATCATAAACACTTCCTCTGAAGTGAAAACGAAACCTGGCGCTACTGAATGAACATGAAGCCACCGACTCACACTTTCTAAGTCACTCGGTTAGACAGCAGCAGCGGGACCGATCACTCCGACTGAAGCCGGTTTATGTGACTGTTTGATGGCCAGTACTCAGAGTAGCCTCCAGCCTCCGTCCATTTCAGTCCCTGCTGTGAGGCGAGCTGGCTAACAAGCCGCAAGCGACAAAATGCTTTTTTAAAGATCGGGGTTATGAGGTCGCACATCCAGCTTGGAGGCACCGAGGTATGTAGCGCCACATGCAACGTAAGCATCACATTGGAAATGTTTATCCTCGCCTGCTAGCTGATAGCTACTCACTTGCTAGCTAGCATGCTAAACTGGCTAACAGCCTGAGCTATTCACGTTAGCTGCTGTTCCAACTAAGGTTAACGCCAGGGTAATTAATTAGACTACCTGGAAGTAACGCAGACTTCAAAAGAAAGCCGTACCTGCCTTCTCTCCTGCCTAATCGACTTCGGTCGTCCTGTGACAGCGGTTGGCATTTAACGGTGCAGTCAGATAGTCACTGATGTTTGCCGCTGGTCGCACCGGGCAGCTGTGCGCGGCTCCGGGCTGCAGCAAAACTGCGCATACAAGGAGGAACAGGGGGGAGGAGGAGGAGGAGGAGGAGGGGAGGAGGTCCTGCTGCAACCACAGGCACCTCTGCATGAATACAACCATTCACACATCGGCACACAGCCACATCCAGATACATGCATGGGACTTTTATTATCATCATCTAGTTTACATATCAAATAAAATGCCATTTATTTTAACATGTAAGAAATGCTAGAACACTATTGTATAAACCTTGCCTATTGCCATAAATGTAAATTTTTTTTTTTTTTTACAAGGGTGGACATCTGTGTGCATATGCATGTCACCCGTGAGGAAAACATGAAGCATTACAATGGAGGGAAATGATTATAAATCTTTTGTTCAGGAGGATTTCTTAGTGCCACCCCTGGCATTTTGCTGCAAAATGATGAACTCCAGGATGAGTTTGGCAGTCCGACAAGGCCTCTCCATCACCACAGAGTGGCCACAGTTCTCCAGCAGGTCCACTCTGCATCCAGGTAATGCCTCTGCAATGACTGAAGCTCCGGAGACGTCCACCACCTGGACAGACATGGGATGATTATCCTGACATCGACATTTCTCTATTCAGATGTTAACTGTGCAGCTGGAGAAACCTGAGCAACCACTTTCAGGTTACAAGTTGGTACACGGCCATATGAATCTCAGGATTAGTTCAGAAGCAAAAGCCCCCAGGTAATCACCTCTGTATTTACATAGGCTTTGATGAGTCACTGTATTAGTGGAACATAATCAAGGGTATAGTAATAACAGTGGATCTCAGTACCCATATAGGGCCCACATGGGGAAGTCCTTCGAAAAGCCTGGAAGTTGCTGGAAGTTTGTTCTTTATCAGACTAACAGATTTTTTAAATGCAACTTGTAATACTAATAAATAACTAAATAACAAAAAAAATTCAATTCTTATTTATGTGACGTGTCCCTGTATTACCAGAGAGGCATCTAAAATCAAATTAATTATTATTATTATTATTATCAGCTGCAGGTTCTTCACCATCTTCTAATGTTACAGAGGATGTCCAATAAGCTCAGCTTTTAAAGTGGCTACAAAAAGTCATTTCAAGCAGTAATTTGTTTAAATTTAAATTAGATTTGCAACAATAACATCAAGTAGCGTGTTTTATTGAATATTATATATATTAAACGATACAGTTATAAGTTCTTGTAACTGTATCTTAAGATGTCTCTCAAGTACTAACTTGTGAAATATGATCAGTTTACTCGCAGGTAACTTTACTATTGTCTTTACAAAAATAACCAATACAAATAAATCTTCAGCAGCATCAGGGATATTCAATAACCTAGTTATTATATAACATTACACCTTGTGTTAATTCCTGTCAGTCACTCAGAGAGTGTAGCAGGGTCTAGTCCTGTTTTCAGTTTTAGTGCTGGGGACACATACTGCATGTACAAGGCCCAAATTTATCTGCTACACCGCTGTAACATAATAGTTACCTGGTCTTGTTTGCCCCATATCACTTGTAAAGGTGCAGTGATCAGATGTAAGTGATCCTGTAAGGCATATCTTGACTTCTCACCAACAATCTCCATAAATACTAATAAAAAAAGAAAGAAAATCACTGGTAGGTCACATCGACTACACTGTATGCTTACGTGGGGAATTAAAAATTTTTGATACCAAAGTGAACTAACCTTCTTGGTAAAATGTGTTGTGAGGCTCCCGAACATCTACCAATCCTTGAAGAATCTAATCAACGAAAACGCATTTCAACAACCAAAAACATGATTATTTTGTACCTTTTTTGGTGACCTTAAACACATTTTATGATCATGATGTATTGTGAAATTCCTGGAGCTGACCTGCTGAGGGATTTTGAAGCGAACATGGGAACAAAGTCTGAACATGTCCTCCATCTCTTCAGGTGTAGTGGGGATCAACGGGATGTTTAATGTGTAATTGCTGTGCTCCAGGTCCTGCAGATGGTTGTCAAATTTGGTCTCACATGGATGTCTTATACCTGCAGGATAAAATGAATGATGAAATAATACAGCCTTTATAGCTTAAGTTAAATTGTAATGCATGTCCCTGGATGGGCCTTTAAAATACACAACATCACAAGACACAAACAATGCACAAAACACAATTTACAAACAGCAGTACAATAAAAGTACCATAAGACAACAAGCACCAGATCATGTATGGCTACATGACTGATCCGCCTTTAAAAACTGTTACAGCTTGAGTTTAAAATGATCTCAGTCACAATGAGTTCTGAGCCGTCTGTCCAAATGAGGATTTAAGAAAGGGCACCACCACAATTCCTAGTGGATACACCTCGTGGTCCTGAGCCAGAAACCCTGAGAGGAGCCGCCAGGTCACTGAGCACCTCGGGAGCCTGAATATTTAGACATTTTTAGATGAGTTTAATATTAGCAAATGTAATGCAATGGTCTAAACTCAACATATTTAATTTCTTGAGAACATGAAAGTGTTCGGCTTCCTGTCCAAAATTTTAATTGCTGGATTATACACTCAGTTGGCAATTTATTAGGGTTGCATAGCGAATGCTAATCAGAATCAGAATCAGAATCAGAATCAGAATCAGTTTTATTGCCAAGTATGTTTTCACATACAAGGAATTTTTTCTGGTGATTGGTGCAATTGATCAGCAACAGTGGGGCTCTCTAGCCTTGTTGATGAGGCTAATAGCAGATGGGAAGAAGCTATTTTTGTGGCGAGAGGTTTTGGTCCTGAAGGACCGCAGCCTCCTGCCAGAGGGGAGTGTCTCAAAGAGTTTGTGTCCAGGGTGGGAGGAGTCAGCTACAATCTTCCCTGCACGCCTCAGAGCCCTTGAGGCGTACAGGTCCTGGAGGGACGGAAGATTGCAGCCAATCACCTTCTCAGCAGAGTGGATGATACGCTGCAGTCTGTTATTGTCCCTCTCCGTGGCAGCAGCGTACCAGATGGTGATGGAGGAGGTGAGGATGGACTCGATGATGGAGGTGTAGAAGTTCACCATCATAGTCCTTGGCAGGTTGAACTTCTTCAATTGCCTCAGGAAATACATCCTCTGCTGAGCTTTTTTGATGAGGGAGCTGATGTTTAGCTCCCATTTGAGATCCTGTGTGATGGTGGTTCCCAAGAAGCGAAAATGCTCCACGGTAGCCACGGGGGAGTCACACAGGGTGATGGGGGTGGGTGGGGCTGGGCTCTTCCTGAAGTCCACTATCATTTCCACTGTCTTCAGAGCGTTTAGCTCTAGGTTGTTCTGCCTGCACCAGGTCACCAGACGCTCAGTCTCCCACCTGTAGGCAGACTCATCGCCATCAGAGATGAGTCCAATGAGAGTGGTGTCGTCTGCAAACTTCAGGAGCTTGACAGACTGATGGCTGGAGGTGCAGGTGTTGGTGTACAGGGAGAAGAGCAGAGGAGAAAGAACGCAGCCTTGTGGGGATCCAGTGCTGATGGTCTGGGAGTCAGACACGTGCTTTCCTAGCTTCACGTGCTGCCTCCTGTCAGACAGGAAGTCGGTGATCCACCTGCAGGTGGAGTCAGGCACGCTCAGCTGGGAGAGCTTGTCCTGCAGCAGAGCCGGGATGATGGTGTTGAAGGCAGAGCTGAAGTCCACAAACAGGATCCTGGCATAGGTCCCTGAGGAGTCCAGGTGCTGGAGGATGAAGTGGAGAGCCATGTTGACGGCGTCGTCTACAGACCTGTTGGCTCTGTAGGCGAACTGCAGGGGGTCCAGGAGTGGGTCAGTGATGGATTTGAGGTGGGACAGGACAAGACGCTCAAATGATTTCATGACCACAGAGGTCAGGGCAATGGGTCTATAGTCATTTAGTCCTGTGGGCCTTGGTTTTTTGGGGACAGGGATGATGGTGGAGGATTTGAAGCAGGCTGGCACGTGGCAGGTCTCCAGTGAGGTGTTGAAGATGTCCGTGAACACTGGAGACAACTGATCAGCACAGTGCTTCAGGGATGATGGAGAGACAGAGTCAGGACCGGCTGCTTTGTGGGGGTTCTGCTTCTTAAAAAGCCTGTTGACATCTCTCTCCAGGATAGAGAGAGATGTTCCTTTGGTAGGGGAGGAGGGGGGTTCTGATGTGGCTCTGATGTGGAGGTTAGTGTCAGGCTTGTCCCACTGTCTTTCAAAGCGGCAGTAGAACTCATTCAGATCGTTGGCCAGACGGAAGTCATTAATGGAGTGGGGGGGTTTAGGTTTGTAGTTAGTGATCTGTCTGAGCCCTTTCCAGACAGAAGCAGAGTCATTGGCTGAGAACTGGAGCTGAAGTTTCTCAGAGTACAGTCGTTTAGCTTCTCTCACCGCTTTGCTAAACCTGTACTTGGACTCTTTAAACTTGTCCCTGTCCCCACTCCTGAAAGCTTCCTCCTTTTGCCTCCTGAGCTGACTGAGCTTAGCTGTGAACCAGGGTTTGTCATTGTTATAACTCACCCTGGTGCGTGATGGGATACAGCAGTCCTCACAGAAGCTGATGTATGACGTCCCAGCCTCTGTGAACTCATCCAGACTGTTGGAAGCAGTCCTGAACACCTCCCAGTCAGTGCAGTCCAAACATGCCCGCAGATCCTCTATGGCTTCACTGCTCCACTGCTTTGATGTCCTCACAACAGGTTTACACAGTTTTAGTTTCTGCCTGTATGTGGGAATCAGGTGGACCATCACATGGTCAGAGTGGCCCAGTGCAGCCCGGGGGACGGCGTGATAAGCACCACTGATTGTGGTGTAACAGTGGACCAGAGTGTTCCCCTCTCTGGTCGGGCAATTAACAACAATGCAGTCAATGTTAATGCAGTCTAATCCAACAGTCCTACAATAAATTCTCTTTCATGAAGGTTATAATGTTCAGTTTTCATTAAAATTGTTTTAGAGGCATATTGATTCAATTGTATGTTTATTCTGGAGACTTTAGTTAACGCTTCTGTTGAACTGTATTGTATCGTACAGAGAGGTGTTTCTGTTATTTAGTACACCCTGATATATAAATAGGTATATATAATATATTGACGTGAATAGGGTGGACAAAATAATAGAAATGCCTGTACGTATGTGGCAATATAATTCAACACCACCACAAATCGAAGCCTCAAATGACCATAAAGTTTAATCAACACCTCATAATACAGTTATATACACACACACATACAGTGACTGACCGTCTGGGCAAATGAGAGTCATGCTACAGATTTCTGTAGGATAGCAGGCTGCATAAACCCCGGCTACATTTCCACCCATGGAGGTTCCCACCAGATGGAAAGGTTTCCTGTTCAAGCGAATGGTTTCCACAAACTGAGAAGAATGAGGGAAAAAGAGATTTTCGATGGAATGATTTAAAGACCTGACATACATACATACATATATTTCATACAGTATCTCTCTCTTCAGTGTACCTGATGGATCCTTCTGACCTGCCCCTGAATGGAATAGTCCTCTGTGTTGGTGCGTGTTGTTCCCTCATGGCCAGGCATGTCCACACACACAAGGTGCAGATGTTTTGGTAAATACTACAGTAGTCGAAGAGACAAAGTATAGCTTAAAACCATTCATTTATGTTTGGAGGTCAAGAAAGACTGCAATAATCTGAATGTCATAAGCAACTGAGCACTTCATGAAATTTATTGGTGTAATGACTTGTTTTTTAGCCACTTGGGGGCTGCACAAATACGTTGTGAAAACAACATTGACATATCATCACCTTTTAAGTTGACATGGCAAACTTATTAGCATGCAGTTGCTTATTTATATATATCTAAGCAACATTAGCATGCATTTGGAGTCATGTTTGTGGCCACCTGGTGAATATTAAGTCCAATATTCTCTCTTTTTAGCTCGGTTTTTCTTCTTCCCCAACTCCTTTGGGAAATATCAGGCTCTTTAGCTGCAAAATGCTCGATGTTTACCAGCTACTCTTTAACTGCGTTCCTCTTGCATTTGGTGCTGAGCAGGTAGTGGCTTCTTACAATTTTTTCTCTGGTACAGCTGTCTGCTGCAGCCAAAAACAAACCTATGAGACCAGTGAGAGTGAACCAAAATATTAAAGTTGCAAAAGTTTTTAACCTGAGAATGACCATTTTGAGCAACATGAATATAGACCTATTTAATATTGGTTATCTCAGATTGGTTATCTCAATCTCAGTCTTTTTTGAAATTATCTGGACATATCATATAAGGAAATTCAAACCACACAAATTGAAATAAATTTTTTTCAGAGTAAAATAGTTCAACACCAGATATTTTGTGGTAAAATTTCAACAAGAAGTAGTAATTGGTGACTAAATTTTAGAATTGGTTGTTACAGTTGCTTACAAGAGTCAAATTCTTATGGCCTCCATATACAACATATGTCCTCAAAATGATTGAACTAAAACTATTTATGCACAGGGAAAATTTGCTTAGTAAAACCCCCTGGTTTTACATTATTATACAGTTTTAACAGGCTGTGATAGCTGTGCATCATCACTGCTTTTTTTTTTTTTTTTAATAGTTTGAAGCTTAACACAAACATCTCTCTTCAGGTGAAATCAGCTGAGTGGTTGTCCCCTGAGTTCAAAGCAACAGTGTTACCCTGACCTTGACAACAGTGAGCCATGTGTCCTTGTGAGCAGAGAAGCCATGCAGCATTAAAATGGAAGGTCTCATCCCAGGCTTTCCTCTGTATGAGTAACAGAAGCGATAACCACCACAGTCTGCGTAGCGTACCTGCAGGCCCAGCGTCCTCCTCCAGTACCTGTAGGGGAGCATGTATATCTGAGCTGACACACAGAGTTCACTGTCTTCACTAGAATTCAAATTTTGGCCGAGTGATAACGGGCTTGGATGCAAATTTTTATGAGCATGTGTTGCCAATGTTGACTTTTTTTAGTTCACTGCTAAAATGCATTTAGAGTTTCGTGTTGAGGCAAACTTATGATTTTGGGTTCTATAAAATAACACTGATGTGACTTGACACGCAGTTTCTCACACCATATGCTCATAAAGGGCACATTAACCTTTATAAAGGACAGGCTCACATTTTTTCAAGCCAGTCTTAGTACAACATTCACATGTCTATATATACATTGAAAGGGTTATTTGTCACTGTGAGTTGTGACCAAGGAGATCCCTTCATATAGTCTAAAGCAATTTTGGTGTAAGTGATCGGGACAAAAATCAGGTGTTTGTTATTGTAACCATGATGACAAGGGTCCCTTAATCTTCACCACAATCCCTGACCTTACAAAAGTACCTATTTTAACCCAATTCATGATCTTCCCCTAAACCTCACTTAAATGTTTTTGCTCTTTAACCTAACCAAAACGTGACCATAGTTCGGTCACATCATAAATGTTGCCCAGCTCATAGGGGTGTCGGATCTGAAAACCCTTGAATGTGTCATTGTAGGACTTCAGTGAAATAAAAAGCACATATTTTATCATCTAATTTGGAATACTTATTCTGGAAAAGCAGATACAGAAAAAATAAATGAAAAGACTAAGGATAACAAAATTTACATGTCAGTGTGTAATATATCAGTAAAAATACAAATTACATTTATTGATGATGGAAGTATGTTTTGCAATCGGTCCAGGGCATTTCATTATAAAATATTTATCGGAGAAATATTATCTCTTGCCCTTCTCTGGCACTTTGGATGGAATCACATCAAGTATTAAAAATACAGGTGGAGGACAGGACATTACAATTATCTACCTTACCAGTAATAAACTTTAATGAGAGCTGAGGGCCAGAGAAGGAAGGAGGCGACAAAGACCAAAATGGGAATAGCCAGTGTTCCCCCAGCAATGATAAACAGGTTCACCACATCTAAGTCAGCTGCCATGGCTGCCTCACCTAAAATAATACACAAACGCACACATTACAAAACCTGTGGTATCATCAGCATAAAATGTCAGCGGAGTGGCAAAGTTAGTATCCAACATCCAAACAATATTTTGTTGAGATATAAAATAATTTACAGCACACAGAAGAACAAGTGACAAATTGTGTCCTTATCAATGTGCATGTAAAGTATATTTAGTCATGTTACAAACAATTATATTAAGATATGACTTGTGCACAGTTTAAAATGTCTTTTTTCATCCCACATTTTCAAAAATATTAAAACTTACTTATCAGATGATTTTTGTCCTTGTTTCTTCCGTCACAGACAAACACACGTGACCACTGGTTCAACTGTGATTCTGTTGATCAGTTCTGCAGCGTGCAGACACTTAAGGTTTATCGCGGATGTGTGGAAAGTGTGAATAGTTGATTTATCTCTGTGAAATTTGAAATAAAAAACAGTCCCTGTGAAGTGCAGCTAGTCCCTGCAGATTATGTTTGCTCTGGATAAACCTATTGATTATAACTCATCGCTGGGTAAAACCGGGCCACTACCGTATTCGGTCAATCTTTTAAAGTGAACGCACAGACCAGACTTTGCGTCCTAGTCCAGGCAGCATGCAGTCAAAACTCTCAGAAATAACCTTTACACAACACTTGATCAGAGGGGGTGCAATAAAAAACAATATATGAAGTATCTAAATAAAAGAGAGGACAGCTGATCATTCTGTACACAATTGTAACTTAAACACCAACAGCAGGCTGTAACACTGGCATCACATCAATGGCCTGAGTCAGAAAATTGAACACAGTAAGGAATTTTACTGATGTTTATCACTGCAGATATGTTTCCCGACCAAAGTCACAGCATCATAAGTTTAATGGCTCATGAGAGGAGGATGAGGAAAATCAGATTACAGACGTAAAATTTAATTTTCTTTTTCTTTCATGAGCATAAATCCATAGCCAATCATATTAAAATACCAGATACATTGTACTGTATGTCTGTAAGCTGTGACTAGACAATTGAGTGGTTGATTAACAGAAAATTAATCAAGCAACTATTTTGATAACTAAGTAATCATTTAAGTCATTTCATTTTTCAAGCACAGATGCCAAACATTTCATTGTTCCAGGAACTCAAATGTGACAATTTACTGCTTTGCTAGGACTTAATGTTGCTGTGAAATCAAAATTTTAGGATTGTGCTTTTATTGTTGTGACCTTGAGCTCTATCAATATCCTGGGATATTGTGACGTGCATTTTCACTGTTATTTGATGTTTTATAGACCAAATGAATAAACAACTAACTGAGAAAATAAACAACAGATTAGTTGTTCATGATGACTAGCGGCAGCCCTAGTCTGTAGCATTATATCCTGCAGCACAATCTCACAAGCTTTATTTCAGCTCATCTTGATAAATTTGGTTAGAGTGTGGTGCAAGTGTAGGATGATGGATAGCAAATAGAACAAAGGTGGTAAATCCTGTTTTTAAGTCTTTTCCTCTCATTAAAGACAATTTTGGGTTCTGGATATTATTGTAAATGTTTGATGTGTAAACAATAACTCGTATTAATAAATGTATAACTTAATGCTGTAACAGTGACGTTCCACTGCACGAATCCTGAAAGAGCCATCCATTGTTACCGACTGGGTCCCCACTCCAGGTTCTTGATCAGAGAGAGAATAAACAGTTATACTATAGAAACACTCTAGGTTATATGTTGCCATCACTAATGAGCAGAAGTTAAAACTAATTTTTAATTTTTAATGTTTTTTTTCATTTAGACAAAAGTGCCTGCCAAAGGAATAAATGTGGATATATAGTTACAAATGATAATTGACAACGCCTTTGAGTCACGCTTGGTGAACTTTTTCACACCACCATTTTTCACATCAAAGTCACTGAATGTGTTTTTTGTCTCCACTGTTGAAAACGCTGTGAAAATCCCCCTACTGAAACAGGCTGAGGCAAACCAAACCAGACACCTCACATCTGGTTTCAAGCTTAAGCTTCAGGTCCAAAACATGCCACTGGGTGTCATGATTGAGTGTCCCCGGTTTCCTGCAGGCAGTAGTGAATATCCGAGGTCTTTCTTTGCACGGGCCACTGGGTGTCATGACATCCACAGACTGTGAGACGTCATCACTTCTGCTACGGGGCTGCACAGGGCTGCCCCTTAAAAATGGTCATGCTACATACAGACTCCTTCAGAGGAGGCTGACCACCATGTGACAAGACCCTGTCTCCAAACCTGAACCGCTCCCAGGCCCTCAAGGAGGGAGCTTCTTTGTGGGGGTTTTGTACCTTCGCCTTTTTTCTTCAGTTTTTTTCCCCCCTTTTCTTCTCCACCCCAGTGGCTGCGCTGCTGACCTGTGATGGGTAGTGGCCAAAGAAAAACAGAATAATAAAATAAATAAGAATACATACATAAATAAGTGGCTAAATGACTATATATCAGTGAGAATATATGTGCCTTTGTTTGTTCTCTTCTCTTAGTTAAATAAATAACTGTCAATACATACTGTAGATAGGTAAACATTTGAGCAACCTATTTCAATTTCATACCACAGAAAAGATCAAAACTCTTCACTGTGTTGTGATTCAGGAAAACTGGTGAATTATCACAGGTACTCAGGACTTCAGCATTAATCAAACGGTAAATTAGAGCCATATGAAGTCAAGATTACACTGTAAATACCAGCGAATGGAGTGTGGGGCTGCTACTCTGCTGCATCTCTGGGCTACTACCCATGACCCACATACAAAGTAGAGCAGAACAAATGGACATGACAACTCTGCAGAGAGGCTCGCCTTGCATGGGAATGATTCTCAGTTTTGGATTTATATAGGGGCTGTCCTCAATCTGCTCACATGTCACATACACAGTGTTTTCCCCAGGTTGCCTGAGTGAGAACCTCACCTCACATTACCTACATCATCCTGGTCGTGACGTCGTATCCTGAGAGGGATCCTTGACAGAGCAAAGCCTGCAGGGCAGAAATGTTAGAGCCAATGTAGCAACAAAAAAAATGTGGATCAGGTGTGGACTACTCATCCACAGAGTGGCAATGGTTTCCTCTGGAGCTATGACTTTATCAACATTGCAAAATTTGAAATTTAGGCCATCTAGTCCTGTTGAGAAATATGCTGCGTCCTCTTTCACAGATTTACAGTCACTGTGGTGAGCCTGCTAAAAGGGTGTAACTGCACTGACTGCTTAGCCTCCAGTCCTTCTAGCAGTCACATTAAGTCTTAGGAACAAGTTGCACTTGTTTGATACTACATCACACCTCCACTCACTTACAGAGGTACTCCAGTGATTCAGTGCTGCACTTTCATACAGTTGGCATCTAACAAGAGACCAATTTAAAATGGACTGCCAAAATTGAAGCAGCAGAGGCTGAGATATTCTCACTTTTACTCCATAGTATCCCATAATTCCTATCATGCCACTCAGGTGTATCTTTCATTAGACTGTTCTTGCCTCCTAAATGTCCAGGTATTCAAGCCCTATCCTCCAGTTTTTAACCCAGGCTTTCTGTTGTAAATGTATAATTTTAAGCCCAAGCAGGGACAACACATCAGGGTCATTTTTTTCAAACTTAGGAAACCTCCCCCAGAACCATGAAAATTGAATTGTAGTACTCCTCATGACAAGTAAGGGTTGGGTTATGCTCGTACAGCTCTATATCATAAGATCTAGATCTGAAATTGATCTTGATCATTGAAAATCAAGTATTTATCGTTGTTCCAAACTTGAAGATGGAGTGAAAAGCCACAGGGAGGGGGGAGATGTAATATTGTTTTACAGTACATTTTCTCCCGTAAGGCAGCCGAGGAGTTTCACTCAGAAATAGTTGTGTGAAGAATGAAAAACAGAGTTCCAGCCCTGCCTCTTGTCTCACCTCTGCACAGCCAACCAATCACTGCATTGAGTGGGTGTGAATCTCAGATCTTTGATTTCAGAAAGTTACTGAATTGGTGAGACACAGCCCACTGAATTCTGTTGTCACAAAGGTCTCTGGGCAAGGGCTCTCTGAGCAAAGGGCTCCGAACAAGCATACTGGCCTTTAAGCATGAAAAAAAAAAATCACTGTAATGCCCCTTTAACATATTAAAAGAGGCAATGATGATGTAAAGTCTTTCCCATTGAGAAAGATCACCACCTGCAATTATCTCTTACAAATGTTCGAACAAAAATATAGTGAATACATAGTTGACGGAACAAAAATCCTGCAAATTGATTGAATGATTTTTTTAAATGAAAGAGCAATGGTTCAACACTCTAAAGGCCTACAAGAATCAGATTAATTCATTTTGTGTACCAAGAATGGTTGAATCCTGTGACCAAGACAAAGTGCATATATGTAGAATGTGGGGCAGGTGATTGAGCACTTCCAGAGGAGCAAAGAGTGTCCTTTTTTCAAACTGTAGGTCGCTAATAAGTCTGGCCAAATATTGCATGCCTTCACTGAAATACTGTGTATACTGTAGATGTGATGTCCTCTTCCATGGTCCATTGTTTGCCAGCTGATGTACACACTGTGTTCACTTGAGAAAATCTCTCTTTGAGGAAAAACTGTGCTTCCTGCTGTTAGAATCAACCAGGTTCTTTCAATACCATCTGGAGGGTAGAAACAAAAATATTTATCAAAACATATGTCCCTCTCCTTAACATATTGAAAAAAAAGTTATAATATAGATGGTCAATACCCATGAGTACAGCTTAGCTTAGATATACTGTATGCTCTCAATGTTGCTCTACGAGGTGATTCAGAGGCAAAACCGACAGTAGCAGGTATGACTTCATCTAAACAAAGCTTGGTGGCTTCAGTGACTACGTGCTTATGCAATGACTATAAGGTGCAATTATGAGCTTAAGATCTTTAATTGAGGTCACTCTTACATTATAGAGCAATTATTAACTTTAAACCCATGAAACTATACCTTTCCATCTTTTACAAAATACATAGATTTTGTACTAATTTACAGGAAATCCAACAGAGTCAAAATGACCATAAACAGGAAATTAGTAGATATATTCGATGATAACATTTGAGATTTTTCCACAAACTCATAATGCATGCAAACATTTAATCAATAGAAAACTATATGAATATATGTTTGGGCTGGTTTACAAGTTCAGATGAGTGTAACATCAGTTAAAAAAAACAAACATGACATTTAAAGTATTACACCAGTTTCCTATGGTCACTACTGGTAAGAGGTGACACACAATCACTGAATACCATGCATTTAAGTAATATAGTGTTATTTTATGTAATACTGCACATTGTCTATGATTGATTGCAATTTTCAATAATTTGTCTGTTGCACCCAACTTATCCTTGTCCGTGTTTTCCCTGGTGCAATAATGCTGGGTTATATGACTTTTTCTTTGTTTTATCCTCGTCTATTGAGAAATAGCAGCAGGTAGTGCTGCAATGTCAACTGAATCTGAGAGGCTGGCAAGTGGTGCGGAAAAAGGAAAAAGTGTCCTGAATAAATTCAATATTTTATCATCATGCATCTTCAATGACAAGCAGAAGGCCGAAGGAAAACAGAAGACACACACACATGAGAGGGGGATATTTGCAGTCCTGAACTAGATCCTGTCAATGATGGAAATTGTTCTCAGGGAGAGTTGCTGCGGTTTTGTTAATGGCGCTCTGTTGAAAAACTACAATATAAGTTCCTGCCAAGCTAAACCCTCTGCTCTAATAGCTTCCCCAGTCCTGGTAATGGTTATGGTAACACAACTTAGTGCCCACCACAACCATCCATTGATGTATTGTTATATATCTAGGGCATTCATCATGCACTTGATTAGGGGCTGCATTATTGTGATAATATTTATTATTTTGACAATTACAGAGATGTGTTACATTTAGGGAGCTTCAAACTCCAAAAATATCCTCATATATATTTAGAATCAATTAAGTGTCAAGAGTATCTTTACATTCATTATTGGACAATAAGTCAAAATAACAACCAAAATATAACCCAACTAGAGTTGCTTCACAGACCAGACACACAAACATATTAATCTGCACACAGAACTGACATTCTTTTATTAACATCTCTGCCATCTAAAATAGAGCATCTTAAAAACTAAATAGTGTTAAGTATGAGCCCTCCTAATTAATAGTGCAGATATGATAAGGGGGCAAGTTTTTCAGTTTCAGTGCAGACAAATCTGATGACAAATATGGATTCATTTGTGTGTGTTTGAGCAAGTTGCCCTCAGGTCCTGAGGAACACAGCAGCAGTCACAGCTGTTAGAGCCACAGCAACCACAGGTCCCCAGATCATCCACGGTTTCTGAAACAAGTGGTGACACAGAAATAGAAACATGAGCATCACCACATGAAACCGCCCATCCAAGGATCGCCAAAGCTTTGACAGAGGGAGCTTGCCATTGAGACCAATGCAGTACACAGAGAAAGTAAGTTAAAAACAGCTCTTTCACGATAAAGATAAGCCCATCCAGGCCAACTGAGAGAAACAGTTGTTAAGCATTAGCCATCCAGACAAGACAAACAGATGTCACATGTTGGAACTGCATGATTAGAGAGGTTAGATTTCTCAGACATTAATTTTGAGGTTTCCCCAGAGGAAGGCATTCTGGGAAATAAGGGAAAACCTGATTAGGTCATGCAATGATCTAAAAGACACTGATGAGAATGAAAGATGTAGGCCGACTTGACAGGAGTAATGTGTACCTTACTACCACAATGCGCCGAAGCACCAATACAGCAAAGCCAGGATAAGGCCGATGACTATGGCTTGAACAGGCAGCAATAGGGATGTCTACAGAAGGGAAGGGATATTATAGTAATCAACTGCAATGGGACATACTTTAGTTGGGCGTAGCTTTATTAATAAACTACTCAGTCAGTAGTCTGTGTCTATAATTGGTGTTTATACAAATCTCAATGTCACACATGTCAATGTCTAAAAGCAACAGTAAAAGACAGTGGATGAGTACAAGGGAGCAGGTGTGCTGTGGTTACAAAAATACTGTGAATCTCTCTCAAGATTCACGTCTTATGCCTTAAGACATTTCACAAAATAAAAACATGTTCAGAACACTGCTGCTAAATTTGAAGCAAGCAATTTGAAGCTCCCAAAACCAATACAACTGCAGATGTTTGCTTCCGATGAAAATACAAGCTATGGTGTTATTATTTCTAAAATTTATGCTACTCTTCATATATCATTTGTCAAACAATGATGTGGTTTTGTTAAGAAAAAGACTGTCTTCTCTTTGCTGTTGAGTGTTTGACAGATAATCACTCACCTTTGTTCCTTTCTCCTGTAATTCCTTCATGTTGGCTTTGCACCCCTCAAGTTCATCTGTGAGCAACTGTTTTTCCTGCTCCGACTTCTCATACTTTTCCTTTAGGTCTGACAGCTCTGTCTTAGCTTCCTCATACTGCAAAGCAAATCATCATCATTGTTACTATCATTATTATTATTAAAAAATTAATTTCAACTAAACACATAGATTCATCAGTTAATTCAGTGTAATGTATTATCAAGTGTAAATCTTGCTAAAGCTGCTAATCTGGGTACTGCTGAATGTCCTCCGACAGGGTTTAACAGGCTTGCGCAGTCTCTCCTGCACAGCAGTGCACTGCTGAATTTTGTATATATTTAGCTATTCAGGGCGAGTGTAATCTACCCTATAAAGACAACTGTAAGAGCTCTCAGTTTCCACTTTCATTCAGTGACATAAGAGCAGCGCACCACATTGGGATGAATGACTTGTAAGAATGACTTCATCTCTGCTTTCTTCTATTCATCACTGCCTGACCTGTCACAATGTCACAGCAGTAGCTGATCCCAATCCAGGCTGAAGGATGCTTTCAATTTTATATCTTCTGGGTTAGAAGCTGGGGATTCCCAGTCATGTAAATGGACCCATAGATTTCTTGGAAATCACTATCTTCCTTCCTAAGGCATTCTGGGAAGCTAATCCTGTACAGATATTTCAAAGTGTTTTACCACTGAAGTTGCTGCACTTTCCCCTTCGTAGTCTAAATCAGTATCCCTTTATTTTGTAACGGCCTTCTTCCAGCAAATTAACCAGTGCTTGAACCTGTGGTCAGTATTGTAAATTCTATGTTGGCTTCAACATGCAGCCATGGTGGCTGCCTCTTTGTCCTGGGCTGGGTAACTGTCAGTGAAAAACACAGAGGGCGACTGGTTCAGGGTCCGTCTTTATCAGTTGTCTCAAAATAGAAAATCAGTCCTAACTGGCTCAAAATACCCAGTGACACATACTTAGTCCACTTTTATATGAAAGGCTTATGAGAGAAAGCTCTTGTCTAACTTAGAAAAATCATCCTGGAGTAGGTAATAACAAAGGTTAAAACAATTAAAAGAATAGTATTTAAACAATTTGATGGTCTGGGATACTGTCAGGCTTTGAGTAATTAATACAAGAACCAAAATTAGAATAAAGCCTAAATGGAGTGATTGCATCATAACATATTGGTTATTCATCCTTGGTCACTGATATTAAATAGTCCCTGCGTACAGTAAAATCTGCAATCTGTTTTACTGTTCATTAAATAAATTTTCTAAATGTATTATTGTATTATTAACCTTTAATGTTGGGGGAGTAGTAATACAAGTTTAGCTTTTTTCTGCATTTAATTTTGTTTTTCTCGCATCAAATTACTGTTATCAGCCTGTCTGCATTTTGAATATGGGGAATCCAAACTGCAATTGCAATGAAAAAACTTCTACCCTTTGCTTAGAGTGCATGTCAAAAGGTTTCATAAATACTGTAACATATTGTCAACATTGGCTGTGGAAAGCAGCATGGTCAGCAGCAAACCAGCAGCAGCTGCAGTCCTCTGGCAGTGTTTACACTGGACCCATTCTGTCACTGTGCCGCTGTGCACTCAGGATTGTTTTGACCTTACTCACAGATCAATACACAAGCATGTACTTGCATGCAGAAATGCAATAAAAAAGACTTGAAGCCTAAAACATCACTTTGGGCTGCATTTATGTGTGAAAGCACAAGTGAAGTGCGAGCCATTATATCACCAGTCAGTAACAGGATTGAACAATGTGAGTGAAAAGCATCCAGCATGGACAGGGTCTACAATAACTGTCAGGTATAAGATTGAAATATTGTTAGGCCTAGCTTAGAAGTGATTCTGAGATGCTTGTCAAATAAGGGCCTAGCTCACTCAGGTTGATATCCGTTTATTTTGAGATCATACCTCTCTCTGCAGAGCCTTGCTGCGACTGTCCGCTTCATCCAGCTGGGTTTGCAACTTGGTGCTATCCTGCTGGTGCTGGAGCTGCAGGGATGCCAGCCTCTTCTCCAACTCTTGCTGGGATCTCTCTAGAGCTTTGAGGCTGTTGCTCAGTTCAACATTCTGGGCACGTGAACTATCAGAAACAAAACAAAACTGAGTTCAATAGGTGGAGGACCACAAACAGAAGTACGTACATATACACACTGTATAGAAAAAGATGTTGGCGCAGGGTCAAGCAGACAAGAGCAGACAGAGCACAAAGGTGGGCGTGAAGCAGAATTTGTGGTAATATTGCTCACTGACCTGGCAAAGTCCTTCTCCAGCTGCTGCTGTTTCTGCAGCACTGCCTCTTTCTCAGAGTGCAGTGCTGCACATTCACTCTGCAGGGTGCCCTTGTCTTTCTGGTGAGTCTTGAGGAGTTCCTCCTTCTCAGCCCTGAGGGAAGCACATTCACTTTGCATACTGTTCCTTTCCTTCTGGTGCTTATTCACGAGGTCCTGTTTCTCAGATCGCAGAACAGAACATTCCTTCTGAAGGCCATTACACTCCACCTGCATGGACTGCAGCTCACTAGCTGTGAGGACAAAATAGATTTATGTAATAGCATATTCTTTGAGCAGATGCTCTGTTCTTAATTAGCTTACAGATAAAGTGAAAATCATCACAATATTTTTTTTTACATTTTCTCTGAGCTTGAACAGGCTAGTGTGCATGAAGACAGATTTCAAATCATATGGCCACTAAGCAACACTTTCTTAAGTTGAGATTGTAAATATTTGACACTAACTGAGACTTAACTTTGTAGTTTAAAACTGTTTACCAGCTACAAAGCTCTCATTCACAGTGGCAACTCCACAACCTAATGTCGTTTAGGCAAATCATATCATTTTATAATTTGTAAATATTAAGAAATATTGAGAGAACTTCCGGCTCAGGACTACTCCTTTCACTTAATGACTAAATTAAATGACACTATAAATATTGTGCCAGTCATACAATCACATTATTGTCCTTATAGTTAGTATAAATGTGTTATTTGCACCATGTAGTACCTTGTATCTCCGCAGTTTTCTGCCACTGCTTGCTCTGCTGCTGAAGGTCATGCTGTAGGTTGTCAATCTCATGCTCGTATTTGTTAGCAGTCTGACGCCACTTGTCCAGATCCTTCGAGGCGGTTGCCAGGTTAGTCTGGATAGCAGCGACATCACGGTCCCTCTCAGCACTGGCTGACTCCAGAGCACGTTTCAGTGACTTCACCTCATCACGTGCACTTTGTAGCTCATCACGTGAACTGGAGGAAACATCTATCTGCTCTCTGAGAACGCCCATTTCATCTTGAAGCTGCCGCAGCTGGCCTGTCCGAACCAGGGTAAGTATTTAAATTTTTGTTGACATTTTTACTTGGACAAGATAGCAGTACAATTCAGCCACTTTACTCTCCAAATCCTCAGTTGCAAGCAAGAGCAGATGGCTTCATACAACCAAAAAAAAAACATACCCTGAAGAAGTTTTATCTGTTTTGCAGATTCATCAGCTTGTTGTTTATTTTCTTTTCTCTCTTCCTCCAGGATACCTGCAAAATATAATTGTATTGATTTCATGTATTTGTGTGTGGATCTGTATAAAGTGGAGAGAATGGTGTGTATTTAACAAGATGTTCAACGTTACTTTGGAGCTCCATGCATCTGTGTTTCTCGGTATTAGCTAGCTCCTGGGCTTCACGAAGTTCGTCATTCAAGCGCTTAATAATTTTTTCTGAGTCCCCAGAGGACCCCATGTTTGACTTGGTCAGGTCATCTGAAATACAGAACAAAAAATGATTATCCAAGCTACATGAGAGTATCTAGTTGTAAGAGCCGAGCTTAACGTCCTACAAAATCACTTGAGTGCATACAGAAACATTAGAAAGTTTCATTCATAATGATACATCAGACAATAATGATGGCAATTTAATACCATAAAAATAGAGGGATAACTCAGAGTTCCACTGTATTAACTTTGCTTCAGTCCCAAATATTTAACCAGGGCTGAGATATTAGATGATTTCCCAAGATATTAAAATGGGCCTATTACATAAACTAATTGCCAACCCAGAAATAGACACAACTGCATTATCTGCATTTTTTATCCAAGCTTTCATTCCAAATTGTCCGTTACCCCAGTGACATATGAGTCTCTGGCACGTCTGCATTGCTTGTTAACAGCAAGTTACTGTAAACAATGCACAAAGGGAATGGACTAACCAAGGTTGCCAGGGGTCTGTTGTGTTTCCTAGAGGAGAAAACAAGCTCTACACATACTTGGGCTTTGCAAATGCCCAGTGACTATCTGGATCCCCTAATCTACCATGGCTAGAAAAAGAGATGACCTCATCTCAGACCGAGCATTTGGCAGAGGCGAAAAAAAAAGTCGTGACAGGTCACACATGTGCACCATAAATGGACACATGAGAGGACTGACACAGCCAGGAAATGCTGCATTTGTTTTGAAAACTGTGATTTCACTGAGTCAAGCACACATGGCTGAATAAACACACTGTACAAATATACACACTCATGTACTGTTTATAACTTCTGTTGTGATTTCAGTTGGTGCTATATAACTAAAATAAATTCTTTAGTAGCGCCACCAGATGGCATTGATAAATGCCCCTGAAATTAACAGGTATGAAGCAACTGTTGGAGGCTGGTGGCACCCTCTGACTCAGACACATGACCACCCAGCTGTGTGCCAGACAAAGGATGGGCAGGCAGTGCTATGTCCTGCATGTGTGTATGAGGTTGTGTGTTCCTTCATGCATGCATATGTATGAGTGAGAGTCAGAATGTGAGTGGGCTCCCTGTAAGTAGAACTGTGTCATTCCAGTTTGTGTGAAAGATGAATGCCCTCTGAAAAGAGCACGAGGGATAAAGAGTATCTCAGATGAGGGCATCCAACATGTTATCTTTAGTAACATTAGTTATTATAGCCATTATGCCTTAGAGTCGCAGAATGGCACCTGACAAAGTGATAATGGGATTAGTCTTTGGGTAAAAATACATCTCTGACTAGTTGGGGATACTGAGCATCACACTGCCTCAAGTGACGACAGAAAAAATTGTAGGAGAAAGTCTTTTTTTAGCTCAAGTGCTGAAGGCTAGAACCATCATGGTCAATCTTTCCTGCTGTCGGTTTCCTTTCCAATGAACGTGACAGCATTCTGAAGGTTAGCACTGCTCGCACCGAATGTCTCCAGTATTTAGTGAGTCTCTATAAAACTGCTAATCAAATGGCTAGAGGTGATATTAAGTCCCAGTCACACACACCTCCAAAATGTGCTGTATGTGACTGAAACTGAGAAATACCTTCATCAAATGACTGAGCTACTGTTGTCGTGAGGACACTGTTTGCTTTGTGCTCCCTATGTACTGTGCAGTGTAGCATTACAAATTCATTCATCATGCAAAATTGATTCATTCACTAACATGCTTGCAGATACTGTCTGAGTCATACAGTTGATTTTTATGTTCTCTGTATTGCGCTCACTTCATTATCCCCTGGATTTTATTTTAATCGGTCTCCCTAAATGTCACAGCTAACACACATCAGTCAGCTGATGTGCCCTCTGTGTAAAGAGATTCCATCTTCTAATAAGCTGTTGACACTAGAGAAATCAGCCTCTAAAACAAGGCCATCTATAGCTCTAAAGCCTACAAACTGTCCTCATAGGTCCAGACACTCGTTTTGACTGTGACTCATGCTTTTTTCTCTCCTCACACTGTGAGTAAGATATGCTGTGTCAGGTTAGAGCCATTTGAGGAACAAAACAATGCCAAGTCATTCACTTCAACTGTCCGTCCGTTTAAAAAATAATAACACAGTTTGTTTACCTTTAATCAGTGATACGTTATTCAGGGGATCACTCAACTCTTTCTCATCCATTTGCTTATCTGTAAAAAAATAAAAAAATAAAAAATAACATATGTGAATTCACAACACACACAAGAAATCAAGAGCTAATGTTACCAAATAAAATGTATTTTAGATAAATACCAAAACCAGAATGATTAAGACTATTACTGCCATTGTTATAGTTAAGAATCCGAGTAATTTTTAAAGGTAAACACAAAAATGCATGTTCATCTGAGAACACATAACAAGTACTTTTGGAAGAGGCATCTGCATTGCTGCTGAGAAATTTTCTTTGAGGACAAGGTCACAGAAAATGTGCTAATAAAGGTTAAAAATAAAACTTAACAGGAAATATTACCTTATGTGATCCAGGAGCTACAGTAGTCTTTGTGCTGAGGCTACAGCAGTCCCTGACATGAAGAACTCTTCTCCAACTATCAGATATTTTCAGATGCGAAATGGAGCAGTCCAAGCAGCGAAGGGGAGGGGGGCACTGGGGGAATGACAAACACTGTGTACAAGACATGCCTGCTATATCGTTGGACTGAAGTCAGTAAAGACAAAGAACTGTTTGAAATAAATGCACTAATACTAGGAGTGTGCTTAAAATGCTATGCTAAGGGTAATTCAGATCAATGTCCTCAAAAACATGACCCCCCTATTTTGAGGCTGAAGTCCAGAGACCCTAAACACTAGGTCATGTATCCGAGTAGGGCATCTCGGAAGCTGCAGCTGCATAGTGACACAGAGAGGTTTTGTTCAGGGATCTGAGCTGTTCCCTGGCCAGTTGGTACTGATGTAAAAATCTACAGGATGAAACAGAAGAGGGATTGCTAGTGTGAGAAGGTGTGTCTTGTATGGAACACATCCACCTCTTCTTTGTTTTGCCCTCTAAACCACTCTAACTCACTTGACATGAATTACTGGCCTTGAGGGTTAGATCTACACGTCATCCTGAAGGTGTGTAACTAATACAGGGACGACCTGTATGTATTGTTCAACTTGTCTTTAATTGCACTGTAAAATACCACAGATGGCCTAGATAATGAAAGAAAGCATTGGCCTATACTGAAAAATATGTCAGGCTGTAACTAAGGAATAATTGCATTATCAATTAATATATTGGTTATTTTTTCGATTGATCAACTAGGCTATAAAATGTCAGATGATAGTGTAAAATTGGTTAGCACAAGACTTTCATCGTAATTTAAGAAATTTCAATTTAGTTAATTTCATCATTCACTGTGAGCTACAAAAGCTGATGTAGCCTCACTGCTTTTTCTGACATCAGTGCAGTTATTTTATGCTGTGCAGTCCTATATCACGGATGATATGTGTTATCTTCAAAATAGTAATGATACAGGCTCAGTGGTACAAGTATGAACAGCTCTCAAGTGAAATGTTTTGTTTTTTTAGATCAGTGTATACTTAACATACAGGGAGTGAAGAATGCTGCACCATACCATGCAAATTAGTCAGTGTCAAGAGGACTCACCCAACTCGCTCTAAAAGTCTAAGTAGAAGCCACTGGGCGGTTTCTAGGGAGTTACCTCAGGACAATGTGAAATGCCACACTGTTTAATACCTTCAATGAATTGTGTGAAAAAGCGACCAGGAACATATTTTAATGAGTTTGGATTTTGCTATGTGGCCAGATTCCAACCTGAGACATTAACCCTGGTTGGGCAAGTTAGTAATGTGGTAAAAGTTTTAAGATATAAAGTTGCAAATCATTGACATTTTTTTAGTCAATAATCAACCATTCTAACCCTCCATTTTCAGAAAATTCACTCTCTTCAGTTAAGGTGATAGAGATTTTTAACAAACTCACAATAAATGTTCACAGCACAGATTCAACTTTATGATCATTTTGGAGGATTAACCCTTCATGGAGGTAGCATGTATTGCAGAGTGGTATTAAACTATGTTATTTTTAACTAGGTGTAACCTAGTGGTATGCAAAAGTCTGGGCATCCCTGGGCAAATTACATGTTTTATTGGTTTTTGAAAAGGAAACAGAACCCCTGCAGCAAACACACATGAGGGGAAAATTTGCTTTTCTTTATATGCTAATGGACTTTTACTTATTATTTCATGAATAAAAAAAGATTAAGACAAAAAAAAATTAAATAATGCTAAAGGGCTAAGTACTGACTTAGCACCCAAACCTTTGACCATGCAACAATTAGTTTCATTTTTTCTTTTGTTTTTAAAATTCACAAAATAAAAATTAAGTAAATTTTAGGTAATTTTCTGGTTAAGTTTATCACGACTATCAATTTGCTGCTTAAGCAGCATGCACCACTCTAATATATAGCTGATATATATCACTAGTTGAGATAGTAACTAGTAACTTAAAAAATACAATTTCTGACAAAGTCACTAAAGTCTGCTTAAGTTGATTTGGGCTTTGGGTTGGGCTCACTCTAAATGTTTATTTGATGAGGGGTTGGATTCATTTGTTTTCAGTTTAAAGTTGAACAAATTAGTCTTCGCAGTTTGACCAAAGCTGACCAAACTTTTGAATACAGTTGTAAACTGAGAACTGACTGTGTACAGGTATATGGTGTGCTATATTCACTTCAGTTAAAGGTCATTTTTGTAATGGTCTTCCTGTGGACATCTCTCACCCAACCAAGAGAAAATGAACTCAAGCAGACTTCACGGACTTTCCCATATACAGTATTTCCAATTTATCTAAACTAGTTAAGTTACCTGATATTGCCCTAAAATGTCTTTAATAATGAGTTTAATAGTTACATGTAACTATTAAAGCCGCTGTAACTTTCCACCAAACAACTCCTACATGTGACAATGTTAGTGTTAATTGGCTGTGATGCCTAATTAGCATCAGCTAATTGTAAACAGGTGGTTGTGCTGTCAGTTGCCGTTAGCTTACTTTAATGGCCGTACCTGATTTAACCCTAAAACGTATTTAATAGTGAGTTACAGAGTCAAATGTGGCTAAACATTTAGAAAAAAGTGTTTCAACCGCCACAAATTATCACCAAACAACTCCAAAAATGTGATTAAGTAGGTGTGGATCTGATGTAATGGCTAACTAGCCTTAGCTAATTATAGATTGGAGTTGTATTTGTCAGTTAATGTTTGCTAACGTTAGCAACCTTTGACTTAGCTCTACTTTGGAGGAGCGATGTGGAGCCGCAGCCGCAGTCTCTCGGGCCACACTGGAGGAAGCAGTTGATCCATCCAGTGGAAAACTTTGGTAAAAGTTGCTTCATCAGTGTGGTGGGTGTTGCCTTTCGGCTATTACGTGTCATGCTAGCGGTCCGCGTAGTTACTCCCAGCAGTCAACCAGAAGTGATGCTTAGTTCGTGTAGTGTTGTAGTAGGAGGTGGGGACATTATTGCAAAGGTTTTTCCACTTAGTTAAACCAACACACCAGATGTCCGACAAGTAGATTTCCCCGGTTTCGGTTTACCTGTTTTTTTTTTTTTTTTTTGTTTGTTTTTTTCCTGCTTCTGCTGATCTCGGGCGTTTTCTTTTCCCCCCCCGATGACTTCCTCTATCTCGGCCTGGATTTGGAGTGAGAGATTCTGGCTTCCCGAAAATGTTTCGTGGGCGGACCTGGAGCATCCACCACCTGGTGTGGAGTATCCGCGAGTGGGACACATACTGTACGCCCTGCCACTGGCTGTCGGGGTTTTTCTACTGAGGCTGCTTTTTGAAAGGTAAGTCAGACCCCTGTTTGTTGTTTGTGTCGGTGTACTTTCTCCTATATTTCTGTGCCTGCTCTGGATGAGTGCACAGCCGAGAGATCCAGGCTCAGATTCAGCTGTTGTTCACAAAGAAGGAAACTACAACGTTACAAAAATGGTAAGTCCCTGGTAAGGAATCTTATTATATGAGAATATATGATTTCAGAGTTTGACTTATCCCATGATGTTGGATACATCAGTCAAACTTTATCTATCTGGACAAAAGAGAGAACTAACAACAAAGATAGTTTTAATTAAGTCACTGTGATTCATAGATGGGACTGTTTTAGCTTTTATCTGGTCTGTTTCTTTCCTTTTTTTTTTTTTATTAGAAACTTATTCTAAGATCCTAAAACACGAATTTCCTGCTGTTGATTTTGCCTCAGCCTCTTATTTAACACTGTTAGCATTCCTTTGAGATGATGACACATGAAAATGACTCCACTGGCTTGATGTTTACCTTGCTCAACAATTATAATTTTCAAATAATAGTTTAGAGGACAGACAGATCTGACTTGGGGCATTTTAACCGGTCTGTGCAGTCTTCCTCAGTCCTAACTTCATAACTGCGCAGAGAGTCATCTTTTTACAGCAAAGTTCAGCTAATATTGAGGTCATGTAAATGGGCCTAACTTTCTGAGCACAGCTTTATTTAGAGGAAAATCACCAACGAAGGGGCAAGCCAAAGCCCAGTCTGTACTTCTATTCATTCAGTCTTTTTCCATGTTGGGGAAACTCTTCCAGATAAGTGGGGTGTTGTTAGATTGAGATGTAATAAATGGCTCAGGGTTTTGGGCATGAACACTGGTTAACTCAACCAGATGATCTTGTGACACACATCAGTATTTTGGTTAGAAGCCGCCCCATCTCTGTCTCCCATACTCTCACATGACAGGTCATCATGCTCTGTTTATACTAGGTGCTACATTCCCCAGTCTCTGCTATAGCCTCCATTATGCTACCGTTCCCTCACTCTAAGAAACACACACATGCATGTCAAATGTAACTTTGTGGGCCAACTGTGAAAGTTCAACAGTTCATGTCAGTTAAAGAATCGTTTGCTTTTGTAGTCCACCAGTTTCTGTCGCCTGTACAAAGTATTTACCTTCTCTCTCGGACTCCCTCTGAATGTCTCTCTTAATACCACACCATCTCTGTGTCCCCTCCCTGCCCCCACCCTCTCTCTTCTTTCTTTTTTTTTTTTTTTTTTTTGCCTCCGTCTGTGTGTATACAGGCTAGTGGCCAAACCCTGTGCCCACATACTTCAGATTCAGGCGGGAGTGCCTCGGCGAACTCAGCCCAATGCTGTCCTGGAGAGGCTGTATCAGTCCAAAGCGGTACATAAAGCCCATGTCTGTTCTGTAGTCCATTAAATGTTCCTCTACACACTGGTACTCTGATGTTATTGCACTGGAATACACCACCACAGACATAATGATATGATCAGTAAATACCTCTTATAGTGTGACAGGCATACCTACTAGTATTATGGTTTTACAAGTAAAGGCTATGGAGAGCAAGTCATTTGTAATTGTTATGTGTTGTCCTTAGTGTCCAGACACGAGGCAACTGGAGGGACTGTCTAAGCAGCTGGACTGGGATGTACGGAAAATACAGAGATGGTTTCGCATCCGTCGCAACCAAGACAGGCCCAGTACGCAGAAAAAGTTCTGTGAGAGCATGTAGGTCCCTGCAAAGGTTCCTACTAAACTGCTGTGTAGTTTGAATCCAGTTGATGAGTGAATAATCTGTACTAGAGCACATTTGAAAACAATTTAAGAAAAGTTAATATGACATGGCTCTGTTTAAACCAATTCTACTCTTTTCTTTCATTCCAGGTGGCGATTTACATTTTACCTGGGCATTTTTATCTATGCCATTCGCCATTTGTGGGTGGTGAGTTTAAAATGGCATACTGTATGCGTTTGTACTGTTGCACTGACATGATGCAGTGCTTTAGCTTTTATTGGAATGTGAATGTGTTTGTTAATCAAATCAGAGACAGGAGAGGTCTGTCTTAAAACAATAGTGAGGTGCTAATATGTACACTGAAACAGGTTCTTTTTTGGTGTAATCATGCCTCCTGTTAATGCTAGCCATTAAAAGATGGCTTTCTAAAGCATTCACAAGTGTTTCAATCCACCTACTTTCTGAAAAGTCCAAACATTGCAAAAAAGCTTATACACTCGGCTTAGGTGGTTGTATGAAAACAATGTGCAAGAAAGTGCAATGGAAACAGACTTAGCAAATACATCTTAACATATGTGAAGCATGCAACTTATTTGTCACTCAGGCTTCCACTTAAGAGAGTTAAAATAGCTGCAGATAAAAACAAATATGTGTGGAGGAATTAATTTAATTCCATATCTCCATCACATTTTCACAGATTTCCACTATTTGAGGTTTGACTGGCGCTCTCTTATTCTCATCTCATTAAGCCCTCTTCTTCTGAAATGGGTTAATGGCAATTTAACTGGAGAATCAGTACCACCAGCTGTTTATCTTGATGTGCTGATCTCCTAATAGTCAGTGCAGGATGGAAAGTCAATTCAAGTAAATTTTTATTTGTATAGCACCAAGACACAACAGAGGTTATCTCAGGGCACTTTTCATATAGGGCAGGTCTGGACTGTACTCTTTAAATAATTGATTACAGAGGCCCAACAGGCATTAGTTTGCATTTTCTCTCAGCTCAAATTTGCACTACATTTGGATAGAAACATAGTAAACATGAGTTACACAAAGTTTTTTTTATCCACTTCACTTGCCTAACTCAGACTGCCGAAGCCTTATATTAGCTTTAGATAAACTGTGAAAAGGATTTTTACAAAAAAACCAAGGACAGTGGAGTTCTTAAAGGCCAGTATGAACAAGAAGAATTATTATATCAAGCAAAATCTGTTAACATGTTCATATGGGCCTCTGATACAGACTGGAAAAATCTGCAAACCTCTCCTTTAATCTCATGAACTGTTTTACTGTTTTACTCAGTCGCCTTGGATGTGGGATACCAGACAATGTTGGCACAAATATCCTTTTCAGGTTCGTGTTTTTTTTTAATTTACTGAACAATCATATTCAGCTACCTATATTATCACTCTAATCAGTTAAGCGCCATAATATTTGCAGGTCAGTATGGCTACATATTTGTTAAAGGCGTTTCTGTTTCTCTCCCTCTTGAAGCCTCTGAGTCCTGGACAGTGGAACCACTATGTAGCTGAGCTGGCTTTCTATTGGTCTCTGATGTTTTCCCAGTTCACAGACATTAAACGTAAGGTGAGTCAACATCAGCTTAACTAACACAATTGTGCTGCCTCTCAGTGGCTCCACTGAATACATAACGCCCTTTGTGTCAGAGCTGTTTTGCCAGTTTTTCTTATTCACTTTGTTTCATATCCATTTCTTTGACAGGGTGTTTACAAGCTACAAACTGTCAGATCATTTATAGTTAACCGGCATCGAGAAATAATAGTATGTGCTCTGGCAGAACAGGTTATGTGTCATAAAGATATGCACTAATTACACACAGCTGAGCATCAGTCTTTCATCTCAGTATTGACACAGTGTCTTTTAGTTGTTTTTTTAACTTCCAGTTTTCAGTACAAAGATGAACAAGTGAGGATTACTCTTCAACTAGTGACTTCATCTCATTGTTCCTTTAGCTGCAGGAGTTTTTATGAGTTTGTACATTTCCAGTGGCTGAGTAAGCAGCTCGAGTGTCCTCTCTCTTTCTGTCATCTCTCTTTTCACTCATTCTCTCATTTCACTGATGATAGGATTTCGTCGTCATGCTTGTCCACCATCTGGCCACCATAATCCTCATCACGTTCTCCTATGCCAACAACATGCTAAGAGCTGGCACTTTGGTCATGTGTGTGCACGATGCATCCGACATCTTCCTCGAGGTAAAGAATTCAGTGATTTAAACGTTTTTTTTTAGTTGATCCAAGAAGCAGACTTGAGGGGGCTTCTGGGTTTGATTCAGCAAAGCCACACATTGTTGTACAAAATATAGGTAAACACAGCTGGGAACATATGTGCATGGAAATAATCCTACTGTGCTGTGAGCTACTTCTGCCACTGGTATGACAAAAAAAAAGGCTCATACTGACATGAGAGTGATAAGATAACACTGAGGTATTGGTTTCATATTTTATCACTGTGAATCATTAATGCCTTATTTATTTTCCAAGGCAGCCAAGCTGGCCAACTATGCCAAGTACCAGAGGCTATGTGATGGCCTGTTTGTGGTGTTCAGCATAAGCTTTTTCATCACTCGACTTGTCATCTATCCTTTCTGGTGAGAAAAACAAGAGTTTCTTTACATATCAGATGACATACTTATGTCAATTTCTCACATGTTTAACTATTTGAAGCCATTTCACAAAAATTAATTTCTTAATCTCTTTGAATTTGTTAAAAAAAAGTAAAAAGTTTATTGTTCTTCAACCATTTTTATTGCAGTCATAATGAAAGGTTTGAAAGGTTACTCTTTAAATTTTACAATCAAATTATAAGAGTATGCTTGGGCTGATGTATCAATAGTATCTAATAGCATATTTCCCACCATATGCAATATTTTGCATAATGATATATACAATTTATTTTTTAGGCGAGTTTGTCCCTCATTTCACAGCTTTGCTTACACATTGTACCTGGGCATCACTTGTGACAACTAAAACTTTGAACTGCTGTTTGGTGGAAGCATCCCTTATACCTGAAACATAAAATACAATGATATAATTATATATTAAAAAAAAAACAAACAAAAGACAACCATATTTTATATATAAAAAAACCTCCCCTCTTCAAGAAAAGAAATCAAGTAATCTCTGTATGTGTGTATTTGTTGTAGGATTGTTTACAGTGTTCTGTTTGAGAGCTGGGAGATTGTTGGGCCATACCAGGCCTGGTGGCTGTTCAATGGGTTGCTGCTGGTCCTGCAGACTCTTCACATTATCTGGTTCTACCTCATTGCTCGCATTGCTATCAAAGCAATATTCAAGGGAAAGGTTAGTCTGGTAATCTTTTGCGTCTAGTACAATTTTTAGCCACAGTGGCTCTAGGGCATTGTCTGTCTTTACTTTGGTCCAGACCAGACTGAAATATCTTAACAACTACTGAATAGATGAAATAGTGAAATAGTTTAGCAACAATTGAATGAACTGTAGTGAAATGTGATACAGTTAACCATAGTACCCCAGAGGTTTACTTTGGTGATCTCTTAAGTTTTCAGCAAGTACAATCTGCACCTCAAAACTTTTACTTATCCAGTAAAATATCCCCATGTTTGCTAGATAGTTTTGTGGAGAAATTCATGGCTACCCTTGATGATGACCTGGCATTTCCTCAACGGCTACCAGCAGGTTGACATTTGTGGTTTTGAGTAACATGCCTTGGATTGCCTTCTAATTTAGTATAGACTTTCATGTCGCCCCTTAGGATGAATAATAATAACTTAACCAACAGTAGCGCTAACACACTACATTAAGATGGTGTCAACATTACTTGCATCAGTATTTTCCATGTTAGCATGTTAGCACACTGACAGCCTCACAGAACTGCTAATGTGACTGTAGACTTTCCCCAGGTTTTAAGTAATTAGTAAAGCTGTCATGTGGATTCATTTTACAGGTGTCAAAAGACGACCGCAGTGACATTGAGAGCACCTCAGATGAGGAGATTTGTTCCAGTGGCAGTAAAAATCCCAGTCAGACCCTAAACACAAAGGACCGCAGTCACACTGGTAACTTTAATGGAGAAACTCATGACCACTGAGTACCATGGGGAGGATGCTGACTTCCAGCGTGGCTTTCATTCACCTCCTGCGAGCCTGTGAGACCTGCCTCATCACTTGACCTCCTGAAAAGACATTAACTTTTTTTTTTTTTCGCTGAGTTGTTCAAACGGAGAGAGGACTGGACACAGGGCAACTCCATGTGTGGAATACAGACTAAGCACTGTGCCTCTGTGGTGTCAGGTTTACACTGTGTGAGGTTTACTCCTGCCCTTTGCTTACAGAAGTAGATAGAGAAATGTGTGTGGTCTATCTGCAGCTCGCTGTGTGTGTGTGTGTGTGTGTGTGCGTGTGTGTGTGTGTGTGTGTTATCTCAAAGTTAGAAATTGCAGCAAGTGCCTTTCAGTGCATATCTACACCGCTTGTGTCAAAACTCATTTTATACACAAAGGTTTTATCAGTGAATTTGGTCATATATTTTACAGCTGTACGACAAATCACTGCATCTGCCTTAGCTGAATATACTGCTTACAAATTCCAAATGCCTAATGTCTCTCTTTAAAATGCCAAAGTTTTCTTAATAAAACATAATTGCATCAAATCCAGTGATATATGTGGACCTTTTTATATTATAGTGAATATGACTGTATAATGAGTAGGGTTGCAATTGACAATCATGTTTATTATTGATTAATCCTCAATTAATCATTTGGGCTATGATATCAGAACAGCAATCACAAAGTCCTTAAGGTGAATATATCATATTGCTTGTTTGGTCCAACCAACAGTCCAAAGCCTAAAGATATTTTATTTACTTTCACCTAAGACAGAAAAATAAAAAACTAATTCTCACTCCCGAGTGCATCTGTTCAAATGACAATAACAGGGCAGCACTCAGGACAGTATGCGATCCTGGAGCAGTCTGTGAGATGGATGGACTAACCCGCCTTCAGAATCTCACTTTGTCACTCTCGTACAACATGTTGAAAACCTCCTCACTGAAGTCGTTGTAGCGCAGGCTGGAAGAGTTAGGAACAAAAGCAGTGGTTACACTCTTGTTCAAGAATGCTTTCTTGTACTTGGAAACTTTCTGTAAAAAAAATACTGGCTCACGGTTGTTTATAAATAACTGAACTGAATCATGCTTACTTCAACTCCTGCATGATAGGGCTGTCCTCCATAACTCGGATAAGGGCTGGAACCGAAGCATCAGTCAGAGAGTTGTTTCTCAGTTCCAGGTTCTTCAAAGTCTTACTGGCTCTTACAGCAGCACTCAAGTCCTCAACACAGGCGTCCGTTAGACCGGTCATTTCAACACTATGATGGAGGAGGAGATGGACAGATTTGCATGTAGTGCACACTGCAATGTCTTGATAAAAAAGGTATAAGTAGAGTGTTTGTCAACTCACTCCAGTTCCTCCAACAGACAGTTTGGATGTGCAACAGCAGCCCAAAGATGTTTAACCCCTTGGTCTCCGACTTTATGCATACCTACAATCAGGGACTTAAGTCGAGAGCTCCCACTTGTCAGCAGTGAGCCCAGCTCCTTGAAGACCAGCTGGGTTAACTCACATCGTTTCAGCCTGTATGGTGGAGCAGATTTCACTGACGCTGTTATCTGAATTTCACCAAATATTTGTGAAAGGTGGTACTGTATCACCGAAAAGTCAAAAGAGTTTTAATAATACAGGCGACTCTACCCGAGTTTTTCCAATGGACATCCGGGTTGACTGAGGGCTCGGCAGAGCAGCAGCCCCCCCTCCTGGCCCAAATCATTCACTGACAGATCCAGCTCTGACAGACTGCAGTGCTCTGACATCAAGGACTCCATCAAATGATGACAGCATGCCCCTGTCAGCTCATTATCAGACAGCCTATACAAAGAAATAAAAAATAAATTAAAAGTCACACGTAGCAGAAAGATTTAAGTCCCAGCAGAATGCCAGCATCCCATACACTGTTTAAGAGAGACTTGCACTTCAACCAACTGGTCTGTCTGGCATGTCACTGTTCGGGTGGATTACTGGTCTGTAATGAGCTATCATATTTGACAGATTTCTGATAAAATGCATTTTATAATATTTTTTTCTAAGCAAATTGATTCTACACACACGCAAACATACCCACAAATAATCTTCATTTTCAAAAAGTCTTGGATATTCAGAAAAAGAAAATGTAAAAACCATCCAGATTTTAAGATAATGAGAACCTGAGAGGCTGAAATGTGGTAATAGTACAAAAATATAGTTTTTGGCCTGTCACTAAAAGAGCTTTTGAATATACTGTATTTTTTTTCTTTTGTAAGTCAAGCAGAACATCAAAGGAAAGGCTCTGACTGAACTTTTATCATCTTGAAACACAGACTTACTTGAGGCTTTGCAGTTTACAAAGTGGGTGTTGCAAGGCCTTGCACAAAGCCTCCATTCCAGTGTCACCAATTGTGTTTCGTGCCAGTTCCACTTCTCTCAGCTCTGAATTGCCAGAGCACAAAGCTGCAGATAAAGCCTCCATGGATGCTGCAGTCAACCCGCAGCTTAGTAGCCTTTTAATAAACAAAATAAAGTCATTTTTTTTTAAACCTTCAAGTCAATTATTAAAACATAAATAGACAGCGCTGGCAAAATACAAGTTTTTTTTATTATAATACCACACTTTTGCAAATACTTACTGGAGCTGCTGTAGTTTGCATTGAGGACTATGGAGTGCTTTGCACAGTTTCACCAAACCCTGGTCCCCGATCTCATTAAAACTTATATCAAACACACACAGCTGAGAGGCGCTTGAGGTCAGCACAAACACCAGATCTTCACAGCTTGCCTCAGTCAGTCTGCATACTCGAAGACTAGGTAAATAAAAAAAAACACAATATCAAGAATGTATTAATTGAACTGATTGATTTTTTTGCCTTTGAAAAATGGCTGTTAGCGTAAAGGCAAAGTTAAAAGAGTAAATCTCACTTTAAGTTGTGCAGTTTGCAGTCTCTGAGTCCAGCACAGAGAATCTTACACTTTTCGTCTCCGAGGCGGGTACCCTTAAGATCCAGCTCCTTAGTGAGTCCTCTGCTGACAGCTGAAGCCAGGTGAGGGACAGCACCTGCACTCAGGGAGCTGTCTGACAAGCTATGGACACAAAAGCCACATTTACACACGACGGTACAGTTAACACCTGCCTTGACATATGAAATTTCACCATGACTTACAGTATCTTATGTGATAAGCTCATTGCTGGAGCCAGGACTTCTGCTTGTTCCTCTGTCAAATTCCTTGTTCTGTACAGATTCAACAGCTTCATCTCACCCAGGCATGTGATGACATAGTTCAGAGCAACACAGTCCTGGAGGCTCAGGTCACCATAGCTGATGCCTGTTCGTGCTGACGCGGTGATGATCTCTTTCACCAAACTCTTATTTTGAGCTTGATGAAGCAGATGGAAGCAACGCATGTGCCTGTCTTTGTAAAATCCCTTCAGTGTTTCCTCTGAGCTGCTTTTAAACCAACTTTTGAAATCCATGATCTGATCTGGGTTGAACTCCCCCAGCAGGGTCTCCAGCGGCCTGCGCTGAATTGGCTCTGAAAGCCCTGACAAGAAGAGATCCGGAAATTTTGCATGAACTTTGTGCTCTTTCAACATCTTCTCCACTCCCTCAGATGTTGACTTGTTCAAAAAGAAAGACACGGCCAAGATGAACTCCTGCATCAGCTGGGAGGTGAAAGAGAAAACGCATGCGTCCGAATCCAGGTCACCATCTACTTGCAAGAAAACACCAACTGAGGCAAGAAATCGCTGAAAACCAAAGGAATCAAGTTCCTCTTTGGTGCAGCTTGAATGCTGGTCAAGAGAGCAGTGTGAAGCCATCCTGCCGAGGGCCAGCACTAGTTCTCTGTTGCAGGCCTCGCTCAGCGAGAGCGCCTGAATCAGGTGAACCAGGATATCTACGCACATCTGAGATAATGTTTCAGGAAGTTTTGCTCCAGCATCCATCAGAGTCTTGTAAATAGAACAAACTGTCCAACAAAATCTAGGAGAAGTGCAGAAATCATAAAAACCTAGAGTCCTTTCCATGTGTATTAGTGCTTTACTGGCAGCAGCTGGGTCAGTAAAGAACCCATTGAAGTAAGCCTCTCTCTGGGGCTTCAGAAACCCCAACACTTCCACCCGGGCGCCACTCAGAAACTTCGGGCACCCCATCGGCCTGGTTGCCACCACAAAGGCAGCCCCTTTCAGCAGTGACCCGTGAAGCAGACTGGCTATCAAACAGGACACTGAGACTGCCTGGCTGGGGTCAGAGCAGAGGGTGTGGACTGAGGGGTCCAGGTTACGTTTGAATTGATCCAGATCATCGAAAACAAACAGCACATTCTCAGGCTTCTGCAGAACTAGGGGCATGGACTCAGGGGGCATATGGCCGTGATGGTGTTGCATTAATGCCTCCAATGACAGCACACCTTCGAGAGAATTTATCTCCCTCAGCCGGAAATAGAAGACAAAAGAAAAGTTTTGCAGGTGTTCACCTTTGGCCCAATCCACAACTAGCTTCTCCAGCGCAGTGGTTTTACCCGAGCCTTCTGGACCCATCAGCATCACACTTCTGATTTCGCCAGACAGAGCGGTGTGGATGGCATGATCAAGGGAGGACAAGTTGTCGTCTGCATTTCCGCCTGTCCACTGAGCTTGGCGGGTCAGCTGGGATATGTACCCACTGTTGTTTATCACACTGACAGGCAGCTCTCCACCAAGGAGTGTTGACATGCCCATTGGCTTCAGGATATGAGTCAGCACAGTATGTTTGTCCATTGTGTGAGTCCCTGTTGAGAATGTGAACACATAAAATACAATTCACAGTTATGAAGACGTGACTCTCAGTGTGACTGCATGCAGGGCACATGTCATTCATGTCTGCTAGATTACAGTGTAATAAACTGCCCCCTCCCTCCTCTGAAAGCTGTCTCCTCACATGTCTGGACCACACAGAACAATGCACATGGTCATTTTTCAAAACACCTCAGAGGAAAGCACAGTTACCTTAGACGCCGTGTTGCTGGAAAACAATGCAAATGAGCCGTGTCGTGAAGAAAAGCATATCCTTAGATAGCAAACAGATTTCTGTTTTAATGGGTGAGGACACGCCCCACGCCCATGGGATTACAACACAACTTTTTTTTTTTCCGCCGTTTAAACCACGAGTGGCTCAACACAGGAAGCAGCGTTTGGTTTTAAGCCCCGAGATGTGTCTTACAGGTACAAGTGAACTGGAAGTCACTTGGTATTAAAGCAAAACATAACAAAACACAACACAGTTTCAGCATTGATCTTGATCATCTGATCAAGCCAGTACAGGATCATCCCAGCAAACAGGAAACCACATGAGAACGTCCCCATGAGGTTACCTGGGGTGCTTAGGTGAGCACATTTATAGGGTAATTCAATCATAATATACCCATTATCTATACTTTGTGGTGGTAATACGTCAATGCTTTTTCTTAAGTAGCTTTTTGTGTACTACTGTAAGTCTGAATTAAAATGTAGTAAACCTGTCTATCAAATAGTGAATCAGAGTGACTGATGATAACTTCTCCGAATGAAAATAATATCTCAAAATACAAAATATAATTTTTTTTTTTTTTTTAAGTTTCATGGGTCAGAGGTCAGTGAAATGTTGCCAGGTACATCTTCTTCAAGGTAAACCAAGCTGCAGTTTCTCTCAGTGAGCACTGGATAGCAGCAGTATACCTTCTTTTGCAGAGCCCTGGCTGAGTCTGGTCTGCTGTGGTTTACTCTATCTTTACTGCAACTGTATTGTATAAGTCTAATTTATGCAAAAAGTAAGAGAACTGCAGTATTTCAGGATACAAATTCTTGTTTTAAATTGAATATTAAATTCTTCTTCTTTTCAGACATAATACAGACTGAAAGGCAAACTGTGGCGACCGGAGCAGGGAGTTGGCAAGTTAGTTGAAAGTTAGCAGTATAACTGTGAATGTAAGGTGCAATGCATTTGCACTTTAGGCTGTTTGTCAGTAAATAAATGCTACTACTCGCCAAGACCCAAGTTCCTGCGTCTTCATTGCGCTTCCCAACTGCAGCGCCGATGAGCCATGAAAGGTTAACAACACTGAGGCAGGTAAAATGCAGGATTCTGCGTTGTCACTGCACTGGAGTGTGTCATTGTTGGTTAAAAGTTAATATTTTGAATATTTTATTATTATGGTCTCCTCTACATTGCACATTTGATATATTTAGTGTCAGGCCAAAGGAATAATCCGAGAACTTGTTTAGACAGGAAGAGAAAGGTGAAGATGTCCAGGCAGAGAGCAGCAAGATGCAGGGGAGAAACTTACAGTACAGGAACGACAGGCGGCACAACAGGCCCTAAATTTAAGGGTGTTGGCTGTGTTTGCCTATCTGTAAAAGTCAAAACATGCCATTGGTCAACACCAACAATGCAAGTATCATCCATTAGCATCCATTCTCTAGTTTTTGGGGGTTGCTTTTTCGAGCTCACATCAGCAGCCGTGGCCAAAGTTTGCAGTATGTTTTGATGGGGATGCAGAGAGAATAACAAAATGTACTGAATTCAGTATCTATTTAATTATTACCCAATTCAAACGATACAAATGATTCTGTAGCTGACTGCATCTTTATGTTTAATACAGAAAATGGTAAATAATGTCACATCAGTTACAAAGATGAGGGAAATAAACAATTAAAACACACACATCTGGCTCATGGGTGCAGTAGGCTAATTGTAGGTTACAAGGAGATTAAGGTAAAGGTAGAGTTATGTGGCCACAGGGATCCAGCAGTTCAGAGTACTGCAGAGTGTTTTCTGCCTTAGTTGTATGATCTGTCGTGAGTCTCCACTGTCTTGATGAGAACAGGACCGGACCTTCTCTGCTGGTGGTTTTTAATGGCTGTTGGAAAAAAGACAGTAAAAAAGTTCAACACACACAAAAAGGGGCAGGAAGTCATTCTAATCCCAGCGATAGTGGTAATTACTGTGTCCTTTTAAATACAGCACTTACTTTTGGTGGGCACTGTTTGGATGTTGAGAATAGAGTCCTGTCCAAGTCTGTTAGTGAGAAAGCATGAAATGCACTGTAAACACTGATGTACCAGCAAAGTGAGCAGTGGTTAGAGGTTAAGTCCAGGGATTTCACTTCAAAGTGTTTTCAGGTTGTGGACAGTATAACTGCTGCAAGGTGAATGAAGCCTTTTATGACTCCAGAGGGGGGCTGCCTCATCACAAAAGGCTGCTGGTCCCATAGAAAAGTTCAGGGAATGTCAAGCTGAAGTTGCACTTTTAGGGTGGTGGGGCTGTTAACCATACTTAAGACTCGCCAGAACAGCCAATTAGTCCTCAACCTTGAAGTCTTTTCTCTTGTAAAACTAATAAAAATTTAGTTTTGAAATATAGATGAAGCATTAATCTCATCTTTGTGTTGTTTGTCTACATTTTTTTTATAGTGTGAAGTGTTGCTCACTGTTTCCCCCTGTCGCCACTGGGGAAAAACACCCACTAAAACAGCATTTTTTTAACCAATTGTTAGGTAACAGTGGGTGTTTTCATACCTGACAATAGTGACTTATGTTAAACACAGAAACATGTTAACTAGGTACAGACTGACACAGTTCACACAGCCTGGCTATAGAAAGATATAAGAAAACATGAACATATGAACACTTAACATATGCATACAGAAAAAATTACATTTTGTTATGTTCAGTAGTGTTTTTTTTTATGTTTTCTTTTTGTATTTTTTCCTTAACAGTGTTCTCATGTGTCTCTAGTAAGTAATGTTAGACCTCATATAGTGCTTCCACAATACCGTCATTTGAATTTGACTTTGTTTTCAGTCTCTGACCTCAGGGGGCAGTAGTGAGCTGAGTATGCTTCACTAGACAAGTGATACAAAAGGTGACATTTTTTGCTTTAGTCTGAAAATGAAAAAGAAATCTGGAGGTGTGCAGTAAAAAAAAAAAGTGAGTGAGCTTTTTTTTAAGCTGTTTTCAATAAAATCCTATATTAGCATGTAATCAGTGAGTCTTGATTACCTTTCCTCCTCTCCCTCCAGCAGCTTCCTATAGGTGGAGATCTCTATGTCCAGGGCCAGCTTGACATTCATGAGCTCCTGGTACTCTCTCAGCTGGCGGGCCATGTCCTGTTTGGCCCTCTGCAGAGCCAGCTCCAGGTCCCTGATGCGAAGCTTGGCATCCTGCACGGCTGCCTCCCCGCGCTCCTCCGCTTCAGCCACCTGGGCCTCCAGATTGGTACGCTGAAACAAACAGAGGTGCAGGGGTAGATGGTGTGAGCATTCAACAACATCTGAGCCTGTCAATCACAGCCTTCAAATATAACTGGAAATTCTTGTATAGACTCCACTGTAAGATTGTCATGTCCCTTTGTTTATGTGGCTTGTGTTAACACCTAGACCAAAACAATTAGAGGTTCCCAGACAACCAGGCTGTTTCATAATAATTAGGAGTTATTGTCTAGTGGCATGCCAGCGTGACACACAAACCACTACACAACATAACTGGATGGTTTATTGTTTGGCTGTGTTCCTAGTTTCCTTCCACAATCATTTGTAACCAATAAATACACCACTTTGACTTTGTCTTAAAAGTCTGTGAACAGCAATAAAGTTTGTTTTACTTAAGATGTCTCTGATTTGAGGAGTATTAAGCTTGAAAAGTGTTGTTTTTGTTTTATGTAATGTAGTCACTTTTTGAATTTTTTTCCCCTGATTTGCAGCACCTGTTAGTGACATAAATCTTAAGGAAGTAAACCTGTCACTCACCTGTGCCTTTACAGCCTGGATTTCATTCTGCAGGCGGCTGATCATTCGGTTGAGCTCAGATATTTCTCCCTTGGCGGTACGCAGCTCATTTCCATACTGGTCAGCCTCAGCGCTCATCTGGTCAAACTGGTACCGGCAGAGATCCAACAAAGGAGCAAAAATGTCAGATCAGTAATTTATCACATTTGACAAGATTGGTTCTTGTCAAAAAAACAGGATGATCCACTAATTTTATGAGCTTTAGTTAACTGTTGACCCCTTTTCTACTTCTAGTTTTAAAGAGGGACTTGTTTTACCACAAATTATATTCCAACAACAGCAACGTGTAATTATTCTTCTTTGATCCAGGGTCATGTATTTTAGTTCTTCACCTTGTTCTTGTACCAGCTTTCAGCTTCCTCGCGGCTGCGAGCAGCAATGTCCTCATACTGAGCCTTAACTTCAGCCACAATCTGATCCATGTTCAGTCCACGGGAGTTGTCCATCTGCACCACCACAGAGGTCTCCTTCAGGCTCTCCTGCAGCTCACGCACCTCCTTTTATAAAACAATAGATACAGCAAAAGTGAGAGGACATAACCCAGACTACAACACAATCTCACACACTGTATATATTTTCCTTGATTTAATATCTTTGAAATTTTTGAGAGGATTTTCAGTGAATGGTTGTGTACCGCGTCATACAGAGCCTTGAGGAACTTGAACTCATCAGAGAGAGCAGACAGGTTGTCGTCCAGATTCACCTTGGACAGATAACCTGCATCTACATCCTGAAGTCAGTCAGTAAAAAAAAAAACAAAAAAACCAAAAAATTTTCTCAGTACATAGCATTTTGTATTTGACAGTTACATTTTATGTAACTGGGCCTAATGAGTCTTTGAACATAACATTCTTTAGTGTTACACAGGCACACACTTAGAATAGCCTGCATACTGTACCTTTTTAAGCACGACAAACTCATTCTCCACCTCATTCCTCTTGTTGATTTCTTGCTCATACCTGAAAACAAACAGAAATAACAGATTACCAATGCAGATCTTATCAGTACATGCTTATCATATATCTCATGCTCAACCCTAGTTTACAGACTTACTACAGCATTGATTCAGTCCTGCACAAAAAAATGTCTTACTTTGTCTTGTAGTCATTGACATTTTTGTGCATGACATGGTTCTCCATGTCAAGCCTCTGTTTGTCATTGTTGAGAAACTCCAGCTGTCTTTGCAGGTTGGCGATGTAGGACTTCAGCATGGGTTCGATGTTAGAGGGGGCAGCAGTCTGTTCCTGCAGCAGCTTCCATTTGGTCTCCAGCATTTTGTTCTGCTGTTCCAGGAATCTTACCTGTGACACAAGGAGGAAGTACCCACAAAATAAAACTAATTCTAACGTCTGTGAGGTCAAAGGCCAATAGACATTATTTCAAAAGTCAGTAGTGCATCTGAATGATTTAAATCTAACACTCAACATTCATCAGCAGAGGTTAAGTGGAGTTTCCTCTTACCTTATCAATGAATGAGACAAAGCGGTTGTTGAGAGTCTTGATCTGCTCTTTCTCCTGGGTGCGGACAGCTTGGACGGTGGGGTCAATGTCAATCTTCAGAGGGGTGAGCAGGCTCCTGTTGATGGTCACAGGTGTAATCTGGTTCCCAGTCCCACTGCTGATTTTGGGGATGGAGTAGGATCCCATGGACAAGCTGCTGAAGCCCCCTGATGACATATGCAGTCCTTGGCGGCTGACGCGCTTGCTCCTCAGACTCATGGTGGTGCTGTGTGGAGATCTCTGGAGCTGGAGAGGATGGAGAGGTCTGGCGGTGGTTAAGCCCTGTTGTGCATCTCTTATCTTTTGGGTGTCACTTTATAGGCAGGACTGGGTGTGGTGTGATAGTGAAGTTATGTGGCTCCCCAATGTGGGTAAACCAGTCTGACGCATGCCACCTGTTCTCCCACCTACCCCCGACTGCAAAGGCTGCATTGTTCCTCGTTGTTACGCTGGAATCCAGGCCTGTTTCGTGGCTTCGGGCATGCTGCATTTGAACAATTCATTAAATGATCTTCCAGAGGTAAACTCTGGGTCTACGCAAAATTAGACAGACAAGTCAGTGGTGCGATCCAAGAAGTCATCAAGTCTTTATTGGTATTACAGTATTGCGCAGGTGGAATCACAATAAGAGTTTGTATTGGCTTTATGCCACAATGAGATTTCAGTGTAGTGTACAGTAGCATTGGATGAGCTGTGAAGGAAGCAGTTTAAAAAAAAAAAAAACAGGCCACAGTAGCTGTAAATACTGTATGAGTTTAAAGTTAACTACAGGATTATCACAAGTCCTCCATGAAAAACAAAATACTGTATATAGATTACCTAAAAATGTGGCCAAACATTATTAAATCATGTATAATGCACTGGCTATGGCTTATTATTTATCACAGATCTATCATTGAACTTAAATTAAAATTACTAAAATTAATTAATTAGAATTAGTTAAGTGTGTGACATGTTGGAGGTTTTGAATCTTTAAAATGGTTAAGATCAGAGAGAAAAGTAGACTTCAGAGTCAAAAATGTTTCCTCAGACATAATATTATACTTAAGATATATTCAGTTCAGTTCTGTTTAATGCAGTGGCATTATCTGTTGATGATGAAAGCTGCCTGGAAAAAATAAAACTGGTCTGTCCTCTCAGTCTTTGTTTTCTTTTCACAATTCAACTCACTCCCTCCTCAGACTGATTGTCCAATCATCGCCTTGCCTTAAGAAAACAGCTAGAGAGAAACAAGTTTCTCATACAAGTGTCAAGTGTAGATTTATTCTAGAGGTTTGCCATGGCTGTGTTCATCTGACACTGTGCCATCCACACAACATCAACGCATAACTGGAGGTAGGTAAAGTGTTGTGAATATTTAAAGAAACAACAAATCATTTTTGAAAAGTATTTTACACAATTTTCAATGCCTCTTTTTTTTTTCTCGTCAGGCATGAAGATCGCTTCATTCAACGTACGGAGGTTTGGACTGGCAAAAGTCTCGGATCCACATGTCCTATCAATCCTGGTTAAGGTAAAACATGTCTTATTGGCATTGTTCAAGCACAGTGAAGCAACTCTCAGTTGCTTATCAGGCAGCCTTGGTTTAAAACAGTACACATTTAAGGATCAATAATAATTAAGGGTTTAGTTTTGGGACGCAGCCAAGGAGAGACTGTGGGGTTGTATAAGGAACAAGGAACAAGTGTCAGTGTGTGAAAATGAAAATAATGCCCATACATTCCCCTGTCACAACTTCAAATGGGGGAAAAAAAGCCTGATTGGCATGTAGCATATTACTCAAGAGGTTGAGATGCATCTCAACTTCACACTTTTAGTCGCTATCAGGAGCTTTTGTTTTTTTTATAGATTGTGTCTCGATACGACATTATATTGATTCTGGAGGTGGTGGATGTGAGCGGAGAGTCTGTTGAACTGTTGGTGAAAGAACTCAACAGGTGAGTTTACATTTTTCATTTCTGAATCAAGCAAATACTGTTGATGTTGGTTTTTACTGGGCAGTATGTATGCTTACTTTTACTATCCTATACATCTCAGGGTCAACACAACCCATCACTATGTTCTGCAGATCAGCAGCCGCCTGGGAAGGAACAGATACAAGGAGCAATTTCTGTTTCTCTACAGGTGAGATCAAATCATTTTGCTTCCTTAATGTAACCACTGGACGGTTGCACTAAAAGACGTTTTGTCCTGCCCCAAGGGATGATGTGATCCGCTTGATTGACTCCTATCAATATGAAGACAACCAGGTGAATGATGTGGATGCTTTTGCCCGAGAGCCGTATATTCTCCACTTCAAACCACACAACACAGGTCAGTCTCAGCATATAACTGAAACTTAAGGAGCAACAGGAAGCTACTATATCATCAGCATCAGCGTGTTTGTCGATTGTATCTGTTGGCATGGTGTCTATGGTATGTCTGAGTCATGTCTATATATACAAACTTGTTTGTTTTTCCAAAGTGATTGAGTCAGATTTAGTTTTACATGTGAATACAAACAGGCAGCAGGTTTATCAAGTTCAGTCAGTCAACATCTTGCGTGTGCATCCACACATCTTTTAATCATGTCATGATTGGGCATGTTATTGTAGATGAGCATGTAGGGTTTTACTAAACTGTTTTTGTCTCCAGTGCTGAAGGATTTGGTGTTGATCCCGGTCCACACCAGACCATCGGACTCAGAGAAAGAGCTGGATGAGCTGTACGAGGTCTTCCTGGTGGTCAAAGACAAATGGAAAACTGATGTGAGCTACATCATCCTTCTGCAATATTTTAGTATTCATTGCTCCACCTTCAAGTAGTGCAATTTTGAATTCAAGTTACACACTACAACTAGATTTATAATCACATATACTTTTATTCTACACTCTTATATCAGAGGATCACACCAATTATATGGCCTATGTATAATCATTGAACAATGTTGTAATGCAACCACTTTGGATATTCTTATAGCTACAGGAGATTATATTAGTGCTGAATAGCTGTTGTTGATGTCCTCTAGAACATAATGATCCTGGGGGACTTCAATGCAGATGGTGCGTATGTCACACAGAAACAGATGAAGGAGATCCGTATTCGCAGTGACAAGAATTTCCACTGGCTGATTGGTGATGACGTTGACACAACTGCAAATACATCAAATGATCACACCTACGACAGGCATGTGTACATTAGTATACTTTCAAGAAAAGATTTTTTGTGGGAAAGCAGTGAAGGATTATTTCTGACAGGAAAAAAAAGTACTTATTGTCATTGCATATTGTTTCATGGCATGAACTGAATATTTCTCTAACAGGATTGTTGTGTATGGAGATGACATGCTGGAAGCCATTGTGCCAAACTCAGCCAAGCCATTCAATTTCCACACAGAGTTTGGTATGACAGAAGAAATGGTAAGTTAGTTACAAATGCACTGTATTTATGCACCTTGATAGGTTTTTCACTGCCCTGTTTTGTGGTAATATTGCTCATTGAGTGTATGCAACCTCCCGCAGGCTCTGAGAGTGAGCGATCACTACCCTGTTGAGGTAGAATTACGTAGCACTACTCCTTCCCGGATGGCAAAGAGCAACCAAAGATGTAACAATGTTGATACTCAACAAGCATCTGTTAACACAACTGTCACAGGTATGAAGCAAAACTGTAATTTACTCTATCCTGTCACATAGTTGAACTACTTGTAATTGACGTGAAGGTTGACATTTACAGTGCTGTCTCTGTGAGAGGCAGGGTTAGAAATAAAGAGGGAATGCTTGGAATTTGAGGGTGTTTCTTGTAAATCAGTTTAAAGATTAAAAGCACATTCTTTAAAGATGGGACTTTCCACTTTTGTGATCAATCACATGATAACTCAACTTTGGATCGTAGGGCTTTAAAGTTAAGTGTACATTCTGTATTTTTCATATCTAAAAATGCTGTTGTCCGAGTCCAAAACTTATTCTAGATAGCAAAATTCTTTTGGAGGTAAGATGTCACTTCCACATCTGGACCAATTCTAATGCACACACAGAAAATCTTGATGGATGTCAGCCAACAATGGAGCATGACAGCCGGAATCAGCCCAGATGTGGAAGTTTATGGGCCAGAGCTGGGCCAAGGACCGAAGTGTGTATTTGGGCCAGAAGATTTTACCAGAAAAATCTTGCTATCTTCTGTCCCACAAAACATAAACAAGTAACTGCTGTACACATTTAATCAAAGTTGAGTTAAGACCACAATCTGACATTATGCATTTGTTTAATCAAATGAAAAATATGACATAAAATGAATTTAAAACAGGAAAACATTATATAAACTTCACAAGAACTAGAAAACTGAGGTAGAAACCAAGTAAAAAGCTGCAGTGACTGTAATCCTGCTAAGCTAGTTATGGCATGAGCCTTAGCCAAAGCTGTTTCGCCATTTTTTCCTGTTTCCTGGAATTGCAAGACACATCTTAATGCTCCAAAGTCTTAGTAACTGAGTTTGGTTTACCGCCCAAACAATATAGCTAAATTTAATCATAATGTAAAAAAAAAAGCAGATGAACACAAATAGTCCACTTAAAGGTAACTAGCCTGGCTACAGTAACTGACTGAGGATTTTTTGTGGTTATCTATCTACATTTATTCACATATGTATTAAATTTAAGTATTAAAATGGCTCATTGACTCAAATGAATAAGAAAGCCAAAAAGGTAGCAAGACTATAATGTGTTTTAAATTTCAGTATCCAAATGTTTTATTAGGTTTTATATAAGATAGTAAGTAATTATTAATCAGAATGAAAGGACATGAGATTAATATTTTACACTTTATGTATCTGTTATGCAGTTTAACTAAGAGGCTTCAAACTTAAAACTCCTTTTCTCAACCTCACCGTTTCTTTAGTAACTGCTCTCTGTCTTTGTAAGGCAATACTTTTGTCTAAAACCTTTAAAAACGCACTGTAGTTTGTATCAATCCCAACTACACAGGCAAGCTGCCTTAATACTCAGAGAGCACCAAATCTAAGGCTGAAAATAATCTCCAGCTAATACACTACTTACTCCTTCTTCAGGGAAGTTTGATGACAGCTGCAGTGTCCATCTGTTTTAGGAGAATACTTAGTCTTTCAAAAAATGAAAAAGTACATATTCATGACCAAGTGGTAAAGCATTGATAGACAAACTAATACCCTGAACCCAGGATACCCAGATTCTTTAAGAAAGAATCTGTCTACTGACACAAGCCCTTTAACCTTTTAAATGATACCGTTTTTCTGAGCATTCCTAACCCAAACATGGAGGAACTAATGCATCATTGGCCACACCATGGCATAAATGGTGCTCTTATTGCTAAATATTCAAGAAAAAAATTGGTAACATGCAACAAATCTGAATTGTTATTGCAACACTGTTTCCCCTTTAGAACCCTGTTTAATTAGAACTACTTAACTTTGTTTAATTAAAAATATATATATTTGAGAGAAACTTCTTATGTGACAGTTATTAGATAATGTGTCTGTTAAATTACTAATTACACATTTTTTGTGTGTGTTTTTCTACTCCCAGAGAGTTTACAGATAGATGTGCTGAAACTGCAGAAGGAAAACCTCTTGCTGGTGCGAGAAAAACTTCAACTTCAGATCTCCTTATTAAAACAGCGACTTGCCAAATTGGAACTGAAAGAATGACTAGTAGATATCAAACGCTTCTGATTTTACTAAGCTGTTTTTGTTTTTCATCCAAGGGTGTAGGTTTGGACTCAATGTTGGAAGGACTTTACAACCCTGCCACCCCTCAAAAACAAAGAGGACTTTTTAATGCCTGTCCACCAAATGTTATATTAAACATATGGGATCTTTATTTACATTAACAAATGTATTTACATTTACTGTAAATAAAACTTTGCACAGTAAATGATCAAAGACTAAAACTAGGAAATTATGTGTTATAGTAATTTACAATTTACATCAGATTAGGTGGACTATGGTTACATTACATGTAAATTGTTAGTTTACAATTAATCCATAATATCATATGTTTAGTTACACTATCATTTCAAAACCTCACCTGAAGCCCTGAAGGTCCAGCTGCTTCTCCTTCAACCTGCCCTGCTGCATTTTTATTTGATTTCTGAGTTTCCAATGTGTAATTATGTGATACATTTATGAATAAGAGACATACAAATATATGGTTAAACTTGTGGTTCTGTTCATTTTTAAGGGAAAGTTTACATTTTGAGTGAATAGGATCTTATTAAACCAACTTGCTCGGATGTAAGATTTTTTTTCAAAGGGAACTTGTGACTAAATATGTTGAATTTCAAAGGTTATATTTGCTGAAAATCCTATGATTAACTTTAATTTTGAGATGTCCCTATAAATCATAATTAGGACCTCACCTTAAACCCTGAAGGTGCAACCTTTCACTCAGCTTGCTCTACTTCTGTGATCTGCTGCTGTGTTTCCTGCATACAAAATACATCATTAATGGTGACATTTCATGGGATTTCTAGACAGAAATTCAACTCATATTTTGATATATCCACCCATTTTATGTTATTTCCTGCTAGCAACCCGAACGCTAGCCTACAGATGACAGAAGCCAGGCTTAGCTCGCTCGCTCACCTATTTAGCCAACATCAGCTGTCATCACTTTCCTCACTGGAAAGGCTGATGACGTTAGGTAGCCAACAGGTTTTCATTTAAATCATTGTTACTGCTGGCTGGTTAGTCTACTTCCAGTTACTTACGCTCTGGAAGGTCACAAGGCCTCTAAGGTGTCTCTATTTGGTGGAATGATTAGCATGGACAACATTAAGTCATGTGTGGTGTGCAGGCCAGACAATAGAGGGATGGGAGCATGGATGTATTATAAGAAGGTCTTACAATACATCCATGGAAGGGAGTCATCTGAAATACTACATTTTCACCCATGCCTTAGGCCTGGACTGACAGCACTTACAGCTTGGTCAAGTTTTCTCTTCTGTGGTCGACTTGCGGCAATCACTGTAAAACAGCTCGAAGGAACTGTTTGAAGCATAGACAGTCTACAATAATAACTCTGTATATAATATATGTAATAGAAATATGCACATCTAATCAATATGAAGTTTGATATAGTACTCCACTTTGAAGCTAGCGCAAATCTCGTGAAAGAATGCTTCCGGATTTAAAAGTAAAGGACGGCGTAGGGTTTCATTTCCAATGTTTCTGAATAGAACAGAACAACTGAAATACAATTGTCAACTACTTCAACTATGTGATTTGCAATAAAACCAATTTCTTCCATAAGTAGGTCAAAAGTGTACCTCTAAATACTATAAAAAACTAAAGAGTTTAACCCTAACCCTAACCCTAACCCTATTTGTGGAATTTTGTAAGACGTACCAATTTTGTCAGCTTAAATCTCTTGAACTACCGATTGGGTTAACCCACATTGTTCTGATCCTACAGAAATACTGGAAATGAAACCTATGCCGTTCTTTATTTTGAAATCCGGAAGTACTCCTTGATGACATTTGCGGTAGCTTTAAACTGGCCGACTGTGTTGGTTATACCATGGATGTATTATAAGACCTGGATGACGGATCTAAAAATGGCGCCCGTTCAGTTCAATACAAGTTGCTCGCCTGGCGCATACGCCGAAAAAGTTTCTGGCTTCCGGGTTACTTCCGCGTTATACGGCCCATAGAGACTGCGCAGTAGTGTCACTCCCATCGTGCCTTCGGGCAATGAGAACGAGCAAAAATGTTCTCGATCTGGCGCTGCGCGTTCACGAGTGCTCTGCTAGCGGACTGATGTTTAGCAGACGCATACAGGACCGGCCCGGGGCTTTAAACACGGATTAAAACGGCAACAACATTCAGTCTGAAGCTTCAGAGCCGAAAGTCACATTGGAATCAACATTTTTAAAAATCATAACCAGGCAAAAATATTACGTTTAAATTGTCTTTTAGGCAATTTTAAGATATTGATGCTGCATGTGACAGAAAACTACAACTCATCAGATAAAGTTATTACGTTTACTTTCTGTCATTGAGAAGCAGATTTATACGGCATTTCTTCTTTAAAAAAAAACTGTGCAGGGCTGTAGTGAAGCTTTATGTCCCGTCATTGCTCTTTCTATTTTTCACTGTTCTGTTTCACAGATATTTGATTTGAAAATGAAAAATATATCAAAATGATTTTTTATAAAGATTTAATTTAAATGATGAACGCCACTGAACATTTAGCTACTGTATACTGAGCACACACTGAGGACGTGGGGAGTTAGAGAGACGATGATGAGGACGTCCAGGACGGTTCTTCCCCTCAGGGACAGAGAGGGGGAGCAGGCTGCAGCGGCTCAGGCCCCCGCTGCTGACCCGGAGGACGCTGCATCCAGGCCGGACTCAGTTATAGTTTAACCCGCTGACACAGTGAAGGTCACTCATCTATAAATAATGAGGCGGTGGTTGTGAGCGGATGACAGGCTGGTGACCTGCAGTCAGGATGAGACACTGCTGCTCACACATCACAGAAACTATCACACAGAAGCTCAATGACTTAAATTAAAATACCTGAAGAAACTGTGACGGAGGAAGTTATGAAAAATCATGGCGGCGTCTTCGTGAATCCAGTTATGCGGCGAATATATCGATTAAAAACAGTTACATTCCTGAAAAAAGTGTAAGAAGTGACGAATAAATGCGACAAAAAAAATCACAAAATCAATAAACCGTGATGTGTGTAGAAGAAAACTTGCCTTTGTTTGTTTATTCACTTTTCATTAACTTCTTCTCGTCCTGACGACGCTAGCAGTAACCTAGCAACCATGCTCGTTCCCGAGACACAGCACGACCGCGGATAGAGTGCACGTACACAGTGGTGACGTCACTCAGAGAAAAAAGACTTTTCTGGGCTTTTTTTGAGCTTTGAAAAAACTTTTACAAAGATTAAAACCCCATGGATTAAAAATGTAGAATAGAAAGATATTTGGCTGTGTGCACAGCTGGAGGTGTCCTGTTGAAAGTTTTACAGGCCTCTCTTTTACTATTGCGCTCTATGGGAAAAATGCTTTTTGGGCCGCATTTTTTCGCTGCAATACCACGAGTGGCCACTGGAAAACATTGGCTGCAAGGCTGAGCGGCGGCGCCGTATCCAGGTCTTATAATACATCCATGCGCCTGGCGCATGCGCCGACAAAGTTTCTGGCTTCCGGGTTACTTCCGCGTTATGCGGCCCATAGAGACTGCGCAGTAGTGTCACTCCCATCATGCCTTTGGGCAACGAGAACAAGCGAAAAACGTTCTCGATCTGGCGCTGCGCGTTCACGAGTGCGTTCATTGTGTGTACATTCTCCTAATCTCTGATTTATCAGTCAAAAAACTTTTGCTGAGTGACTCTCAGTGCTGCAAAATGGAGACAACAAACATTTACAAGGTCTTTCACCTGCATTTATTTAGGTTTGTTATTCTGAGTTTACTGTGTGTGCAATCACCACTGGAAGTGATCACATACTCATCAACCTCATATCATTTTACAGGCTTTATATCTGAAATGAATTCAAGATCTAGAGAGCTTGCTGACTGAGAAGAAGAGTGCATTTAGGTGAGGAATCAAGGTGAAGCTGCAGAGGGAGCAGACTCATGCCCACAGCTGGTTCAATCTCTGCTGTGACCTGGGACCAGAATAATGACCAGACTCCTGTCTCTCAGCTTCTAATCACTTATTGTGATACATTTAAATTCTTTAAATCATATGTCTGGTAATTTTCATTGAGTTGTATTGATATAAGACACAGATGGGTAAAACAAGCTGCTGCCACTGCCCCAGATAAAGTGACAGGAGACAAGGAAGTGACGTCCTCACTGATGAGATGACTGACAGACTGAATTTTCATTTTGACCCCTACAGAGTGTAGTGACTTGTAAATGTAAATTTTGTATTTGAATATTGCCACTTTTCAATTTTCATTTTGTATGGTCATAGGACGCCCACATGAGTGTGTGGAAATGAAAATGCTAATTGGATTGCTGCATTTTCTTTTTAATTAAATGGTGTGTACTGTGGGATGTGGGGTCACATGACTGCTGGCCTGAGCAGGACAGGTGTGCTGACTGGGCGGCTCAAACAGGTGTCTTGAGTTTTCTTTGTTCTGTGTCCTGAGCTCATTCTCTGATTGGCCTTCAGCTGAGCTGCTTCCCTCCATCTTTCCACCTTTGTTCCTGAGTGAGTAGTTTATTTCATTATATTTCCTCAAGTCATGTTTATCCTGTTGAACGTCTAATCTCCTTGGTGAGCTGGATGAGTTACTCACTTGAGATTCAAATGTTGGCAGTTGTGTTGTGTTTACTTCACACTCAGACTTTATGACCAAACAGTGAAGTCTTGATTGGTACAAGGTGTCGCTGAAATCCAGGACGACCACAGCTGCTGTTTTCAGTTTGCTGCAGAGGCTTTTCTTTATTTTGAAGGAGGCTCAGTTAGTCTGGAGTTTGTGTTTGTGGGTCACCTGTGGAAAAAAAATCTCACTCATCTTAATATTTTTTAAAAATCGTACGAAAATCAACAGTAGTTGGCAGGTTTCTGGGGCAAGATTAATCAGCTTTAGCAGCAAAAATCCCCAAACACACACACACCAAACAAACCTATACAAATTATATGGTTGTTATGGTTTAATATTTGAGTACATGGTCTTCAAGAAAACGCATGTTTAAATAGTAGGAACCTTGACACAGAGCAATACTTCAGTCCTGTCACTAGAGGTCACCACAGACCTGCAGCTCAGAGAGGAGCTTCCTCCTGTGGGTTCATTGTGTGCACATCCTCCTAAACTTTGATTTATCAGTCAAAAAACTGTTGCTGAGTGACTCTCGGGAAAATGGAGACAACAAACATGTTTACAAGGTCTTTCACTTTCATTTGTTTAGGTTTGTTATTCTGAGTTTACTGTGTGTGCAATCACCACTGGAAGTGATCACATACTCATCAACCTCATATCATTTTACAGGCTTTATATCTGAAATGAATTCAAGATCTTGCTGACTGAGAAGAGGAGTGCATTTAGGTGAGGGATGAAGGTGGAGCTGCAGAGGGAGCAGACTCAGCTGATGGAGATTCACGCCCACAGATAAATTCTTTAAATCATATGACTGGTAATTTCCATTGAGTTGTATTGATATAAGACACAGACCGGTAAAACAAGCTGCTGCCACTGCCCCAGACAGACAAAGTGACAAGAGACAAGGAGGTGACGTCCTCACTGATGAGATGAGACTGTCTGTCAGCATCGTATCACTTATTGTAATACACTTAAAAATCTTTAAATCTCATCTCTGGTCACTTCCTTACAGGGAACAAGCTACAACCACTGCCCCAGTGACAGAAAAATTACAACTGACAAGGAAGTGACGTCCTCACGGATGACCTGCCTCAATGAGAGGACTGAGTGCATTTTCATTTTGACCCCTAAAGAGCGCAGTGACATGTGAATGTAAATGCAATGGCCTGAGGGCTGTTTGTTCATTATGATTAAATACTGTCACTGCAGAGCAGGTTAAGTCTTTGAAAATCATCATTTTAATGTGTTCATAGATGAGTACACACATGAGTATGTGAAAATGAAAATGCAAAATGGAGTACTGCATTTTCTTTTTAAACGATATTTAAAGCATCCTGTGAGAAGTGGGATCACATGACTGCTGGGCTGAGGAGCACAGGTGAGCGAACTGGGCAGCTCACACAGGTGTCTTGAGTTTTCTTTGTTCTGTGTCCTGAGCTCATTCTCCGTTTGTCCTTCAGCTGAGCTGCTCTCACCTTTTGTTCCTGAGTGTGTCGAGTGAGTAGTTTATTTCATTATATTTCCTCAAGTCATGTGTATTTTGTTAAGTGGTACATTTAATCTCCTTGGTTTGTTCTCCCACGATTATATATTTAAAGCGATAATATATGTACTGATTTTGATTTAGAATTGTTTGTTGATTTATTCAAGATAAAGTGATAGAATTTGACCTGTATGTTCGCTTTCTTTCATTTGTAGACATGTAACAACTCGCACCTGACTGACTGCAAGCAAAAGATTAAATACCTTCAAATGGAACCTGTTTGTCCTGCTCAGACATAATATTATACTTAGGCTATATTCAGTTCAGTTCTGTTTAATACAGTGGCATTATCTGTTGATGATGAAAGCTGCCTGGAAAAAATAAAACTGGTCTGTCCTCTCAGTCTTTGTTTTCTTTTCACAATTCAACTCACTCCCTCCTCAGACTGATTGTCCAAACATCGCCTTGCCTTACGAAAACAGCTAGAGAGAAACAAGTTTCTCATACAAGTGTCAAGTGTAGATTTATTCTAGAGGTTTGCCATGGCTGTGTTCATCTGACACTGTGCCATCCACACAACATCAACGCATAACTGGAGGTAGGTAAAGTGTTGTGAATATTTAAAGAAACAACAAATAATTTTTGAAAAGTATTTTACACAATTTTCAATGCCTTTTTTTTTCTCGTCAGGCATGAAGATCGCTTCATTCAACGTACGGAGGTTTGGACTGGCAAAAGTCTCGGATCCACATGTCCTATCAATCCTGGTTAAGGTAAAACATGTCTTATTGGCATTGTTCAAGCACAGTGAAGCAACTCTCAGTTGCTTATCAGGCAGCCTTGGTTTAAAACAGTACACATTTAAGGATCAATAATAATTAAGGGTTTAGTTTTGGGACGCAGCCAAGGAGAGACTGTGGGGTTGTATAAGGAACAAGGAACAAGTGTCAGTGTGTGAAAATGAAAATAATGCCCATACATTCCCCTGTCACAACTTCAAATGGGGGGAAAAAAAGCCCGATTGGCATGTAGCATATTACTCAAGAGGTTGAGATGCATCTCAACTTCACACTTTTAGTCGCTATCAGGAGCTTTTGTTTTTTTTATAGATTGTGTCTCGATACGACATTATATTGATTCTGGAGGTGGTGGATGTGAGCGGAGAGTCTGTTGAACTGTTGGTGAAAGAACTCAACAGGTGAGTTTACATTTTTCATTTCTGAATCAAGCAAATACTGTTGATGTTGTTTTTTACTGGGCAGTATGTATGCTTACTTTTACTATCCTATACATCTCAGGGTCAACACGACCCATCACTATGTTCTGCAGATCAGCAGCCGCCTGGGAAGGAACAGATACAAGGAGCAATTTCTGTTTCTCTACAGGTGAGATCAAATCATTTTGCTTCCTTAATGTAACCACTGGACGGTTGCACTAAAAGACGTTTTGTCCTGCCCCAAGGGATGATGTGATCCGCTTGATTGACTCCTATCAATATGAAGACAACCAGGTGAATGATGTGGATGCTTTTGCCCGAGAGCCGTATATTCTCCACTTCAAACCACACAACACAGGTCAGTCTCAGCATATAACTGAAACTTAAGGAGCAACAGGAAGCTACTATATCATCAGCATCAGCGTGTTTGTCGATTGTATCTGTTGGCATGGTGTCTATGGTATGTCTGAGTCATGTCTATATATACAAACTTGTTTGTTTTTCCAAAGTGATTGAGTCAGATTTAGTTTTACATGTGAATACAAACAGGCAGCAGGTTTATCAAGTTCAGTCAGTCAACATCTTGCGTGTACATCCACACATCTTTTAATCATGTCATGATTGGGCATGTTATTGCAGATGAGCATGTAGGGTTTTACTAAACTGTTTTTGTCTTCAGTGCTGAAGGATTTGGTGTTGATCCCGGTCCACACCAGACCATCGGACTCAGAGAAAGAGCTGGATGAGCTGTACGAGGTCTTCCTGGTGGTCAAAGACAAATGGAAAACTGATGTGAGCTACATCATCCTTCTGCAATATTTTAGTATTCATTGCTCCACCTTCAAGTAGTGCAATTTTGAATTCAAGTTACACACTACAACTAGATTTATAATCACATATACTTTTATTCTACACTCTTATATCAGAGGATCACACCAATTATATGGCCTATATATAATCATTGAACAATGTTGTAATGCAACCACTTTGGATATTCTTATAGCTACAGGAGATTATATTAGTGCTGAATAGCTGTTGTTGATGTCCTCTAGAACATAATGATCCTGGGGGACTTCAATGCAGATGGTGCGTATGTCACACAGAAACGGATGAAGGAGATCCGTATTCGCAGTGACAAGAATTTCCACTGGCTGATTGGTGATGACGTTGACACAACTGCAAATACATCAAATGATCACACCTACGACAGGCATGTGTACATTAGTATACTTTCAAGAAAAGATTTTTTGTGGGAAAGCAGTGAGGGATTATATCTGACAGGAAAAAAAAGTACTTATTGTCATTGCATATTGTTTCATGGCATGAACTGAATATTTCTCTAACAGGATTGTTGTGTATGGAGATGACATGCTGGCAACCATTGTGCCAAACTCAGCCAAGCCATTCAATTTCCACACAGAGTTTGGTATGACAGAAGAAATGGTAAGTTAGTTACAAATGCACTGTATTTATGCACCTTGATAGGTTTTTCACTGCCCTGTTTTGTGGTAATATTGCTCATTCAGTGTATGCAACCTCCCGCAGGCTCTGAGAGTGAGCGATCACTACCCTGTTGAGGTAGAATTACGTAGCACTACTCCTTCCCAGATGGCAAAGAGCAAACCAAAGACGTAACAATGTTGATACTCAACAAGCATCTGTTAACACAACTGTCACAGGTATGAAGCAAAACTGTAATTTACTCTATCCTGTCACATAGTTGAACTACTTGTAATTGACGTGAAGGTTGACATTTACAGTGCTGTCTCTGTGAGAGGCAGGGTTAGAAATAAAGAGGGAATGCTTGGAATTTGAGGGTGTTTCTTGTAAATCAGTTTAAAGATTAAAAGCACATTCTTTAAAGATGGGACTTTCCACTTTTGTGATCAATCACATGATAACTCAACTTTGGATCGTAAGGCTTTAAAGTTAAGTGTACATTCTGTATTTTTCATTTCTAAAAATGCTGTTGTCCGAGTCCAAAACTTATTCTAGATAGCAAAATAATTTTGGAAGTAAGATGTCACTTCCACATCTGGACCAATTCTAATGCACACACAGAAAATCTTGATGGATGTCAGCCAACAATGGAGCATGACAGCCGGAATCAGCCCAGATGTGGAAGTTTATGGGCCAGAGCTGGGCCAAGGACCGAAGTGTGTATTTGGGCCAGAAGATTTTACCAGAAAAATCTTCGTGTACAAGATTTTACCAGAAAAATCTTCTGTCCCACAAAACATAAACAAGTAACTGCTGTACACATTTAATCAAAGTTAAGACGACAATCTGGCATTAAAAATATGACATAAAATGAATTTAAAACAGGAAAACATTATATAAGAACTAGAAAACTGAGGTAAAAACCAAGTAAAAAACTGCAGTGACTGTACTCCTAGCTAGTGGTGGCATGAGCCTTAGCCAAAGCTGTTTCGCCATTTTTTCCTGTTTCCTGGAATTGCAAGACACATCTTAATGCTCCAAAGTCTCAGTAACTGAGTTTGGTTTACCGCCCAAACAATATAGCTAAATTTAATCATAATGAAAGCAGACTAACTTAAATAGTCCACTAAAAGGTAACTAGCCTGGTTACAGTAACTGACTGGGGATTCTTTGTGGTTATCTATCTACATTTATTCACATATGTATTAAATTTAAGTATTAAAATGGCTCATTGACTCAAATGAATAAGAAAGCCAGAAAAGTAGCAAGACCATAATGTGTTTTAAATTTCACTACCCAAATGTTTTATTAGGTTTTATATAAGATAGTAAGTAATTATTAATCAGAATGAAAGGACATAAGATTAATATTTTACACTTTATGTATCTGTTATGCAGTTTAACTAAGAGGCTTCAAACTTAAAACTCCTTTTCTCAACCTCACCGTTTCTTTAGTAACTGTCATTGGCCACACCATGGCATAAATGGTGCTCTTATTGCTAAATATTCAAGAAAAAAATTGGTAACATGCAACAACTCTGAATTGTTATTGCAACACTGTTTCCCCTTTAGAACCCTGTTTAATTAGAACTACTTAACTTTGTTTAATTAAAAATATATATATTTGAGAGAAACTTCTTATGTGACAGTTATTAGATAATGTGTCTGTTAAATTACTAATTACACATTTTTTGTGTGTGTTTTTCTACTCCCAGAGAGTTTACAGATAGATGTGCTGAAACTGCAGAAGGAAAACCTCTTGCTGGTGCGAGAAAAACTTCAACTTCAGATCTCCTTATTAAAACGGCGACTTGCCAAATTGGAACTGAAAGAATGACTAGTAGATATCAAACGCTTCTGATTTTACTAAGCTGTTTTTGTTTTTCATCCAAGGGTGTAGGTTTGGACTCAATGTTGGAAGGACTTTACAACCCTGCCACCCCTCAAAAACAAAGAGGACTTTTTAATGCCTGTCCACCAAATGTTATATTAAACATATGGGATCTTTATTTACATTAACAAATGTATTTACATTTACTGTAAATAAAACTTTGCACAGTAAATGATCAAAGACTAAAACTAGGAAATTATGTGTTATAGTAATTTACAATTTACATCAGATTAGGTGGACTATGGTTACATTACATGTAAATTGTTAGTTTACAATTAATCCATAATATCATATGTTTAGTTACACTATCATTTCAAAACCTCACCTGAAGCCCTGAAGGTCCAGCTGCTTCTCCTTCAACCTGCCCTGCTGCATTTTTATTTGATTTCTGAGTTTCCAATGTGTAATAATGTGATACATTTATGAATAAGAGACATACAAATATATGGTTAAACTTGTGGTTCTGTTCATTTTTAAGGGAAAGTTTACATTTTGAGTGAATAGGATCTTATTAAACCAACTTGCTCGGATGTAAGGGAACTTGTGACTAAATATGTTGAACTTCAAAGGTTATATTTGCTGAAAATCCTATGATTAACTTTAATTTTGAGATGTCCCTATAAATCATAATTAGGAGCTCACCTTAAACCCTGAAGGTGCAACCTTTCACTCAGCTTGCTCTACTTCTGTGATCTGCTGCTGTGTTTCCTGCATACAAAATACATCATTAATGGTGACATTTCATGGGATTTCTAGACAGAAATTCAACTCATATTTTGATATATCCACCCATTTTATGTTATTTCCTGCTAGCAACCCGAACGCTAGCCCACAGATGACAGAAGCCAGGCTTAGCTCGCTCGCTCACCTATTTAGCCAACATCAGCTGTCATCATTTTCCTCACTGGAAAGGCTGATGACGTTAGGTAGCCAACAGGTTTTCATTTAAATCATTGTTACTGCTGGCTGGTTAGTCTACTTCCAGTTACTTACGCTCTGGAAGGTCACAAGGCCTCTAAGGTGTCTCTATTTGGTGGAATGATTAGCATGGACAACATTAAGTCACGTGTGGTGCGCAGGCCAGACAATAGAGGGATGGGAGCATGGATGTATTATAAGAATTTCTTATAATACATCCATGGAAAGGAGTCATCTGAAATACTACATTTTCACCCATGCCTTAGGCCTGGACTGACAGCACTTACAGCTTGGTCAAGTTTTCTCTTCTGTGGTCGACTTGCGGCAATCACTGTAAAACAGCTCGAAGGAGCTGTTTGAAGCATAGACAGTCTACAATAATAACTCTGTATATAATATATGTAATAGAAATATGCACATCTAATCAATATGAAGTTTGATATAGTACTCCACTTTGAAGCTAGCGCAAATCTCGTGAAAGAATGCTTCCGGATTTAAAAGTAAAGGACGGCGTAGGGTTTCATTTCCAATGTTTCTGAATAGAACAGAACAACTGAAATACAATTGTCAACTACTTCAACTATGTGATTTGCAATAAAACCAATTTCTTCCATAAGTAGGTCAAAAGCGTACCTCTAAATACTATAAAAAACTAAAGAGTTGATATAGCCCCATTTGTGGAATTTTGTAAGACGTACCAATTTTGTCAGCTTAAATCTCTTGAACTACCGATTGGGTTAACCCACATTGTTCTGATCCTACAGAAATACTGGAAATGAAACCTATGCCATTCTTTATTTTGAAATCCGGAAGTACTCCTTGATGACATTTGCGGTAGCTTTAAACTGGCCGACTGTGTTGGTTATACCCATAGACTGTATATAAAGGTTATACCATGGATGTATTATAAGACCTGGATGACGGATCTAAAAATGGCGCCTATTCAGTTCAATACAAGTTGCTTCCGCGTTCACGAGTGCGTTCATTGTGTGCACATCCTCCTAAGCTTTGATTAATCAGTCAAAAAACTGTTGCTGAGTGACTCTCAGTGCTGCACAATGGAGACAACAAACATTTACAAGGTCTTTCACCTGCATTTATTTAGGTTTTTTATTCTGAGTTTACTGTGTGTGCAATCACCACTGGAAGTGATCACATACTCATCAACCTCATATCATTTTACAGGCTTTATATCTGAAATGAATTCAAGATCTAGAGAGCTTGCTGACTGAGAAGAAGAGTACATTTAGGTGAGGAATCACGGTGAAGCTGCAGAGGGAGCAGACTCATGCCCACAGCTGGTTCAATCTCTGCTGTGACCTGGGATCAGAATAACGACCAGACTCCTGTCTCTCAGCTTCTAATCACTTATTGTGATACATTTAAATTCTTTAAATCATATGTCTGGTAATTTTCATTGAGTTGTATTGATATAAGACACAGATGGGTAAAACAAGCTGCTGCCACTGCCCCAGATAAAGTGACAGGAGACAAGGAAGTGACGTCCTCACTGATGAGATGACTGACAGACTGAATTTTCATTTTGACCCCTACAGAGTGTAGTGACTTGTAAATGTAAATTTTGTATTTGAATATTGCCACTTTTCAATTTTCATTTTGTATGGTCATAGGACGCCCACATGAGTGTGTGGAAATGAAAATGCTAATTGGATTGCTGCATTTTCTTTTTAATTAAATGGTGTGTACTGTGGGATGTGGGGTCACATGACTGCTGGCCTGAGCAGGACAGGTGTGCTGACTGGGCGGCTCAAACAGGTGTCTTGAGTTTTCTTTGTTCTGTGTCCTGAGCTCATTCTCTGATTGGCCTTCAGCTGAGCTGCTTCCCTCCATCTTTCCACCTTTGTTCCTGAGTGAGTAGTTTATTTCATTATATTTCCTCAAGTCATGTTTATCCTGTTGAACATCTAATCTCCTTGGTGAGCTGGATTAGTTACTCACTTGAGATTCAAATGTTGGCAGTTGTGTTGTGTTTACTTCACACTCAGACTTTATGACCAAACAGTGAAGTCTTGATTGGTACAAGGTGTCGCTGAAATCCAGGACGACCACAGCTGCTGTTTTCAGTTTGCTGCAGAGGCTTTTCTTTATTTTGAAGGAGGCTCAGTTAGTCTGGAGTTTGTGTTTGTGGGTCACCTGTGGAAAAAAAAATCTCACTCATCTTAATATTTTTAAAAAATCGTACGAAAATCAACAGTAGTTGGCAGGTTTCTGGGGCAAGATTAATCAGCTTTAGCAGCAAAAATCCCCAAACACACACACACCAAACAAACCTATACAAATTATATGGTTGTTATGGTTTAATATTTGAGTACATGGTCTTCAAGAAAACGCATGTTTAAATAGTAGGAACCTTGACACAGAGCAATACTTCAGTCCTGTCACTAGAGGTCACCACAGACCTGCAGCTCAGAGAGGAGCTTCCTCCTGTGGGTTCATTGTGTGCACATCCTCCTAAACTTTGATTTATCAGTCAAAAAACTGTTGCTGAGTGACTCTCGGGAAAATGGAGACAACAAACATGTTTACAAGGTCTTTCACTTTCATTCGTTTAGGTTTGTTATTCTGAGTTTACTGTGTGTGCAATCACCACTGGAAGTGATCACATACTCATCAACCTCATATCATTTTACAGGCTTTATATCTGAAATGAATTCAAGATCTTGCTGACTGAGAAGAGGAGTGCATTTAGGTGAGGGATGAAGGTGGAGCTGCAGAGGGAGCAGACTCAGCTGATGGAGATTCACGCCCACAGATAAATTCTTTAAATCATATGACTGGTAATTTCCATTGAGTTGTATTGATATAAGACACAGACCGGTAAAACAAGCTGCTGTCACTGCCCCAGACAGACAAAGTGACAAGAGACAAGGAAGTGACGTCCTCACGGATGACCTGCCTCAATGAGAGGACTGAGTGCATTTTCATTTTGACCCCTAAAGAGCGCAGTGACATGTAAATGTAAATGCAATGGCCTGAGGGCTGTTTGTTCATTATGATTAAATACTGTCACTGCAGAGCAGGTTAAGTCTTTGAAAATCATAATTTTAATGTGTTCGTAGATGAGTACACACATGAGTATGTGAAAATGAAAATGCAAAATGGAGTACTGCATTTTCTTTTTAAACGATACTTAAAGCATCCTGTGGGAAGTGGGGTCACATGACTGCTGGGCTGAGGAGCACAGGTGAGCGAACTGGGCAGCTCACACAGGTGTCTTGAGTTTTCTTTGTTCTGTGTCCTGAGCTCATTCTCCGTTTGTCCTTCAGCTGAGCTGCTCTCACCTTTTGTTCCTGAGTGTGTCGAGTGAGTAGTTTATTTCATTATATTTCCTCAAGTCATGTGTATTTTGTTGTTAAGTGGTACATTTAATCTCCTTGGTTTGTTCTCCCACGATTATATATTTAAAGCAATAATGTATGTACTGATTTTGATTTAGAATTGTTTGTTGATTTATTCAAGATAAAGTGATAGAATTTGACCTGTATGTTCGCTTTCTTTCATTTGTAGACATGTAACCACTCACACCTGACTGACTGCAAGCAAAAGATTAAATACCTTCAAATGGAACCTGCTTGTCCTGCTTTGCTCACACTCATTCAGTCCAGTGTTTTATCCTAGAACACATACATGTGTCAGAAATCTCAATTCTATCATGGATTTTTTTTTTCACTTTCAAGTTTATATGATAATTCTATTGAAGTCTGCTATAGGCTTTTGTAATGACCTTAATGTTTATAATTTAGTCTGTTATAGATGCTTCGAGGACAGACAACTATAATCATGGATTGGACACTACAATCATAATCAGGATTGTGCATTTAAAGGAGAACCCAACCCTTTGACAGAACTCACTTTTCTTATTCCTGTCCCTCAGAACAGTTTGGTCAATATTTGTGAACATGCAGCTCTTCACTGAAGTTAGAAACCAAAGAGAGAACATTAATGTTCGGTGTCAACCCGGTTTGCTCTATAACAATGAATGGGGCTCTGATGCTGTGAGGCCATAAAATGTTTATTATATTTTTTGGCCCAAAATGAGATTCAAATTTCAAATTTTGTACCCAATTTAAAGCCCAATGAGACGTGTTGGGAGGAACACAACACAGCTGCTGTAGATTTATAGGGTTAGCAAGGCAACTCATTTCCCCCCAGTGGCTCAAATTAACCCTGTAATGCCTGACCCCAGAAATAATGGACAGAAAATTCAGATTTCTTGAATCTGGAACCTTTATTTGGCCCTTTCACAAAATTTGAAAAAAAAAGATTACAAAAAATTATTTGCATATAGGTTTTTCCAAATTTTATACATGATTTTACTACATACTAAAATGCAAAAAATTATGCAATTATAACTTGGTTCAACAGATTAAGTGTTCATGTTAGAATATTACTAAAAATTTCAAAGAAAATGTCACTGGAAAATCGTAAAAATCGCAATTTTCTTTACCTCGATCCAGTGAGTTGGGAACTATCTGAAGGTGGCCAACTTGGATTGTCCCATGTGCTGTTTGAATTGTTGTAGTGATAAAGGTATCCACCAGGGGTTGGAAGACAAGCATCAGATTGGATACAAGAGGGTTTTGAGTGAAGTTTTTACCATAAGGTGATGCAATAGGTCTCAGAAATGCTTGTATCAAATTTGATGCATTTGGCATTATAGGGTTAATTTCAGCTGTAGATGACGAGAACAAACCTTTGACTTTTTTAGTCTATTGTTCCAGAGGCTGTTTTTCTGCTGTATTTGTTCATTTGCTCTCAATGTGAGTGATTCAATTAAAGACTGATGCATTTCCTGCATTCCACATTTTTCATTGATCACTTAGAGATTTTTAATCAGTATTTTGATGGAAGACACAGCTGCTAACATTTCAAAGTCAATGCCACTGTGTTGTCTATGGAGGATTCTCTGGTTTCCAGCTTTAGGACAGAGTGATGTGTTTTCAAACACAGACTTCACTGTTCCTGGGGCCCTTTTATTTATTCAAAATTGCTTTCAAACGAATGAACTGTGTTTATGAATGTTGTGATTATTATTTACTAGTAAGTTAAACTTTGTGCACAGCTGTTGTTGGGCTTCTACCTTCACTCACCGCTGCAGTTTATGAACTTTAAACATTTCCTTCACCGGCACTTCCTGTTGTTTCTGGCCTTCATGTTTCTGCTTTAATATTTCCCGTGTGTCCATGAGACAAACCGGAAACAAACTCGTTAGACTCGGTCGAGTCTTTGCCAGAATGATGTGAGTAATGTCAGAAATATAAACCGGGAACAAACACGCAGAAACACGCTGATCCTTGTGACAGTGTGGAGGCCGGTGAACCGGAAGAGACGAGGAAGCCGCAGAGCCGCAGAGAGCCGCTGTTTATCCGCTGCCCTCCTGCGCTGATTGGGCAGAAAACGCGCGTTTTCTTCTTTAAAAACCAACAACAAACAAACATGAGGCAGAAACTGAAGCTTTGCTCTGTCAACAGCCTCCAGCGGATCTGCTCCTCTGCAGCACCACCGAAGGTAAGAGAGGTCACTTATTCATCAGAGCCTGTTTGGTTGGAGGACGAGTCCTTTGCATCATAAGAGAAATGAACTGAAATATTGATGCTTGTTGTTTTGTTTGCAAAGAGGGAAACTCGGCACAAATGAGACGCTGAATATACTGAACAGAGTTTTTGTAGCTGCTGAATCTCTGAGTGATATTATTGTTGGAGACACCAGTGGTGAGCTGATGCAGAGACGATGTGACAGAAGTTGTGCTTTTGTTCAAATCTTTGTGCAGATACAGAGCAGACAACTGTGAAACCAGGGGTGGGTGATCTTACTTTGGCATATGATCAACTTTTAATATGAATGTACAGATGCCTTCATTAAAGCTGCTATATTTAGATAGCCCTGGTTAATGTCCAGGGTTAATGCTGCTAACCTGCCCACTGTCATCTGTTAAACAGCTAGCCTGCTAACCGCAGCTAGCCTGCTAACCGCAGCTGGCGATAGCGGCCCTTGTTCTGCAGCCTGGTGCATTTGGCTCACAGACATATTATATTATATTATATATTATTATATTCTTCACCTGAGCAGAACAAGCGCTAATGTCACCAGCCAATGAGACACCTGCGGTAAAGGCGGGACACAGGAGGCGGGGCAGCTGGTTAGCAGCTGGTTAACAGCGACTTCACTTTCAAATCAAAGCGCTTATAACACCTCATAAATAACTGTGCTGTCCAAAAGAATCCTCCATATGAGCTCAGCGAGAAATGTGGTTGGTTGTGGCACAGTTTGTACATGTAAGACAACATTGTTGGCGAGGAAGAGCTGCTAGCTAGCTAACATCTGGAGTTGGTGTCAGAGCTGCGGAAAAAGACGTCGCTACTTCCGGTTAGGACTTTCACAATAAAATCAGTGGAAACAATGTAGATCGCGATAAAGCTCGAAAGATTGACATATGGCCTTTGGCCAGATCGCCCACCCCTATGCTTAAAAATGACAAGTACACATTCTGACTCTTTTTTTATTTATTTATTTTTTAACTTAATTTGATTGGACAGTCACAATCCCACAAAGCCAGTCAGAGAGCAGGTGGTTCCTTTACCTTCATCTCTGCCTATACCCTGAAAGGTGTAGTAGATTTTCAAGCCCATGCTGTCCTCCATCTTGAAAATCTACTACACCTTTCAGGATCTGCCATGGAGCTGAACGCAACTGAATGACCTGCCCTCTGACTGAACGTTGTGATTGGATTGTCATTGTCCAATCAGTAAGGTTTAAAAAACAAAAAAAACAAAAAGAAAAACAAAACAACTTCTCTTTTTTTTGGCACCAGTAAATGCCACTTAAACCACAACCAAGTAATGTAAGGTTTTAAAAATCTTTCCAGGATTCCTGTTAACAGTATCTGCGGTTGGAGCTGTGTGCGGTAACCTCCTTTGAAACCGATGGGAGCTAACTTCATAACTTGCACTTGACTGAGTTTATAAAGGTAAGTGAAATGAATTATTTAAAGTAAAAATGATTCTCAATATTGTTTTGTGAAAAGCTGCCTAAAATGTCTTGATTTGCCCTGCAATGGAAAATGTATTTTCGTATAACTGCATGTTTTCATAGAGATCCCAGGACCCACCTCAGGCCAGGACCACATCCCGTATGTTGCCCCACAACCAGCAAAAAATGGTAAGTCATGGGCATGACTCCACCACATACCTATACCTAAACTAGGATCAAAAGGATTTTGAGCTTATAAAGTGATGTTCACAAAGAAATCCAAATGTAGTTTTTAATCAATCTTTGTACACCTGCAAAATCTGTATGAGATACTCAAGTATATACACGTGAAGACATTGTGCTTGTGTAGAGGAGATTTGTATTTGTAAAAAGACTGTAATTTTAAAATCTGACCAAATGAAATTAGTGGAGAGGGAACACAAAGACACCGTGGAAGAACTGCTTTTGTCAATGTCTGTGTATAGATACAAAGCAGACAACTGTGTAAAACTTGGTGTTCAAAGCTCCTACACAGTGTGTGACACTGAATGTACAAGCACACTTTTGACGCCATCCTTACACCTTAAAATGAGGACAAAGACAGTCCAATCACAAAGCAAGGTCCAATTAGAGGGCAGGTGGTTCTGGTATCTTCATCTCTATCGCACATCCTGAAAGATGTGGTAGATTTTCAAGATGGACGACAGCGCTGGCTTTAAAATCTACTACACTGTTCAGGATCTGCGACAGATGAAGGCAACAGAACCACCTGCCCTCTGAGTGGAGTCTGCTTTGTGATTGGACTGTCTTTGTCCAATCATTTTTGAAGTGTAAGGATGGAGTCAAAATTGTACTTGTAACCTCAGGGTCGTACACTGTGTAGGAATTTTGAGCATCAAGTTCTCCAGTTTGCTGCTCTGTATCTGTTCACAGGTTTGGCAAAAGCACCGTCTTCCACAGTGTCTTTGCGTTACCTCACCACTGATATCAGTTGTTCAGTTTTTATTTTTCACTTCAGTTTTTCATTTTACAAATGCAAATCTTATTTGCACTTTTCACTGTACACTAATAAGACATAACAAGCTGTACTTGGTATCAAATTAGACAAAACTAGAATTATGTTCTTAGAGGGTAATTTACAACACATTAGAACAGAACTATGTTGTAAACTAAAGGGAAATTTGTCTTTTTTTTTTTTTTTTTTTACAGCTTGCATAGCTTTGGTGAGCAAAGTGATGCATCAAACAGAGTTATTACAGAGTAGCTCCTCATTACTTCGTCATTATATCACAATGAATTACTTCACAACGAATAGAGACGGCAAGTTTCAACACAAGTATTCATATTTGTAATCACATCCACGTTGGTTTTTTGATAACTTAGTGATGACAGTTAATATACTTGTTTGGAACCTTGCTGTCTCTGATTGGTTGTTAAGGAACTTATTTGATGATATAATGATGAATTAATGAGGAACTACTCGGTAACAACTCTGTTTGATTTATCACTTTACTGTCCAAGACTCTACAAGGTGTAAAATATCATTTTATCTACAACTTTGCCCTGCAATGGAAAGTCATTTTATTTAATACAGTACCATTGTATGTTTTCATAGGGATGCCGGAATCCAACTCGGGCCAATACCACACCTTGTCATCCTCCACAACCAGCAAAAACGGTAAGTCATATTCATGACTCCACCCCATACCGATATAGGCTCAAATTAGGGTCCAAATGATTTTGAACTTGTGAAGTGATGTTCACAAATAATTCCAATGTTTGTAGTTGTTAATCAACCTTTGTAAACCTGTGAAATGAATCTGTACGAGAAAGTCGAGTCTGTGCATGGGAAAATTATTTTGTCCTTTTGACAAAGACATTTGTATTTGTTACAAAAAAAGACTTTGTGACTCAAAACTATGAACAAATGATCAGTGTTGAGGTTAAACAAAAACACCAAATAAATAAATGGTTTTGTCAACAACTGCGCTGATAAACCTGCTTGTTAAACCCTCACCACTGACCATTTGTGTAGTTTTATTCAGAGAGTCTGTCTTTGCAGCAAATACAAATGTCTTTGTCGAAGGATAAATTTTTTTTTTTTCACATGCACAAACTTCCATTTCTCCTGCGGATTTATTTTACAGGTTTACAAAGTTTGATTTACAACTACAACTTTTGGAATTATTTGTAAACATTACTTCCCAAATTCAAAATCATTTGGACCCTAATTTGAGCCTATATAGGTGTCGGGGGAGTAAGTCGGGGGAGTAAGTCGGGGGAGTAAGTCGGGGGAGTAAGTCGGGGGAGTAAGTCGGGGGAGTAAGTCGGGGGAGTAAGTCGGGGGAGTAAGTCGGGGGAGTAAGTCGGGGGAGTAAGTCGGGGGAGTAAGTCGGGGGAGTAAGTCGGGGGAGTAAGTCGGGGGAGTAAGTCTCGCGCGAGGCTGAACGAGCCCGATGGCTGGGCGCAGGGCCGCCTGGGGGTCGGGCTGTCCAGCCTCGCGCGAGGCTGAACGAGCCCGATGGCTGGGCGCAGGGCCGCCTGGGGGTCGGGCTGTCCAGCCTCGCGCGAGGCTGAACGAGCCCGATGGCTGGGCGCAGGGCCGCCTGGGGGTCGGGCTGTCCAGCCTCGCGCGAGGCTGAACGAGCCCGATGGCTGGGCGCAGGGCCGCCTGGGGGTCGGGCTGTCCAGCCTCGCGCGAGGCTGAACGAGCCCGATGGCTGGGCGCAGGGCCGCCTGGGGGTCGGGCTGTCCAGCCTCGCGCGAGGCTGAACGAGCCCGATGGCTGGGCGCAGGGCCGCCTGGGGGTCGGGCTGTCCAGCCTCGCGCGAGGCTGAACGAGCCCGATGGCTGGGCGCAGGGCCGCCTGGGGGTCGGGCTGTCCAGCCTCGCGCGAGGCTGAACGAGCCCGATGGCTGGGCGCAGGGCCGCCTGGGGGTCGGGCTGTCCAGCCTCGCGCGAGGCTGAACGAGCCCGATGGCTGGGCGCAGGGCCGCCTGGGGGTCGGGCTGTCCAGCCTCGCGCGAGGCTGAACGAGCCCGATGGCTGGGCGCAGGGCCGCCTGGGGGTCGGGCTGTCCAGCCTCGCGCGAGGCTGAACGAGCCCGATGGCTGGGCGCAGGGCCGCCTGGGGGTCGGGCTGTCCAGCCTCGCGCGAGGCTGAACGAGCCCGATGGCTGGGCGCAGGGCCGCCTGGGGGTCGGGCTGTCCAGCCTCGCGCGAGGCTGAACGAGCCCGATGGCTGGGCGCAGGGCCGCCTGGGGGTCGGGCTGTCCAGCCTCGCGCGAGGCTGAACGAGCCCGATGGCTGGGCGCAGGGCCGCCTGGGGGTCGGGCTGTCCAGCCTCGCGCGAGGCTGAACGAGCCCGATGGCTGGGCGCAGGGCCGCCTGGGGGTCGGGCTGTCCAGCCTCGCGCGAGGCTGAACGAGCCCGATGGCTGGGCGCAGGGCCGCCTGGGGGTCGGGCTGTCCAGCCTCGCGCGAGGCTGAACGAGCCCGATGGCTGGGCGCAGGGCCGCCTGGGGGTCGGGCTGTCCAGCCTCGCGCGAGGCTGAACGAGCCCGATGGCTGGGCGCAGGGCCGCCTGGGGGTCGGGCTGTCCAGCCTCGCGCGAGGCTGAACGAGCCCGATGGCTGGGCGCAGGGCCGCCTGGGGGTCGGGCTGTCCAGCCTCGCGCGAGGCTGAACGAGCCCGATGGCTGGGCGCAGGGCCGCCTGGGGGTCGGGCTGTCCAGCCTCGCGCGAGGCTGAACGAGCCCGATGGCTGGGCGCAGGGCCGCCTGGGGGTCGGGCTGTCCAGCCTCGCGCGAGGCTGAACGAGCCCGATGGCTGGGCGCAGGGCCGCCTGGGGGTCGGGCTGTCCAGCCTCGCGCGAGGCTGAACGAGCCCGATGGCTGGGCGCAGGGCCGCCTGGGGGTCGGGCTGTCCAGCCTCGCGCGAGGCTGAACGAGCCCGATGGCTGGGCGCAGGGCCGCCTGGGGGTCGGGCTGTCCAGCCTCGCGCGAGGCTGAACGAGCCCGATGGCTGGGCGCAGGGCCGCCTGGGGGTCGGGCTGTCCAGCCTCGCGCGAGGCTGAACGAGCCCGATGGCTGGGCGCAGGGCCGCCTGGGGGTCGGGCTGTCCAGCCTCGCGCGAGGCTGAACGAGCCCGATGGCTGGGCGCAGGGCCGCCTGGGGGTCGGGCTGTCCAGCCTCGCGCGAGGCTGAACGAGCCCGATGGCTGGGCGCAGGGCCGCCTGGGGGTCGGGCTGTCCAGCCTCGCGCGAGGCTGAACGAGCCCGATGGCTGGGCGCAGGGCCGCCTGGGGGTCGGGCTGTCCAGCCTCGCGCGAGGCTGAACGAGCCCGATGGCTGGGCGCAGGGCCGCCTGGGGGTCGGGCTGTCCAGCCTCGCGCGAGGCTGAACGAGCCCGATGGCTGGGCGCAGGGCCGCCTGGGGGTCGGGCTGTCCAGCCTCGCGCGAGGCTGAACGAGCCCGATGGCTGGGCGCAGGGCCGCCTGGGGGTCGGGCTGTCCAGCCTCGCGCGAGGCTGAACGAGCCCGATGGCTGGGCGCAGGGCCGCCTGGGGGTCGGGCTGTCCAGCCTCGCGCGAGGCTGAACGAGCCCGATGGCTGGGCGCAGGGCCGCCTGGGGGTCGGGCTGTCCAGCCTCGCGCGAGGCTGAACGAGCCCGATGGCTGGGCGCAGGGCCGCCTGGGGGTCGGGCTGTCCAGCCTCGCGCGAGGCTGAACGAGCCCGATGGCTGGGCGCAGGGCCGCCTGGGGGTCGGGCTGTCCAGCCTCGCGCCCGATGCTAATGCTAATGCTATGCTAATGCTATGCTAATGCTATGCTAATGCTATGCTAATGCTATGCTAATGCTATGCTATGCTAATGCTATGCTAATGCTATGCTAATGCTAATACTGCTAGCTAACTCCTTTTGTGTCCTTTTCTCACAGGTCGCAGGTGACAGCCCGCGCCTCAGTCAGTGCATTGTCCAACCATACCTACGTACATGCGTATCTCAGGTGATGTGGTTCCATGAAGCAGGTCGTTTCTGTGAGAAGGACGAGGTTTTGAATGCACTGTACTGTTACAAAAAATCTGAATACTTCCCCGACTACTGCTGAAGGTCATCACCTTCTGGGAACCCCTGAAGCCCGTCACAGCAATCATTCACAAGCACTTGTTGTCCTGGTCGCCGCCATCCTGATCTTTGAAATTAAAATCTGCACAGCAGGTCATCAGACAGCATACAGATGCTCTTGTTTATGTCAGCATGTAGTGTATTGTACAGTATGTTGTGTTTTAACTTGAAATTGACATTTATAATTGTTAATCTGATGATGAATGGTTTACCAACATTCAGTGCATTATCACTGAATAGAAACACAGCCATGTCATTGCCAAAACATCTTATTTAAACAGAGTACACTGATCAAAGAGAGTCTTCTTGCAAAAAGCAGAATGGGCACTTAAAAATGTAATAAAGTAGTAAACAACTCTTAGCATCAACACTTCACATTTACAGCTCTAGTTATAATTATAATCTTCATAAACTACATAAACTATTAACTGATTGATAAAACATTGGCAAAGGACTCAAGCATTAATTACAGCTTCTAATCCCTTTATGAATGGTGCCTTTTTAGGAAGAGGCAGTGATATGTCTTAAACTTTGATGCACGTTTGTGGTTTTTTGCATGATGTAAATTTTGAAGCCTTCATCAGGATGCAGGGAGAAAATAATGGATCAGAGGGAGGTTCTTCAATGAGACAGCGCAAAGTCTAAACACTGTAAATATCCACCACTTTATAATCCTACTCCTTTGATTTGTTCAGTTTCCTTTTTTTTCTCTGCTTCACCAGAAGAAATGATTTTTACTTTTAATCGACAGAACGGTTACGATGGGTGAGAGAACAAATTGTTCACCTACTCCTTTTGGCCTGAGGGGCAGAGCACGACAACACTATCTACCTGTTTCTAAGGTAGTTGAACCAGCTCCACCTGAAACACTGGTGCATCAGTATTAACAATCCAGTTAAATAAAATATCATTTTACTGCAGAGTGACATTTACTGCTCACACTGTCAGTACATTTTGTTGATTATATTTCTAAGGTTTTTTTGAATGAAAGACTTTACTTGTGCTTGGAATATTTTTAGTTTTTTGTCTAATCTTTGTATGTATCATAATGTATATGTTTTCAGTATATACTGGTCATCTTAAACTTTGAAGTAAGCACTTACTATGGAAGTATATAAAAGCAGGAAATGGAAATATACGTGAAAATAAAGTGAAGTACCTCAAATTTGTAACTAAGTATAGTACATGAGTAAATATACTTTCTGTAACTGAAAAAGACAGATACTGTAGCCTCCATCATAGAAGAAGAAAATATATTTAAGAAGTGGGGGAAACAAAAGGCGGGAAGAAACTGTCCAGCATGGTCACTGTTAATGTTAATGTTTCCCTCCCTCCTACACACAGACACACACTGTAAAGAGGAATCCTCCTGATCCTGCTCCCTTTTCACTGTGTGAACATCAGAGTGAGAAAAATAACCGTATTATCAGATTCATAACAATAATCCAACCAACATTTAACTGGTGGATAATTTTACCTGTGTATTTTTATTTTGTAGGACTTGCCCACTGTCTCTCTAACCGACCACTCAGCATCAGCCACTGTGTTTTTCAACATATCTTCTCCTATGTTTAAGATTTATTTCCCTGGGTTTTCTTACATGTTTCAATGTCTAGCATAATTTCATTTTATAAAAGTGAAGCTGATGGCGTTATCCTCAGCAGGTGAAATTAAGATGCTTAAAGATCCTTTGTTTTTAGTTTCATTTCAGAGTGCAGCAGTTTGTGTTTTGCAAATTGAAACTGGTATTTTATTTTTGCCTTGTGAAAAAAACACTTTCTGCAACTTTTAAGTCATCAACACACAGTGAAGTGTCCATGTTGAATGAGGTTTTGACCCTGTGATTGTAAAATACAGTAAAAACCTGGACACATGTGGTCGATGAAGTGGACAAACTCCTGTCTCCCTAAAAATCAGTCAACTTCAACCAAAAGCTTGTTGAACTTATCACAGTGATTCAGAAACAAATGATTCACTCTTAGTATTTCCTCTCATTTAAAATTAAACTACACCTCTTTTTCTCTCCATCCACTAATCTTCCCGCTTCTTTTTATCATTTGAAATCAAAGATGTCAGTTTCCTGTTGATTTGAATCGTCCAGTCAAGTTAATCTAAACCTCTCTCCTCTCTTCTGCACAGGAGCCAACCACTGACCTGTAGACCTCCACCCACACCTCCGTCAGCATCTCTCCACACTGAAAACACACTTGAATACAAGTGAGTGTCAGAACTGGGGCTGCAGACTCTTAATGTCGGTACAAAGTAAATGTTGCTGTTGAATAAGGAGACAGTAAACATGGCTGAATATCTGAGGTGGTTTGATTCACTGTTGTACAGGTTCAAATGTCAAACCCTGCAGTCAAAGATCTGAGACTGCAGAGCTGCTCCACATCCTGTCATTTACATAATCATGACTGTGTATTTGCTCCTTGTTATTTTCTTGGTCTTGTTAATATGTGTATGTTTCTGTAAACAGTATATTTACTTTGATTTCCTTGTGTTATACATTTGTTTTACTGCTTTATTTATTTTAATTGTCCTTTGTACAGCACTTTGGTTTCAGCTCAGGCTGTGTTTAAATGAAATAACACACACTGTGGGAAGTGAGGTCACATGACCACTGGGCCGAAGAGCAGCACAGGTGTGCTGGCTGGGCAGCTCACACAGGTGCCCTGAGTTTTCTTTGTTCTGTGTCCTGAGCTCATTCTCTGTTTTCTGTCTTAAGTTGAGCTGCTTCTCTCCATCGTTTCACCTTTGTTCCCGAGTGTGTCGAGTGAGTCGTTCAGTTCATTATGTTTCCTGGAGTCATGTTTATTTTGTTGTTCAGTAGTTAATCTAATCTCCTTGGTTTGTTCTCACATGATTATATATTTAAAGTCAGAATGTATTGATGCACTGATTCTGATTTAGAATTGTTTGTTGCTTTATTCAAGACAATATGATGGGATTTGACCTGTATGTAGCCTATGTTTTCTTAATCTGTAGAAATATAACCAGTTAACTAACTACTCACACCTGACTGACTGCAAGCAAAAGATTAAATACTTTCAAATGGAACCTGTGGACTGCTTCTCCTCCTTTGCTCATATTCATGAAGTCAGGTCCAGTATAATCCTAGAACACATGCATGTGTGAAAAATGACATTTTCAAGTTTACGATTGTAAAGTCCCCTGTAAGCTTCTGTAATTACTTCAGCATTTATAGTTTTAGTCTGTTATTTTTCTGCAGCAGATGAAACACTATATTATAATCATGGGTTGTGTATTTAAAAGAGAACCCAACTCTTTTTAACTATTCACATTTCTTATTACTGTGCTCCAGAAACCAAAGGTTAAAAATGTTGAACAGTGAAAGGGACGCTGTGAGGCCATTAAATGTTTGTGTAATCTCTTACACCCAGATGAATGTTTCAGATCTTAAACTATATGTCCACACTGAAAAAAATTTGGAGTGACATTTACTTAAAAAAAAGCTAGGCAAGTTTTTCCACAAAGAAAGTGCTTGTAATCTTTACTCAAGCTATTTCTAAGTAACATTTACTTACTAGAACCACTTATTTTTTAATGAAAAATACACAAGTAAATTGCACTGGCAATACTCACCTATAGATTGTAACTTTCACTCAGATTACCATTGCATCTAATTACAAAACCCGTTGCTGATGTTTCTTACTCATCTTTTCTTATATTATTATATTCTATCTAATTATTCAGTAATATTTATTATGAATGTATTAGTTAATATTAATCAAATTAAGTAAATATCTTTACTATTCTATTAAATAATAATTCCATATTTTCCAAAAACAAATATTTGCAGCTTAAGGGATGTTTGAAAGACACTTTTATTTCACATTCAAAATGGCACAGATATATTTAAAATATCTATAACATTATAACCACAAGCACAATTGGGCTCTATTACAAAATTCAAAAGATTGAAGCTTTTACTTCCTCGTGGATTTTATAGGCAGAAGTTCATTGAGGAGGAAAAAAAATCCTTTAAAGTTTCAACCAATCAGATAGCTGGCCTTAGCAAGGAAAAAAAAACATGCTATCGGAGAATACTCTGTCCATGAACAGTTTCAATCACTACCTTTGCAGACATTCTCAGGATGTTCACAACAGAATATAAAACTTATATAAAACTGAGCAACACTTGAAATCACTGTCAGAATCACTGACAAAATGTAAACAAATTGTGCTGGACATAAGCACAAATAACACTGGAACACTCACGCTAAAAGTTTCTTGTGGAGAGACTGGACCTTTGCTGACATTTTAAGGATGTCAAGCTCAAGAAACAGCTTCTGAAATACTTCAAACGTATATTTCAGTTTCAGTGGGTAACTTAAGTTGACAGCATAGATGACACCCATGAGCAGGAGATAAGCGTTTGTCACACTTCCGCAGTCCTCCAGAACTTCCGTCCCCTCAATGATGACTGACACATACACGGGATCTTGGTTTTCCTGTGGCACATTGGGATGGATGACGGTGATCTTCATCATGTGATTACTGCAGTCCTCTTTCACTGCTTCTTGGCTGACGTCCTGTGAAAACAAATAAGCCACAATTAGAAATAACTAAGAATAGATTCCAAGTAAAGGAAAAGGTAAAGAGAAAAAATGTGAAAAAAAAAAACAATTTAGTGTACTCAAATCAAACAATATTCATATTCATATGGCACTTTTCATATGTAAAGTTACACAAGTGCTTCACAGAGGCTGACCCTGAGACAAAGAAAGTCACTTTTGGGGGCCATCCAGACTGAGAGGGGTCAACGCCCACGACCATAGGGAGTGCCGCCCCAGTGACCACCCTGGCCCGGGCAGACAGGAGGCTCCACACAGAGGTGCAGAGCCCTCCAGCCACCCAGGCTAGAGCTGTCCACGTGACGGCACCCGTGTTGGTAGACCAGAACTACTCCCAGTGTGGGAGGTCCCCATGGGGGAAACGCTGGAGCTGAAAACTGAGGGATTAAATCAGTAAAATAGGTTATAAAAGGTATAAATTAATTAAATACTCTTTTGCTCATAAAATTAAGTTAATAAGTGATTGTTAAATAGTCAGAAAAACAGAGACAAAAGGCAAGTTAAAGTTTAAGATAGATAAGATAAAGATTAAATATGATTAAAAAAAAATACACATCCATCTCATGTTGTGGCACCTGAAACATACAAATGAAACATCTCAAAATTAAACCAAACTGCCACACATAAAGAAATTATGTGACAAGTTAAACCTAATCATCACTAATTTGATCTTACCTTGTGTCATCCGTGGAGTCCAAATTAGCAGTCAGTAGGTCCTATGTTCTGTAAAAAAAAACAAAAAATGCTTTTCAACTAATTTCTACTAACTCAATGAACCCTGGTTTGTGTAGAAGAAAACTCGTCTTTGTTTGTTTATTCACTTTTCACACTAACTTGTTCTCGCCCTGACGACGCTAGCAGTAACCTAGCAACCATGCTCGTTCCCGAGACACAGCGTGACCGCGGATAAAGTGCACGTACACAGTGGTGACGTCACTCAGGGCTTTTTTTTTTTTTTTTTTTTTTTTTTCCTGAGCTTTGAAAAACTTTTACACAGATTAAAACCCCATGGCTTAAAAATGTAGAAGAGAAAGATTGATATTACTATTGCGGTCTATGGGGAAAATGCTTTTTGGGCCGCAGGGGGTTTTTTCGCTGCAATACCACGAGTGGCCACTGGGACAAAAATGGCTGAGCGGGTCTTATAATACATCCATGGGTCATACCCGCAGCATCTCCTCTCAGCTGTTGCATTGCGACCACCGTAAACATCTGATGAACCCCGCTCTTGAGATACGTGCGGCGGGCCACTGAGACGCGAATGACGGCTGACTCGACCGCAGACCTGGCGAAGCGCCCTCAGCTTACTCGGTACGGCAAGTCGGAAGTAGACGCGCTGTAGTCACGTGATTTTTGGACCTCTTCAACCAAAACACGGAGGACCCGAGCAGATTGTAAACAACTGTGCGAGAAACTGTGACAGCCAGCCAACTTTCTCAGCGTCGACCCAGCAAACTACACCACATCGCCACTCACCTGTCCGGTAGACAGGCCGTCTCAATGCATTACAGAGGACCGAAAACACCGAGGGAATCATGGATGTGTACGATTTGTTTAGTAGTTGCAGAAAGGGCGACATTTGTAGAGTCAGGTAACCAGCTGACGCTCGACTGATATTTTAGCTTTTGCTGTCTGACCCTAAGCTAATCCTGTGTGCTAAAAGCTAATCTAATTTACTTCACACGGCTGTAGTTAGCCCGTGTTAGCTTCTCCTCTCCTCAGACCCGTCTTAGAAAACATTAGCCTTCATGAGTTTGGCCTGCTCGGGACTGTAGTGTTGACGCTGAACACACCGTGAACTCGTTTCGCTAAGAGGTAAACACCGAGGTCGCTAACATTAGCTCTGATGACCCAGCAAGTAACGTTAGTGGGTCAGCTGCTCAGTTTCCAGATGAAAGTGAGGAGCTAGCTGTCAGTATCGGATGCTTAAGAGTATGTGGAGAATTTCCTGCTGCCGGCTACACAGCTTAGACTTTGACTGATGTAAAACACTCCCCCTGCTTTGGGACAAGCAGTCCCGACGCGCAGTTTTAGCTGTCTAGCTAACCCAGTACACGTCTTTCAATAATGTAGTTTCCAGACACAAACATACTGCGCGGAGCAGTACAGGAGGAGGCCCCGCCCATCCTCACACTCAGTACATTTGAAACCAGCTGTGCGCATCTCGATCAAAACCAGTGCAGGAAGGTCAGCTGTCTCAAATTCTTTCTGTGAATGCATGAACGCAGCGGCACAATGTTTCCTGCCTAAACTGTTCATCAAATCATTCAATGCTGGCGTTTAGCTCTGAAACCAGATTGATGTGGACTTAGGTTAGAGTGTTCTGGGAATGGTTTCAGGTCTGTGGTCCCCTTCCAAACACTGGGAGCTATTTCTAATGAGACAGAAAGGATGAATATATATATATGTGATATGCTACTTAATAAGAGGTGCAGATAAAAAAACAATCCAAATTATCCTCACCAACAGACTTCCTGATATCAGTGGCCTACCATAGCCATATGCATACAATCATTAATTGCGGAAGGGGTCTAACACTCATTTTAACATAATTTCAGTTACCCAATTTAATTGTGTAAATTAAATTAGTTCCATTCGTTAGATTTTTCTTAATTTAATTTGAGTAAGTTTAACTAATTAAATGAGTATCACTCAACTTTATTTAATTGAATAAATTTAAGTAATTGCGAATAAATTCACCTCACTTTAATTAATTTCACTCAACTCAACTTATTTCAGTTAATTTAATTTCATTATTTCATTAATTTTAGTCACCTGAATGAATTGGGTTCATTTAATTTGATTTATTTCACTCAACATAATTTACTTGAGTAATTTTGATGTAATTTAATTAATTAAAAAATAATTTAATTTAGATAATTTAATTATTTTTCAAATACTTAAACTCAGTTATATTTATTTCATTGAATCTATTTCACTCAATTTAATTTAATAATTTTCTCAGGTTAGGACAGGTTGTAAGTGTGTAGACTCCAGTATAGCACTGTAACCACTCACTTCTTTTCTTTTCTCTCCAAGATACCTTGTTGAACAAAGAGATGTGGACCTCAATGTAAGAGATAAATGGGACAGTACCCCTTTGTAAGTACAATTCAGACAAGCAGTCTAATTCTTTGGTTAACATGGCATCATTATCCACTTGAAATGTGATCAATCTTGTTCTTCAGGTATTATGCCTGTCTCTGTGGTCATGAAGAGCTGGTCCAGTACCTGTTGGCTAGTGGTAAGGCTGGTAACACAAACATAATGGAAATCTAAACAGTGAATACCTAGATTATATTGTGTTGAGCATGATAATCACACTAAAATGTACTGCATTATCATCTGAGTTTTTTTCTTTTGTTGGCTTTCAGGTGCTAAGTGTGAAGCCAACACGTTTGATGGTGAGAGGTGCATGTATGGCTCCCTAAATGACTCTGTTCGACGCCTGCTCAAAGATTATAAGTGTGTCAGTGTCCGCGCCATGCAGCGGGATGATTTTAACTACTTTCTGCACATGTAAGGGTCAAATGCCAGATAGTTGTTCATTTAAATGACCTAACTTTGCTACAGAGCAGTCATTTTTCCTCAATTGTTTCAATAGTTGACATTGCAAAGAAATTAGAAAAGAATTAATGAACTTAATGCACAGTATGCTACTTTTATAGTTTGTACATTAATCAGCTGCACGATCTGCACACAGTTTGTTAATCTAATACAAATGTTTGGATGTTTTTGTCTTAGGTTACTGGAGCAGGGTCAACACAGCGACGTCAAGTTTCTGGTTCATGGACAAACGTTTCTGGCCCATCGCTGCGTTCTCAGTGCACGCTCAGAGTACTTCACTGAAATGTTTGAAACCAAATGGAAAGGGAAGAACTTGATAACTCTCAAACACCCTTTGGTAGATAAATATCTAAATATCTGCTGCTCTGTAGTGTCTGCTTTGTTATTACATTGTCATGTCTGTTATACAATACAATACAGTCATATTGTATCAAATGGTATCTATATTCATAAAAGCTGTTTTGATTTCAGATCAACCCTGCAGCCTTTGGAGCCATCCTGCGATATTTTTACACAGGTTTGTGTGGTTTAAAGCAGCAACTATTCAGGCTTCTACGATGATCACAGTTTTTAAACTTTGCAGGAGAATTCAGTCTGTACTACTTTTTAATGTGTCAATAACAAAGCTCAACCGTGCCAAATTCATTAGAAACCCATTGATGTATCTAAACTGGTGGCTGCAACTTGCTTCAAGCTGTAACTGGTAATGCTCACTGGGTTTAAAGGTACCTTGTGGAGTTTTTGATCACTGGCGCTATAGAGTGCTGTTTTTATGAGTGGGTCCCCATTTTGCACCATTGTACTGTCACCTTAACAAAACAGTCTGAAAACTAAAAAATATCTGTTACAATAAAAGCAAGCTGAAGGACCTTATGACAACACCGATATTAATAGAAAATTACAATAAGGCAACATATGCAAGATGTAGAGCAGAAAAGCAGAAAAGTTTCTGCCATTCCTGACAGAAAATGTTTTCTTTTTTCCTTGATGTTACAGGACGAATGGACATTGATATAGGCCTTGTGGAGGACTGCAGACGACTTGCTAAACAGTGCAAAATGGCAGATTTCATGGAGGAGCTGGAGAATAAATGCAAACAGGTGTATGAATTTGGTAAGTCAGTACTCTTGGTTCACATTTACACTGGGAATATGTGTGTTATCGCTTTAATACACACAGAGCTGTTTTTAAATTGCCTCAAAATACATAAACACATTGTAATTATAATGCCTCATCAAGCTCTCCATTTTTCAGCAGCTTGGATTGACCTTTTCCACATGAATGCTGTCTGTCTGTTGCTCTTTCATTCTTCTCTTCAAACTTCAGTGTCCAACAAGCCAGGAATCTGTGTGAAAGTCCTGAGCCTGGAGCCTAACAGCTGTCAGCTTCAGGAGGAGATGGCTCAGTTAGCGGACTGCGCATTGCCCACTGAACTAAGAGTAAGGACAAGCTGCAAAAAAGTGAAGACATTTAACACACTATAGCTGCTAGTTTTTGACAGTTTTAATGATTTTATTGATTGTCCCCAGGTTGGATTTGGAGAACTTCCCTTTAACAGAGTGGACCGCTTCCCTACTTATCCTGACATCTGCTTCAGAGTCGATGGTTGCAATTTCTTATGTCACAAGGTACGAACTACAAAGTTCACACAAAACATTCCTCAGTTGCATTACAAACACTCAAACCCTGCCAAAATCCTTTCACTTAAAGAATGAACATCAGAGTTTTGTTGTGTGTGTTTGTGTCTCAAGGTGTTTTTCTGTGGGCGTAGTGATTACTTTAAAGCTTTACTGGAGGACCACTTCAGTGAGGGAGAGCAGCTGCAATCCCAGCCCAGCACCCCAGTGATAACTTTACACAACATCTCCCATGAAATCTTTATCCATGTCATGTATTACATCTACACTAATGACACAGAGGTTAGTGCACATTTTCTGTCTGAAGTTTGAAGGGATTATTTTGTGGAGTTTTGTTGCTACTAGCCAGGGAGTCTTAAAAAGATGGTACGCTATCCTATGTAACATACCAAATAATTAAAATCTATGCATTCATTAGTACAATATATAATTATAAAATTATATATATGATCCTTGACTGTGTAACCAGTGATTCTACACACAAACAAAAAAGTTGTTCTGGTGATAATGTACTGGAGAACGAGTTTATCGCCTGAAAAATTGCCACCAGGATTCAGGAAACAGAGAAGTTTCAGCAATGAGTTACAACTCCTTATACAACAAATGTTTTCTTCTTGAATGCACAGCACTATTGTTTGACATCTGACTCATTGTTCTTGTCTATGTCCAGCTAACAACGGAGAATGTGTTTGACGTGCTGTGTGTGGCTGACATGTATCTGCTGCCGGGCCTGAAGCGTCTCTGTGGGAAGACGCTCGCTAAGACTATATGTGAAGATAATGTTCTGTATATGTGGAAGACGGCCAAGCTTTTCCGTCTCTCTCGGCTGGAGGATCACTGCACAGAGTTCATGGCCAAGATCATTGAGCGGGTGGGTGTCTGTCTCTGTGTTGACACTGGAATGGGCTTTATTTTGTCTGGATAAAAGGGGAGTGTCTTGGATATTCAGACGTTGGCTGAAGATCACAATAAGACTTTTTTCTATCTGTGAGTGCCGGCATCCTGTTTGTTCTGTTAGGTTGCAACGACCGTGCCCCCGATACATTGCCTGAATACTTTGGAGCTATGCACCCTGCTACTGTCTACTATATCACCAGAATTCCTTTATTTCATTCTTTAGTTTAGTTTAGTTTTTATACAATTTTATACAAATGTTGTGGAGCTACATGTGATAGACCCCAGTTTTCACGATATAACAGCTCTGAGCTGAGATTGATGATCTGGATTTTCTGGTCAGGCACACTCAGTTCCCCCCTTTGGATAAATTCACACCTGTGTACCTGTCTTACCTGTCTGTCACAGCTGGTGGAGCAGGTGGAGTTCGCTGAGATCATCAAAGAGGATGCTGCATCGTTGGAGGAGCGACATGAGACCGACTCTGTCCCCTTAGTGGACGACATCCGCTACCACATCGCCAGCAATGTGCAGACTTACAGTGCGATCGAGGAGGCCAATCAGAAGCTGGAGGCCTTGGAGGAGTTGCTGTCCAGCATTAATATTGACTGTTGAAGGGTTGGCAGGTTGTGGTTTTTGGTTGCAATTGCTGTGGAGTTTGAGGTTTTCAAGGTGGGTGCTTTGGCAGGGGACATGTTGTAGTACATCTGTAGCAAGGGGGAAAAAACAGAGGTGAAAAGAGAAACATATGCTTCTGTATGTTTATAGGTTTTATTTTATTTACAATATATTGCACAGAATATATATTTTGAAAGGACCTGATTCTGATGTTACAGAGGCCTATTCAGAAACAGATGTTTATGTTGGCTGTTTAAAGTTTGTTTTAGTGAGACATACCAAATGTGAGAAAAGATATTTGATTAAAAAAATATCATGTGAATCTGTTGTTAAGTTCAACAAGATGGAATTTGATGAAATTGTGTATTTACAACAGAATATATTTGCATTGCCCATGCATGGATTTATTTTAGGCATTATTTGTAGGTGCTAGAATTCAGACTAGCTGGTTATTTAGCTCTTTTAAAATATAATTTGGCCCCAACAAAGCTCAGCACCAGCCCTTATAATTAGCTCCATGTAATGACGATGAAAGAAAGCAGAACAAGGACACGCAATGTACTGGCTCACACTTGACAGCTATTGCTAAAAAGAAGTGTGCGTTCACTCAGTTAATCCAGAAAATATTTTTTATTTTGAGCTCTTACTTTGAAGTTACATAGTTTTATGATGTATTTCATGCACTGAAGCAGTTTAGGTATTGTTGACCTGCCTGCAGCTTTTATTTTGTATTTGATTGCACTTGGCATCTGCAGTTCACCTCACTATTCAACCAATGACATTCCTCTAGCGTGAATACTTACACTTACCCTAACATACTTCTGCACTTTGTGTACATTTAAAATGATACATCTATTTCCCGCTGCCCTGTATAACAGTGTGCCCAGTGTGTGCACCAGAAAATAAAGATGTTACTAAATTGTTTGCATGTCAAATTCACTGTCAACACAGCAGCAATATTTATATATTTGATTTCAGAATGATGATGTCAGCCTCGACCTGCTGTATGGATGAGTAACTGCTTTTGGTTTTGGCAATTAAACATTGTATTGCAAGCATGAGTAGCCTTTTATTAGACATATCTCATGAATGTTGAAGTATGTGGCTTCATCTGAATTCACTGCAACAGTCTTAGTTATGTTAGCAGCATTGCTCTAGGGATAACTATGTCGGTCGTTTGATCAACCACTTTGGTTCAGACTGAAATATCACCCAAGCAATTTATTAAATGCTTATAGTGCTTATAAATGCTAAATAGTGGGGTTAGCACTGCTATACTTTATAATTAGTGTTTGTGTCCAACAAATTAAAGCTCTTAAAGCTGGGAGGAGTTTTCAGTACAGTTCATTAAGCATTTTATGCATTCAAGGTGGAGCAAAAGAAAAACAAAATATTCCTTCTATTCGTTTCATTCTTAAAAAAAAAAAGAAAGAAATGCAGATACAAGACTTTCCATGAGTCTACACTTGAAGATCAAGTTTAGTGAGCCACCTAAAGATGGTGCCATTTCTCCGCTAATCTCTGTGGCTGTAGTGAGTCGCCTGTCACAGAAAGGCGGTTTCTTGGAGCAAACAGCTTTTCATGCATTGTGGGAAACAAATAAATCCTTCATCCAGGGCTCCGAACTCATGGGAACAGTGTCTGAATGGGACTGTTTTTCAAATCACTCATTCATCACAAGTTGATAAAGATGTGTTGAAGGTCAGTAAACAGTGATGTTAGCAGTGATTTAGACATGTGCATATGTTTGCGTCAGTGTACTTGCTCTGTAGTTTATAATTGGCGTCCCTGTGGGCTCCATCGCTCTAATTTCAAAGAGTCTTGGAGGCGAAGACAAGTTGTATGTCACCTTAATGGAGCCCTGAGGTTCTGAACAGCGGGTAAGCTCAAATTCCACTGGGGAGTACACTGTGGAACAGAGCTGCAGTTAGAGCACATTAAAGTGCAGTTCAACCAAAACACTGAGGCCATCCGTTAGATAACAAAACCCTTGGCCTCCAGCCCAGCGTCTTGAAGGCTTGCATGTTGAAAAAGACAAGAATAAACAACACAATTAGTTATTACCCCAGCAAGCTTCCTTTACAAATGTTTTATGGTTGTTGCTAAGTAACAGTTTGGTTTAGGTCTTGGGTGGGAAAGTCCAGTTTATTGGGTTTCAGACTGGACAAATGAATAGTGTACAGGAAGATCTTGTATTTCTCGTCATTTCATTCAATTTCCATGGAGACTGTTCTCAATGATAAAAGCTTGGTGATCCAGTTAGTTCCTGTTCAATGCCTCTCCACCTCTACAACGGCCCCAAGTCAGGGAGTGACAGAATGAACCCTGAAAGCCGTTAGACTGGATTTAGTTAAAACCAACACTGTGCCAGTTAAATCAGACTTTAAATGGCTCGGGGGATGTTGGTCAGTCCAAATTCTACAATTTATGGACAGATTGAGATGAAATGTTGTATAGACATTGATTGTCCCCAGAAAATGAAGCCAACTGACTTTGGTGATCCACTGATTTTACCTTTAGCGCCACCAGCAGATTAATAACTTTGGCTTTTACTTAAATCTTTCAACAATTTTTCAATGGGCTGCCATTAGATTTGGTGTAGATTTCCAGGATAGTCAGAAGATGAATCCTGCTGACTTTAGTTATCTCCTGACTTTAGTTTTTGTTTAGTACGAATTAGTAAATGTACCACCTCACACAGCTGCTAGCATGGCCGTAGACTCTTAGTCTTGTTTCTCCACCTTTATTGCAGAGCTCTTCTGTTGTCAGTGAACATGACTCACATCCAAATCTCGTGGTCATTTTTTTCTTCTTGGCACAGCAGCAAAAACATTCTTTGCGACCTGTCAAGCAATTAGTCAGATTGCCCCTTTAACCTTTGTGATGACATTTTCTGGAATAGTTTACAATCAGGGCCCTTAATAATTCCCCCTAATCAAGGTTTTAACATCACAGTCATTCATTGTTTTTAATGTTAGTTGTTATTCTCAGCTGCCATGAATCAGTTTATTGGATCCAGAGTCATCTGATAAGAATTACATGTTTGATAGCATGAAATCTGTGCATCATCTTATCAGTGACACCAAAAAAATCTTTAATGTGGCCTATGCATGTTTACCCAATACATATTTTAACTCTTTTAATTGCATTTCAAATCACAATCAAATCTCTTTGTTTCCCTTTCAATCATCCTTTCAGCCTCCTTTAAAAAGGACACTGACTTCCACTAAAACTAATTTTTCTGTCCAAGTTATGACTCATATGTCTGTCATGTGTCCTGCACAGACCTTAAAAAACAATTTTTTGCACTGACAATTTCCATGTAATTTTGAAAAAAAAAAAATTTTGAAGAGTGCAATAAAGGGTGAAATGTCTTGGCTCTTGGCTCATTCCACCATGTGACTCACTGAGACTTCAGTGTGACACTGTGACGTCTCTTCACACAGGAATCTGCAACAGTGGAAATCTACCAGACAAATGGAGAAGTAGCTCTGGTCTCTGCTTATTCCTCCAATAAAGTTATTATCTCCCTGGGTGTTGTTTTGACTCCTGGGTGTGGAGCGTAATAAATACATTGGCCTCCTTTGATGCATTTACTGACAATAAAGATCAATAGTAGGAGGTTTGGTTCATAATAACAACATGTGACGAATAGCACCAGATTTTGCTCCCACTGTTTCCTCTTTCTCTGGTCTTCTGTCCTCCATGCTGACTGATTTGGGTAGTTTTTATATGCTGCATCAAATTTTACTTCAGGTGCTACATGGTTGACGTGTATAGAACATGTAGAGTTGTTCATACCATTTGTGCGCATGTTTTTCTAGGAACAGACATTTTCTACTCAGCCATGATGATATTCTATATGTGGCTCACATGTAGGATTCATTACATTTGAAGCAGATGGAGAAGGCTGCAGGTGGTCGGACATAAAGCTGATAACATGAGCTTCATTGCAAGTAAGATGTGTTTGTGTTTTTTCTATATTTTTCTTTACCTGCGTTTGTCCATTTTATGCTATTTTATACTGATTATTGATAAATTTCAGTGAGAAATATTGTACTTTTGCACCACTATATTTATTTGACTCGTTACTTTTCAGATTCATATCATTCATATAGAATATGATCAACGAAGAAGTTGTGATTACGGTATACCCAGCAGTATGAAAAGTTGTGATTAATCCCAACTTTACCAGCTACAACATGAAAGTGTTGTGCACGTAAATGCATAAGATATTATAATCCAAAAATAAAAGAGAGTACTTTTAAATGTGTGTGCTTTTACTGCTTTCACTTGTACCAGAGTATTTTTACACTGTTGAACTGATGCTTTTACATGAGTAAAAGATCTGTGTACCTTTTCCACCACAGCAAATACTGTAAGTACAACTCCTGTGTTCAAAATGTTACTTAAATAAAAGTTCAAGTATTTTCAGGAAGAGTAAAAGTACTTTTTATGCAGAAGGATGGCCCCTGAGTGAGTGTTATGTTATAATACATCATATTATTCAACTAAAAATATGTTTGTTTAAATGTTGGGTTGTATCTGGTGAAGATGAAGCAAATGTGCACAACTTTCTATACAGTTGGATCATTGAGTCTGTAACAGTGCTACATATTTTATAAACTGATCACATACTTTGTGTTGAAAATCTTAATCTGTCAAATAAATGTAATGGAGCAGAAGTAAAAAGTAGAATACAATGGAAGTACTCAGGTAAAAGTTGCATTTTGGTACAGGGCAAGAGTAAGGGTACTCAGGGACTATTCACACCTGCCTATGAAAAATCTTAAAGAATATGAGACATTATTTTAAACTTGTCATTGTCATTGTATACAGTGGATCAAATCGTCTCCACCTCAACCATCTGCAAGGTTAAAATGCTGCTTACATATTAATGCGTCAGCGGTAATAATCCAATAATATATTGCATAACACTACAACACTGACATGAGCCATTTGTTCTGCATTATGAGTACTTTTACCTTTATTTATTTTGCATTTACTTCAATACTTTTGCTTAAAAAGAAATAAAATCTCAAATATAGAGTTTTAAACTGGTGTAAACTTTTATTTAAGTAAAGGCTGTGCATACTAACTCTACCACTGGAGTCATTAGAAATCTCTAGTGCTTACTGTTTCTAATAGTGTGCTTCTACGTCACAGTCTGATTTCAACCAAAGGTGTTAAGCATAGCTGTGTTCTAGTCGGTGATGGACAGACCTGCATATTTGCGACCTTGTCCATGAGTATTGAAACTCTATGTCCTTCCAGGCAACGGAAGACATAACTCACTGCTGCTGTCACTGCCAATATCCTAATTTGCTATTACTCAGGGATTACCACCAAACAGAGAGAGAGAGAGAGAGAGAGAGAGAGAGAGAGAGAGAGAGAGAGAGAGAGAGAGAGAGTGGTAAGCCCATACTTAGCCAGAGACTGACCTGAAAAGTGCTGGCCCTCACTCCCTCTCTGCTTTTTTATTTCCATAACTGAAAAAAAAGAAAAAGAAATAAAACAAAAAAACAAACAATACTGACACGAAACATAGAAATGCAGTATATTGTAATTTTAGTCCTAGTTTGGGGCCACAGAAAGACTATGTTGACATTTCATTAGACAATCTTAGGACTTGGGCCAGTGTCGTGCAGTCCCAGACAGCCATTATGTAAGAAATGGCAAAGTTAAGACAACACACTCACTAAATTAAATGACAGGTTACGGCCATGAAGATCTCTTTATGGGATTGTCTTTAAACGAGAGGGGTTCAGCTGCCAGCCACTTTCCCCCAAATTTCCACTCTCATGTCATGCAAATACCAGGCTGAAGATGCCTATAAAGTTTCCTAAACACAGATCGCTGCTCAACCTTATCAACCAGGAATTCTGTTTATCTTCTTGCTCTGCATGGAGTCTCCTCTTGGAAGTGCGTGATAGTCAGATGTTTACACTTAACATAGCCACGGTAATATGGGATTAAGCCTTATATGCTCCCTTGAAGTATTAGCAGCCCGGACACAGACAGGCAAGTGAGCAGTGGTCTTATTAGTCAGCTTTGACAGCAGGCTTTATTAGAAAGCTGAATCAATAAGCTGAGTCTGGCCCTTGCTTACACAAATCACCAAAACAAAGCATCCCTAGCTGCAGCACATGTGATCTGAGTGGATTTATTCATCAGATAAATGTCTTATTGTTCATATTATCCTTCATCGTGTCTCTATCTTGTCCGTATGTTTGTGTACAATCAAATGCTCCACCTGTGGTGAGTCACAAGGTTGCCAGTAGAGAACACAGGCAGCCCTGCAGAGAGATACAAGCAGCGTCTGCATGTGAGACAGGATTACACTGTTACCATGTGACTGGTCTGCCCTTAGACAGACCTCTAACAAAAGACGGGCTAAATCTATCCAGGACAACAACCTCTGGCCCTGAACTCTTTTCAGTGTAAACAATCAGGCGCTTTTCCGTGAGTAGATGTGGCAAACCTGCTGCACGAGTGACACATCGTGACCTCGGGGTTATAAGTGCCTGTGTTTGTAAGACTTTTTTTGGATTTTGTGTTTTAATAGCCTACACAGATTTAAAATATTAGTCACTCTATGGAGTTATGATATCAGATATTTGCGCACAGAAAGTTTTACTAACAACGCAGATCAAAACAATGGACAAGAAACATGCGAAAAAGCTTCTCTGTTAATTTGCTGATATTTTCACTTTCTTGTTCTACATCTTTTCTGTCGCATACTGACCCTTTGTCTGCTGTTCTCCTTTTCTGCTCCCAAAAGTACCTTCTACTGTTTCTTTTTCCTTTCTTTTTTTTTTTTTGCCTGACAAGCTGTAACGTTGTCATTGTTAGTGATACACTATTGTCATTGTGTGTCTGCTGCCAGTAGTGTAGCATAAACATCTCCCTGTGCTTCTGCAGCCTCAGCCCCTCTCCGCTTTCAACACATGCATCCATAATGATTATTAGCATTCATAATATATTTAAGAAAATCCGCACAATCTGAAAACTCAGCATGTTTCAGTCCTCTTTTCTAAACAAAATGTAATGTAATATTACTGTATAAAGCTTTCACATTGAGGTTGAAAATTATTTCTCTTACAGTTTTTAGGACTTCATTATACCCAGAATATAAGACAAAGGCTGAGAGCCATCTTGCTCTGGCACCTACACTGAGGAAGGATATCTGTATTTCACAATAAAAAACCTGAGATGAATTAAGATGAATTAGTTTCCAACAAGTACTAGCCCAGTCTGATTTATTTTTTCTTTTTTTTCCTTTTTTTTATAGGACCATTAATACATCAAAGTATAAAAAATCTTTAGTTAGATACTCTAGAACCATATAATTCTACGTTCATGAAATGAACTCCAAACATGATTAATGCCTGTGAACTAAGGTTATTAATTGTGTTATATAATTGTTATAAACACAACTGCGATACTGGTGAGGTTTTTCCTGCAGTCATGCCTGCTATTGTAATTTGATACAAGTTAGATAAAGCTCTCGCTCCCCTTTGTGTGTTCAGCTACTTTAGATTCAAGGATGTTTTTCGCACAGTTACAAACAGTGAGCGTCCAAACTTGCATTTTTTTTTTTTTCATTCACTTTCCTGTTTCCTGGCCATTTCACCCTCAGGCATCAGAAAGCAGTTGTCCTGCTGACAGAGCTTTTGTTCTCTGCAGGGTGAAACCATCACTGAAACTCAAGGGGACTTAGTGGCGACCGACACAAACTGTTGCTTCTGAGGCCAATGAGAAAATATGCAAGTAAATGAATAAAGCATAAGAATAAAGAACAAAAACATTCTTTTCTTCCCTGTAATATTTCCTTCATAAAATTGCACAATACTTGGCTTAATTTCTGGTTCAATATAAAAACAGCTCCCTTGGTCTGATATGTCTCAACATTACATGCCTTCACTTTCTGTTTTTGAATCAATAACATTGTTAAAGTTGATCTTGAAGAATTATTCTCTCTGCATAGTAAAAGCAGGAGTGTCACTGTTAACAATAGAGAATGACTCACCTATAGACAAACTTCACCTGCAATACATGACATACAAACACGTGGCTGCACCATCTGTTTGCCTTGGCTGGTGCTCTGGATTAAGTATACTGAACTACAGTGAACTACACGCACAGGTCTTCCAGACATGTGCTCCATTGGCATAGATTATAAATGTTATAAACTGTTATTAAGATCAACTTTTGGTCTGCCAGGTAGTGAAAGCTGACTTTGACTGGTTAGACCATTTGACCAAGAGTCTGTAGCTATGCTAGCAGCAGTGTGAGGGTATTCTTAGACATAGTAGTGCTTTGAGCGACATGCAAATATCAGCACTATAACTATGCAAAATAGATGAAAAGCAGGGGTCAGCAAATTCATCCGGGCTAACTTTTTCAGCACTGTCCAGCAGTGGGAGGACAACATAGCTTTATAGGGACAGTGAAATGCAGACCTGTATATATCAGGAACACCCGAAGAGAATTTCATTCCAACTTCCACTTAGACTCAAAGATGAACTGATGGTGAAAGGTCAAAGTGATCTATGTATTATTAGTGATCTATAAAACATTTGTAAATTATTTACTAACCATTAATAAATCCATTGAATACAGCTACTTTCAAGTAAGACACCATTTATACAGGGTTTTCAAACTGTAATTACCTCCACCAAGGAGAGTATGTTTTTGCCCATGTCTGAGTTGCTGTTGAAAGGCCTGTGGCATTGTGGCGAATTTTGAAGTTTCGCCATGAAACAGGAAGTTGCTATAACTCAAGCACACATTGTCCAAACTGCCCCAGACTTTATATGTTTTTAAGAGTCCTGTCCTGAAGACATCTACATGCCAATATTCAGTTATATTCATTGTCCCCCCTTGTGGCAACAGGAAATTTAACATTTTATAATTTGATGTGCTCATCCTAGCAGGTCGACCACACCCACCTTAAACTTTGTCAGAAAATACTTAACACCTCAATGATGCCTCACTGTGAAAATGTGCCTGTGTTTCAATTCATTAATAATGTCATTATAAATGTTGGTTAACCATTGATAAGTGCTTCTGGTTTTATACTTTATAATAAGTCAGCAGGTTTGTGGTTATAAATGTTAGTAATGACATTAATAAAGGGTCTTCTCAATTTCTCATGAGCCATCAGCAAAATTTAGTCAGTCACCTGCAATTAGCTCAGTTGTAAATGTTAAGCAGTTTATAAATGCATTTTGGCCCATATATCATTCAGCACTTTACAAAGGGTAGGTGGCCAAACATAATCAATGAAAGAGATAGAAAAGTTCTCATTAACAATAACTGATCTAAATGACGTATTAAACATTAACCATGAATCTGTTTATTCCAGCTTATAAACCCCTTATGAACTGTGCCTTTTCAGAAGATGGTGGCATATCTTAAATGAGTTTTATCAGTGTATTAGACTTTCACATTGAACATATGTGAGAAATGTTCACTGTGCTTTTGCATGTCGCCGTCAAACGTTGCATGCGTACACGCAAAAAGCCCTCAGAACATACTGTGAGTGCTCATTGATTTTTGCCGGTCATTATCAGTCAAGAGGGGCTGTGAGAGAATCAGGTGAAGGGCGGATTGAGGGCGACTGTCGCTTTAAGAAGTTGTTGCATGAAGAAGCTGGTGATTTTCCACTCAAACTGATATTAAACGCGCACCAGCTCATAGAAACGATGATCTCAGAGAAATAGATGCGATTGTTTAACTCAAGAGCAAGGAACAACAGGCTGCTTAGAAAAACACTGAGAAGACAGGCAACCCGGCATCTTCTTTACATATCAAGTCAGTAAATGATCATGTTGTTTATTTTAAAACTGCAAGATAAGATGTGATGGAAAACTATAATATGAGCTTTTAAACTGTGTTTTTAAGGTAGTTGATTTTTTTTTTTTTTTTTTTTACTTGACTTTATTTTGACATTTCATTTGTCAGCGTTTTGATGTTGAACTGCACACATGCAGATTCATTTTATTCTCCGATATAAACTGGCTACACTTGCTATTTTTCTTGATAACATGATGCTGCGTCCTAATTGTTTCCTCGTTGCTTCCGCTATAGAGAGAGGGGAATCCTGCGTTTTCACCCCGCTTTAACAACAGCTTCGGTAAACACGCTTTCAGTTATAAAACCACGCAGCTTTGGCCTTTGAACCCGGTTTCCTGTGTTTAGAATTGATAAGACCTTGTTTCTGTTTGATCATTTTTTGGAGGGCTGCTGCGATGCATTCAGGTGCGTTCGGGCATCGCAGTGACGTGTCCGGGGGAAAAACATGTTTATTGTTTCTTGCAGGCTCCAAGTGCACCTCTGCTGTCTACACCCTACTGAATGAATGGGTGGATGAACGGGTGAGTGAATGAATGTCTGTTAGAGGAGAGTCTGCTGAAGTAGGTCTGATGAACTAAGACGTTTACTAGCTTATATCTTGTGCTTACTGGCACATACTTAACCTACTTCCTCTGTCTCCGCCCCGTACAGTGTATGATTGATTGACGTATGTCCTTTAACAAACCCAATCCGCCCTCTCAGCAGGATAAAAGCTAATGTCCACCTCCACCTTTTTTAGCTGCTAGATCTGAGAATAAAGTTCCTAAACTGGGTCTGGGAGGAGTTTCCTGCAAAATAAGGAGGGGCTTATTAAGATCACAGCTGTGCCTTCTATTGATTGTGAAAACATGTCTTTCCCAGTTCATGGTTTAATATTTTTGTGTAAAATTAGGTCATAATATTAAAAAAAACAGAAACATTTGGGCATATTTTTCTATTGTAGTTTATCCATTGTATTCAGACTGTAAGCTTAGTTTAACAATTAATAACTTAAACTTGTTCAAACCGTATGACATCTATAGTTTTTATGCTAAATTAGGAGATAATAATGTTTGATTGTCTTTCTTGCACTGAAAGACAATGGATACAACATACAGTATCCATTCATCACAATGCAAGCATCGATTTTAAAGCCAAGGCACACAATAAATCCTATACAAAAAAAAAAAAAAAAGAGTAGTTTGAAGGTGGATAATGTAGCTGTAGCTGCAATTTGCAAAATTATAGATCCGGCCTGACAGTATAATGTCGGCTTTGTTCAACAATAACCAAACACACAGAGTTCAGAGGGTTTCTGTGAGCTGTCTATGTTATAAGCAAACAAACACAAGGGGTTCCATTTTATTAAAGGGAACGGTTCGATCTTTTGCTTTCTTTCTATCTCCTGCTGTGTCGGTTAAAAGTTACATAACCAAAACAGTACACAGAGCAACCAAAATATGGCCTAGTGCAGAGCTAAGGGGTGTGAAAGGTGTGTGTTTGTGTGTGTGTGCACGTGTTTGTGTATGTGTGCTGCTTGTCATCGGATGATCCTTGTCCCCATTTCACTATCTAAATCCTGCAGAGGAATGTATTGGTTTTTAATTGACTCTTGAATGCCAGACTTTGTCGGGCCATTGTGATCGTTCGGAGTATTGAATGGTGTCTAAACGAACCATAGACAAGCAGAGGAGACATATTACCTTATTAGGCATTGTTATAAGCTGATACTGTACTGGTTTACATTTCCCAGATAACAAACCACATGTCACAAGAGAACGGAGGACAGGGATTCACAGTGTCCCGCATACCACAAATTATCACAGCATAGTCATGAATAAAAATAGTTTTCACACAAAGATGCTTGGAAGTGGCGTGGTAATGTTATGAGGGCCTTGTTATGAAACCATGCTTCATATTTTAGTGCTGTTTAAGTGTGTGCTAAAAAAAGAAAAGGCAGTACAATCTCTATTCTGCCTTAAGCCCATCCATTTGTACCAGATCATAATTCAAGACCAACCCCCAGTATTGGACCAGCCCAGCCTTTCTCTTCCACTGACTTGTTCTCTGTGTCTCTAACATGAATAAGGAGTGTTGTGTGCTTGTGTGACACACGCTCATCCCCACCACTTGGCTGTGTGTATGTTTGTGGGCAGGGAGTAGTGGGAAGTGGAAATTTACAGTCTCCCACGTTGGTACCTGAGTTGTCTGTCACAGCGAGGCTGTGTCCAATCTCCACTTTGGATTTAATTGTCTTTAGCCATGGGGGCGGGCCCTGCTGTCAGCTCCACTTCTTGTGACCCGTGTCGGCATAAAGGCATTCAGTACAGAGGAATGGTGACAGCTGAGAGACAGGAACTCTATACATAGTCGCAGCCATGAAGGAAATGTAAGTTTTCTGAATTGCTTTGGAGACTTGATTTTTCAGCATTTGCATGTGTTTGGTGAAGTTTGTTCTGCATAAAAATTGTCAAATCAAAAGCAGATGAGTGCTTCAGTTGATGTAGTGGGACATGCTATGTGTGTTTAAAGGTTAAATAAATAGAGAAAGAGCTACAAATAGATTTTATTGTTGTGAAGAAGAAAGAGCCAGTGATTCCAATTGAACATCAACGAGGGTTTTAGCATAACTCATGTGCCGATATTTTTTTTTTTTTTTTTTTTTTCTTTTAATAAGGTTAAGGAATTTCTGGTGAAGTATGTCTGGGTTATATCTCAAGGACAGTTTGCCTTAAATCTTATCTGAAGGGCAGGCAGCCTCCGAACAACACGCAGCCAGGTGAAAGCATACGCTGAGCAGACAAGAGTAGAAGAGAGAGAGAGAGGGGATAAAGAGAGAGAGAGAGAGAGAGAGAGAGAGAGAGAGAGAGACAGGATGAGAAACAGAATGGGCAAGAACTGATCCAGTTATGTAAGGAGGAGGTTTGAGAATGGAAAGTGGTTCAAGTTGACTTGTCATGCATAACAGGAAGAGAGAAATCCTAGAAAATGATGGGACGCTGTGTGCACACAGGGGGATTGAGGAGTTGTTGTTCAAGCGTTGATTAAGTGAGGAGACACATAGTTCCCAGTAGGAATGTGAGAGGTTTCAGAGCCGTCTTCTTCATCTAGTTGTTGGCAGAAATGCCCATTCCTGAGAGGCGACCGCTGCTATTATCACTGTGATGATTGTTATTTATTCTTAGGTCGTTATTACTGCCCTTTTTTTTTTTTTTTTTTTTTTAATCTTCGACTTGTTAGTAGTGTAGTTGTACACTTTGTTTTCTACAAAGACAAAACTCAGGTTAATATTTTGGGGGCTTGACACTTTTCTGTACAAACTGTTCTTTTATATCGGCATCTGAATTTATTTTGTGGCCCTCAAGAGTTAACGGGAAGTATCTGAGGTTGCTCCGACTGTTTCTTCTCTTAAAAAAAGAGGAAACTTCTCCTGCTAGCATTACAGATAATATCACAATGTGCAATTAATTATAGCTTTCTCATTGTTCCTCTTTTGTTCTGAATTGTATGCCAACTGGGAGATTAAACCACATTCAGTCTTGACATGTCTTACATACTTATATCCTGCTCTAGGGTTTCTTCTCCCGTCTTTGGCTCATGTAGGGAAATAGGACACCTTGGTCTGTAAAAACAAATCCTGTCTTTCTTGGAAAGATGGTTTACAGTGTAAACACTTTGCGAACTTAAGCTGTTGTATCGTCTTAAGAGCAGCCAGGGCTTTGGGAATGCAGTGGGATATCTTCCTGTCTAAATTTGGATTACAGTGGTCTGACTCGTTGCTAATACGGTAGCAGAAGAGAAAGCTAAAAGCGAAACTTTCCTTCAGGTTCAGGCGTGGTCTTAAAGGCGTGTAACATTCCCTTCCTTTTCCTTCAGTGACAATGTGCCCTGCTCGGAGCTAAGAGATCCACCCTGAGACACACAGTAAAGTTGGAAAACAGGAATAGCTAATAAAAAAAAAAAACAAATGTGAATATGCAGATGCTGTCCCCAGGTGATTTTCTTGCACCTTGGGTTCTTTAGTTGAAAAATTTGCAGTATGAAGTTTTTACTTTTATACATACTCTCCCTGTTTGGGAGAATACCAAGGCCTTATACATATGTTTACATTTATTTTTCATTTTCTAATTTGATTTTGCTCCATGTTTCAGTGTAAATCAGCTCCCCCAACATTTCTCCCGTCTAAATGACCTCCATGCTTCAGTCGTTCAGATTAGCAAGATTAGCAGCATAGTACTGTATATCATGTACTCACACAGCACGCTGTAACGCAATCAGGAGACGGCATTAGCTCCCTAATGCTCCTCTCTATCTGTGTCTTATCCCTCTCACCTCTGTCTCTCTTTCTCTCTTTGTCTCTGCCTCTCTCCATCAATGTGTCCTTTTCCTTTTTGCCGTCCGCAGCATGGCACAGAAAGAGAAGCTCCAATGCCTGAAGGACTTTCACAAGGACACCCTGAAACCTTCACCAGGGAAGAGCCCAGGCACGCGGCCCGAGGACGAGGCCGAAGGCAAGGTCCCTCAGAGGGAGAAGTGGGCGAGTAAGCTCGACTTTGTCCTGTCTGTGGCCGGAGGCTTTGTCGGATTAGGAAATGTCTGGCGGTTCCCTTACCTTTGTTATAAAAATGGTGGAGGTAGGCAGAACGAATACAACAGATACCAAAGTCAAAACATGTTGAGATGATTGTAGCAAGAAGAGTTGATTCCTGTGTCCATCTTCCAGGTGCGTTTCTCATCCCTTACTTCATCTTCCTGTTCGGGGGTGGCCTGCCTGTGTTCTTCCTGGAGGTTGCACTGGGCCAGTACACCTCTGAGGGAGGGATCACCTGCTGGGCCAAGCTCTGCCCCATCTTCACTGGTGGGTCAAAACACAAAGACATGTACTAACACACAGACATAAAGATAAAGATTCTGCATCACAGCATCTCCCCTGACAAGATCATTTAATATTTAATGCTGAGTAAAAGCTTCATTTGTCCGAACGAGGACTCTGCCCTGATTTTCTTCCTCTTTCAGTTCAATATTCATTATTCAGACATTATGTTGTGCTGAGGCCATCAACAACAACAACCCCCCCCCCACCCCTCCTCCTAGTGTAAAAGTCTTACTTCATTAGGCTGGTTTGTGTTGTGTAAACTACATTAAACAGCAAAGTGAAGCAGGAGCTGAATGTTGAGAGCAGTGAACATGGAAAACCATGGAGGATCAATAATATTAGTATACTCTAGTACCACGGTGACCCTGAGGTGGCACCTTTACATACATGCACACACATTTACATAAACATAAATATACAAATCCTAGAAATACAAACTCCAAAACATAAAGAATAATGGATTGATGAGTTCTTGGTTGCCATGGAAACAGCAAAAATAAATAAATAAATAAATAAAATAAATTCAAGTTGCCTAGCAATGGGTACAGTCTCATGCAGCAGGTCTGCATGAAAATACCATGATCATCTTTGTTGACATGGATCTGCAGTGTGGTTCCACTTGTGTTCTTTAAGCTTACAGGATATTATAAATATTTTATGTCCTTGGTGACAGTGTTGTCAGGGTGGGGCTCGCTCACCGGCCTCTAGACTTGAGATCACCATGAGTTACTGATACTCTAAGACAAGCCAAGGGCCTCTCATTGCTGTTTGGTGCAGCCCCCCTACCTTTGAGTGACAGCTGTGGACAAGCACTGAAGCACCGCTCCCTCGGCAGCTGCCGCGACGCCCTTACTCATGTTCACGCGAGTAACGTCACATGAAAAGAGAGGAAACTGTTGCGGCATCCGATCTCTAGCAGCTGCCGACAGCCTCCGCTATTCGAGGAACACTGAAGCTGCTGTCTGTCCATCTGGTGCGGTGTCTGGCACAGCAAACAGAGTCCACAAGTGGCTGCAAAACTGGCCAATCACAAATCTCCTCATTGTTCCTCCTGTTCCTCCTTCACATGTTTTTAATCACACAGTGAATGCATGACTCAACACACGCTGTAGACTACACACACACACACACACACCTGTCAGAGCACTGAGTTGTCTATCAGTTTGCATGTGGTATGTGGGAATGAGGAGGTGGGGGTGACAGAGATGATGAGTTTAAAAATACTCTGAAGCAGTGAAGGAGAACCGGGGATTTCTGTGTCCAGGTTCGTGGCAAAGTCATCTAAAAATAGCAAACAACACTAAGGACATTACAACAGTAGAGACAAGCTGGGGGGGTTGATTAAGAATTAGTTGTAATAGCCTCCTTTTTACGTTGCAGCAATTCCTCATCTCACTTAAGCAGTTTAATTGTTCTCCTTTAAAGAGTAATTTGACACCATCGAGTGGGCTCTACTGCACCTACAACCACACCCAACAGTGACGTCACACTTTACTGACACGCACTAGAGAGTCAGCTGCTGTTAATCAATATGGATCATATGTCTACATGTACATCAAAAGGTGTTGGATGTGTAAACAGGCTACTGTATGCTAACACGTTATCATATCAACCTAAGAGGTGTGTTCACTGCTTGTTTTTGCTGCCACCAACTGGTAAACAAAAATCTGCTGTTGCAGGTGAAAACAGAGGCATCACACAAGAGAAGGCTTATTTGTAAAATGTGTTGTATTTAAAAGGTTAGAAATCATAATGGCTGATATCTTGAGCTGATGTTGCAATCTTCCCTCTCGCTTTCTTGTCCCCAGGTATTGGCTACGCCTCTATCGTGATCGTATCTCTACTGAACGTCTACTACATCGTGATCTTGGCCTGGGGTCTCTACTACCTGTTTCAGTGCTTTCAGCCGGAGCTGCCCTGGGCAAAATGCAAGCAGCCGTGGAACACAGAGCACTGTGTGGAGGACACAGTCCGCAAGAACAAGACCCTTTGGCTGGCAGCCAATGTTACCAACTTTACCTCCCCCGTCACTGAGTTCTGGGAGTGAGTATTCACTGACAGCATGCCTAATCGATGCACGCACGCACGCACACACACACACACGTGCACACACGAATACACTAAAGTAACACTACCTTTTTTATCTTGTTTGCTTAAGCGTGTTTGTACAAGCACAATTCCTGCGAAAGCCAGTGTACTTTTAGTATTAGTGCTTTTAGTTCTCTCCCAGTTTATTATAAACTGTCTTTGCACTTCAACTTTTATATGTTCCATGCAGCTCAAAGTTTGACTTTAGTTGTCAAACTAAACTGAAATACCACCTGGAAAACCACAGTGGTTTTCATGCTTATTTGCGTAGTTGCGTGTTTGAATTTGATGACAATTCTTCACAACAAATGGCACTAAATTAGAAGTGTTTATGCAGCATCAGACACTTAAAGGCTCTGGCTTCAAAGCTTTTCCAAATAAATCTTCTCAACATTTTACTGTAGCGCACTCAGACTCTGGACAAGCAGCATAACAGCAATGAAAGGCCAGTTCACGTTACTGTTTGAGTTCCACGTTTATTACCCCCTTAATTAGTCTGTTGTTGTCATGGTCTGCCGTTGTCCCATGACCTGCCTCCTTGGGTGTGTTTGAAAATCTGCAGGATAACTTCTACTGGTTCAAGTCCCACAAACTGCCATTAACCTTTGCCTCTGTATCCCCTACAGACGCAATGTCCTGAGCATCTCCTCTGGGATCGAAGACATAGGGCCCCTGAAGTGGGACCTGGCCCTGTGTCTCCTAGCAGTATGGGTTATCTGCTTCTTCTGCATCTGGAAAGGAGTCAAGTCCACTGGGAAAGTGAGTGCTGAGGCGTATACACATCCTGTAGTTATTGTGTTGCCTGGAGGCTGTTTGGCCTTTACTCTTTACCCCAACAAGTTAGTGACAAAACACTGTTGCTCAGAGAAAACCCTCAGGCTTGGAAACAAGGTTGATTTAGTTGATTTAGAGACACAAGCCTCTGTGCTGTCCTGAAAGCTACTTCTTGGCCAGACATTCTGTCGGCTGTAAAGAGTTGACTGCCACTCCTTAGCTCTCTCCCCCTCTCTGTTTCTGCTAGAGGGACTGAATCTGGGCCTGAGCCAACAGGAGGAACTGTGTGAGGAAAATGATTAACCCTATTAAGAACTATTTGTGGGATTAGTTCCATATTTAACACAGGGTCCATTGCTGTGAAAGTGTTGCTTTAAAAGGATCACCCGTAATGTTTAACCAGATAGCAGTGTATTCAGCGTTTGTGACTGCTTCATGCTTTACTGGGCATGCACGCCATCTCAAACCCCCATCATGACTTCTGTGTGCAGTCCGCTTCACTGTTCACAGATCAGGGCATAACAAGAACAGTGTTCCTTTTGTCCGGCAGTTGGAAAAAATATGAGTAAGAGATGAGAGATTAAAAGAGAAGTAGTGTTTATTCCAATATATCTCAAGGTTGATGAGTCATATGTCTATAACTGTTGTTTAGTATTTTGGCTAATAATTCCTTTGTCTTGTCTAGGTGGTGTACATAACAGCCACTTTTCCCTTTGTGATGCTGATTGTGCTGTTGGTTCGTGGTGTGACCCTGCCTGGGGCATCTGAAGGGATCAAATTTTACCTTTACCCCGACCTGACTCGCCTACAGGATCCAGAGGTATGGTCGAAAACTCTTCACCTGTTTTCACTGTTACAGCCCCCGATGCTTACTCCCCCCTCGTATCTTAGACATTATCATATCTGTCTGCAGGTATTAAAGGAATAGTTGGACATTTTGGAAAATACATTTATTTGTTTTCTTGCTGAGAGTTAGATGGGAAGATTTATGCAACTCCGGTCTTAAATATGAAGCTACAGCTTGTAGCCTTTTAGCTTAGCTTGGCATTAAGATTGGAAAACAGTGTGGCTCTGTTTAAAAACAACAAAAATTGCACCTACCATCTCCATGTTGTACCATATGGACAAGAGAGCGAAAGCAGTCTTCCCATCCAACTCTCAGAATCTAGTTAAATTACTGTAGTGTATGATGAACTGTGTGTGATGAACTGATTAGATTTTGTTTGTAAAAGGTCAAAGGTCTAGATCACTTATGATAAAATACACTTGATACCACTGTAAAATTATGTCAAAGCTTTCACTACATATATTATCTGGACAGACATGGTTTCTAACTGTAACCTGACTGGTTGAGGGAGATATATACCAAGAAATATCACTTGTACTTCTGATAAGCTGACAGTCAGGAGCTGATGATAAAATTTCCAAAACACACATCCTAACAGGCTGATGTTATCTCATCTGGAAACCTCTGTGAAAATGTAAAAATCAGAGCACCTCTTCCTCTTTCTCCTCAGGTGTGGATCGATGCAGGAACTCAGATTTTCTTCTCCTATGCCATTTGCCTGGGAGCCATGACGTCATTGGGGAGCTACAACAAATACAAATACAACTGCTACAGGTGAGTTGTGTTTCTCCTGGGGGGAGTGGGACTGTGGTAGTGACAGCAACTCGTGTCAGAGACGGTTGCGTGAAAAAAAAAAAAAAAATGGGAACTTCGGTTCCACCTGTGTTCATTAACAACCTCCATGACATATGTGTGACATAGGGACTGTTTGCTGCTGGGAGGCCTCAACAGCGGTACCAGTTTTGTGTCTGGCTTCGCAATATTTTCCGTCCTGGGCTTCATGGCACAAGAACAAGGGGTGGACATTGCCGATGTGGCAGAGTCAGGTACGAGGGTCCAAGGTGATAGCAGCAGTGATGGTGGGCGCTGTTGCCAAAAAAAAAAAAAAAAAGGCAATTGGACACGTAGCAGTAAAATATAAATGATGGAAAAAAAAAATGAAAGTAGTTTTAAGTCTCGGAAACGATGATGCTGAAATGTAGAGGTATCGGCAATTGCACACTCCTTGAATTAAAGCTTCAAAGAAACAGAATTGTAACTTCAGTGTGAAATACAGTATGTTCCACCTTTTTGGGGACAGATTACATCGCATTGGGGATGTAATCTGAAGTGCTGTGTGCTTTAACTACACAATGAACTGCGATGTTGCAGAGCTCCTGTACTGGGCCATCATCACTATTACAGGTGCTCAATGGCACCAGGTGTCCTCATGTGCCACATCCAACCTGCTCATCCAATTTAGTAGCTTTTTAGCATCTTTTTGACCAGGAGACATTGGTAAGAAGATTGGCACCCTTCTGTATGTACTCTACTGTATGTGCACTGGCACCTTGAAGTGATATTTCTACACTGCACTGTAAGCCCAGTTCTGTTAACAAGCCGTGGATCTCCTGAGCGAGGTGGGCGCCACCGGTTCTGTTTCTGCCTTCCTTTATACTCTATGTGGACTTTGAAGGAGATGCATCTTCTTTCAGCATGCTCGCTCTGTTCAGTTAAACTTAAACTCTTGCTATCTTTAAGACTGCATCTTGAAAATGATCATGTGAAAGCAAACTACAATTGTATGACAGTGACAGTTATTCTGTGATGGACAAAGACACACACTGAATGTACATACATATTCCATCATATATGAAAACACAAAACCGAAATTCCTAAATTCAAACATATTTCTTTCTTCATTTTTTTTCACAGCTGTTCAATTGTTATGATCATTGGCTTTGTGTCTCATGCTCTTATTGTATCCTGTTGGAATTGGTTCATCTGCTTTATCTAGATAAGATTAGATTCCACTTAATTGTTATTGCACAGTAGAACAAAATACAGGTTAGCACCTTACAAGACGGTGTGAACAGTAGCAAAAGTGCATTGAGAGATATACAAAGATGACCTAATGTACAGAAAGAATAATAGACCAGTGGGGTAGAGTAGGAAAAGGAATGTAACTGTGATATGTACAAAACAATATACAAAATGTAAAGCTGCTTTATTTCTGTATGCGCAGAACCAGTGGTCTGGTTATGCTGTAGATGTTGTTATTTGTCCTGCAAGTAAACAAACACGCAGGACACCTGCAGCATGAGAAAACCCTGTAACCAAAGAATCAACACTCCAGTCAAAGTTAAATTTATCACGTCTTTTAACTGTCGGCCAAATTAGATCATATTTCCTGTGAATTATTGTAAGTGTCAGACCTCCCTCAGCTTCTCTAGCTCAGTCTTTACATGATTTTTTCCGATCCGCTTACAGTATGTCGTCCAAGCTGAAATCAGATAGAAATGTTAATTCTGTCCTCTGCCCCTTGTCCCCATCCCCACTCTGTTCTCCTTACAGGTCCCGGTTTGGCCTTCATCGCCTACCCTAAAGCTGTGTCCATGATGCCGCTGCCAACGCTCTGGGCCGTCCTCTTCTTTATCATGCTGCTGCTTCTGGGCCTCGACAGCCAGGTCAGTACTCTCACCATGACTCTGCTGTCAAGCCTTGTACAGAATAGTTGTTTGGTGGAGTGCCCATTAATTTCACACTGACACCTCCCAGGTCCCCCGGGTTAGTTGGCTCCTGCCACCCCCAATGTGTAAAAGACATTTGTGTCTTCTCTGATCCATATTTCATGTCTCCAAGGTATCAGTTAACTGACAGACAAGTAATGCAGTCTGTTCCCACAATGGCATTTTACTACCACACTTGACTGTGTTGCACTGTGTGAGGATTATAGCCCCTTAAATGCTCTGTAATGCTGCAAATCAAGGTTTTAGAAATTGACAGACATTTGGTTAGAAGAAGTCATCGTGATAGCTTGCCTAGCATTGATAGGAGGCAGAGCTTTGATTAAGAAAAGATAATCTAAGTAGACAAAGCAGAAGTGTACACTGGAGGGATTCTCCAGCTATATCACATTTCCTGCCTCTAAGTGTAATTCTACTCTTGTGCTAACTCAGTCCTGCACATGGCTGGCAACGCATCTCAGCAAACTGTGAGAACTGGCCAATACTCTAAATTTGAGCACATGTAAATAGTTGTGCAAGTGTGGCCAGTGACAGTGTGTGTGTGCGTGCGTGCGTGCGTGTGTGGGTGGGTGGGGGCATTTTTTACGACCATAAATTTCATGCAGATTTGTAGCCCTGAATGCCATATATTGTTAAACATCGCTCACACACACATGCCACTGTTATGTAAGGGGTTTTTGTTTGGTTTCCATACAACAAAGGAGCATGCCCTTGGTGCATTAAGACACTGTAATTTGATTTTCTTAATCAATCTGTTATGACATTATATCGCTCATGAGGCGACACAATAAAAAGAAAAAAGGGAGCAAGAGGGAGTCGCAGACAGGGAGACAGAGACAGTGTTTTCACCGTTGTTTTGTTTCTGTTGTGTCTTAGTAGCAACAAGCCAGTGTTGCAGAGAAGCCTTGTTTAAATTCCCATTACTGCCCAACAAAGACAGCTCTCATTCTCTAATCACTGGTTTGCAGAGGGGGAAAAAAAGAGCAGCATGCACACAGGAAGAGACACTGATTGTTTTTTTTGTTTTTGTTTTTCTCTGAGAACTTAATAGTTGCTTTTGTCCCCACAGTTTGTTGAAGTGGAAGGACAGATCACCTCTATAGTGGATCTGTATCCATCTCTCCTCAGGAAGGGTTACCGACGAGAGATCTTTATAGCTGTGATGTGTTTCATGAGCTATCTCCTGGGACTCGCCATGGTAACGAAAGTAAGTTCACCGACAGTCTCATTCATCGGGCCTCTGCGCTCTCACTTCTGCCGCTCATCCTGTTTAGAAAAGGAAAAGAGACTCGGTGCATTCGGATCAGCAGCAGAGATAACGCCACAGACTTTCCACTTGCCTGTTGGCTGCTGCATTGTTACAACCAAATATGGCTTCCTACCACATTCGCCACTCACATCCTGTGTGTCTGAATGGAACAAGCTGGAATGCTGTTTTCCGTTTAGCAGTTAACTGTTCTTCAATGACGTCTCGGCACCTGTTGAACTCTGCCTCTATTGGTAGAGTGCCAGCATTCTTGTGTACTGCTTTCAACACCCCAACTCTGCTTTAATGCCTCCCTCTATGACTCTCTTTCTTTCCACACACACACCAGAGAGATAATTAATCCAGTTTTCTGCCTTTTCTTTTTTTTAGGGTGGGATGTATGTGTTTCAACTCTTTGACTACTATGCAGCCAGTGGTGTGTGCCTTTTGTGGGTTGCATTCTTTGAATGCATTGCTGTAGCCTGGGTTTATGGTAAGTGGAAACAACTCCGTGTGATAGGTTTCTGTAGTATGTGTCGTTTTTCAAAGTAATGATCCTGAAGAGTTGGGAAAAAAAGGCACAAATGATCTCTGTGGTGGTAAACAAAGGTGCCCTTGTGGTCCTTTCCACATCAGTACTAAATAAGTTAAACTGCATGCAGGGGTGTGGTGTGGAGGGTGGGGGGGTTTACTAGATTGTGATTGGCTAGCTGCGGTTCCCACCCACCAGATTAAACCCTACCATTATTAATGAAGGAAGAATATTCAACCTAATGAGAAAAACCTAATTTGAATGAAATCAATGCATCTCTCTGTTATAAATTAGTCTGCGTGAAGCCATCAGGTTCTTTTAATTACTATAAATCGATCATCTGACATCATTCAGCAACCACTGTATCTATTATACACATATAAAGGCCCTGCTATTCCAAATATTGTCTGCTTATCGTCAGTGATCATTCCTCTGTGGTTGAATCACACAGATGACACAGGGTCTTACGAATGAACAGGATTTTCTTCCAAAGATAGAATAGTTTTGGATATCTTACATGACAGATTCATGTATTTTGGTCGGTCTCTGCTTTTCTCACTGGTTTGAAATGTGGGTATATCAGTTGTAGGTGTATTTGCCATTGTTTCTAGGCCACTGTCAATCAACTGCTCAAACCACACCCACACTGTCCTAATGAGTTTTTTAAGTGTTGAGCTCATGATAAATGATAACTAAGAATGCTTTTTATTGTCTTTTACTTAAAATGCTGGTTGGCTATAAAAAGTCACAGACCCAGTGTCCAAATGACAAAGGACTTAACTGCTAGCTAGTTAACTTTAGTTTAGTTTTAGTTGATCAATCAGCGGTAAATGAGCCACAGGTAGCCTAGCAGGCTAACTTTCGTCTGTCGTCCCTGACCAGATGTTAAAAGAAACTAAAAACTGCATGAAACAACATACGGATAACATGTACAAAGGAGCATGATAACAGCATCAGATACATGTAAAGTACAGAAAACACACCCCACTAAACAATGCAATAAAACACACAGTTCACTACAATCAACACAGAGGAACCATAAATAATGACCCAGTAAGCTAGTTTTAACTGACAAAGCCAAGACTGCAGTAAACAGCATATGGTACGTGGCCTAGTGGAAATATGTGCTGCAGTTTATGGCAGACAACAGCGATAAAGGGCTCATAAACGTGCTAGTTTCCAGTGTTGGATATGAAGGTCATTCTCCAACAGAAAACAATAACATGTGTACCAAAGAGACTGACGATAACTTATCCTACAATAATCATTCCTCTGACTAACAAATAAGGAAGCACTCGTGTAATTCTTTATTCTCTTTGTGTTGGGTAGGAGTTGATAATTTCTATGACGGAGTTGAGGATATGATTGGCTACAGACCAAACGCATGGATGAAATGGAGCTGGACCATAATCACTCCTGTCCTCTGCATGGTGAGAGATCAGAGTCATTTTATTGTGTCGGAGGGTTGGGAGATACTGTTGCTGATGACATGTGACAAATGTTGATAGCTGAACTTTCAAGGTCACAGGGAGGCGTACGACTTGTACAAAAAGCAGCATGTGTTTATTTTCTAGGGCTGCTTTGTCTTCTCCCTGGTGAAGTACAAGCCCTTGACCTATAACAAGGTGTATGAGTACCCTGACTGGGCCATCGGTCTGGGCTGGTTTTTGGCCCTGTCCTCCATGATCTGCATCCCAATGGTGATGGTCATCAAGATCTTACAGTCTGAGGGACCCCTGATCGAGGTGAGCTGACACAACCCTTCAGTGCTTTTAAAGGAGTACTTGGCATTTTGCTCAATACGCTTATTTGTTTTCTTGTCGAGAGTAAGATAAGACGAGCAATACCACTCACATTTACTACAATTATTTACTGCTGGCTGTGCAACAAATTACCCCTCATGGATAACAAAGATTACCTTGAACCTTGAACCTCATGTCTTTACACTTAATAGAAGGCTAGCGCCAAGAGATGATTACCTTAGCTTAGCATAAAGACCTGTAAAGACCTGAAACAGAGAGAAACAGCTAGCCTGGCTCTGTCCCAATCATAAAAAATCACTTACTACAAACAAAGAGAACACAGTTAAGTGCAACATTGTAATTATTAGACAACAAATGTAACCCGCCGGTCTTTACAGTAGCTGCAACCAGGCTAGCTGTTCCCCCCTGCTTCCAGTTTTTATGCTAAGCTAAGATAATCTGCTGTTGATTACAGACATGATATCCTGAAATATGTTGCTCAGTTTCAAATTATCATGACTTCAATCATGTAACATGTTCACAAAAACAGATGTAATACATGTTGAATTCTGAAGTATGCCATTTTAAATGTGATAACTGTCGCTTTGAGCCCTAAACTGCCTCAGCTACTGATGATCATTAGTCTAATCGCTCATCTCCTTCCCGCAGAGGATCAAAGCGGTGGCAGCCCCGGCGAAGTCAGGCGTGAGCTCTCGCCCGAAAGAGTACAACTTGAAGGGCAGTGAGCTGACACAGCCCCTGGACCCAAACGGGAACAATGGCTTGATCAAGCCCACCCACACCATTGTAGAAACAATGATGTGAGCGCTCTCTGTGAGAGGAATAAGATTGATGTGCTTTCTGTGTTATTATCATATTTGCTAACTTTGATAATGGTAGGTTTACATTGTCCAGTATATTCACGTTAGAGATACTCTGGTTTGATTTCTATGAAGAGAGTTATATATTATTGTTGTAATTTTTTTTTTCTCTTGTAATTTTTTTTTCTTCATTTTTTACTATATATTGTTGATGTTACAATTGTTGTTGCTGTAGTTGGCACTGATCTCAGTTTAGGCAGTATTTTGAGATAGAACATGTTCATTGTTTACTACCTTTCTGTTGATTCCTGGAGAGATGAGGAATTTGCTTTTTTTTTTTTTTTTTGGCATAATAGAAGAAAAGATGAAATTCTCAATTAAATTAATAAATTCTAAACAAGTAATTAACCATGCAAAAGGTAGAAAACATCTAAACACCCTCACATGATTGTGGAAGTCACGTTGACTAAGATAACTTCTAATCTATTTTTGTTGTTTTATATCCCGCAGTGAAAGTGAATGTACCTCCGCTAGCGGCGGAAGTGAGCCACCCACGTCTCTCAGAGTACATATCCATAATATCTTAAGTGGCAAAATGCATTGTATAGAGTTAGTTTAGCTTGACATCCTGAAAGTAACAAGCTCAACAAGGCCTTGGCCAAATACGGTGAGAAATGCATTGATAAGAAGATACATCCTCAAAAACAGTGAAGAAGAAAAAACAGTTAAGGAAGAGGAAGAAAGGAGAAATGGGAAGTGGCATTTTTAGAGTATTTGTACACTGCCTGTGTGACTACCATAGTCAGTCCCAGTGCATTTATTGAAACCTCTCTTTGCACTTTATATGTCGTTTCACCTTTATTGTAGTATTTGTTTTTATTGTTGCAGGGTATTGCAGTTACATTTGCAACACGTTTCAGGAGGAAATATTTTTAGCTTCTAACTTTTTGATATTGTAAACTTTGATATACAGTATCTAGTTGTCTCCATGCTAAGACAGTGAAGAGTAAAAATCTGATGTTAACTATTCTGATTCATAATTAGTAGTCGGACCTGTGAGAACATCACTTAAAGTAAAAACAGTACTCTTTTTTTCTACACACCCTGACAGCTCTCTCCATTGTGCTCATTTCAGTAGCAGAACTACCACTGGACTCTAGTTTATAATGTTCACTTTAGACATTTGTATGTAGTATTTTAATTGTTTGTAAATCACATATGCCTTTTTGTAACAATTTTATACTGTACATCATGTGAACATCATCACTGATTAATTATTTTACTGAAAACTCAGCAATTTCTTTTCTAAATATTGATTACATTGTGAGCCTGGATTACATTTTTCAGTGTGCAATATTCATTGAAGCAATGGCATTCTCTGCTCATTCAAAAAGCATCGACAAAATTCAAACAACTCGTACAGTTAAAAGTCAGAAGGAATTGTTATGTTGAAGCATGTGCAGGAGTTACAGTACTGTGCTGCTTTGTCCATAAAAATCTCGTGCTACTTGGAAATTCAAGTGTACCAAAGTACTTTCGTCTCACAGTTGTCCCCATTGAGATGCACATTGCATCATTCTATAGAGATTACAAATAAACATCTTTTTCTTTGGATTTATGTGTGTTGATAATTATTTTCTTCTTTAAATATCTCTGAGGCATTTATATATAATTACATCTGTACGGTGATGCAGTAATAAAATTCAATACTATTGTCTTGCCATAGCATCAACTTTTATGATGCCTTTAATGACCTGTTTTGTTGAGACTGTTAACAGAGGTGTTAACATAACTATATATTTTAGCACTGAGGTTAGGGATGGTGTTGTGTAGCATATTGTAACTGTGAAATACGTTCTACTGCAAACTTTACACTGTCAGTTTTGCAGACTTGTGGTCTTCCACTGTACTTACATTTAAGTACCAGTGGAAACTATTGAGTACCTGATTCATACCATGAAATTACCCTGTAAATTATAGGCTATATTATGAAGTATTTCTAAAACAGTTTATTCTAACCATAATTATCACAAGTGCATATTCAAAGAGTGGTTGCTAAATGGAGTGTAGATAATTCAGAGGCTGAATTCCAGCGCACTTTCATTGCGTCTGTCTTTACAGATGACCAGCTCACTGTCATTCCTGCAGGGCCTTTATGCACCCTTTAATTTTCAAGTTGACAGTTAACTACACATGCCAGCTAACGCGTATACAGCTATTCTGGTTTAAAGGAAGTTGTTGCATATTAATTTGCCCACTAATCAAGCACTTCTGTGTTTGGACTGTGAACAGTAAGTTTGATTTTCTAAGTTCTTCCACTCCCAACCTTCATCAGTATTGTCTGTTTTGAGTGAGCACCACTTGTACAAATTACATTACATCTTGATTCCACCCTTGAAATAGCTATCTATATTTATTCGAACATCCTCCATTCAAGGCCACCGATGCCATCCCGACTCCCACCTCTCCCAGCTCATTGACACTTGTCAGCTCATTGACACTTGTCCTAAATTTTTCACAGTGTCCATCCCACCATCAATCAAACTCCCCCCAGCAGGTGGGAACTGCATTGACATCTCACTTACAAAGATGGGATTGGCTTATTTGGGCATGTCTCTGGTGTCCCACTGTTCTTCCCAAGTCCTTGAAACGCTGAATCCCAAAGACTTTAATTAAGGTCACCTGCTTTATCAACATAAGTGCAGGAAGATGCAAACGCTCCATACGCTTCATCAAAATGGGACAGCACTTTGTGAAAGCACATTACTTCAGCTTGCAGATGCAGTTTTGTGAAGAGTCAAATGAGAGGCTTATATTTCCCATGTAGTTTGATTAAGTTTAGTATTTGATGCTGATTTGTCTTTTTTTTTTAACCAAATATGGTGAAAACAAATTATCAAAACAGTTTATAGCTCCTAGACAATTAGCTGTATTTATTGAAATTTTGTGTTCAAATTGGATTTTATTTTGATATAAATGCCAATAGTTTGTTGATATGTCTGTAGTTTCATTTCTAATATCTCCGAGTCAGAATTCAGGGGCTGACATGAATGATTTTTCCCACTTGACACAAAGAACAGTTGATAAGAAAATCAAAGTATTCTGTCATAAACCACATTATAGGAAAAATTTAAATGGTTACCTGATGCTAGATGAAATCAATCATCAATTCATTACAATTTCTCCTGAGTGAAACATGAATGTCTTAACCAAGTTTTATAGCAATCCGTTATATATTTGTTGAGACTTTACACTCAAAACCAAAAATGGCAACTTCATGGTGGCACTATAGAAAAGTCAGTCGATTAACAAGTAGGATTCATCATAAACAACACACACACAGCCAAATCATCTATGGTTTCATAACTTTATTCTCATAAAAAGAAATACATTTCTTAGTTTATAATAAATTAAATAACAAAAATAAAATAATATCCAATAAATCTCTCAAGTTCCCTTGAACTGATTCCTGACATATTCAGGGAGGACGTGGAAATCAACCAAAATGTGCAGCCACATTCAGTATTACAGCTTATAAAGATACTACACTGTATGTGCATGTAAATAAAAATAAAGCACTGCATGATACATAATATGGTAAAATAAGGTACAATACAGTAAATTAATATAAAACCTTAAAAATAGGCCTCAGTATACAACATGACATTTAATAAAAGACATGAGTCAGAAATCTGATTGAAAAATGTTACCGTCCCAAGGATGAATCAGTCTCTAAGGCTGCTCTGAATAAGACAGTGCAACTATCTCGCAACATGTTCACATGAGCCATGACATGAAACATATGTTTCTTATTTCCAGAGAGGCAGCTTCATAAGCAGGCCAGATTTGTTACACAAATGCTTTATAAAAACACAATTCCATGATTAAAAAACAAAAAAAAACAAAGGGAGCACTCTCACAAGATCCAGTTGGAGCAAACAGATTACTCCAGTATTTTTTTTTTTTGTTACAAGGAGGAGCTACTTGCTGAAGACAAACCTTATGCATGCTTAACATGCTTATAGATACTGAGGGAGAGAAACATACTGATGATCAATCCAGTCAGATGTGGAGTGAAATCATTCATCACTGAAAATTGAAAAGGCATTTCATCCTCTGTTTTGGTAAAGGATGTGATTCACTTAAGGAAGTGCCAGCAACAGACCACAAACTGACCTATAATTCACTGTGAATTTGAGTCATTGTGCATTTGCACCAAAGTGAAAGTGAAATGTGAAAGAGTGAAAGGGAGACTTGAACTCTTAGAGCATAATAGAGAAATGTGGGTTATGTGCAAATGCAGTGTTAGAAAGAAACATGAAGAATGTGAAATTGAAAACAATCTCTTTGTAAACGTATGTTTGAGTCATCAGGACAGTAAGAAGGAGGGGGGAAAAAAAATACACCCAAGATACAACATTATCTCTGAACACCAGAGTTTCTCTGGAACCATTTAGAAACTATTTATCCCTCAAGGGACACCCACTTTAAAACAGAAAGGGTAGAGTGTCTTCACAAGCATTCATGGTGTTAAGATATAAGGGGCTTTAAAATACAGTTAATGATATTTGGCAAGTAGCAGAGAGCATTCTGTCTATTTGGAGGCACTGTCCCTTCTCTCGGGCAGGCAGTGTGGAGGAGAGACTGGAAACGAGGGCAGTAAGCCAAGACGTGGCTGAAATAACTCATCCACTTACACCCTATGTGTCAGTGCGTGTGTTTTATATGCATATAAAGCACTGCATGTGAGTCTTTTGTGTACAGCATAAAGAAACAAAATCCACTTGATACAACTAGGTTGATGTTCTTTCAGTGAGAACATGAATCCCATTAAAAGCAAAAGATTGTAAATTTATGCAGTGCGTGTGCGCAGTGTTGGTCTGTCTCCAGAGCGGAGACGTGTGTGTTGACATCCTGGCTCTGTCAGAAGCTATGACTCCCCTGTTATATAACTCTACATGTGGCTTTGCCTCTGGAAAGGGAAGGGATGTGGTGGGGGTGGGGGTGGACGATCTGCCCCGAGGCCAGAGCCTCCTCTGAACTGCATCATGTGAACACAGTGACTAAAACCGGCAAGAGTGAACACATGCACTTGTAACTCTGTGAGTGAGAGGTGCTTTCAGGCAGTGGAGAGTGGCTGTTTGTGTTTGCCCATGTGAGAGGATGCTCTACGTGCTAAACATGAGTGTGAAGGTCTCTCTGAGAGGTACAATGTGACAAACTCAACTGTGCATGACATGCGTGCATGCGTGCATGTGTGTGTGTGTGTGAGGTCCCAGTGCTACAGTGTTTAAAAAGCTAGTGTCTGTCTTTGTGGTCACAGGGCGATGCTGTTGGTCCTGTGTTCGGGAAAGCAGAACAGTGAGTTCGAGGGGTCGTCACAGTCGTCGGGCAGCCCGGTGTCGGCTGCTGCCAGTGGATTCCTGCTAATGACCAAGTCCAGGCTGTCTCCAGCCTCCATAATTAGGGGCACTGTTAGACAACAGTCTAAGTCCCTGGTCCTCACACGGTTCACCTGGAAGATTTGAAACCACCATTCACCATGCTATTACATTCATATTATAATAGTTGCTAATTGCTCTGTTGACAAGAGTTTCATTTCCATTTTATTTTTTAGCAGGAAGAATAACAACAGAGTGATGAATGTGCCAGATCTGAATAATCATAATAGTTCTCCTTCTTATGACAGCATACTGTCTATATCTCCTGGCTGTTTCTCCGGCTGTAGCCCTTCATTTAGAACATGGACATGATTAGCTAAATGGTAAGCTTTGGAAGCACACAGAGCCAGGCTACCCATTTTTCCCTATTTTCAGTGTTTATGCTGAGCTAAACTACCTGCATACTGACTCCTGCTTCATACTGAATGGACAGTCACTGTCGGTGACAGTGGTATTGATGTTCTCATCTGACTCTCGGCGTCAAATTATTCCTTTAAAGATGAGGTTTATAAACAAAAACAGTACCTGAAGAATGCGGTCAAAGGGCTTTAAACCCGCCAGGTTGGCTGGGCCATCTGGGCGGATCATGTTGACATAAACACCTTTCTCCAGGAGCCCATCAGATACACTGAAACCAAAGTCATGGTTCTCAAGGTCTTTCCTTATTGTCACCTGCAAGCAGAGGGCACCTTAGATTTACACACAGAGTGTACAGCACATCATAATCGTAAATATCTAGAGGCACAGATTTATGACATTGTGACCATAAGTCCATATAAGCAAAGGGGGGAAAAAAAGGCTCCTACTGAAGCCTCGTAAGTATGTAAATTAAGTATCTTTCATTGGATCCCGCTGCCTCCTAAATGCCTGCAACTTACAAAACTCTGCATCTGTAATATCTAAACAGCCTTTACATTTAAATTTTTAAGTCTTCAAAGTCAAATGGAGGGAGAGCTTGACAATGCTGCCTCCACAGTCTCAGAGGATATTATACAACTGCTTTCATAGGCAAAGCAGTACTCACCATGACTACTGAACAGATTTTGATGTGTAAAATAGATGGAATTTCCCAAGAAAAACCCAGTGTTAAAACACCACATGGAGAAATGACTAGAAGTAAACAAAGTCCTGTTGTATAGATTGTATTTCAAAGAAACAGTTTGAAATTTGGGGAAATATCCTTCCATGCTGACAGCTAAATGTCTGTACATTAAATACAGAGATACGGTGATGATCTGGCTATCTTAGCATAAAAGAGTGCAAACAGTGGGAAACAGCACAGCTCCATCCAAAAGAAACAAAATTCAACCACTGGTACCTCTAAAACTCAATAAGCGCCAGTCTTTATGCTAAGCTAAGCTAACAGTCTACTGGCTGCAGCTTCATATTGAACATGCAGATATGATAATAGTATTGATCTTCTCATCTTACTTTTTGCAACAAAGTGTATTTCCCAAAATGTTGAACTATTCCTTTAATTTAGTGGCCAGATGAAAACACTGGAGGTGGACATGGTAAAGTAAAATTTGAGGTGTACCACATATTTCATACCATCCCACAAACTTTTACATACAAGTTTTTACTTCACAGTCGTAATTGTTGCACAGCTATTGTATTGTATTTCCTTGCAACACAGGTGTCTTTTATTGTCCACCTCCTGTTTACGGTAAATAGTTACAGAATCCACAGCCACATCCCTCGTACTATGTTTCACTTTGGATTAGGAGCTACACGATAACAAGGTCAGCAATTTAACCATAACCAAACAAAACGCAACTTTAACGACACTGCACGTCAAGCTGACGTGACTTTCCGTGATATCATAAAAGATGTGTCAACTGAAAATATTTTTCATTTCCACACGGCTGGACTATGATCTGCTCTGTTTTTATTGGCCCAGTTTCACCCCAGTCAGTCAAACAGCGTGATGAGATGCGCAGATAACACCAAACAGTACACAGGGTTCACAGCATGTGCACCTGCTCAGGTAATACTGCATAATGAGTGTTGTTGTGTTTTTGTCATACACACAGTACAAGTCCTGACTGGCCAGGTATCCACTGGGTCCAGTTACACTGTACTGACAGGTGCAGTGAGTCAAGTGGAGGAGGCATACAGGTATCACCTTCATTATGGGCAAGTTCCCTCATGACACTATTGTTTGTTCCTTGTTCACCAAAGCTGAGCGCGCAGCTGACTGGTCAGTCAATAATAATATACATGTTTCAGTAACACCTTGGATTACAGCTTGGAAATTACAGTGGACCATATAATACACCTGAGGTACCTATAAAATACTCATTGGGTAGCTACAAGGGAAGAGGGAAAGTGGTTAGACTATAAGAAGAGTAAAACTTTGTGTTTTAGAAGGAGATAATACATTACACATTTAGCAAGTTGTTTTTTTTTTTTTTTTGTTTTTTTTTAGATTACTGAGTACCTACTTAATAATTACAGGGCACAGTGATATTGTTACCAGGCGAAAGGGGGTACATTATAAACTAGGTATAAAGTTTTTTAAATATGGAGTGCTTTTATAGATTTCATTTACATTATTATTGTCCTGGGGATCAAAACATGAGACAGAAATCTGGAGGGGCGCACCTTTATATACTGGAGAACACAAATGTGGAAGATGGCGATGGCGCCTCTGAATGTGGCATAAACCTGCTGGTCTTTGTAATTACCAGTTTTTGTTGTTTGTTTTTAAACTCATTATTCTGATGTGAAAAGTTAAAAGACACTCCCTAACTGTACTACCTTGTGCAGTGCCAGAGTGGTAGGGGACAAAATATCGCAAGGGTCCTCTTTGCCCCTGGGTGATACCTCTCTGGCTCCAGTCGACACGTTCAGGTTGCTTTTGCTCTCAGACTCGGCATGGATTCCCTCCCTCTTAATGGGACTAATTTCAGACTGAAACATCAAGTCTTCACTGGTCTTGGTCTCCTCTAGGTACAGACTAAGTGCACTACCTGTCATTGATGCCTGAAAGAGCACAAAGGGGTTATTACAGCATCATACATTTAAAAAATAAAGAAGACATATTTGCACAAGCAAAAACACACATATATAATCTCTCATGCAGCATAAACAGTGCCTGATTAGAGGCAGAGGCATTGTGCAAATGCTTTCCTCAGTCAGTATGGCAGCAGGTGCCCAGCCTGTCTTGTCAGATTTAATAACAGATTACACACTCTGGCGATTATCATAATACTTCATCTGGCATGATCATTTAGGCCGACAACAGTCTATGAATACATGAGTAGGACAAAGCAGATGGAGGAGGAGAGGAAATGGGAGGAGGAGGGGTCAGCCTACCTCCAGCTCCCTGAGAATCTCTGACTGGCCACAGGTCTTGAGGTCCTGCAGAGCCTGGGACCAGAAGCTGTCCTCCTGGTTCAGGGTGCCATGGCAACGAGGGGGGCTGACGAATCTATGACAATGCAGGAACCAGAACATGAGAGCAGCCCTGCAGTCTGGAGGCCGGTACTGCGTACAAAGGCAGTATGGGAAATGCAGTTTTTGGGCTCCATGCTGGAGAGTCCCTTTGAAAATCTCTCAGGACCTCAGTGAGGGTTTATTGTAAATTCTCTCACTTGTGGCAGCTCAAACGCTGAGGAGTCCACTAGATTAGATAAAGCCTTTGAAAGAGTTCAAGTTTACAAAAGTAACGTCACCCCCACAAAAAAAGCAGAAAATTGAAAGCATGTGACACAAAAGTTCAGGGGAAAAAAAAGTCAAGTGTGAAGAGACATAAGGCTGATGTATCCTTGGGCGCTTTAGATGCTTTTTCTGAAGGAAACGTTTTTGGTGTGGACAAGGGGCGACAGAAAAAGATGTATCTATGTGAAACACCAAAGAGCTCGTGGGCAGTTAGTAAAGCAGATGAGAGAGAGAATACCTGAGAAAGAAGAGAAAAGGACAGTTTGGAAGAGCACAAAATGTGAAAGCATACAACACAAGATGAAGAGAAAATAACTCAGGAGTGCAGTTTGCTTCGCTCAATGAATTCAAAAGGGGCAAAGAAAAGAAGCTTTTACTTGTACACAGTGGTGGAAAAAGCACTCAGATCCTTTACTTCAGTCCAAGTTCCAATATAGCAATGTAAATATGCCGTATTCAAAAGTAAAAGTCCTGCATTCAAACAACTTAATTATAAGTACAATAGTATTATCAGCTAAATACATTTAAAGTATCATAAGTACTCATTCTGCAGAAAATGTCCCCTCTGACATTTTAATACTGATGCAACAATGTAAAAGCATTTCACTGTTGTTGCTAGTTGAGGCTGAGTTAGTCAGAAGGTCACAAGATGAATCTGAGGTGTCATGAGATGATTAATGGGAGAGGTAAGCAAAACAAAGTTCCTCTACATAGAGGAAGCTGTTTTTAAAAAAAATGTATATTTTCTCCTAATTTTTTTTTCTGTGAAATATTGATTAATTTCACTTCTTTGGGCATCAAACTAGTATTTAAAAGAAACAATCTGAGGTATTTAGAGGGGTTTTGGTGGAACTAACAACTCAGACATCTGAAACATGACAAGTGGTGTACTTAATAACTTTCCACCACTGTGATTTGATAAATTAAATATGTTCTTTGTTGTGAAATCAAAAACGCTCAAAGCTGCACTGACATTAAACAAGATGCTGACACGAAAGAAAACTGGACTTACCCAGGTATCTTGTCCCACTCATCCTCGGTGAATCTCCCATCATACAGCGCTGTGTGGTGGACTAAACCTGCTGAGCTCGAACTAGTTTGGCTCCTGTGCTTTGAGCGCCTCCACTCATTTGGATTGAGCAATATATCAGATGATTTGTGAAGATATGTCCCTGGAAAGAAAAAAACACAACAAAAAACAAAACAAGACAAGCCACTGATCTCATTAGATGTGAGAAAGGAAGTGGGTCATTTTTAGGCAGCAGGCATCCAGTGGGCCTCACCTTGGCTACTGTAGCCTGCGTCGAACCCTGAGCTATCCCAGGAGCTCATGGCAGAGTCTATACTGGGAACAGTAGCAGAGTAGACCTCTGAGTGTTTACTGGTCTTCTGGGAGCCTGTCAGTTCGTCCTCTGTGTCACTTAGAAACCCGGCTTCTCTGTCTGGATGATGTCGGCCATCAGACTCTGGGAACAAACACTGACTCAAGTGAGAGCAAGAAACGCACTTTGTGACATTTCTGAAATACTGAAATAAAACACTGGATCACTTCTACAGCTGATATGTATAAGAAAAGCTAAATCAAAGCTCAGTTTTAAAAAGCATATTAAAACTTCTCTTCTATTTTACAACCTCACTTTTTTCAGATTTGCATTTGTCTTTTTATACACTCACCGGCCACTTTATTAAGTACACCCTCCTAATACTGGGTTGGACCCCCTTTTGCCCTCAGAACTGCCTTAATTCTTTGTGAGATTTTGGTCCACGTTGACATGATACCATCACACAGCTGCTGCAGATTTGTCGGCTGCACATCCATGATGCGGATCTCCTGTTCCACCACACCCTGAAGATGCTCTATTGGATTGAGGCCATCTGAGTGCAGTGAACTCATTGTCATGTTCAAGAAACCAGTTTGAGATGATTTGAGCTTTGTGACCTGGCACGTTATCCTGCTGGAGGCAGCCATCAGAAGATGGGTACACTGTGGTCATAAAGGGATGCACATGGTCAGCTACAATACTCAGGCATTTAAACAATGCCCAGTTGGTTCTAAGGGCCGTGTGACAAGAAAATATCCCCCACACCATTACACCACCACCACCAGCCTGAACTGTTGATACAAGGCAGGATGGATCCATGCTTTCATGTTGTTGGTGCCAAATTCCGACCCTACCATCCGAATGTCACAGCAGAAATCGAGACTCATCAGACCAGGCAATGTTTTTCTAATCTTCTATTGTCCAATTTTGTTGAGCCCGTGTGAATTGTAGCCACAGTTTCCTGTTCCTAGCTGACAGGAGTGGCACCCAGTGTGGTCTTCTGCTGCTGTAGCCCATCTACTTCAAGGTTTGACATGTTGCACGTTCAGAGATGCTCTTCTGCAGACCTTGGTTGTAAGGAGTGGTTATTTGAGTTACTGTTGCCTTCCTATCAGCTTGACGCAGTCTGACCATTCTCCTCTGACATCAACAAGGTATTTTCTCCCAGAGAATTGCCGCTCACTGGATATTTTCTCTTTTTCAGACCATTCTCTGTAAACCCTCGAGATGGTTGTGCGGGAAAATTCCAGTAGATCAGCAGTTTCTGAAATACTCAGACCGGCCCGTCTGGCACCAGTCACTTAAATCACCTTTCTTCCCCGTTCTGATGCTCAGTTTGAACTTCAGCAGGTCGTCTTAGGCATGTAGACATGGTCAAAAGCATTGAGTTTCTGCCATCTGATTGGCTGATTAGATATTTGTGTTAACGAGCAGTTGAACAGGTGTACCTAATAAAGTGGCCTCCCTCTCCCTCCCTCTCTCTCTTTTCCTTCCCCTTTGTAAGTAAATGTGCCGTAAAGTAAATTAAGATTATTTTTGAGCTACGAGATCAAGAGGAGAACAAATGAATAGCAAAGAATGCACTGACTCAGCAGGGATGTTCCCTCCTCGTTTCCTATGACGATGGACAAAAACATTTGAAAAGAAAAATGTCTGAAAATGAATGTTAATGTTGTGTCATGATGTAACTTATGAGTTCACACGAATCCTTCATTATCCTCCATTGAAAAGACATTCTTCTTTTGCTTTCTTCTCCTTTCTTCTACTTTTGTTTTTACTTTAACTTATTGTTGAAACTACATTTGCAAGATCATTTTTGTAAACAGCTATCAGAAATTAAAAATATATAAAAAAAAAAAAAAAAAGAAAAGAAAAACACAAAAACCATACGGTCAGCTTGTTTCTTGATCTTAAGGGTGACGGACTCCCCGGCCATCTGCAGGAGGTGGATGGCCTCGCTCAGCGGTTTTCCTTTTAAACTGACACCATTGATTGCCAGGACTCTATCCCCTATATGGATGGCCCCAGTCCTGCAGGGTGAGGAGAGCAGAGGAGACAGAGATACCAGAGTATACCAGACAGTACCGACAGGCGGTCCAGGAAACCTGTCAGGCTGCCAGCGTGCTGACTGAGACGGAGACAAAGGGGCTCCTTGTTACAGGAAAGGACGAGACAGCCATTGTTTACTGTTTTGTTTATTTCAGAAATATAGTTCCCAAAGGGGGCCACTACAGATTTGACTAGTCTCACTAGTGTCACCATGTCAAGTGTCACGGTCTTCTTAAATAACTCCCTTGACCCCCAGCCCGTCATTCCTCACCCCCCCCACCCTTCCCTCACCTCTCCGCAAGACCTTTCTTGGTGAGGCCAGAAATGACGATGGGGTCAAAGGGCTCCTCTGTGCCAGAAATCGTGATGCCCAGTGGTCCGTTGTATCTCTTCAGCTCAACTGTGTAGATTATGGAGCCTGACATCTCCAACTCATCTACAGCACATGGAAATAACAGTACATGGCATTCATATGATTCAAGATTACATAAAACATTTATTCTCACTCAACTACTTTTAAATATTTGAGGGCCTACGTAAGAGAAAAACCCGTGGTAAGCAAAAAATCCACTGTGGGATTTGTTTTTTTTTTGTTTTTGTAAATGGTGGAGGAAATATTCAGGTCCTTTACTTAAGTAAAAGCACCAATGCAACAATTCAAAAATACATTTACAGGTAACATTCCTGCGTTCAAAATATAATTTGACGTATTATCAGTAGAACGCAATTAAAATATCAAAAGTACAGATTATTAAATCTGATGCATCAATATACAAAGAGCATTTTACTGTTCTAGCTGGTCAGGTGTAGCTAGTTTTAACTACTGTATGTATACTTAGGTTATTTAGTCCAGTGTAAAGCTGAAACCATTAATTGATTAATCAATTAGTGAATTAAGAGACAATTGATCCATTTTCTAAAACTGATTAAATTATACTGACAATCAACTCATTGTTGAAATGATTTGAATGAATTTCACCTTCTCCAGCTTCTAATATGTGAGTATTTGTAGAATTTCTATGATATTCATGTTGGGCTCTGAGGACTTGTGATAGATATTTGTCACTATTTTCTCATATTTAAATGGACCTAACAACACAACAATTTTTATTTGAGAAACTTTTTTGGTGAAAAATTGGATCATTTTACCTCTTTTGGCCATGAACAGTTATTTAAATTAAATAATATTTTATGTAAAATCTAGTAACTACAGTAAAATCACACATATAATATCTCCAGCTGGAATGTAGTTTAGTAGAAGCAGCATAATTTATGCTTAACATAAAATATATTATTAAATTATGCTCAAGTACAGTACTTGAATAAATGCACTTGATCGCTTTCCACCACTGCTCATATACTGGATTGATGTTGTGTATTAAACTGATGAATGTACCAATGTTGTCCTCATCCTTCTGGATTCGCAGTTTGACCATGTCCTCGGCCTGCTGCAGGACATGCATGGCGTCCTCCATGGTGCAGTTCTCCAGACGCACACTGTCGATGGCCAGCAGCCTGTCTCCAGGCTCCAGGGTGCCTGTTCTACCGGACACAAGAGCAAGAGGATCACAGCTATTAACTGGGACCAGAGCTGCTGCCCCTGACTCACTAAAGAATCCTATTAGCCTGGTGTCTCAGTGGGATCCTTGGGGGTGACCGTAACCTCACCCTCAACCTAATCAACACTGAGCCCTCCTGAAATGCAGCTGCTCTGCCCTACTGATCCAGTTTTGATAGCTCAATCCAATTAGGCTTGTATTACACAGTGGATTCACAAAACAATTTTATTTTGTTCATGAATAATCCCACATAAGCCTAGAAAACTGAGTGCACCCTGCAAGATAAAGTGTTCAGAAATATTGTGTCATTGCCACAGGTCGTTTTTGTATTTATAAGAAAATGTATATGACTTAGTGCTGTGAGAACTGGAGCAATGAAACATTGAGTGGTAACATTATTAGCCGTGTGTGATGACAGGACATACCTGTGTGCTATGCTTCCTTTTCTGATGTCAGAGATGATGAGGGGCTTGCCAGGTTTTTTACTTGCTGGTAAAAACAGAAGAAAAATTTTATTGTTTGTATTTCAGGATGTAAATAATAAAATCATGTTAACCGTAATTGTAAGTATTTTGAATTAGTCAGCCTCCTTTTCTTTTTGTTGCACTGGTCATAGTTGGCTTCCCGTTTGCATTTTTCTCCTCAGCTAGTTAGAGCAGAAAGGGTAACGATGAATACCAACACAGTCCAGCATTATTCAGAGGTAATGAGGTATGTGCCCTCATACTTGTGCAAGCTGGGGTTTTTATGGATCAGAGAACATTGATTCAAAGGAGATGACCAGTATCCAGGTCTGTGGGGTATTATTGAGCAACACTGCCCCCTGCTGTATGTTTGGTTGCCAAAACACTCACCACTGATGGTGATGCCCAGCTCCATGCCTCTCCTCTTGGGCAGTTTAACATGGAAGGTGCCACTGCTGGGAACCACTGACTCTATGTGAGTTTTAAAGGAAAGATGTGAGCAGGAAGGCACAAATAAAACACAATCTCACAACAAGAAATGGTTTTAAGCACAGTACATGTGCTATATAGTACCTGCAACATCAAACTCAATCTCCACTGTGACCTTATTGGACAGAGCGGAGTCTCTGAGCAGCTGATGGGCTTCCTCCAAAGTGCCATCTTCAGTCGGGATCCCATTAATGGACAACAGTCTGTCTCCAACCTGCAGCAGTCCACACCTTTACACGGAAAAATACAGAAAAACAGCCCAGTCTGAGAAATGTCAGAAAAGCGTCCAAGGTGATGTTTCCAAATGAGTTAGTTAGTTAAGATTTATTTTTTATCTTTATCCATTATATTTATTTATTCAGGAGATCAAGAGACATGAGAAAACATACACTCAGCTGTCAGTTTATTAGGTACATCTAGCTTAAACTAATGCAGGTTAATTCAAAATCCTGCAATAAATCCTCCATAATGAAGGATATAAGGTTCAGTTTTTATTTAAACTGTGTTAGAGTTCAACTTTATTATAATTTTGGAGACTGCAGTTTATGGGACTGTTGAATTGTATTGTGTTAACCAGAGAGGTATTTCTCTTATTTAGCCTTATCTCATGGACATAAATGGGGTGGATAAAATAAAACAAATGTTGGTATAAAAAAAGTTCAGTCACACAAAGCAGTGATCACACACACTCATGCACCAATTAAAACAGTTAAATATGATTCCAAATATTACCAAGTGCAACTTGAAATTCTCTCACAAGAAAAAGTGCAACTTGTTTTTACCTGTTTTGTTGACTTACAAAAACCCAAAGACGGTGAATTAAAAATGATATAAAACCACAACGCATCAACCACCCATACTTAAGACGGTGGGAGCAATTTTATTTTCATAAAAGGACTACCAAAACAGCTGGAGATATATTTTATGTCAGTTAATTAACTTATTGATGGAGTAAAGGTTTCAGTGTGCTAGCATGAGCAAGGTTTTAAATATAGACTAATTGTGACGTGTGTCATTAACTTTAACACCATGTCACGAAGGCTGAATGTGAAAAAGGCCATATATATATATATATATATATATATATATATAGCCTCTGGGCTTTACATAAAGACATTTATAATTGACCTTATTTGACTACTTCAGCAAGGAAACACAGAGAAAAAAACAAACAAACAAAAAAAAAACATATCACACATTTATTTAGACGCCTAATAGCGAGGGCATACACTGAAGCACTGTCAGCTGATGTTAATTCAATAACGGCCGCTGCTCATTAACCTTGTGTGGAGACACCAACGTCATAGTTGGATGCTGTACTTGAGTCACTCCTGTCCAACTGCTCCTGGACTAATCGTGTTACAAGACCCAGGGGAGACGGCCCTGCGCTGTCGGCACAGACACCGTCATTAATCTTGCGAGACAAGGACAGATACTGCGCACTGGCCTGATCAGAGCTGTGTGTTAATTGGACTGCAACATGTAGTCTTAATCAATACAATACATATGGATATTGGGGAAGGGGGATAACCTTTAAAAAAAACACTGGCTGCATTAAAGGACCATGGATAATATGTGATAAAAGTAAAAGTCACCAAAGTCAGTATAGGCTTCATCCTCTGGGGATCATTAATGTCTTGTATCATCTTTCATGGCAATATATACAAGGTTTTTTGAGATATTTCAGTCTGGACCAAAGTGGTGTACCCACTGACCAACTAACTGACAGACCCTGTCTGTAAAGCAAAGTTTAGATGATAAAATAAGAATAACTTTGCGTAACAGGACATTTTTTCAGCTTTTAATCATCTTGTGACCCCTCAACTTTGATTTGGGACCCATTCTGTGGGTCCAGACCCCCTGTTTAGGAACCACTGCTGCATTAGACAAATGCAACTCTTGCCCTCAGATGAAATCCTCCAGGCTAAAATTAGCATTTTTTCACATGTGGCGTTTCATTGCCAGGCTGAATGATTAGCGTTAAGGCCCTCTAGTTCAAGGTGACTCTCTATATGACATTTGTTTACTCGTTAGGTGTCTCAGCCCGTTACCTCTCAGCTGGGCTGTCGGGCTCGATAAAGCGGATGACTGGGGGAGCGGACAGGGTTTCTGTGGCAAAGACACCCCCCTGCAGCTGGATCCCAAAACCTGTGAGCGGATCCCCCCTCAGGACGACCTCGCTTGTTTCCACATGAAAAATCTGCCCCCCTGGGCCGACAGAACTGGACGCCAGAGATACTGTGGGAGAGAGGGGAGGGGGACACATCAAAGAGAGATATTAGTGGAGAAGTGGCAGATAAATGGAGCAAGAGAGGGATTATGGGGGACAAAAAATGCAGGAGGGTAAGGGGAAGAGACATGCACCCACAGAGACAACATGGGAATGGAAAGGGAATGAGTCACTTATCAAGGTTTACGTCAGTCATGTTTACGTCAGTGATCAGTCAAATCTGTTCACACAGTGAGGGGGCGAAACAGGAGGGAAAGGTGTTCAAACAGCACAGCAGCAACATTTTAAAGGGTCAGCTCACTCAAATTCCAAGACCCTTAACCTCTGTTAAATGTCTAACCTGCTTTGGTTTTATATGTCTGGCTTTTGAGAGTTTTGCTTCCTAAGGATAGAAATTCATTTGTGATGTTAACAGCACTTCAAAATTACATGTAACGCCTTACAAAAACCCCCACAGGAAAAAAAAAAAAAGCTTTAAAAACTCTAAAACACAGCAGGATGGTTTGCAAGGTGGTTAGCTGTGAAGTAAAGTCCATGCTATTTTCAGCTAAAATACCACTGTTATGCCCTCTTTAATTGCAACGAATAATAGCAACCTATATCTCCGTTAACCGACGTCATCAAATCTAGACCTAAAAATAAAGGCTCAAAAAACAGTAAGCATCTAATGAGTCAACAGCCATGCTAGCAGCTCTATGAGGCTTTACAATGGTGCTTTGAACTAGATGCTAACACCAGTATGCTAACACGCTGATGTTAAGCAGATTTACCATGTTCACCATCTTTGTTTAGCATATTAGTGTGCTAACATTTGCTAATTAGCACTAAACACAAAGTAGTTATTAGTTTTAGTTTTAATGAGTGATTAGTTTTGCTGTTATTTGGTTAAAACTGAAAGTTTGAACTGAACAAATGAAAATGTAAGCCCAGTTATGACACTAGATGAAAAGTTAAGGGATCACCAAAGTGCGTCTGGGTTATCATGAGGGTGACATGAAAAAAAGAAACAAAAACACCAAACTTTGTGTTTTCAATTAACCTCCTATCTACTGAACAGTCTCTGTTGAGTCTGGCTGTGAAGGTGAGATCTGTGCATTATCTTGTTTTAAAATTACTACATTTATCCCTCTTATTTTTTGTAATTTTTTCCAATGATATGCAAGTCTGTATGTTTGCATAAATGTACTCTATCAAGCTGACAAAAATGTATTAAAAGGGTGTTTAGCTGGTTTCCGAAACTAATTCAGTCTAATTTAACAGTCCTGCAATAAATCCTCCCTTCATGAGGATTATAATGTTCAGTTTCTGTTGAAAAAGGGGAGTTGATTCAACTTTATAATCATTTTAGAGGACTTGGTTTGTGGTGTAAACAGTATTGTGTTATACAGAGATGTATTTCTGTTTTTCAGCCTACCCCAATGATATAAAACAGGTGGGCAAAATAACAGAAACACCTTCCAATGTCACCAAAAACACTAGTTTTTGGTAAGGTCCACCTAATAAACTGGCAACTCAGTAAATCCATCAAACCTCAGGAAATAAACACCAAAACTATGTGCGCTACATTACCACATATCCCACATCCTACTAATGAGGAAAACACTTGATCTGACCTTTTAATATGGGGGGAAAATAAAGGCAGGCAGTTTGTCATACGTGAGCTCTTGTGGTCCTTCTTCCTGTTCCTCCTCTTGCCAGTTGAGCTGCGGGGGCTGGTGGGAGCGATCGGTGGGATGGGGCAAGGCAGTGTGTTGCTGCCCTGGCTGCTGAAGCCTGAGGTGGCTGTGGAGGAAGGGGAGAAGCCACCACTCACCAGAGCTGAAAGGAGAAATAGCACTACACGTTTTAAAAAGACTGGTACAGTAAGAGTAACATCACCATGACTGTTTATTCACATCCATCCACACCAGCAGCAGCAGCAGCAGCAGCAGCAACAGCAGCAGCATACACTCATGGGAACATGCAACAAAAGAAAGAAATGTGGGAACAGTAAACCTCTTGGAAAAAGATTTAACAATTGTGCAGAAGAAAAGGCTCCTGCCATGGTGTCTTGCCAGCAGCAGTGCTGTCACTAGTGATAACTTACATTTGCAGTGGTCCTGCTGGTTGTGTGGGTGGCTTGGGCTGCTCCATGTCTTGCTGTGGCTGGCATGTGGGGGATGGCAGTAGTTGCTGCTTTGGTCCCAGTGATGATGGTTGCTCTTCTGCACTTTTACTGCATCAGCAAGGAGGCAAACATGTCCATTAAGTAACTCCTCCTCGAGATCTGTTGTGCACTTTTCTAAATTCTACCCATGAAATCACGCTTTCACTCCCAGATCTAAATTTGTACCACACCACACAGTGCCTGGAGGAGAATTTAGAGCATAGTAATTGATATTTAATGTTTTCGTCATGGCACGCTAGATTAAATCCTGTGGTTTAATGTATTTTGATCAGCATCTGAAACTCTGTTAGACACTTGGAGCTGAATGGGAAGTTTGTGCAGGGTCCAAAAAACATTAAAAAAAAAATCTTACTTTTACTAGCAAGCTTCCAGAAAGCTGAGTGCAAATTAGAGATCATTTTTATAATTTCATTTTCAAAAGAGCCCAAAGGTGCAAAAACAGTCTGAGTAAGTTGGCCACTGGGCATGATGAAGAAAGATACTGGCTGTTCAGAGGCATGTGGCTTAACCCTGATTGGGTACAGCTGAAAGCTTGATTGCTGATGATGCAGGATGTCTGTCTCTGGCATCTGATTGGAAGACAGTTTGGTCTAAATGTGCTTTAATTTAATCTTCTGCTTGTTTCATATTCTTGTGCTTTTTTTTTTTCCATAGCAATTCTGTTGACTTTTCCTGCTTTGAACCAAAACGAGAGCAGCGATTGTTGTTCTGAAAGGCATTTTATCCCTCTTGTCACAGCCTCTGCAACAAAGTACATTCAGTAAAACAATATTTATGAAGCATGCAAAAGGAAACAGCTGACCTACTGTATGACACACACCTCAATAATTAACTTCCCTTTACAGAGCCATGCAGCTAAATGTGTCACTGAGTGTTACATGTGACAGTAATCCTTGCTGCTTCATTTGCAGGGGTCTAATCTTTGACAGCTTGCTCACATGGATGGAGGATTTGCTGGAAACATGGATGACTACAGTTGTGCATGAGGCGTTTGCTGCACATTCAGGGGGACCCGGTTAAATCCAACTGTATACGATCAGAATACATGCAGGAGAACCTCCGGCCCTTCTCAGAGAACCAGTTTCTTTTGGACTCAATCAAACCTGTAAAGCTCTCTGCCGGCTTACGTTAAGCCCACCTAGGGGAAGCTCTCCAAGAAATGGTGTTTTCAATCTATGCCGGTGGAAGGAAACATTAACTCCTAATCTCTTAGTGGCCATATCAGTCTTATTAAATCCCCAGAGGAGATTAGACAAATTGCATCTTATAATTGTGCCTTATCCTGGGGGGGAAAAGAAGCCGTGAAAATATCGTCTTATCATAACGTCACAACGCCTTATTCAAGAACTGAATCATTATTGAATTGAGGTTTTAAAAGATACATGCCTGTAAGTTCATAGAGAAGAGATGCCTGTGCCGCACTTTGAATTGGGGCAGTTCGATAGTCAAAATGAGCCATAGCAGTTCAGATATTTTGCTGAGCAGGTTTGGAGAGTATTCATTCATATGTCTTCAGTAGTGGTGGCATGTAACTACTGCAGTACTGTACTTCAATTACAAATTTGAGATACTTGGACTTTTCTTTTCATGATACTTTATACGTCTACTCCACTTCAGTTCAGAGGGAAATACTGTACTCTTTTTCTGCTCTACATCTATTAGTTACTGAATAAATATAAAAAACATATGAAAAACCTATAAAAGATTATGCTTTGTTATAAACATGAAACATAAGAATGATATTCCAACGTTCTCTCTGAGTGATCATTTTACAAGGAAATACACGTGACATCACAGCACAGTCTTGGCCTTTAACTTATGTGTTTTAACTTAGGAACTTGGAAAAACATGTAAATGAGCTTTATTGGAAATTATAAATAAAATATTTATTTATTTATTTATTTTTGAATTTTGAGCTTTTGACTTTATTGGTTGGAAAAAACAAGCATTGTTGAGATGTTACTTTGAGCTCTGGGATGTTACCAACATTTATCAGGCTACTATTGTCAGAATTTATACAGAATTTATATAATCAACTGATTAATTAAGAACATAATCAGCAAAGTAATGCATTATGAACATAAAGATTAGTTTCAGGTCTATATAAAAAAATTGTAAATTGGCGCCACCTACAACCAACCAACAACAACAGTAAAACCCTGCTTTTACATTAATGCAGGAGTAATGATAATCTGATGGTATAACACTCACAAGGGCCAGAGTACAGAGAGGATCTAACTTTGTATAAATGTAAGAAACTGATCAAAGACACTTTAGTGAATAGGGGTAAAAGACAGATGGAAGTTTGGCAAATAAAAGTGTAGTTTGCAGACTGGACCTGGCAAATAAGTGAACAATGGATTAAAAAAAAAAAAATTTGTAGAAGAAAGGATTCAGTGATCCCAGAAAACACTGAACTCCAGCTTTGTCAGGTTGTATGATTCTTCCTATGCTCACATGTTAACTACTCCCTGCAGCTGCTGACCCAGAAATAAGTCTGCAGAATATGGCACGAACATGATCTCTGACAGAGAAAGTGTGTGTGTGTCTATCTGTATCTATTTGTGTGTAGCTTGTTGGTATGTATAAGAGGCCAAGTGCAAAGGCAGAGGGATTTTGGCCGGCAGCGTGCACACACATACACACACACACACACACACACACACACACAAACATGTATGCACACAAACACACAGAGAGGCTGATTCGCAGCACATGGAACAGGGTAGCTGGGAGGCAGCCAGGCTCTTTACAGCTGTAGATAAAATAGCTAAGAGCAGAACAGTCACAATACATACGGTGAGGACAACATGCTGGAGCCACAGTCTGTCTTCTGTATATTCTCTACACACAGAGCCGCTTCGAAAAATTTTAATGGTGTAGTGTGAAAACAATTAGTCACTTAGTCAACATTCTCCCCTGTAAATTCTTTGCATTGTCCTGCACATTTGCATATTTGCACGTGAGTGTGTACAAAATGTCATTGTAAAATGCTGATTCGGCAGTAAAATATTCCCTGTGACTGATATATGATTATAAATGTATATGTATATGTATATTTAGCCTGTTTTGGCCTTAAACTGTTACCTAAATGAAACTAACTGATAAATTTGCAGGGAAAAGTCTCTTTGATGGAGATGCCCACAACCCATACACATGTGAAATGTGACAAGGGGTCACCTGCCATCAGTTTAATCTTTAACAATGTATTATATCTTATAAGCTAAATGTTTAAAAAATCTTCAGTAAATAAGTAGTAACTTTAAATGTAGTGTGCTCAGACACAAATAAAACAGTTTTTAAAACATATACAACTTGCTGTTGTCTTTTGTGTCACCCGCAGGACATACCTGTGTCCTGTGGCCTGACAGGAAGTCTGCTCTGACTGGCTGGAAGAATCTCTAGTTTGACAACATCTGAGGTGCTGGCTAGTAGCTGCGTGGCCTCCATCAGGGAGCAGTGCTCTGTGCTGGTGCCGTCTATGGACAGAAGGATGTCACCTGCGTGCAGCGCTCCACACCTGAGAGAGTGAGACGTAGTCAGACTGTGTCAGGAAAGTTTCTGTTAGCAAACTGTCTGAGGAGCAGTAAAATATAAGAGGGTGGTTCCACCTTTCCACCACGCTAGCGGCCTTTATCTTGTCAATGATAATGACTTGTTTGCTTCTGTATATTGTTGTGGTGAGGCTGATCCCCAGGCTGGCAGAGGGACCCTTCACTATCTCCACCAGCAGAGGGCCCGAGGCTTGCTGCACTGCCTCTGAAACAGATAATACACACAGAGATCATAGAGGCCAACAAGATAACTGGATGCATCTATAGCCATGAACATAATACAGACTTTACAACTGTCACACTCCAAACCAACAATGAAAAAGCCCAAAAACGGTTGCAGATCACACTGTGATCAGATTTACATTCTTACAGTTATTCTCTGTTGCTTTTCAAATGAAAGCAAAACAATACAGTTCTCAAATCCACTGTTTATTTTCTTAGAAGATTATATGTATTGCTTGTTGCTTGACCGAGTGATGTGTTGACTTTGTCTTGGTGACCAATGTGGATTACACTGCTTTTCTAACGGTTTGTATCACTCAAGTACAGTTTTCAACATGCTCATTGTGTAAATTCTCACATTCATAGAGGTGTTAATCAACTACAAAGAACTGCAAGACAACCAGAATAAGATGCAAAGCAGCAAAAAAAAAAAAAAAAAAAAAAAAAATGAACGCAAAGCTATTACATATGAATAAAAAAACAGACAGAAACTGTGTCTCTTACAATCTGGGTGTCTTACTCCTATGTAGGAGGGGTGGGGGACCATTTATATCTGTGCCACAAGAAGTGAGAAGAGGTGAGTCTTCAGATTCAGTTAGTGACATGTTCATCCAGACTTGGAGTAATTTATCACATGTTGTTAAATGTAGTTCACAGGTGCAACTTCTGCACTGTCATGTCTCACAGACATTTACAGCACAGGTGGCAAAATTGTTTTCACGTACCGTAGGTGTGACGGTTACTCGGTACGGACCAGACAGACGTCAGAGAGGGACAAGAGGATGCTCATACAGAAGAGAAGTTGCAAAATGTGTTGGTTTGGTCAGAGGAGGAGGTGGACACAGAGGATGAGACAGAGGGAGGACAGAGCCCGCCTGCTGCCAGTGAGGACGGCACAGTAGAAGGCATGTAGGGGAAACTTGCACCATGCTTAAATATTTCATTGTTGTTACTATTTTTCCAGATTTCAGTTCCAAAATGCATTGTTCTTCTAATTGTGAACCCTCTGACTGGTTCAGGCTGAAGGCAGGAGGTCTGAATCCTAAATTCCCACATACTGAGAGATAATGTGTGTCAACTGTCCTTGGTGACCTGCCCTACTTTGCACAGAGCACTGGAAAGTGTGCAATCCTTAGAATTAGTCACTGTGACCAAATGGAGGTAATAATCAGGCTTTTAGTCATGTAGTGAACTCCATATTTTACTACTTTTTGACCAAAGGTTGGGGATATTGTGATTTTGTTCACTCTGTACTACCACAGTCAGACTGGCTCTGTGTTGTTCTCTTAAATTTGATCACAGATATTAAAAAGTTCAGATCATTGTCTTTCGTCTGTCACCCAGTTGGCGACAGAATGCTTTATTGTTGGTGCAGGGTTTGGAGATAGGACTTTCAGTTATTTATGTGAATTTGTCTTTGAAGCATACAACAAATTATTTTGATTTCTATGACTTCACATTCATTTTTGGGAAATTATTGTTATTAGAATAGCTTCTCCTTTCCACTGCAGCTGCTTGTTAATTGATCGAATTAACTGATTGCCAGTGTCGTTGTTCCCTCTCTGTTAGATCTGTTCGGGGTGACTGTATTTTGGACAGGATCTAATTATCCTCGGGTCTATTCGGGTGAGGTCTGGCTGTGACTGGGTCTGTTGTGTATCAGGTCTTTCTTTTTTGAAAATTTATTTACGTAAAGAAAGGGTTTGGGGAGGTTTTCCACAGATCTGTTTTGTATTGAGTGAAGACCTCTGGTCCCTACTCCAGGTTGTGAAAATAGATGTATAATGTCTTTTGTTTTTTCAAAAAAATTGTTTTCAAGTCTGAGGAAGTTACACTGATGATATCATAGTGATGTCATCAGGGTCATACAGGCCTGGGCATGGGGACCACCCATTTATAAAAGAAAAAAAATATGCTAACAAGCTGCATTATGGGAACTGTAGGAATCCAGCATTCTTGTAGCTTGACTCAACATAAGAACTAAAAATCAGGATATTTCAGCCTCTGCTGCTTAGATTACTTAGATCATTGTTTTATAAATGTGTCTCTTGATAAAACCCCCAACTTTACTGACGTGCAATACACAAAATATAAAATGTCTTTTGCTCGTGTCCAACCTTGTTTTACTGAGGTCATGTTAAAAAAAACGTTGAAAGCAACAACTGTTCCTTAAAGTTGTCCTGAGGGACATACACTGCATGAAAATAAAGTCGAGTACTACAATGACTGTATAGAAAAATAATTTACTTTTCAGGAGAGGAGAGAGACCCACATGATAAAACACTGAATATCAGTGTATGTGCTCTTGGGCCCGAGTGACTCCCCTGGTGGCATCCCTAGCACCAACACTCACTCACATCCAGCCAAACGGCCACATTATTTACCCTCAGAGCAATGCTGCCCTACCATGCCTCCACATATTCCCTGTGTGTGTGTGCTCACCCATGACAGAGACGTCATACTCAATCAGGAACAGAGCTTCCTGGCCGCTCTGCATCAGCATGGTCAAAGCGTCAGCGTGCTTCTCTCTGTTTAAAGGCATCCCGTCTATGCTCAATACTCGGTCTCCGGCCTTCAAAGTGCCCTCTCTGGAGACACAAAGAAGGAGGAAGAGAGGGGGAAAAAAGAAAAAGAAAAACATGGGCGACCGGCACAAGATGCTCATACAAGCGTTTAAGCACAAGTCACAGTAAATCATTAAACAGTTCCACATGACTGTTCCCTCCCAGGTGAGATGAAGGATAAATGAGATAAACGGCCGTAAAAGTCTTTGATGGTGAATTATGTTTGCTCCAGTGTTTTGCTACTCGCAGTTTTCGTGGGGAAAAGTGCAGTGCTGCATTAGCCTCAGGATGAGCAGTGCCCTTTCTGCTTTTAAGATAACATACTCCATATGTGTCGCAGTCACAGTTTCATGCAGGCGCCTGAACATACACTAATACAAGAGACATGATAATGTGCACATAAAAATATTCTTTATTTTTAATCCCTTGGATACATTATTATTCCTTAAAATCAAATTTCAAATGCAGACAAATATTTTCATTGCAGACTAAGGTGAGGCAATTAGTAAAACACATACCCATTAGTCTATCCGTCCACATACACACGCATGCATGCACACATACAATAATCTGAATAGGCTCATTCATGCATGGTCATATCATAAAATGTATACAAGCCATTTACTTAAAAGGGAAAGTGGTCTCACACTTTTTGACCTTACTGTATATATGCAAACACTAACTCATCTTTCCATGTCCTCACCTGTCAGCAGGACCCCCGGGTCGGACGTAGGTAACCACCAGAGGACGAGACCTGCGCCAGTCTTCATGGAAGCCGCCTAAAAACCAAACCACAGAGATGAATCAGTGCAAAAGGCTAGAGCTAATATTTTTTATTAAAAAATAAATAAACATCCCCATCCACCTACCTCTCATGACAAACCCAAAGCTGTTTCCCTCCTTGTGTAAACACACTTCTATGGTTTTGGTTATGACTCCTGAGGGGGTCTGGACTAAAGAAAAAGAGAAAATGGCAAATTTCTGTTATACTCGTATAAAGCCACACATAAAATAAGCATTACACAAATCTAAAAAGTTATCTGTGTCTTGTAAGTGGTGACTCATAAGAATGAAATGAAAATATGCTTAATTAATCTCAGTGGAGAAATGAATTCTCTGTATTTAAGTATTTAATTTGAGATTGAAGGAAATCCGATAAGTATTGGTTTGGTGATTAAAACTGGGCTAAATATAGTTTACAATTTTGAAGAGGTCTAGCTTTGACTGTGATTTTAACACAACTGATATGACTATTTTTCGATGTGAAGCAGCTCCCAAATGTGTACATGAAAATGAAATCACTGTTTTATGTAAGTGTCTAAAATTTATAAGATCAGTGCTTTTACATTTCTTGTGTTTTTATGTTGATGGTGTTTTTCTGGTGTTTTATTTTAGTTTTTAGTCATTTGTCTGCATGCGTTTGTTGCTTGTTTTGTTATCTTATCCTTGTGAAGCATTTTGTAATCTCTGATTTTAATAAGTGCAATATAAAGAAGCTAAACTATTATTACTATTACAAATGACAGGATCAATTCTTGTACCTTAATACAATAGTACCCATAAAGCCATTACTGCTCACATCTTGTTTTCAATATTTTTTTTCTTCTATGTGCGAAGAACATGTTTTTTAAAAATCATTGATTCTAACTTACTTTAATTAAATATGTCATTGATCTTTAAAAGCATGTCCGTATTTCTCATAAACTAATTCTCGTCTCTCTGTGAAGCACTTTGGCCAACATCTGTTGTTGATACATGTGCTCCATGAATAAATTGACTTTTTAAACTTTTTGGTGTGGGAGGATATTAAAGCAGCTGAAGATCACATATTAAAACACAGAAAAAATGGGAACATGTAGAGAAGCCACAGTGTAGATGAGTGTAGAAGTGAGATGAGAGGAGATGTCAAACATGAATGCTGTGTCTTTCTGTGGTGCAGTGACTTCAACACGACTTGCATCATTTGGATGTTCACGTCTGAAGCCACAGTGGGGGGGGGGTTTTCACAGCCTAACTGATTCTCTTATTTCCTATACTTTTGCGGAATTGGAAAATACACAGCATGTTTATTGTTTATTGTTAAGAAGATGAGCTTCCATGCACTGATGCACTGACCCAGACTTCCTGTGGTTCATCAGTGCACACAAATATACATGGGACAAGCTCTATACATGAACAATTATTATAGGAACAAGTCAGATGTTTAGATTACACCATAACTACTTATTGAACTATGTCTTTCAAATAATTTATTTGTGCTCCTTATGGTCTGAAGCCTCAACTAATAATCTTGTTGATTACTGACCCATTTCTTGTCTTCTTGTCTTCGTTCATTTGGAAATACAAAGCATTTGTTTCAGTAGCAGCAGAATTTGTCGACATGTCTTACATTTTTCTTCACGTGGCTTTCTCTATCCGCAGAGACTTTAAGGCAGAGTATTCATCTTGCACACTTCACCTACCAAATGGAGGCAGCTCGTACTCCACCTCCAGCACAACTCGCTCCCCGATGTTCTTCAGCAGGCTGATAATCTCGTCATGGCGAAGCTTTGACAGGTTGATGCCATTCACTGACTTGATGTAGTCTCCTACATTCAGCTGGTCGCTCCTGTGGAAAGTGACGAACAGGCTCACAGATTCACTGTGTGTCAACTGGCTTTTAGAATTACTGCAGTTTTGTTAGTAATGTTACAAATTTGCAGTACTGAAGTGCAATATCAAATCAGCTCAATTCTGCGTCACTACTAGAGCTGGTGGTAATTTCTTACCGTGGGGGCAGGTTTCAAGACCTTAAAACTGCAAAAATCTATAATCTGGCAGAAGAAGCTCAATAATGATGAACCCACTGATAGTCATTAACAGCTTTTAGCTGTTCAGTCACATATGTGAAGGAATTAGCCTTCTACAGCAAATGGTTATACAGTTATATTTAGCAGAAAAGGCTCAGCCGTTTGCGGGGCTCTCAATGAATCTGAGCAGCGATGAGGATTCTGCTGAGAGAGCTAATCCACCCGAATATTCATAAACACCTACAAGACCATGAATCTTAGTTAATCAACAATACAGAATGCCACATATGGAGGAGGTCGGGTGGTGGAGGACGCTGCGGGCAGCCAAGTCATCTGAGTAACAGTGGTGAGTGTCAGGTTGTACACGTGCACGATTTTAATTTGATCTTACTTGCCACACAGCTGTGAATGAGCCAGCCATTGTGAAGCATGTTGAGACTGTGTCGACCCACTCAGACAGACTTCAGTGTTCTGCCTGAGCTAAGGCTGTGTTTAATTTTCAGTTCAATGTTTCGGTTTCACTAGCCACAACTTTCACTCTCATCGTCAAAGTGGAGCTATTTCTAAGTTTTACTATTGCTATATAGCCAACGTTAGCATTAACAGCTGTTTACTTCCCAGTCTAGAGTAAAGGTTTATTTCTATTACTTCTTTTGAAGATGCTAACAGAAATTAGCATGCCAACCAGCTAGCTCTGGCGTGGTTGGTCCTCCTCCATACTTTTACAATAGTGAGACACTGTAGGTACAGTCTGCCCTGAAGAAGTAGCACTGCTCAGAGGGAGTATAGTAATATATATATATATATATATATATATATATATATAATGTTATATATTTGTCTTGTAAAGCAACGATGGCTGAAGCTCTTGGCAAGACTGGTTAGCTGAGTAAACAGCTGCTAATGCTAACATTGTAGGAATAGCAACACTTCCAAATAGCTAATTTAAACTCTCTGTAAGCCACCTGCGTGTTACAGTTAAACCTAACATTAGAGGGCCAGCATGTTTTGGCCCCAGAGCCCCCAAACAAGCTGATCTGATGCAACCATCTAATCTGAAAAAAATGTTACAGCTGTTTTTACTGTATGATCCTGTGGTGTAAAAGAGGCAGAAATGAAAACTGATGCAGTAATAGCTGTGTAGAGGAGTGAGAGTATGTTGGAGTGGGATGGCTGAAAGCCTCTCCTCTTTGGACACTGACAGATGACTGTACATGGTGTCTCATATATGACATTCTGAGTCAACATGCTGCTCATTGGAGGGCTAATTAATTAAATGGATGTTCTGCCCTGATCGCCCCTCTCACCTTTGGGCTACTGCCAATCAGCACTGACAGCAGACAGACAGACAGACGTCTTAACCAGCATAGCTGACTGGCCTGTCATCCGGTCCAGTCTCATCACACAGTGTCTCTGCCCGTCTCTCCTGTCTGCCTGCGTGTATCTCCACCCAGTAAATTAGCTAGCACTTCCACACAAGCATGAAGTCAGCTGTGGGAAGACAAGCTGCTTGGAAGAATTAGCACAGTGTCTGTCTTTAAACCTCCTTGGACTTGACAAGCGATGGCATATTGGGCCAAGACATTTTCAGAGGGGCTGTGTCATTCTTACAGAACTATGTGTGTACATGTGTATGTGTGTGTTACTCTTCAGTCACACGCTGCTTAATCATCATGAGTCTTCTGCTGCATTTTTTTCATGGGGTTGGTGTTGAGGAAAATGAGTTTAATGTCCTTGACTTTGGGGAAAATCAGTTTAACTGAGTCATAATTAAGCCATCTTTGAATCTAAAAAACAATCTCACAAATGAGTTTTATTGAATAATTTCCACCATGCGGTGAATCAATCATGAAGGGGATTTTACTTAAAAACAATCCCTGTTGGGGTGTTACTCTGTGGGTTGGCATCATGCTGATATAATGCAACGCCTACAGTCCTGCAGTTAAGGTGAGCTGGTGTAACTTTGCAACATGTGCACGTTTGTGGGAGCAGAATAACATGTCCAGACAGCTCGGTGTGGTTGCCAAGTTTTAACTGCATCACGGAGCAGAGATCTCACCTGGCAGCTAGCCCACCTGGCCGTAGGTTTGACACTCTGGGCTTGCCGTCCTTGTCAGACCCTCCGGAGATGGTGAGGCCAAGGCTGCTGCCTTCCCTTTTCATCAGGTCCACTGTGGTCACTCCTCTGTACTCTTCTGCTGACAGATACAGATCCACAGTCAGCATTAGCGACTGCTTGACAGAATCATCCTGTCTGAGAGGCAACGAAAGACCCCTCTTCATCTTTCTCTCCTGAAACTCTCTCTGAAACGCTCTCTGACACGCAACCACATACTTTATTTTCTCACTTTCCTGTCTTTTCCTTGTTCCTTCAAATCTCTCAGTCTGAGTGAATCTTTGTGACGCCTTCAGAAGGAAGAGGGGGTGGTGGGTGGGTGGGGGGCGGTGAGTCTTAATGTGGTGTTTATTTTTTTTTTAAACCATACTGGCAGTGGAAAGGAAATCCATGCATTATTACAAAAAGACATACTAGTTGAAAATTGCAGCACGCTCATCAGGTCAAAAATTGAAATCCAATTGTATTCTTTAGTAACTGAAAATTAGTTTGACATCAACTCTGATGGACATATGGTTATATTATGTCATCAGAGGACTCATTCTGTCTTGTGGTCCCCATTGTGCTGTGCTGTTAAATCACTCTACATGAAGTCTACCAAGTGTGGTTTAGTACCAATGACAGGTATGCCACACAAGCTTTTTTTTCACCCTATCTAAGCATTCAAAACAATGCAACATCAAGCAAAATACAGCGGACATGTGACTCTATATGCACACAGATGAAAATCTCAGTCAGATACGACATGACTCCTCTTCTTCTTCCTTTTGAGGACACAGGTGATTTAGGTTCAGTATCGTGAATCAGACAACAGACAGATAACTAAATGATGTAAAGTCAGCTTTGACTGTATTGTACCTGAAAGGCTGCGCCTCCTGGATGAATGTGATTGGTCAGGTCCCCCGGACTCCTTGCTCCCCTTTGAGTATGGCCCTTCATCTGAGGAGACAGCAGGGAGGTAGGAAACACTGTAGTTACATGTAGGGAAACTCTGCAGCAGAAGGCTAAATGAACACAGCCATCCATTGCACATCATGACAGCTGCCCACACTTTAATGCCTTGAACTGCACCCTGGGTAACATGGGGGCTCTGGGAGGGAAACATCACCAAGTCAACAGTCACATCCATCCAACGGGCAGTAGCTGAAACAAAGTGATCAGCCTGGACCCAGGAACCTGGAAGGTCAGTCCACTTTGTTTCCACGACAATCCTATAAAAGGGTCAAGGGTTTAAAATAGCTCCTCTCTGTCTGCAGCGCAGACCCTTGAAAACCATTAATTTAACACAAGAATACATTTGCGGCAAGCTTGATGTATGCGACCACTAAAGCATGGGAATTTTCCTGAAGGAACAGCATGCGGTTAATGGACTGTTTGGGCACGGAGAGAAAAATCATCATTTTCATGTCATTTATAGCAGCTGCTACAGAAAGCTGGGAAATGTTCAATCTGCACTGCAGGGCAAATGTATCTTTTTTTTTTCTTTTTTTTTTTTACCCACAGTGGGACCCATTTCTGACACAGCACTGGGCTGGCCTCAGATTAGCAGAGCCACTGCTCGGCCATCTGAACCTGAATGCAGCCATACAAGCATGTCAGCAGTCGCAGTGATGAGGGAACTGAGTTGGCACTCTGTGTAATCCTGTCCACTGTGGATTACCTTTTCAGATGCCCAGCACAGTGATTGAACATCATATTATAAACTTAAAGAAGAGTTGTGCCAAGTCCTCTTTTTAAGAGTAGCGCGGGCATGTTAGTGCCTAACACTACAGGCATCCAACTTCAGTCATCAAACTAAAGTCTCCAGTGACTGAGGTTAATACTGCACAGTACAGACAATGATTAAAATCATATTTTTCTAGCACCCCTTAGTCTGAAACTGAATAACCTATAAATCAGAAGTTTTCAAACTTGTAGTTTGGCCCATTGATTTGGTCTATTCAACACAGGCAGCGCTTACAGGCAGCAGCATTGGCTGTGACACGCAGCTCCTAGAGGCAACTGAGGTGCTTCAAAACCCTTAGCGCCCAATTACTGCAGTTTGCATCAAAAATCGTACTCTTCTTAACTCAGTCAAATCTGAACACACAGACAGGATACACATATTATTAGATTCAGTCTTTCCAAGGATATCATTAACTCCAACATCCACCAGAATATATGTCCATCCATATGTTAGGAAATCACTGAAAAAGATGTTCCTTATAGCTCCAGAACTTGCCCAAGAACCATCGCATTTTTGAGGTTTTCTTCAGTATCAAACTAATCCAATACATGTACATCCATGGGTACATTACAAACAAGAATTGCTAATTGCAAATTCAGGATATTTTTAATGATGCCAATTTGCCAAAATGTAAACAATTGCAAACAAATATAATATAAAAATATGGCGCTCAAGTTCTAGCTCTCCCTGACTCCATCCTGTTTACATTCCCAAAAACATGGCTATAATATGAAGAATATTATTATCTGTTAATGTCAACTTTTGTCATGTTGCCTGTATAACATATGGGAGGTCTGTCACCATTTAAAAGGTGACATCTTGACATGAGAAGTGACATTTCAGTTACTCTGACATGTCATTCTCTTTTGTCTGTGCTGATTTGTACAGACAGAACTGGGGGAGGCAAGTGCTGGGAGGGCATCCAACCTACTGCCTTCTCTCTGTCCACATCAAGTGTCCACATGTGCCCAACTGATGATGAAGCCTTCAGACAGCTGAAAGGCATGGATCCTTTGTCAAAGCCTCTCTGACCTGAAACCTTTGGGCAAGCCCTGGACACGAGGACTCGAGAAGAAAATTCAGCCTTCTCGAGCGCACTGCTGCATGAGTCAGATGTGAACCATAGAAATATCTCCTGGACTTGCATATTTTAGTGATGTATAGAATATACAGTGCATATGCATAATATGGTATTTCACACTAATTTATACACATCCCTGCACAAATATCCTGTCGAGTAGCTGAAAGGCACAAACACACGCACACAAAGTGAGTGACACATCACAAACACATTAGGCTAGGCAAAAGCCTCGTAATCATGCGGGCTCCTGAGGGCCCCTGACAGTCCAGCAGCTGTCATTGCAGACAAAAGGCAACATTAGCTCTGGGTTACACAGGCCCAACGCGCTGCACGTGACTGAACGCTACTGTACCATCAAACCATCCCCCAGCCATCCTCCTCAAGCTTACTATAGCTACCATTCACCCTAACCACCAGAATCAGGATCAGGATCAACAATGAACCAACTACTGTTAAAAAAAAAAAAAAAAAGCACCATCTCATCTCTGTTCTGTTTGTCGAGCGAGTTAGTTATTGGCTCAAGGATATGATTTTCCAGAGAAGCTGAATGTAAAAAAATGTAATTCTGCATATAAATACGTGGTGAGTCAATTAACTCCTGATGTAATTCAGGGCACTGTACGCCATTCCTCCCATATCCAATCAGGATGTAGGTTAAATATGGGGGCAGCACTGACAATGACAATGAAATCATAATGCTATTTTAAGGAGTAAAACTTTATTTATAAACTGGGCCCTGCCAGACCCAGTTGCTACATCTGCCCCAAATACACATGGCATGATGGTATAAAGAGCTGGTGGTCGAGTCCAATGACATTTAAATCTCTTGCCATCTATCGCTGCCATAATGCATGCACTGTAATAACTCAACAGTGTAGTGCATACACACATACAAATGCTTTTCAAAATGTAGTTATTAAGAATGAATCAACATATTTGCCTTTAGATTAAATGGGTTAAAAACTTGTTGTGGCTGTCCCTCAGATTAATACATTTAAGACATAAGCAGCTCTTTACAGGTTGGTAAATAATCCAGGGGATCACTCACCCCCTCCTGCCCTAAAATCCTCTACTACAACACACAAGCAACCCCCCCCCCCCCCCCCCCCCCCCCATCAAAGTGTGGCGCCCTTACCAACACTGTTCTTGGTGTCCCTCCTCAGACCACACAGCATGGCTGTAGTTTAGTCAGCGCAGCCACCCTCAGGAAGTAACCCTGCTGATCTTCAGTAGTGGACAGAGAACTGAGGCTCCACCTGAGGCAGAAGCAGGCGACCCGAGAGACAGAGTCTCAGCCGCTCAGATAAAACAGAAACACCATCTTCGTTTCGTCATTCCTTTTCTCTCCACTCCAACATTTGCTTAACCCCTGCCCCTGTTTTAAAACCCAGTGAAGTCTGGAGCTCCAGAGGGCAAATTCTGATCCTTGGATGATCTCTAGTTCCCTCCTCTATTTAAAGTTGGTGACAAAAAGATGTCAGCGTTAAATTATTCTCCTTCAAAAATGTGAATCTACTAAACTATTTCTATAAAATCCAAAAGCAGGGAGAGAAATGGTTCACGTCCTTTTCTTGTCATCTTGCTGTGGTTCTGTTTTTCAGCCACTCTTACTAATCGTTCGTCCTTTTTCCGGAGGATTTATCATCCCTTGTTCATACACTCACATGAGCTAACACATAACATTTCTCTCTCTCGTACAGAGCTAGAGTGAGTGTGTTTGCTCACTCTCTCTCTCTCTCTCTCTCGCTCTCTCTCTCCCTCTGCCAGAGGGGTTCAGTGAGGCAGGCACACACGATAGTCGCTCCCTCCCCCAGCACACGCACACACACACACACACACACACACACATTATCCATTTCCCACCAAGTCAAACACATCCTCAAACCCACCCACACACACACATACACACACTGAGATTAGACATGACACAACTGCACACTCCCCACACATTCAACTCTCGGCACAATTAACACCACCTGCACATTCATTGTCAGACTGAGCCTTGCACAGTGTCACGTTTTTTTCACACAGAGACACCCTCTCTCTCTCTCACACACACACACACACACACACGCACATATCATGAAAATTCCTGTGCAGCTGCCTGTTTGAGAACATGTCTAACAGCTGCAATCATTCAAAATATTGCGCAGTTGTTGAGCACAGGACAGATTCAGATTATGAAAGTGAAAATAAATTTATGATACGCAACTAGAAGAATAAAAAAGGGACATTTGTGAAAATTAAATGCATGCACAGAGGGACTAATGTGTCTGCTGGCTGACCCCTCGCTACACCTGTCTGACCATTTGTCAAGCACATAAGCCTCGACGCCTGCCACTTCTTGACCCCCACTGCAACCAACACCACCAACAACAAAATGCCGTCCTCCTACCTTGCTGGCAGCCCCACTGACCCCTGTCTGCATCATTTGTAGCGGCCACTGCAAACAAATAGTCATCACTGAGAATTTTGGAGGCCGGTAGATTAAGAATAAAAAAGAATAGATAGATAAAGAATAAATAAATAAATAAATAACAAGGCCACAACTGGCAAAACCACACAACACACTAAAATACACAAAATTCCCAAAGTGAAACTATACTCTCTTTTCTACATCTGACAATTTTACAGGTGTGTAAAAGTAATTACAAACAAACATTTCCACGTTTCTACCTGCTGTTGCATGAAGCCTAATTAGTCAGCTGTACCAGTGGACATAATACTCTTTGGTGTAGATAATTTCCTCTGAGAATTTTGTCCTTAATACCCCATTTACAATGTGAGCAAGCATAGTCTTTCAGAGCGAGACTAATTAATTTCCAGCAGGATAAAGAGAACCAGGAGACGGAGCAGTGTGCTGGACTGATAAAAAACCTCTGGGAGCAGGGTGGCAAACGTTGGGTTATAATAAAAATGGACTCCTCTGCACTTCCTCTAGACTAGAAATCAACATTATTGATGCAGAGGGAGGGATAATGTGATGATTAGATTAGGAAAGTAGAGGGAAACAAAGAGTGGCAGAGTTTGAAAAGGTTATAAGGGTGTAGGAGTCTCAAGAAGAGATGTGTAGCTTTTTTTTAGTTTTTGGTGGCGGTTTGTAAATTGTTTGCCCACATTTTTTTAGAAAATCCTCTTGAAAACATGCTGTTTTTCGTTCTACATAGACAGACTGGGTGCCCTGAGAATCAACCTCCTCATCGATCAAACTGACCACACTGCCATCTTATGGTGATCGGCTCCAGTTGCATGTGAAAATTTGAAAAACAAAATCACTATTTCGCTTCTCGACCAGCGCAGATCAGTGTGTGACAGAGATGGAGCCCGTGGACAAAGATGTGCCAGACATACTCATGCTTCAGTGTTCACCTTTAAGTGTGTCCAAAAGTCCAAGCAAACACTCGGGTTAACGGGCCTGCTGCAAACATGTACACATTTTTCCTCTTTTTAAATGACTGCAGGTGATGTACGTAGTTTCGTGATTCATTGACAGACAAAGTTGTTAAAGTCATGTAATTTTGTAAAGGCAACATAACCCTCTTGGTAACATTTTGATATTCCCCTTCTTCAGCATTTATAAGCAGTATACAAACAGTTTTACTATATGGTGTATATACATCAGCCTCCACTTACTGTAAAATGCATTAATCAACACTTATATATGCTTGTTAAGACATTGTACCATAAATGTTTATTTACTGCTTATAAATGCTTAATAAGGGGGTTTAAAGTAAAGCGTTGGCCTCTTGTTTTCTAAAACTGCATAAATTGGCAAATAAAGTATTTCAGATTTTACATATCTTCCTTTACAATGTCAAAGGCATGAATTGAATGTATTTACATTTCCCAAAACATGACATTTCCAGTGGGTTTTACCTTTGGTTCTCCCTCTGATGATGCCCAGTCGACATCGGAGAGAAAAAGAGAACATCCTCCTCTTTCCTCCTGACGACCGGCTGCCTTTCCTCAGGGAATCCGTCTGAGGGAAGGCGAAGGAGAGCTGCTTGGGAGTGAGGCGTCCCTTTCCAAACACTACCCTCGCCGACATGTTCATTTTCTGACCAGTGACAAGGAAAAAATGGATTCTGTCCTCTCCCTGACACTCTCACCATCTCTCAGAAATTACAGTCTCTGGCTGTCCTGCTGCTCTCATGTTCTCCTCCCTCTCTGGAGAACATCCAGTCCTCTCAGGTGAGTCTTCCAAGCCCACCCTTGAAACAGGTGCAGGTTTTAAAAAAAGAGGAAAGATTCAGATCCAACGCTGTGCCTCTTTTTTTCCAAACCACCATCGGTAGCTCACTTCCACATCCAAACAGCCACAAGCTGACTGGCTAAATAAATGTTGTGTTTTAGCATCTCTGGCAATGTCAGTTTTACAGGAACAGATGGCAGAGGGCTCAGGGCTGTGGGGCACAGCTTGCCTGCCAGAATGCAATGGAAACTTTCTCTGCAGGGATCCGGCTCTGAACATCGCAACATACAAAACAATGTATATTCAGGGCTGGTTATTTCAAAGCAGTCCTTTTTGATATTATTCTATTTAATTTATTGATGAAGCAATTAGACCAGCATGTCAGGCGAGGATTTGTTGGAGCATGCTGAGACATGGTGCCAAACTGACTCCTTGCCATGAGTCTAAAACCTGCGAGGAGACTGTGAGCTGGCATCTTCACAGTTGCCAAGAGCTCCCAGTATGAATCCATTCTTGGCTTACACTATTATAACCGTATACATGTAGTCTATGTCGACTCTAAGATCCAGGAGATCCAGTGGGTTAGAAGTCGAAACTAGGCGAGGAAGGAGAAACAGGAGGTGCTGAGGTACTACAAGGCCAAGCATGTGGTGCAATCTCACTGAGACCTAAGGAGAGTTGGTTCAACACCCATTTTTTCACTGTTACATTTGTAGTAGTTTTATAAAGTGTCATATCATTCTGTTAAATTGTAATTTGGCATATTTCAGTGTATTCATAACTGCAGGTATTTTAGGAGAAGCTATGAGTAAATGAAATTGCCTAAACTGAACAGAGAAGCTGAGAAACATGGGGCCAGAAAGAGTTTTCCATTGAGGAAGGTCATGAAGTGCTGCTATCATTTGTATACACGGTTGATCGGTTGTTGTTTTGCATGTATAGCGACTTGTAAGCCTGGAGCTTTTCCTGGAGGACACACACCCATGGCTGCCTGGGCTATGTGGACCCACTTGGGCAACAAATAGTATTTGTGTGAGTGTGTGTTGTAAATGTGTCAATCTTAGTCAAATGTGTCAATATTATAAAGTGAGAATTATATCATCAGCATACCACAGCTTGCATATTGAAGCTGTACTGAAACTGGCCCCTTGAGTTTGAGCCCCTTGTGTTATGAAGCGGCATTATGGGGAGAGTAGGATCCAGTGTTTTTGGCACTTGACTCATACTATGAGGGCAGCGTACTGTATATCTCAACCTCAACCTAGTTTTGACCAGTTTTTCACCTTCTATTTGTCGCAACATCATGGAGGAAAAATAACAAATCTCTAGAGTATCCTTTTAATCCCTTCAAATCTTCAAACTAAATTTCACTGGCAGGACATGCTCCTGGCTAAACTTTCCATTAAATTATACTATTAGCTCTTTATATCAAGCACATTGGTCTATTTATACCGTATGAAAACTTTCTCAGAGATAACATTTTAATTCAAGTTCCTTATGTCAATCCTATTTATTTGTCCAAGAGACCTGCAGTAAATCAAAGATAAATTTAAAAATAAAACTGAATTGAGCCCAGAACGTTCTTTGACAGCAAAAAGCTTTGCAAACTGTAAAAGCATGTACTTTCATAAGCTACCCTGGATCACATCTTGGAGGCAAAACTGTGTTTACACAAAGTTATGAAGTCTCTTCCATTTATAATATGGGTCAACACTGTTCTTCGGGCATCTTGCCCCTTTTGTTCTGTTCCAGCATCCAGTCATCTGGAAGGAGGTGAGGAATAACCCCATCTACACCAGAGGGAACACAACCAGCTCTGTAGCCGGCCAGCTTGTGTGAGTGTTTCCTTACCATTTTGACGCCTGTGCAACACACAAGAATAGCTGTAGTCTGTGCAGTATCATTCCACTAATTAAATACCTATTTATAACTCCCTGACTCCAACGCCTGTTGAAATTAAGATTTCAGTCCCCTAGTGATACTAGTTTAACTCAGAAGAAAACTTGTTTTGATGTTGCAAAGATGCGTCATTGTTTCTCAACAGTAACTTTGGACACAGGCAATTCTGATTAAAAGCCAAAAAACACTGCGTGGACTTAACTTTTTTCTTTAATTCAGACCAAACTTCCCAGAAGCCGGAGTACAAACTGCTCACCACCTCAGCCAGCAAATGACCCACTTTATTTGAAACTGTGTGGAGATGAGCCTCTCATCCATTAAATTGGTATCAATTATGACACTTACTTTTCACACATGGAAATTTAGTAATGTTTCACACATATAAGATTTTTTAGAGACTGTGCAACAATCCTGCTGACAAAAAACAATCCACAAATCAGTTTCAATTTTTAAGCGTTTATTGTGAATAACAAGTTTATTCGTTCTCCTCGCTCCTGAGCCTGGCGTTGGGGTTGGTGATCTTGATGGCCAGCTGAGCAGCCCTCTCCACGATCAGCTTCCTGTTCTTGGAGGAGACATTGTGGGCAATCTCAGCACAGTGAGTCCTACAGGAGGTGAAGACAAGGGGCAATTAGGTACTGACAAGACATTAAAAGTAACACTTCCAATGTGACAGACAATCTGCGATTATGTTGAGGGGCTGAGTGAACATTGAACAATCTAATGTCAATTAAAAATCCAGGACTAAAAATGAAGTCAATTTTGATACAGTTTCGCTCTATTGATGACTTTGTGACTTAGAATGATTTCACAATAAGTCGCCTTGTCAAATTAGCTCAAGTGTTGCCACAGCTTTGGTCTTAAGTAGCCCAATTCTTTCTAAATTCTTGGAGCAGTGGAGATCAATTTTCATTCTATGACAAATCTCGCCTGTGTTGCAGAAACAATTCAAGAATGTTTTTGTGCTACATTTTTACATCTAAATAAATGAATGGTGCCATAATTAGTTTTTCTGCAAAGGATAAACACAGCCACACCTAAATGTTCAGTGTTTCTAAAACATGTTAGGTCAAAGGACAGCATTACTGAAAATACCAGTCCAACAAAGCTGAAGCACTCAACCTAACCCACATAATGAAAGCAGTGGTAAATACTGAAGATGATGAATTACACAGTGGCAACTAAATGTGACTGAAACTACAGAAAGGTGGAAAATGTTTCCAGGCCCATTCTTAGTGTTTTGCTTTTAGAGTAACAAGATATCACAATTGAAAAAAATTGTTTCTCCCACTAACAATGTCTTAAAACTTTCCTAAAGGATCAATAAGGGAGAAAAGCAGACACCCATCAACACTTCAATTGTTCTCTGAACTATTGATTAAACAGTGATCATTTTGAAAATAAGTTCAATTAGTCCAAACAAAATCAATGTCACCAAATCTGGGGTCAGATTGCTTCATAGATCATGTTTATAATACAGCTTAGTGAGCTGAATTTAAGCTTAGCTCTGGCTTTTCTTTAACTTGGGCTTTATAGATTTTGCTTTTTATGAAACATATGCTTATTGACCAAATCAGCATTTTTGTTCTGTCAAACTGTCACACATTTCCTTTGAAACACAGACGATAAAATGTGTCTTTAGGTGACTATAAATCAACACTTCATTTCACTTTAAGTTTGTCTTTATGATTTCCCAAATGGTTTCTCTTAGATATCAGGATTTTAGACATGGTTCATAATCCGTAGTGTACTTGCTCCTCAACAGGTGGAGTGCAAATAGTGTGGATTTAATCATTAACTTCGGGAAAGCAGTTTGGTTAGCTAGCTAAAGTTACAATTGCAAAGATCAAAATATTTTCTTTTATAATCATGTCCATCATTTCATCATCATCATTATCTTTCCCTGTCCTTGCATTAACTGCAAAGCATGCAGTATCCCTCCTGACCTCCAGTCAGTCAAACTCAGCTATTTCCAAGATCAATAAAGTGGACTCAATGATCAATATATGACCACAGTAACAATTTTGTACCTTCTTCACTGAAATTACCAGGATGATGTGGCTGTGGCATTAAACAGGGCTATGCTGTGAACTGTGGTCAAGGTAGCTGCTACCTGTGTGCCACATCTCCGCTCCATTGCTATTCATATCTTTATTTCTGGTTTTAAAAACACAAACCCTGTCTCTAAATTTCATCCCTTGAGAGTGATGCAGGTAACAGTACAATCATGGTTTTCTGTAGTTTACAGTACACAATAAAGGGTAAGTAATTTGTGCAACAGGTTGTGTCTATGTCACTGTAGCCCTTAGGAAAATGAGGGAGAGTTTGACAAACACCTTAATATTTTTACAGCTCCAACGTAACACTGCATAAGTTAAAAAAACAAAAACAGTTTACTTATGGGACAGTCAGTCACTTTGACCAAAGTGCTTGGCTGTTACAACCGTTAACGGAACAAGCTTGACCATAGGAACCCAGCTTTAAAAAGAGTGAGTTCATAAACTCTCACCCTATTAAGTGATATTATGTTCCCCTTCCTCTTTTTAGTTCCTTTTATAAAGTATTGTAATATTTCTCACATGAAGCACAGTAAGCAATTTTGATTATTCCCATCAGATATCACACTCAAAAACAAGATTGTCAGGGTAGTTTCTAAGTTTGTGTGAAAACAGCTTTTTGGCTTGTTGGTATGGATGTTTCTGTGTGCTTACTGATCACAGTCATTAGTCACATCACAGAATATACCAGTTCAAATCTTGCTATCATTCAGGGGTCAGAGTGTCTAAACATGTAGTTAGTCGTATTTACTTTGGTCTTTAACATATGTCACACAGACTTTTGCTGCCACCTCAACAGAAATATTGGAGGTAAAAGGACAACAACATCTCTTACCAGACACTCTGTCCTGGTTAGGCAGAATTTGAAATGCAAATTTTAAGCAATTTCCATGTTCATTTTATGGTCACTTCCTCCAAAACGTATAAAATGTGAACTATTTTGTCTTTGGAATCTATAGTCAACTTGTTATGAGCAATTTCTGCAACATACAAGCATCTCAATACAAAATTAAATAAAATGTACAAAATTGCTGCTCCATCATTTGTTCAACAAATTATTGCATAAAATTTTAGCCAATTTACAGGCTTTGGTGAAGAACAGAAATAAAGCTGTACATGTCCAACAGTCTGTTCACTGAATGTTGTCCGATCATGGTTATTTTAAAAGTAAGAAATTAGTTTTGAAAGAATAATATTGGAAGAGGATTACGGTTCACCAAAAAATGAATCAAATGAAAATACTTATTAGCTGCACCAGTAATTGACATTGCTGGAAAACTATAGCAGTTGCACTTTTTCAGTGTTACTTTGCCATTCAACACTTACAAAACTAAATTTCTATTACACTGAGGTGACAGCAAAAGTTCCAGCAGGTATCTCAAGGTCTCATGACAAAAGAAACCATGTGCAAATCCAGAACTTATAAACCTAATGTGTGATCTAGATCATTTGACAGTATGTGCACAACTTACTTGTTACTCATCAGCAGGACCTCGAGTTCCTTGACATTATGTACCAGGAACTTCTTGAAGCCAGTTGGCAGCATGTACTTGGTCTTCTTGTTGCTACCATAACCGATGTTGGGCATCAACATCTGACCCTTGAACCGCCTGCGGACCCTGTTGTCAATACCTCTGGGTTTGCGCCAGTTTTTCTGTAGATGATAGGAAGATGTGCAGGGTTGAATTGCTTGCAAGTTCATTCTAGAGAGTAAAAGTAGTGATCCAACCCTGATGAGGACACTTACCGCAATCTTTACATATCTGTCAGACTGATGGCGAATGAACTTCTTGGTTCTCTTTTTGACAATCTTGGGCTTTGTGAGGGGCCTGAGGGCTGCCATGGTGACTGAGGGCAAAAAACAATGTCAAAAACAAAGATTATAATCAATTTAGTGCAATTATGTAAGCTTCAGAGTTGCAGCATTACACCACAGCGTGGTCTTTACTGTAAGGACTATATTAGCATAGTTTTCTAGATGAGCAAACGCAGGAATAATTAGCTACAAACGCTTAGATTAAGTGTGGGTGGCTCTAACAGGGCATGTGCCCATCAGCAGTAAACCATGTATCCTATGTATGAACCTTTTCTGTAGCGAGCCTCAAGGTAAACGTGTTGACTAGCGTAAGCTAGCTAACGAAGTGTTTAGCTAGCTGGATAGCTAGCCATGCTACTTCAAGAAGCAAAAGCTTCAGCAATTTGGCCTGAACAAAATAAAAAAATATGCCTAATATGCCACATATGCCTACTGTTGTAACTGTTAGCTGTTATTTCACAATGCTTATCTGGCAGCGTTTACTGAATACGACAACCCCAATTTACAGGGAGAGCGCCGGCAGCGTCTTTAGCAGCAGCACCTCGCTCCAGAGCGACACAGTTAAAGATGATATAAAACGATAAAGTGGTAAATATTATCGAACATATGTGGAGTTATTATCTAAGATTGATGATCCACACTAGGATGATCAAATAATGGCTTAAATTGCGCGGATTATCACAGATTGTATCGACTCACCCGCCGATGTAAATCCAAAAGGGACTTCAGCAACGGCGGAAGGAAAGAAAAAGGACTTCCGTGGGTGTTGCAAAGGCTTATGGGTAGTGTAGTTTATCCGCACTACATGATTTTTACAGCGCCTGCGCCCCACTGCAACTTATACTTTCTTCTCCAAACGTATTAAGTGAAACAATATGAAACTTTTGTACATATTCTTGACAAAATGTTATATGACCATGTTTGAAACCGCACACACATATATGTACGCCCACCTTTCGTATTTGTTTGCTGTTCATGAAACGATTGGTGCGCACTTCCTGGACAGATGAGGTTTTTTTTTGGGGGGGGGGGGGTGGACCTCTGTCCTGAGTGAACGGAAAATAACACGGAATGCTCATCAAACTTTAGTCAAAATCAAGGCCACAAAAAAAAAAGTGTTGTTCCTGTTTAACTGTCAGAAGAGAAGGAGAATCAGCTGACTGACAGCTGGTGGAAACGTGGGTGGGGTCTGATAAAAGGTAAAAGATTAAATTTTGTCACATGATGCTTAGTGATACACTGAGTGCGTGCGATTTATTCACGTCCGAATATCTGGACCAATTTATTTCGTCGTTTAGTTCTTTTCCTGTGCTTGGATGGAACGGCAGCCTATTATGAAGTGAGTCCTGCCTATTTTATTACAAACTAAACGTTGCCGACAATATGTTCCTCAACACTGGCCTAACTTTGGTTTCCCGTTACTTTCAGCAATCAGATCAGAAACTACGGAGTAGCCAATCCCGGTTATGTCCCAGCGGCAGAGGGGGGTCCCGGTAAGCTCCATGGACGCGTAATTGAGTTTTTGCACTGAATGTAAAGCCATTTTGTTATAACATGGATATGAAGTCATTTAACAGTATTACACTTACGCTATTCTGTGATTCAGTTCAGTGCGCACCTCGACGTGACGTCATTCTTGACATGCAGGTTATTTGAGGTTGGTGGCACCCTGGTAGTTGAGGTAGTTAACATGTGCTGCGAGTTTAACAGAGGTTGTAGGATTTGTTAAGGGGTCGAATTATGTGTGTAAGTCTTTAGAGTAGCTGCACAGCCTTTCAGAATGGATACCACCACAGGTAAGTCACGTACACGCTTGTCTGTCTTACGGTGTTGTCAAATAGAAGCGTGTTGCGGCTTGGAGGCTGAAGAAGTGGAGTGGGGTTTCTGAAAAGACTTGAGTGAAGTCTCACGCAGTTTTATGTGCCGCTCGTTTGTGTAACGCATGTGAACTCTCCTACAACCAAAATTTTACATTTTTAACCTTTGAAAGCCGACATTTGTGGAAATGAGTAAACTGGTTCTTCTGGTTTGTTTTAGCAATGTTTGCCCCACCCGCTGCTGAGGGCCCCAGCGCTCCTCCGGCCAGCATGTTTGACAGCATGCCTGGCTATGAAGGAACAGTGGCAGGAGGAGGAGGTACAGTATGCTGCTCCTTTGTTTCCCCCCATTGACTGTGATGAAACATCACAGCCAGACTCACTCTCTGGCCACTTTATTTGGTACACATACAGTGCTGTGCTAAAGTGTCAGGTAAAAAAAATAAATAAAAAGGTAAAGCGAGGTTCTGCACAGTTTTTCAAGCTACCTGGTAGGCATGCTGTTCCAAGCATCCTGGAAAACCTGCCACGGTTTTTTATGCCATATGTCTGGGGTTGTTATGATGCTGCAGAATAAATTTGGGACTGATCAGACGCCTCCATATTGGTACTGTGTGATGGATACGAATCTAAACATGTTAAGTGTCTGTAACTAATTCAAAGCACTGTATAAACGGCGCTGCTACTGCTACATATTCTACCTTTACAAAGCTTATGATGGCCACTCTCTGTTAAAACTTTCAGTTCAACTGTATGTTTGTTACTGAAGCAGTAGTTAGTGGTGTTGTTTTACCCCCCTTATGTTTGTATTTGGGGAAGGCACAACATTAGAAACACCTCTCAGTATAAAGCAGTCCAGTTCAACACCACCGCAAACTTCAACTTCAGTAATAAACATCAAGTTAAATGAACATCTCTGTCAGTGTCAGTCAAAAGAAAGATAACAAACTGTTATTTTTGTAAGGCTGAGCTGTTGTGTTGGATTTTACAGGTATACCTAGTAAAGTGGTCACTAAGTATATACTGTTTGTAAAAAAACAAAACAAAAGCACTAGGAATGATTGCTGTTAGGATAAAGCAATGAAACCGTACAAAGACTTTCAATATTTGCTGTAGGTGGATTTCTGCCCCCTCCCATGCCTGCTTACCCAGTTCCTCAGCCTGAGCCGGGACCTGAACAACCACATTGGAAGTAAGACTAATACTATTGCCTTTCTTTAAACATGACAACGAGAGGGATTTAAAACATTTTCCATGATGTGGTTTAAGAATCGAAGGAAGTAAATGTCTCTTCCACTTAAAATACTATAATTGATTACATACTGTATGTCATTCTTTCACTGCTGGCAGCATCCCATCTATAACTGAAGACACTGCTCGGGAGGCATTATCCCTGTACGCCTCCAGCAAGTGCTGCTACAGTTCAGCACCAGCCAAGGATGGTGTGATCACCAACATGGAGGCATTCAATACATACAGGGTAAGAGGAGGTCTGTTTATGTGAGTGTTTTTGTGGGTATGTTTTGAAAACCCTCTAGAATGAAAATCGGTAGAGTTAATAGTTCATATGGTAGTTTTGGCTAATCAGGGCATGACTAATCAAAGAAAGGCCAGTAGACCGTTGTAATGTTGTAATCTTTGTTGTCTCCACCCCTGCTTTGTGTGTAGTACCGCCTGGAAACCTTCACTGAAACAAGATCTACAGAGTGGAGTCATGAGCCATATAATGGTACAGTGCTGTTACCTGCAACCAGGATTTTTTTTAGAGCAACCTGTCGTTTATTTTTTAGATTACTTGTTCAGATGATAAAATGTGAAAAAATGAAAAAAAAAGTGAAAAATGCTCATCAGAATTTCCCTGAGCTCAAGGTGACATCTTCGAATTGCATTTTTTGCCAGATCAACAGTTGAAAACACAAAGATAATTGATTTGCAATCATACAAAACAGAGAAAAATGTCCAAGAAGCTGGAACCGGAGAATGTGACGGTGTGAGTCCTCAGTGACATTCTAATATGTTGTTTTATCTGGATCAGGCCAGCCAGTGGATGCCTTTGCCCAACCACCTCCGGGGCCCTGGGATATTCCGGCTAAAACCCCCAATTTTTTTCTGGATGGCAAACAGAGTATCAAGGTTCCCTACACATCATCTATGAAGGTAAAGTTTAAGAATACTGCAATGATATAGAATATGCTTGGACAAGAAAAATATCCAGTAATTGCCTTTAGAGATGTTTCCTGATGAGACACATTTAATTTACAGAGCTGCCACGTTTGTATGGGAATGGGGCGAAAACCTTGCAAAGACTGTGCCGGTGCTGGTAATGTAAGTATTTTCCACAGACCTCATAAAAAAAGTTACTTGAAGACCTTCAGTGACATAATCTGATCATATGATTTCTTTTCTTGCCCCTGTCAGAAAGTTTGTTGGGTGTGCAATGGATCTGGTTACCGCCACGGAAATGATCGATGCCACCACTGTAATGGAAGAGGAAGGGACAAGTGAGTGTTACCCATAGATTTCCAGTAAAGTGAAAGCATCAGTAAGAGCGATATATAAACAGTACAATTTGTGTGTTTTCTAAAACGTACTGTTATTACACATTATTCTGTTACAGCTGCAGCCACTGTCATGGGCAAGGATCGAGGCAGTGCGACACATGTCATGGCAAACAACAGCTTCTGGTCTACATCAACCTCACTGTGAAATGGTGCTGTTTCTTTATTGTGGTTTATCTGTCAAGAGGGCCAGACTTAACTAATGCAATCAATAGTCTTTCTTCATGATCTGAACGTCATCAACATTTATGGTTACTTTATATAGTTAATTAATGGTAAACAGTTTTAAAATTAAACAGGATATGCTCTTTTTATGTTAACACTTTCAGGACCAACAACTCTGACAACTATGTCGTAGAGCAGTTGAGTGGACTGCAGGTGGACAACCTAAACAAGGTTTCTGGCAAGGAGCTTTTCAGAGACTCTCAGTACATGGTAAAAGATTGTTTCTTATTTTTTGTGGCTGTACAACATATAAGTGGGAGAGCACATGCGCATTGAACAAACATATCACTTAGCTGTTGGTGAGGAAATTGTTCCCTGACTTACTGAAATCTGTGATCACTGTGCATGCTTATTAGTGGAACGGTTGTCCACTAATAAGCATGCACTTCAGTTATTTAAACAGTAAACAGGCTGCCTACACAGGATTAATTTCAGACATGTTCTAATCAATACAGCAATTTTCACCGCTCACATAACTCGTTACACTTGCACTTTGTGAGGCTAACTGCTTCAAGTCAATTTTCTTTGATTTTATTATGTGCTGGGCTGAGGGCACTGTGAAAGCATGGGTGGACCACACGAAAGAGTGGCGGCTGAACACATCCTGTGTGACAGTGATGGAGGACTGAAGCTGCTGTTGTTTACACGCTGCATGCACAATGCAGCCTGTGTACTTTGTACTGTTGTTAGGCCTAATACTTAGCATTTAATTACAGGCTCATATCTGTGCATCATTGCACTCCTCACAATTAATTCAACACTAAAACATTTGTTATCAGGCTTAAGCCGTCAACCTGTAAATTGACATAATTTAAACAGTGATGGTGATTCAGCACTTTTTTCTGATCCCCCTGTGCAGGTATACCCATTGATGGGCTTCCCAGACCCTGCAGTGGTGAGTGCTGCGCAGCGCCTTGTGAATGAACACCAGGTCAAGTACTCCCAGACATCACGCATTCTACAGCAGGTATTTATAGTATTTGAATATAATATATAAGATTATGTTTGGACTGGACAATATTTGTGATCAATGCCCAATTTTGTGTTTGTGTGACATGCTGACATTTGCTTTCTTTGTCTGCAGCGTCAAACCATCGAGCTGATCCCTGTTACCAAGGTGACCTACTCGTGGAAAGGGAAATCACACATCTACTTTGTTTATGGCAATGAGTTCAAAGTCAATGCAGATAACTACCCTGCTACCTGTTGCTGTACTGTCATGTGATTGCAGGGGTTGTGTAAGAAGTTGTTTACTTTCCAAACCAGTGGATATTTAATTATGTCAGTTTTACTTACAAGTCAATTCCACCAATGGAGCGTTCCCTGACATGTGGGCATTTATGACTTGTTAAAGGTTGCCATTCAACAGAGTTTATAAGGAGACATTTGACCTCTGAGTTCCCATAAGCAATAAGCAATCTTCAAGGCTAGACAGAAAGTTAATTTATCTTTGACTAATTACTTGCTACAACATAAATAATGTCAAGAAAATGCCATTGGTATGCTTGCACCACAGTAAAAACTGACACAATATAAACCGTAACCATACTATATTCTCTGACTTCTGAACCTTATTGCTTTTGTTTATGACTTTTTCTATAATCAGTAAAACCAGCTATTTCATACAGAATATTATTTTTTATTGCAGCAGTACTGTTTTTTATGTTACTAAAATGGATTTAAACCTAAACAGTTTGCTGTCATGGCAACAAAATTAGTTTTTGGTTTTTTTATATGACTGTAAATCTTTTATTAAATATGTATGATCTTGTAAGAAAGAACACCTGTAATACTTGCTCTGCAGTGATTCTGCCATTTGAATAAATGTTATTTCGCATTGTTTTGCTCTTGAATCATTTCGTCATTAAAAGTGGACTGTCGCTCGTGAAATGACGTGGAGAACGTGTTCGCCATAATGATAATAAACCGTGAACACAAAGCTACAATAAAGCAAATTAAGCTTTGGCTGTGAAACGGGGGTCGACACGTAGACACTGGGGAGCAAACGAGCTTGGACCAACATCTGTGGACGCAAGTCTCGGCAAATTTGGTGTCACCGAAGAAGAGCTGAGCGGTGCAAAGAGGTGAAGTTAGCATGCTAGCTAAATCTAGCCAGGTTTACCTGTGATGCTGCTAGCTAACACCTTAGTGTCCGGTGTCATGTACGGGGGGTTTCATTTGGTTAGACTATGATTTGAATCTCACACAATAAGCTGTGCATGTCCGGACAGTTTAGGCTTAGTGTAAAATATAGCAGTGGAATCCAAAAGCGGCTTCTTTGAGTGACGCTGGCAAGCTAAGTAGGTTAGCTTCCTTGTTTAGCTACAGTCTGCCTAGCCAAACATCGCAACAGGCAGTGAGTGAGTTTGCTGCTGTCTGGGGCAGTAAGTATCGGCTCTAAGTGAATGTTGAGAAACATGCCAAGTGTTGGAGCTGAAAGTTTAGCTCTCAGATAACTTGGAGAAGGTGTTAAAGCATTTAAATCTACGTGCTGATTTGGTGAGTGACAGTGTTGGTTTTTGACAGTTGCAGTCCCTGGAGGGCTGCTGCACCTGCACACTGTGATGTTTTGAGCGATGGAGCAAATCCGCCCCTTTGCTCTTTGTTCTCTCGATCTCAGCGAAATATATCCTCTGATTGTATCACCCAGATGAAATTCAGCCGTGCTACCCCGAGTTTGACGTCTCGGTGGTTTTTGTGTTAACTTTTTACGATTAAGAGTCAAGTGTACATGTACAGGGTCATTAAAATAGTCAGTTTCCGTTATCATAAAATCACAATACAATACAGATATGAAAGTAGAACAAAATACTATACTGAATGATAGTATTGTGGAAGTTATTATACTTTTTACTCCACTACAATTGTTTAATAGTTAAATTACTAGTCACTTAACAAATTAAGATTTTTACATACAAAACATATGACTTCTAAAAGCTGATTCCTTGTTATAACTTAAACTACTCAACAGTACATGCAAGTACAGCTGAATGATAATGAGTGAATTAATCGCTTAGCTGACTCACAAAATTAAGTGTTGACTATTTTAATAATGGTCATTTTTAGTGCAAAAATGCCAAACGTTTCATGGTTCAAGCTTCTCAGATGTGATGATTTGCTTCTTTTATAAAGTTCTTCTTATAATAATTATTATTGTTGCTGTTGTTGTTGTTATTGTTATTATTTAAATAATTTATTTATTTTAAATATGTTTTTATGTTTGGACTGTTGGTTGGAGTAAATGAGCATTATGAAGTTATCACTTCATTTTCTGGGTAATAGTGACAGGCATTTATCATTATTTCTGAATTTTTACAAAACACACATTGACTATTTAGGACAATAATGAGTGGAGTAATTCCTAATGAAAGTAATCGTTTGTTGAATTGTCATACAAAATAGTTAAAAAATTGTCTCCACCTCAGCCAGCAACAATACAATCTTGCTTTTACATGAATGCACAAGAAATTCTAATCTTATGATATAAAATATAAAAGTATATATTAATGCATTGAGTATTTTTACTTTTAATACTTTTAAGAAAATACCTGATAGTACTTCTATACTTCAACTTAACTAACATTAGTACTTTAACTTGATTAAAGGATGTGACTACTTGCTCTACCTCTAGTATTGATAATGAAATAATATTAAGTGTATGCTCTTCTGACAGGCAACGCTATGGCGTCAGCATCTGCCAGTGTGGACTCCAAGGCAGAGCTGACTGCTCTACTGGAACAGTGGGAGAGAGATCAGCAAGGCAGCACACAGGAGCTGGTTAACATCCTCACAAAGTAAGTAGCTCTGCTTCTTGTTAATGTGATGTCATTAAGATGAGTTGAGGGTGACTTAAAAAGAGTTAAATATGTTGATGTGCCGTAACTTTCAGAATCTCTGAGCTTGTTGAGAAGGAGACAGAGGAGTACCACAAAGCAGATCCAGACCCGTTTGATGATCGACATCCTGGTATGAAAAAGAAAACAAAACACATAATAGCAAGATTATTGTAGATTTAAATGTTGTGCATGTTTTTAACATTTCCCTCCCGGCCACTAGGGAGAGCTGATCCAGAATGTGTGTTAGGGCACCTGCTCAAGATCCTGTTCAAGAATGATGACTTCATGAACGCAGTAAGAATGAACTGAGACTTCTACAAAATAAAGGGGCTTCTGTAGCGTCTGAGTCAGAAGGTGATTTTAAAATATTTTGAATTTCTTCCCTTTCTAGCTGGTGAATAGCTATGTGATGACCAGCAGAGAATTTTCCCTAAATGCAGCAGCTTGTCGGCTGCTTCAGAACATCATGCCTGGGTTGGAGACAGCGGTGGTCTTCCAAGAAAAGGTACCTTAATCCAGACTTGATTATGAATGTAGTAGCCTGTAATGTTCTTTTTAGTTTTGTAGGCTTGTAGTCAAGATGCATATCCAACATGCTATGCTCAGTGTTTAAGGGTACAGTAAGTAATAGTAAAGTCAACTTTATTTCTAGAGCACATTTAAACACAGCTTGAGCTGACCAAAGTGCTGTACAAAGGACAATTTAAAATAAAATAAATATAAGCAACTAAAACAAATGTATAAACACAATAATATATGTAATTACATGCTCTCTACTGACAGCATTATCCATTCATGTTTAGCATGCTCATATGAATAATAACATCAAAAATCACAACAACAAAGTTCTGCTGTCCTTTATATTAAAGCTGAAGGTAGTGGCAGAGATTCTCAGGTAGCTGTTGCTGAAAAACAGTTGTGAGACAAAGTAAAGATCTGAAAGGCATGTTATCACTGGGTCATTGGGATTGACCAGCAAACCCATCACATTTAGTTTAGATGACCAGAGAAAGCAAGAAAAGGTGTTTAAAAATGTTTTTGTTTGTGGAGTCACAGTCCAGTCTGCACAGTTAGTTACACTTTAACCACCACTCTGTCAGTGAACTTGTGAACTAAGCCTCATAGACATAGACGCCTAATGCCTCTTTTTGAAGGTAGTATGTGTCTCAGAGACTCAGTATCAGTTTATTTAGAGCCACACTTGTGAAATAGTGATGAAAGCCATCATACATTTGTATTTGACCAAAGAGTAAACACAACAAAGTTTTTTTGTTATTAGGAATCTGTTCAGATTGTGTTCATATACTTGTTTTATATGTATTTCACTGTTCTTCTATATTTGTGTTTCTCAGGAGGGTATAGTTGAAAGGCTGTTTAAGTGGGCTCAGGAGGCTGAGCAGCCCCTCAGAATCTATGCCACAGGGTTGTTGGCTGGCGCTATGGAGAACCAGGACATCGCAGCCAACTACAGGGAGGAGAACTCTGTTTTGGTCAGTCTGGGATTCTGCTGTATCAAATGTCACTTTAACAAACAATGTGAAAGTACATTGAGATGGACACTGTATTACAACAGCTGACAAAACTGTGTTATTCCGCCAAGCATGAGAACTATCTGCTCATAATCACTAGGTGGTGTGATGTAGCAATTGTCCATTAACCTTTTTTTTCATGCTTTACTTTGACAGGTGCCTTTGATGCTGCATCGGTTACGTGAGCTTCAGGATAAGGATGCTGAGAACAAAAGGGAAATCAAACGGCCCAGCCCCAGGAAGACTCTGAGCGAGCCTTTGCTGCCTTTGGATGAGGAGACTGTTGACGGAGGCTTTGAAGAGAAGCCCTTCACACCGGGCAGAAACGGAGCTGAGAGGGAGGGGACAGGGCCAGCGGAGGATGGCGAAATTCCCTTCTCAACCATTGAGCCTGAAAACGAGGTGTCGTTCCGTCTCAACTCCCCTCATAAGACCAGCAGCCGTGCCAACTCGGCTGTTAAAACCATGATGAAGCCCATGTCTGCCCCGAGTTCACTGATACACCAAGGCATGTCCGATGGCAGCAGTTACCTAAAAAGAAAGTTAGAGAGGGAGAGTGGAAGGACCTCAAAACAGAAGCTAAATTTCTCTTTGCCAGAGCCAGAGAGGAACTTCAGTGAGCTTTCCAACAGCAGCTGGTCTGAGATGAGCCCCTGGGTGATTGGCAACAACTATCATCTGTACCCTCTAACCCCAGAGATCGAGCAGAGGCTCATCCTGCAGTATCTCACTCCTCTGGGGGAGTATCAGGAGGTTGGTCCATTATCGTCAGCCTGCACAGTGCATAGCAGAATGTAGAGCTGCAACAATCGGTCAATTCATCTTTTAAGTGACATTGATCTTCAGCTATTTTGATAAGCAATTAATCATTTGTTGATTTTTTTCACGTTAAATATGCCAAACATTTGATTGTTTCAGCTTTTCAAATATGAGGATTTTATGCTTTTCTTTGTCATATATGATAGTGAACTGAATGCCTTTGGGTTTTGGACTGATGTCTAATTAAAACTAGTAATTTTGATGTACCTCCTTGTGCGGTAGAAAATTATATCTCGCTAGTTTCACTGTTTTATGATATTTTATATAAAAACACGAGGCATTGAGAAAAATAATTGGCAGATTGATCAATAATGAAAGTCATTTTTTGTTGCAGTCCCGCTAAAATGGCATTTTGCAGACTGTGTATGTTTCCCTTGTCCTGTCACAGACTTGCCAGCAGATGTCAGTCTTCCTCAAGTATGATTAAAGAAAATATTCTGTTGCAACATTATAAAAAGTTAGGTTTGAAGGCTAACCTCATGTTCATATTATACAGGAAATATTAGTAGCAGGCTTTGTTTTAGTTGAACCATATACTTTAGCAACTTGCCATTTAGGTGGTTTCATAGTAGAGCAAATTGTCACGATTTATGTGCTCTTGACGCCCATTCCTCCTCCTCCTTCCTGCAGCTGCTGGCAGTGTTCATGCAGATGGGAGCTCGCGAGCTACTCATGCATTATATGGATCTAAAGCAGACCAATGATGTGCAGCTGACCTTTGAGGCGCTCAAGGTAAACACTCTCTCATGAAGTCGACCTTCCATGGTGCCAAAACACAAACACACTCGTTAGACTCATCTCTCAACTCCTCTCCCCTCTCTCAGTACCTGGCGTCTTTGCTGCTACACAAGAAGTTTGCTGCAGAGTTTGTGGCTCATGGAGGAGTTCAGAAGTTGCTGGAAATCCCCAGGCCGTCTATGGCTGCCACTGGAGTGTCTCTGTGCCTCTACTATCTTGCCTATAACCAGGACGCCATGGAGAGGGTACAAAACAGACATACATCACACAGATACACTGTGAAATATTGGCATAAATGTGCCTACCAGGTTTTTCTTGCAACTTTGCATGTGCCAATGACAAGATGGCAGAGTATTAAGTGTTTGTAGCAGTTGGCCATATACACTGTCATTCTGTTTGTGTTGTAATAATATCATCTGAAGTACTGATAATGGGAATCTTGTTGTAATTCATGGAATGTAAAGGCTGCTTTACTATTTACTGGTTAAAAAATATTAACTCTGCATTTTTGGTCATCATATTTGATTTTTAACATATTGATGTTAATACTGAGGTATTTGACAAAAAAATTACAGTTGATTTTATCACTATCACCTCGATCTAGCAGAAGTTCACATTTGTATTCAATGCTGTGTCTTCTCCCCCGAAGGTGTGCATGTTGCCCCACTCCATCCTGTCAGATGTGGTTGGTTACACGCTCTGGCTGCTGGAATGCTCCCATGCGTCCGGCTGCTGCCACGCCACCATGTTCTTTTCCATCTCCTTTTCTTTCCGTGCCGTCCTGGAGCTTTTCGACAAGCAGGATGGTCTCCGGCGCCTTGTCAATCTGGTAGGACAAAACCAGCAGTCCGCTCCGTGTGATCCTTACTGTAACCATGTGAATCTAACCATCTGTATCATTCATAGAAAATACTGTATATTTCAAGAACGTACAAACTGAGCAGACAGCATAAACTCAAAACATGCAACATATCAGATGCTGATTGTGTACTAATACGTAATATGAACTGACTGCTTCCAGATTAGCACACTGGAGATTCTGAACCCTGAAGACCAGGGAGCGCTGCTGAGTGATGATGAGATTTTCTCCAGCAGGCAGACGGCCAAGCACACCTGCATGGCCCTGCGCAGGTACTTTGAGGCCCATCTGGCAATCAAGGTGGAGCAGGTGAAGCAATCCCTGCAGCGCACAGAGGGGGGTGCCCCCATTCATTCTCAGCCATACTACAAGGTACACAGAGGACAAAGGATAACTGTGATTAACATTACTGGACATTTGATTAATAATGTAAACATTTTTAAATGTTTTATAGAGTTATTATGTGAAGTCGCTCTGTTTATGCTTTTTTGTGGTGTAAAAGAAATGCAGGAGTTTGTGTTCCTGTAGCGATTATTCGTGCTCTCATCTTGTTTGTCAGGCGGTCAGCTACAGCCGTGAGCAGGTGGTGGAAATGATGGAGTTTCTGATAGAGTACGGACCACTCCGGCTTTACTGGGAACCAGCAGAAGTCTTCCACAAGCTGTCTTGTGTCCAGCTTCTGCTGCAGCTCATTTCCATCGCCTGTGACTGGAGGACCTACTATGGCAGGTATTGACAAGGCTATTATTATTCTCTTAATTGTCTAATACCTTTTCCTTTTCACATGTTTTAACGGTGTCCACCTCCAAACTGAGATTGAGTGATTTGTAATGGTGATTATGCATTTTCTTTCCCTGTAGGAGCGATACAGTGCGTTACGCCCTCGACATCCTGAGTATCCTCACAGTTGTCCCAAAGACCCAGCTGTTGTTGTCTGAGGCTGTCGCTGTGCTTGATGAGGGGGGATCCACTGTTTCCACTGTCGGTAGGTGTAACATCCATCTATGAAAACTTTACTTTTAGTTAGAAACTGCATAATATTTAAGTTGTTATCGGGCACTCTTAAAAGGCTCAGCTTAGAATATGTTTACACTGAAGTGTTTTTCATTTTATCTGAAGAAACAGTGTAAAACTACTTGTATGCAGCCATTAACACATTCAAACAGCATGATATACAGAATGTTGTTTTACTGGCAGTTTGCCATTAGAAGATATTTGGCATGGTGTGAACATTAAGTTGAGTATTTGTCAGCTTTTTGACAATGTAGCACACTAAAACTAAAATTATTATTACAATCCACAGTATGTAATAAAATGCAGTAGTTTGTATTTTCATTTTTGTTTATTTCATAAGACCCGTGCCCAGCTCTGCTGAGATGACATGACTCCAGATTTTATTTTTCTGCAAGGGTTTTCATTAAATTTTTGCATTCTCTCTCAGGAATGAGTATAGTGCTGGCAGTGGCGGAGGGAGAGGTATTCGTGAACGATGCCGAGATTCAGAAGTCGGCTCTGCAGGTTGTCATCAACTGCGTCTGTGCTCCAGACAAACGCATGTCCAGCATTGGCAAGTTCATTGCAGGCACTCCCCGTCGCCGCCTGCCCCAGCAGACCAAAGCCAGCGAGAGTGTGCTCACTAAGATGTGGAATGTGGTGCAGTCCAACAATGGCATCAAGGTAGAATGAACTTGTACCAAAGCATTTTTTTAAGGCTATACTTGATATTTTCTGACAGCAGTGACAAAAGTTTTTCTGGTCATTCTGTAAAACAGGGTGTCTGAAGTTATGCCAGGGGCCATTTGAGGTATATCTGTGCTTCTTGTGCTGCTAAATGCTGCAGTGTCAAATGAATTGGCTTTGTATAGTGTGTTTATCATGGGAGAAGTGCAAAGCACTTTGTAAAGCCTCACATTCACCCACAAACACACACCTCCATACAATGACTGCAGTGGAGATGCTATGCAGGGTGCTGACCTGCTCATCAGGATTTTTGCAGTTCAGTGTAAGAACAAACACTTAGAAGATTAAAACTGCAGAGACATTATAACATGTTAATTTAGAGGGAGTAAGAAAAATATGCTGCTTACCAGTTGCATGACAGAAGGGTGTATTCTGCTTGCACAGGATTTATACACCCAGTTGGCAGTTTATTTGGTACACCTAGCTAAAACTAATGCAGTCTGATACAACAGCCCTGCAATAAATCCCACCTGCATGAAGGTTATGATGTTCGGTTTTTATTGAAACTGTTCTAGAGAGGAGGTGAGTCACCTGTATGATCATTTAGGAAGTAGTTTGTGGTGCTGTTGAACTGACTTGCGTCATACAGAGAAGTGTTTATGTGATTTAGCTTATCCTCACGATGTTTGTATTACTTTCTCACTGGCCAGAGAAAGTAATACAAACAATCCATCAATATAATGTAATACAGTCACTGTATTAGACTGCATCAGTTTTAGCTACAGAGATTTGATAAACTGGAATTTATGTCAGGCTGTAACACTGGGATTTAGAAAAAGAAAACTGTCATATTAAGTGGCTCCACCTACACTTGGACTAGGTTATGTAAGTGTAAAATTTGAGACAAGCATAATAAACATGTCATTAAGTGTTATGTTATCTGTTGGTAAAATCTTTTTGCACAAACAAGTTTTATGATCAAAGTTGAATCTTTAGACAGATGGCATCCACTTCATCATTGGCAGGGTGAGGTGTGTATTGCCTCAGCAAAGAAGGTAGGGTAGCAATATCTCATTTCTTCTCTCCCAGGATAAAAGAGACAGCAAAAGAAGCACCGAAGCACCTTTCCTTATCATTTAAAGGATTTGTCCATGATGGGTGCTACACCACTGGGTCAATTACCTGAGTTGGGAGCCTTCGTAATCAAAAAGTAATTTTCAAACATGCCCTCAGTTTTGTCAGCCATTGTTTTTAACCTACTTTCTGCATCTCCTGCAGGTGCTGCTGTCCCTGCTGACAGTGAAGATGCCCATTACAGATGCAGATCAGATCCGAGCTCTGGCCTGTAAGGCCCTGGTTGGTCTGTCTCGCTCCAGCTCAGTCAGACAGATCATCAGCAAGCTGCCTTTGTTCAGCAGCGGACACATCCAGCAGCTCATGAAGGAGCCTGTGCTCCAGGACAAACGCAGCGAACACGTCAAGTTCTGTAAGTTTGCAGCTGAGCTGATAGAAAGGATCTCTGGGAAACCGCTGCTGATCGGTACGGACGTGTCTCTGGCGTGGCTACAGAGGGCCAGTGTGGTCGCTCAGTCCAGGATCACCTTCCCTGAGAAAGAGCTGCTGTTGCTTATTAGGAACCACCTTGTGGCCAAAGGCCTTCACGATACAGCCACCACACTCACCAAGGAGGCAGATCTCCCGATGGCATGTCTGTCTCATTCTTCACATTCAGCTGCGGCTTTCCCTCCTGTTGCTCCTCCTCCACCTGCCTCTCCTGTTGCTACTCTCCCCCGCACACCACGGCTGGCCAATGGTGTGGGGTCAAGACTTGGAAACCACCCTTCTCATTCATCCACCCCTGGGTCCAGCCATCCACAAACACGTCCCTCTACATCACAACCCACTGTGTCTTCTTCTGCTGCGTTCCCCTCACTGTCTGTCCCCCACTGTAGCAACGGCTCCCCACTGATTGGCCGAATCGTTTTCTCTCGTGAGCGGCAAACGGGGTGCACTACAATGAGCTGCAAGAAACCTCGGGTGCTGAGGCAGAAGTCTGACCATGGGGCCTTCAGCCAGAGTCCAGCCATGAAGAAGCAGTTTGACAGGCACCTGCCCTCCCCCCCTGCATTAGACAGCATTATCACAGAGTACCTGAGGGAACAGCACGCACGCTGTAAAAACCCTGTCGCAACATGCCCACCTTTCTCTCTCTTCACACCCCATCAGTGCCCTGAGCCCAAGCAGAGACGCCAAGCACCCATCAACTTTACATCTCGACACACACGGAGAGTCATTTATCCTAAATACGGAGGAGTAGATGGAGGATGCTTTGACCGACATCTCATCTTCAGCAGGTAGGTTTCCAGCACACGCTGGACTTTGCTAGATTCATGTCTCCTTCCTTGAGTACAAAGTGTGATTATGATTATCATCGACCATCCTCCACAACTATTTCTCTACTCTACTGTTTTTGTTTTTTTTTTGCTTCTTTTCCAGGTTCCGTCCCATCTCTGTGTTCAGGGAGGCTGACGAGGATGAGAGTGGATTCATGTGTTGTGCCTTCTCAGCTCGCGAGCGGTTCCTGATGCTCGGGACGTGCACAGGGCAGCTCAAACTCTACAATGTGTTTACTGGCCAGGAGGAAGCCAGCTACAGCTGTCACAGCTCAGCCATCACTCACCTGGAGCCCTCAAGGGTCAGTGAGGAAATCTATCAACACATCAACAACTTAAGATAATGTGTGGAATCATGTTTGTGCTCATCTCCAGTTTACAACTAGTTTAGAAGCCAATCCAGGTCCAATATGCAACATACACACATGTGATGAGGAAACATACACTGAGAATGGACTTTTCAGTGAAGCAGAAGACATCTTACATCCAGTAGTTTTGAAATGAAAAATATTTGTATACTTATACATATATGTTTTTTTTTTTTTAGGTAATTGAATATTTTTTTGGAAAAACTGTATAAGACACATTATTCCAAGCCGAGTATGTTTATATGTCTTAAAACATGTCAGCAGGGGATCTTTAACCACCCAACACATGTTATATTTTTAGGATGGGTCTCTGCTGTTAACGTCAGCCTCTTGGAGTTACCCTCTGTCTGCACTGTGGGGCATGAAATCAGTGTTCATCATGAAGTAAGTGATGTTTGCACAGGAGACTGAATTCATATTTTCACCAGCTACATACAAAATGCATTCTTTTAGATATGAATCACAGATAGTGAAACATTTGAAGCACATACCACATGATGTCTGACCACAGACTACTGATCAACAGTTCAGTTAGGGACTTATGCCTGTGCCTTATGTCTGTGATTCCACTGCCTCCATGTATGTGGTCTTTCAATGGTAGAGCAGCTTCATGCTGTCAAAAGAGGGAGCTGCCGAAAGGAGATGACATGCTGTTTAATTATGCACGCTAACAGCCTGAGGGCTGCAGTCTTCAGTTCATGGAACACGAGCACTTGGCTTCATTCATCCGCACAGTTTAACCAAGGCAACACTGAGACTCTGCCATTTCATTCAAAGTTGTTCTACAATGTCTTTAAGCAATTATAAAGTTGAAACTATTCAGCTTTTATACTCACACTGGCTGCATGTTTTCAATGAAATGTTGAAAGGTTGCTCTCATTGTCTCCAGACATTCCTTTCTGGGTGATCATTATGTGGAGTTCAGTAAGCTTTCACAAGATCGCGTCATTGGAACTAAGGAACATATAGCACGTGTACGTATGGCAGCATGTTTCTGAACATTACAATATGAAATATTAGATACAGAACAACTTGAAGTAATATGGTGAATGCTCACATTCAGCTGTTCTCTTTGCCAGATTTATGACATCCAGACGGGGCAGGTTACACTGACTCTCAACAACCCAGACCTGGCTAACAACTACAAGAGGAACTGTGCTACCTTCAACCCCACGGATGACCTGGTACTGAACGACGGCGTGCTGTGGGATGTGCGCACGGCTCAGGCCATCCATAAGTTTGACAAGTTCAACATGAACATCAGCGGCGTGTTCCATCCCAACGGCCTGGAGGTCATCATAAACACGGAAATTGTATCCTTGAGTCTTGAATACTTGTTGATAAAAGTACAGTACAGTGGGAGCTTTTAGGCAAATTAATGCTGATTTTTCTGTTTTGGGCAGAACATCGATTGATAAGGGAGTAAACTGAATCCCAGACTCATTCCTTATCTCTTCATAAAATGTAATTGTCCATTTTTCAAGTATGAGGCTTCACAATGAGTCTTGTAGAATAGGTCGTAAAAAAATATGTATATTAAAAGACTGAAATGTTTGTTTTAGTCCTCTAAATTTACAGTTTTCAGCTCCTACAGTTGCCATTGGATAGTTTAATGTTTTGCTAAATTAATTGCTAACAGCTAAAAGTGATTGCATTCAGGAGGTGCTTGTTTAACAGCTGACTTAAGTAATGAGTATATAACGAAGCATTTCATAAATCTGATCAGGACAAAAAAACGCTTGGATCAGTGAGAGAATTTGTTGTCGCTACTGTGATGGGATCACTACTGAACATTTATTTCACTGCTAGACATTAAATATGTATTGCACTAAAAATTGATTGTACTACCCTGGGGATGGTTTTAACTGCTGTGTAATTAAATTCCCAGCAGATTTAGTTGATACAAATGAAAAAGAATGTCATGGTCCTTAGCTGGAGTTTCAGTGGGATCTGAGGACCTTCCACCTCCTCCACACAGTTCCCGCTCTGGACCAGTGCAGGATAGTGTTCAACAACAATGGCACTGTCATTTATGGAGGTAAATACAGTAACTGCTGTATGATGGAAAATGTAGAGCGTTTGGCATCAAGCCTACAACTCACTTGACAGTCAGTGTGTGAAAGGTGTGTTTGAGTGGAAGCCTGGTGATTATGAAGCAAAATGAGCATGTGTGTGTTTGGAGAGAGGTGTGAACAGAGCCTGTAGAGGTGTGTGTGTGTGTGTGTGTGTATGTGTGTGTGTATGTGTGTGTGTATGTGTATGTGTATGTGTGTGTGCTTGACACCACAGTCACTCAGAGCCATATGGGCAGAAGGATCAGTGTTAGATTGGCAACAGACAGAACCAGCTGGTTCACGCCACCTCACAGGAAGAGAAATGGGTGTGCCATAATGGCTCTGCTCATTCACCGACCACTTGAAGCTCTCAGGAGCCAGAACCCCGGCTAACCAGCTTGCTGTGCACAGTTTTTATTTTCTCTCTCTTTGATTTGATTTTGCAGCAATGTTGCAAGCTGATGATGAAGACGACATGATGGAGATGCAGATGAAAAGTCCATTTGGTTCATCGTTCAGGACTTTTAATGCCACAGACTACAAACCAATTGGTAAGGCTTTCTGCCCTCGCCTCACTTTAATTGATTTTTCCCCAAAGTCTTTCATGATAATTAAGTGTTGTGCTTGGATATAATTTATATTATACCCTGTTGTAGTTGGTAATCATTTTTAATTACTGTAATATTTTATCTTACTATTTGTATTGTACTGACTGGTGTTCTTTGCTCTCCTCTCAGCCACTATTGATGTCAAGAGGAATATATTTGACCTTTGCACCGACACAAAAGACTGCTACTTAGCTGTGATTGAGGTAAATTCATGTGGCTTTAAAATGCAATTATTTTTGCTATTGATTTCTGTATTTGTAAATATATGAAAAAATGTAATTTTCTTTTCCTGCTGCACTTGTTTAGAACCAAGACTCGGTTAACACCGACACGGTGTGCAGGCTGTATGAAGTTGGTCGGCAGAGACTTGCAGAGGAAGAGGAGGAGGATGAGGAGGATCAGGTTGGTACTGATAAAGTAGGGTCTCTCTGGTTCCTTTAGGCAGAGATAGAAATGAATTGTGTTTGACCTTTGTTGTCATCTGTGCGCCAGGAGGACGATGATCAGGAGGAAGACGATGACGACGACGACGACTCAGACGATGATGTCGATACAGATCCCCTTATCGCCGAGCTAGAAAACGAGAACGGCGGAGAGGATGAGGATGATGAAGAGGAGGATGATGGGAATGATGAATTCTCTCCCTCTGATGAGGAAGTGGCTCGTCTTCTCGAAGAGGATGTTGACGTCGGGGACGACGACGATGAGGATGACAATGACGAGGACGACTCTGATAATGACGATGTTGATCTGGAAGGCGACAATGGTGAGCAGCGCGTCAACTGAGCTATAGATTCTTATAAAGTCTTACATGGTGCTGATATTATATTGATTAATTCTTTAAAAAGTCTAGAACACATAATTTTTTTCCTTCTGTTAATCCTTTATGTATTGTTTTTGTTTAATTTTTAATTGTCCCAAATTTTCTTCGAAGGATGATGATTTTTAGATGAATAACTTAATAGATCCTATACTGTATTCATGATAAAATACATAGCAAAATAAATTATTTAAGTGAATTTTAAACTGGAATAAGTCACAAACTAAAGGTAAATTATTTTGTGGAGCAAACACTATTCACTGAAACAAAAGTCTGCTTAATCTTGAACACGACATCACTTGTGGTAGAACTGAATTCACTTATAATAACTAACTGTATAACAATAGTTAAAGTTGAAACTGGAAAGGTGCAATATAGAACAAAGCAACACCAGAAACAATAATGTAGGACCACACACAAAATGAGACTTGTGTCCATAAATCTGTTGCCCAACTGCATGCTGGGAGGCTGCCCAACACGCTTACCTCATGGAAGTGCAATCATATGCTCAGGATTTATACAGTTAAATGAATACTGATCACGGTTTTATCTCTCTACTCATTTGCCTTTACTTCAAGATAAGAGCACACACTTATTGAAATAGCATAATCCAAAATTTACAAATCAATCTTCTATCTGTGCTATAAAAAAAAAAAACGCTTAGCTAGATGAGAATGAACAGGATCACTTTTGCCAGATAACAGCATGTTAGCTTGGATTAGTAAAGCTACATTTTAAAAAGGAGTCCTGTTATGCAGTCTTAAGTAAATGATGCATCAAGGCAGAATTTTGGTCCAGTTTCTGTGTTTTCATGCTTTTCTGGTCACTGTGAGGAAGTGCTGTCTTTCCCAGTGGAATTTAAAAACTGCTGTCTTTGTGTATTGCAGATGTTGAGAGGGTGAATAACAGAGAACGTATGAATTTGTAAAGAAAAAAAATGGATGTAGTGCTCTTTCACATTCTGCCTTTTTGGCAGTTTTCTTCCTTACCCACTGACCTCTGCAGCACCACATCTCTGCATCCCTACATTTCTAAATCTGTATTCTATTGCACAAACAGACAGCTCCGACAACTCTGACCTTGAGGATGACATCATCTTATCCCTGAATGAGTGAAGAGCCCTCGGCATCTGGGACCGAGGAACCGGACAACATGTCAAGCCTCCTGCCTCACAGACATTTGAGCTGCAGAACAGGAGGCAAGAAAAGAGGAGAATATCAGCAGATGAGGTGTGAGATCATTTGGAGCACTGCCAGTTTGAAACAGTAGGTATCTGCACACTTTGGGAGTGACAGGACAAGGAAATTGACTTACTGGTGGATAAAAATGATTGTATATGATATAGTTTTATAAAACAAAAGCAGGCTTGATGGTGACTGAAAAACGCCAGTGTGTCGATGCCGTGAAGAAAAGTTTTATATTTTATCAATCACATTAGCGGCTCTTTAAGTGAGCCTTTTCATTTGATATTGATTCACTCACTTTGTAAGCGTCTATTTGGCCACAGATTAGTCTTTGTAGGGGAAACATTGTGGGGCTGTGGTTCTGCATTTGTATGGCAGGGGACACAATGCCCTGTCAAGCTTGTACTTCACCAGACCACCTGAAATAATCACAAAAACATACTAAAGTATTGAATTAGGCAGCTAATGCAATGCACAAATCTTACCAACGGTTCATCAAGCGTCAAACCCACTTTCAGGTTTTACTTTCACCATAAACCGATGACCAAAATGCCACATGCAGCAGTACCATTTGTGAACATCACCCTCTCATTGTGTTATGTAAATAGGGAAATGAAATCAGCTTGGTGCTCTTGGTCTGCTGAAGAACTCATAACAAGTGTGGACACCACAACAAAACTATTAACACACCTGCTCACTGTCATCACATGACAGACATACAGAGCAGAGGCTTCTACAGCACTCTAGCATTGTGTTATTTCACACCCCTTTGTCGAGCCACGCATGGATTGGGGTTGAGTGAGGAGGAGCATTTATCTCAATGACTTTGGTTCAAGACTGAATATAGTAAACTTCGTCCATTTGATCTTACTCAATCTTGAAAGAGAGCTTAAACAGCAGAATTCAGCAAAACATTCATTTCAAATGTGTGTTTCCTCTGATAGACAGACAGAAAGCTTCATACTCCTGATGCCAAGCACTTGCACACTTTTTTGAAAGCAGTGCTAACATTTCATGATTTTTTTTCTCTCATGTTTTTGCCTTGTATCTATTCATTTTATCTTTTATGTTGAGTTTCTTGAGACAATTTATGTACAGCTTGTATGTATCTAAAGTATTTTTACTATAAATAAAGCTTCAAAATTGGTTTGGTGTGCTTCTTTAATGATGTGTGAATGGTGCTTGCAGCCAGTAGACAGTTAATAAGCTGTTATAGCAGGGGTATCTTAACGTGTGCCTTTAAAAATTGAGAAAGCCAAAGCACATACCGAAACCAATGCCAATATCACGATCTTTATATCATGTCACCTGCAAGCAAGGAACTTAGCTGTGGTTTGGTAGAACATGGGTCATCTGTGCTGATGGTCAAATAGAGAGCTGTAATTATTAGTCAATTAACTGAAAATTAATCTGCAAGTATTTAAATAACTGGATAACAATTTTGATCACTTTTAAGGCAAAAACATTTGAATATGTGCTCATTCCAGCTCCGTAAATGTGACCAATTAGAAACAGAGCAATAATAACAACTCCTGAGACTTTGTTTACATGCTCACATATACATCTGTACCCATGCATGTACAACATGCACATACTTGCACTTCTACTTCACTCCGTAACCAATTTTCCAATTTAACCTTCTTACATATGCTCATTCAGCGCTATTAGAAATGGAACTGTATACATGAGAACCAAGGGAGCTTGCACTTCTGCTATTCCCATAATGAAGAGGAAAGGGGCATTAAACATTTAGTGCAATCATATAAAGTCTGCTCACACTGGGGTTAGAAATTCAATCCATTTACACAAAATTTGATAGAATTTGTCTTTTTGGATCCTCAAAGAACAAGTGAGCTTTTCCACTTTAAATATTTCAAGAATGATTTAATATGAGTCTTCTAATGTAGTTGACACTGGATTAAGCCACTTTCTAGTGACTGATTTTTTTTTTTTACTTGCCTGCAGCTGCTTTACATCTTTCTTTTGTTTAAAAAAAAACAACAATATGTGACCCAGATAAAGAGTCTTCAAGTTCAGAGGCGTTAATACTGTGTTTTAATATGTGAAATCTATCAACAGTGTGCCTCAACAGTGAAGCAAAAACAACACTTATCCACTTATCAATAAGGTTGGTTTTGGAAAATGTGATGATGTCCAGTGAGATGACATTACAGTTTTCCATGCCGCTGTTTAGTGGAGAAGAAAATGGAGCTAAGAGACAACCTGCAAGGGGAAGGCTGCATTTGCATAACATATGAGAAGCAGCTGAAGTTAAATATGTATGTCGGTGATGCTATACATTTGTACATGTGAGTAATTACATCTTTAAGGCTGTAATATCCCTTTAATTGTTTCTCTGCCGCACAGTTCCATAAAAAGTGACATTACTCAGGTCTCTTGATTGCTGAATTGTGCATGCAGGGATTTGCCACTAAATTTTCCTGTGGCCTCCCCCACAGTTAATAATAGAACACATTAAAATAGTCACCAGAACCACATTAACAGGGATCAAATAACTCCTGTGTGTGTGTGTGTGTGTGTGTGTGTGTGTGTGTGTGTGTGTGTGCGCGCCTGCAGAGGCACGTGTGTGTCCATGTGTGCGAGGGGCATTGAGTGCATAAAACATATGATCCTGAGGAGTGTAAAGAGATAAGAATGTGTGTGTTTGTCTGAAGGCAGGTGATGGATGAGATGGTAGGACATGCCTCTTATTGCCTCCTTGGCTGGCTCCTATTGTCTGCAGGCTTTGGGAGTGTTGAAACAGATAGCAGCTCTCACTGCATTAGGCAATCCCTGTTTGCAGTGGACCCGTGTCTCATCTTCACAGTGCTGCTGCTTCAGAGCAGCAGCTAAATGTAGCCACAGCACTTAAAAAGTAAATTACTGTCTGAAAAAAAAAACGATAGATCCAAAAATCATTTTTTAAAATTTATTATCATTTAAAATATACTTTTTGCTGTGTTTTGACCATTTGCATGCAGTAGAGTCACTTGAGCATGTTCTGTGCAAGTGTGACAGGAGCTTATAATTGGTTAGATTTTATTTCTTCTCAAATGTTTATAAGCTGGGACGCATATTTAGCTTACAAAACGCCCCGCACGCCTCTAGCTTTATGTATGTGATTGGAACACCGCCCACAGTGTTCCACTTGAAGTAATAGACAGATGGGAGTCAGTCACAGCGTCGCTATGATGGAGAGAAATTACCCTACTGAATACTGCCCTCCCTCCCACACTACATCAAACTCGCTGGACGCTCAATATTCACCAAATCACTCTATTTTTCTAGTCATGATGGCCTTGTCTATAGGACATGACAGCTTAATGCACTGAAATGACCAGACGTGCATTGAGAAATGGGAGAGAGTCTGTGTGACAAAGGTTTTTGGGATGAATATTGTGTATTCATCTGGCTTAGCACATCAACTTTTAAACGTGTTGTCTTCCCACAGCATGGCGATGTTAAAATGTTCAAATCAAGGTCTGGGCGAGACAGCTTGGCAGAGGAACACTTTCAAGGTGAAACATTAATAGTGTTTGTGAAATGTTCACAAGTATCGGGCTGCGTTTGTGCCACACTGTGGCCTTAAGTCCTGTGCCATTCAGCCACACTGAAGTAATTAGAAGGTCATATTGGTGGATTTGTGTAGACTGTGACTCCACAAGCTCCACAGCTGAGTAATGTGTAGTGTTCATCATTACCCCATAGACGATTTTAACAGTGACTCACTTCATAATAAACCAGTGTGCCATAAATCCACATGTTGGTACATTGTGCACAAGCCCCATCTACATTAACTGCATCACATATACATCATTGCAACACAAACCAATCAGCTGCGATTAAACTGTTTCCTGGAAGTCAGTGAAATCTGTGTGGTCTGAGTGTTGATTTCAGGGCTGCAGTTACCACTGAAAACACTAAAGTCGTCTCCTTTTATTTTCTTTCACAATTATGGTTTGAGCAGCCTGGAGGAAATTTATATATAAAAAAAAAAACACGTAGTGGGGATTTTTATATGCCAGTTACAGTATTTATTTATTTTTTTTACGAAATATATTAAAATGTGACTTTTTTAGGCCATGAGAAGATTAATAAGTAAATAGTTCCCTACTTCTTCCCCCACCAGAATTTTGTTCTCAGCATGGTGGAGGCTTTGAAACTGCACTTCAACCTTCATGCGTGGAAATAAAATTTACAGCAAACAAACTGAACAGTTGACACACTAAATAAAACATCAAAACAGACAAACAAAAGCAAAACGCTCCGTTCCTCCAGCCTGAGGGACTGAACTCGCCACTCGATGTGAATTCAAACACATACAGTAAAATGTCGTTGATCTGAGTCTAGTGGGAAACCCACAGTTTGCCAAACCTAGTCAAAATTCAAAGGGGGGAATTAGTTGCATCTCATCTGTGCGGGAGCATGACTGCACTATGACAAAGGAGCGCCGGCAGTGGGTCTGTTTCTTTGAAATGACTCAACCATGAGGTGCTTCCCCACATGGTCTGGCCCGATCCGTAACACCGGGAGCCACTTTATGGCCGACAGCAAACCTTGAGCTACACATTCAGTCAGGCTGCCGGGCCAGCATCCAGCACCCAGCATCCTTAGCGGGAGAAAAAGCAGTTTGTGTTTGTGATGGATGCAACTGCCATGCAGAGAGAGAGAGAGAGAGAGAGAGAGAGAGAGAGAGAGAGAGAGAGAGAGGGGGGGGGGGGGGGGGGGGGCGCGTATATTTGCAAATGTTTGACACATCAGTGTTGACAAAACGAGTCATGTGACGACCGTGAAGATGGCGCAGCTTATGGTACATTGCAGTTTTCTCCGTATTTTCTTGCACCGGCTCGACAGTTCGCGTCTGTGGACGATACCGCGACCTATTAGCGACTAATTAGCGACCGACTGAGCCCGTTCACGCTGGCTGAGCAGCCTATTGTGGATCAGCTGGACTTGAGTGCGACTGGCTGAAGGAAGGGGGGGGGGGGGGGGGGGGGGGTAAAAAAAAAAAAAAAGGAGGGGGTAAAGAGCGAAAAACAAAGAAATCAAATAAATAAGCTTCGAGGAAAAGAAATCTCTCCGCTCCACTTGAAATGCGGCTGCAACAACACCTTGTCTCTCTTTTTTTTTTTTTTCTCTCCCTTCTGTTAGTTAGGATCAGAGAAGCGCGCACCTCCCGTGTGCGTGTGTGCGTGCGTGCCCGTGGGACTGCGCGTGTGCGTGCGTTACATTAGGTGGACACGGAGACTGCATCAGACTGGAGACACACGCCGGGGACATAACAGAGCCGAGATATTGAGGCTTTGATGGTCCTTCCTTCCTCCTCCTCCTCCTCCTCCTCTCTCCCCCCCCCGCCACCTCTCCTCCTCCTGCACACACACACTCACACACTCACACACTCAAACGTCAGGATACTGATTCCGGTCGAGACATGTAGTCCCCATGTATGAGCAGCCAGGATAATTTGTTGCCTTCAGCTCTTTTTTTTCATTTTTTTTTTTTTTTCAAGCAGCATCATCTCACGATATCGACATAATGTGGCTTGTTGTACCGGAGGGGAAATAACCAAATATGTGGATACCTACAGAAGAGGAGAAAATCGGAGTTGGTGAGTCCTTTGCTTCCTTTTGTTGTTAATTCACCACGTTTGCTCTCCAGCTTTTTAATGGACTTGGATCATTCAGCGTAAGGGTGGCAGTTTGTGCATGAGGAACACCCAATTTTGCCCATCGACATTTCCATCCAGCCCATTCCCCATACCCCCCCCCCCCCCCCCTGTTATTATGGCCATTACACCCAATGAAAAACACATACACTTATAATGGCTGATATACACGGCCAGTGACTGCATAGAAAGGGAAATTGCGTGGGATGATACAGCCTACAACCTACCACCTCACGGATGCTATCGCAGTCTGTGCACAGCCGCAGGCGGTGCTTTACATCGGGGTCCTGCTCTTAGTTTTGTGGTTTAGTTAAAAAAAAAAAAAAAAAAAAAAAAAATGCGTCAGTGTAGCATTTTAGCCTTTTCTTTTCATAAGCATATCTGGAGGGGGAAGGGGTGTGGGGGGGGGGGGGGGGGGGGGGGGGGGTTGGGGGGGGGGGGGGCGCGATTCTTGTTAAAACCACGAGGGGGCATCGTGACTGCGTACCTCCAACAGGTGTAGGCTGGAGTGAAACTGGAGTCTACCTGTGGACGGAAAACTGGAAAGCCCGCTGCTGCTGCTGCTGCTGCTGCTGCTGCATTGACAGGGGCTGCACTGTACCACACTGCACATGTACTCCTCCCTGCTTGTGAGCACTTTGACCTTTGGCAAAGAGGTGAAAGTGCTGCAAGATTAGCATTTTATAAAAAAAAAAAAAAAAAAAAAAGGAGAAAAAGCAAATGTCAAAACGAGCTGTAGCCTGTAGAGTCTAATAAGCAGCATACGGTCATTATAAACTGAGTGCTGAGCCCCGCAGCCACGGCTCAAGTGTCTATAGCCTGCGATTATACTATAGAGGGTTTTCATTTGGGGAATGAGTCATGTCCAGATGCTCTACAGCTTGATACTTGCGGGGCTACTCATGCTGGCTCGCACATGATGCCCCCCCCCCCCCCCCACATACACACGCCCACACATAGGCCTATACACTTTGTTTGGAGGCATTACTTTTGTCATGGTCGTTTTATAAAGGCTGCAGGATGAGAGCGCTCTATAATCGCTTGTAATCTCGCCACTTCTGGTGGCTGTATAGTAATCGTATCGCATTTAATCGTTTGTGCGCTCATCCCATGCAGGAACCATAGAACCACTGCAGTTCTTTCTCAAGCGCAAAATAACAGTAGGCTATGTTGGGGGGGGGGGGGGGGGGGGGGGGGGGGGGGGGGGTAGTTTTGTGTGATGGAGCAACAGTTCGGCGCAGCCTCCGCATCAGTCGGTGTGGACTGACCTGGCGCTGTCCGTGGTGCTGAAATGCGGGGAAAGCAGAGCCGTTGAGTACCTACACAGTACATACTGTACCGTGTGAAGGCAACTCAGAGGACTCCAGTCAATCCCCTCTTTGCCTCAGACAACGTGTTGACATGCTAGATTTTATATTCCTCCAACAACATTGTAAGATGAAGCCCACCCAGCTAAATCACCTGGCAATACAACCCCGCAGCCTGTAATCACCTCTTCTTCTCCTGCCTCATCTGTGTCATTCTTGGCACCATTTTTGCACATTTCCCAATCTTCTTGGCTAATTTTGTCATTGCCTGAAAAATGTCTCTCACCAATATTACAATAGTACAATGGTATGAAACAGAGCTGTGGTCTGTCAGCAGCCAGCCAGGCCTTTCTGTTTTGTTTTTTTTTTTTTCTGTTGGGTTATCTTAATGAGCTCTGTCTAAACAGGAAACAGTTAGAGACCACCTCATGAAACGTTAATGCCTTTCTTAGAATCACTGCCTATTCATTATTTTGTTCTTGGGTGTGTTTATGCAGGAAATAATATTAGTCTGTAAATCACTTGTAGAGTGGCAGCAATGGCCAGTATTGCTTAGTGTTGTGCTGCCCAGCTCTTTCCACTCTGGAACTGCAACTGATGATTATTTTGATTACTAATTAAACTATAATTACTTGTTTTGTTCCTCAATTAATAAAATGTCAAAAGCATCCAAAAGTAAATACTTATTATGAAATAAAAAAAGAAATATAAGACAATCTTGAGGTCATAAGTTGTAAATAACTAGAATTTCAAGTGATTAATGACAAATAGATGATCAAATTTGTAACCATTAATTCATCAATCAGTCCTCATTCCAGTGTTCTTGAAATCTTTGTGTAAGTTCAACTCTTTCATTCTATTTTACGCAAATGAGTCACTGATGGATTTTTCTCATATAAGAAGAAATATTGAGAGAATTTCTTTCCACTTTTATGGGAAGGAGCTCTGACTGTAAGTCAGTACCTGCCCACATGAGAGAGAGTGAAATGAATCAGCTGTCTTCATCTGTGGCCACACGGACATGAGTCAGACAGAAACTACTGTTGCAGTACATGAAATAATCAAGCCGACTAGGCCACCATTATCTAAAATGGACAACTCTGGGATCAAACGTGTTCATAAAAGAACAAAAGATTGAGAGTTAATGTTCAACTGAAATTGAGATTGAAGGGATGAATATAGCTCAAAGTAGCATTTCTCCATGACGTTAACCCTTTTATCAGTGTCATTTAGGTGAGCACCTCTTGATTCATCACAAAGCTCGTTAGTTCTGCGGTTGACTTAAGTGACATACACACCAGCACAATAGATATATGTATTATTGCATGTACATGGTCATTTAAAAGTGTTTCATGATGAGTTCATCATCTCACAGCAACACCACCGCAGTTGGGTAGCATGCCTAGATTTCAACACTGATTTGAGACCAGATTTGGTAAAATGCCCCTCTGCCTCTGTGGCAGAAATCCCAAGGTTAGCAGGACTTCAGTGCAGTAATGTGTCTGAGTAAGTGAGCGTGCATTCAAGTCGTGCTGAACAACATGACTCAGTGGGCGAAGCCCAAAGTCCGTTGTGTAATTTTTAACTTTGCTAGATCTGGGACAGGACTACTCAAGCCAGGAAAGCAGGACCTTCATGGTCTGCATACTCACATTGCATTACTGGAATGGTTTAAAGATGCTCTCAGTAAGCAGCTCAGCTTCAGTTGTACCAGTTATGATTGAGACTGGAACTAAAAGGAATAAGGAAACCAAAGAAAATAAGTTCATTTCAGTGCTGTGGTTTAGCTGAGCACAGTGTCCTCTTTAATAAAATGTTCTTCAGTACAGTGGTGCCATTAGCCCTCACACACACACACACACACACACACACACACACACACACACACACACACACACACACACTCACAAAAACAACAAAAAACAGCAAACAATTTCTAAGCCATGATAGTGTTTACTGTTGTTCTGGCAGCTTTTTGATGATGTCTCCCCTTTCTCTGCAGAACATTTCTCCCCTGTGGGTCATTGTACAGTTAGGTACTGTATGTGTGTCTTACTGATTCAAAAGCAAGGTCATTGGGCCATGCATGTGCTGTCTTAGGCGTCACTATATTACATATAGAGGTAAAACATTTTTCAAGACATGACAGCATGTAATAGTCAGTATGCACACTGAAAGGTGATATTAGCCTGGCTTCCTCTGTTGTATAAAAGACTGTTAGATTTTATTACAGATAAAACACACGTCCGTCTCTACATTTGTCAGGAAACAGGAAAGCAAAAGGTAGATAAGGGAAACAGGTCAAAGGTCAAACTCAAACAAAAGTACACCGATGTGTGTATATTGGAGTTATTTCTCCTGGACTGAATATGTTACCAGTGGATTTGTTGTCCGTGCATGTTATAACTTTAGGTATCAGATACATAGTAAATGGGACTTAAATATATTCAGAACCTTGAATGGCGTTACATTTTGCTAATGTGATGCAAATGTGTGCTTGTGATACAAGACAAACCTCTCAACACAGATACAATGTCCATGGTGCTACAACTCTCTCTCAATGTGAAGAGCTCTGAATTGCCACATTTACCTGCAATCATCACTTAAAAAGCCCTCTTTACTCTGCAACACTGCAGGATTCCATCAACAAGGGATGGTGGGGGTTTTTAGCATTCACTCACAGCTTTCCTATTTAAGAAAAAAAAAAGACACTGAGTCTGTTCCCACATGACATGACCATTCTGGTTATATTAGGCTTTTTTCCTACGCACCATGGGTGGCAGCACTGCTGGTGAAGAAAAGCGAGCCAGAAAATGAAGGCATAACAGAGAAAGAGTGATACTAATTCTCACGCAGGCTGTCTAAATGATTTTAAAACTTCTTTTACAATTGAGTACCAGTTTATCTCTGGTTTGCTGACTCTAATGTTTATTTTGAACTGTGATGCTTGATACTCACTTAGTGATTTCCAAGTAATAGGTGTAACCAGTGTGATGCCATAGATAGGGTCAACTTGATAACTTTTTGCATAAAATAACTGAGGAATATTGCTACTGTTGCTCTGCAAGAGCTGGTTACCAAGGGCTGTTATGAAAAATCAACTCCAGCTTGTGTTCTCACTTCACGCCAACACAGAAAATTAGATTCTTAAAAGACTGTTTTCAGGCTGTAAATACTTTTGGTAGATATCTGAAGAACACATCTGAACAAGAAGAAGAGAATATTGTGTGCTTTGAGTCTGTTTAGTTTATCAAATGTAAATCATTTCAAATCACAAGTTTGACTTTACATTGTTGTTCTCCTTGGTTAGCCATTTATCTTAAACTCTTATTTTGGAATATTGTTGCATTTCTGGTTTTTGGTCTCCATCGCGTCGTTGTAAGGTTGCCACTTTGGCAAACTTTGTATGTCTAATGTAAAAGCTGTTCTCAGACCTTTGCTGAATTCAAGTCTTGGTAAGCTACGGGCTGAGCTCTCAGTAAATGACTCCCTTTTACAAGCAGGCTACACACAGCACCTATACTTTCAATCACAGATGTGTTTGATGGTTGATGAGTAAATGAAGGTAGGTGGTGTCTGAGTTATATCATGGATGGATAGACATACTGTATGTGTATATGTGGAGATATGGTGAGGTAAGAGGAAAGTGGAGAACAGCAGGAGTCTCAGAGTCTCCTACTGTGCTCAAGCCCCATAATTCCTACGAGTGAGTTGCTGGTTACACAATAATGGCCATGTGGACTATGAATTCAACTGAATGGAGGGACAGTCTGGACTGGTATACTGTTGCTAAGTAGAAATGTTTGCTTTTGCCAGCATTTTCCACTGCCTGTCCTGTCAGTCCTTCCAACATCCTACGTTCAACATGCTGAAGTCTAGAGGTGAATTCTGTTGGTTTTGTTTTGAGGATATGCTAATGCTCTGCAGCTTTTCGGCACATTAAAAGAGTGTTTACACAGCTTGGAGGTTTTGTGAGGGAGGACTATGAAAATATGAGCCTGTGTGATGCGCCCATCTCTCCTGAATATGACAATCTCATCTTGTTCTGACGTGGCATCCACTGAAGAGTTTTCAAATAGTATAAGTGCAGGTTTTGCAATTCAAATGAAATAGAAGGCATTAAAGAATAGGACTCTCAAATAGGTAATACTTAGTCTTGGCTGGAAAAGGGCCCAAGGCAGACTGAAAAAGGTGACAAGGAGGCTCTTTAAGTCTATCCATCTCTCTCCCTCTAATACATGCCCAATACGCCTGACTTGAACTCTAGCGCCATGCAGCATCTATAAGCTTGCCATTTAAAAATGCCCAGATCCCTGCAGCAGTTACAGTGAAGAAAGCCCTCCAGTTTGTAGATGATCTGTTGCCATAGTTACCCGAGCACAGGAACTGAGCGCTCGTTACCCTCAAACAGGCAAGGGAGCCGTGCCCAAGCCCCTCCTTCTCTTCCTCCCCCTCACTGGGTCCCCTGGCTAGTTCATTAGCATAATGATTCACACCAAACTCTCCTTGAAGGGCCACCATTTGTAGGTTTTTAAAAATCGTCAGTGGAGCCCTGTCATTATTAAACAAGTTTGTATTTACCAGAGCTTGTACACTATATGTTACACAGCGAACTGCAGTGCTGCATAGATAAAAACAGGCTGCAGGAGCTATCCTATTGTGAGGTCCTTTACTGTGGCATCTATCCCCTCAGGAATAATTATGTTCCTAATCAGGGTTTGAGTCACAAGATGTTTCTGTGTATGGTCAAAAACTGCATGATGCTGCAAAAGCTGGCGGCATGGAGGGTCTATGCTAATACCGACTTATAATAAAGCAGCATTTAGCTATACTACTTAGACGCCTGTGTGGGCTCTATTTTGGGAGACAGTTCAATTAACTTAACATTGCACAAAAATCAGGCCGCTTAAGAATTAATTGCCTATTAAAATGACTACCCACTTCAGGGTGGGAGCTTGTTTACAGTTTGCTAAGCAGTGGTTCCTGTGTGACACTGTGTTTAGATGTTTGCATTAAACAGCTTATTAAAAAGCTGCAGTAACTGTCCTGCTACGACCCCAGACTCCATGCTGTTAGGGGACACAACAGTGTAAAGGGATGCACCTTGCTTAATCAGAGATCACATGGGTGAAACCAAGCACAGATCTTTAACTGTAATTTGATTTCTGTTGACAGTCAGCACTATAAGGTCAAATATTTCTGCATCACTGATGTCTCCTGATATTTTTTTTTTCTCTTTTCTCACAGTGATCTGCAACTTCCGGTCACCAATATGTCAGGCCCTGGTCCTGGAGATTGGGGAAACTGTACAGATTCTGGAAAAGAGTGAAGGTAAAAGCAGTCAGATCTCCTTTGGGAATGCGTGCTTGTCATAAACAGAGGCACAATTACGGCGTTGTAGTGGATCTTTAGATATATAGTCAAAGTGGACACTAGTGTTACTTGGAAATCTGAGAGACGTCTACATTCTACAGTTAAAACATTGGTTATTTTTAGGTGGATTCAAGTCTTGTTAGACTCAATATTTAATTTAGCCTACCTTTAGGCCAAATAGATAAATAGAGGATTTGGTATTTCTTCACCAGAATTTTATTTCTGGATGGAGAGTGCTTTATGTTGAGAAATAAAAAAATTAACACTTTATTTTATTTTATTTTAGGTACAAGATTGGCTCATAACTTCCTAATTTACCTCAACAATGTAATCTGTTACTAATTATATTACTGTTTGTTAGTTAGTTCTGTAAGTTGTTGATTAATAGAGGAAAATAAGATCGAAATTGAACACATGTAATATGAAAAATCCAAATAATTTCCACGTTTTAGGGAGTTTCTTTTTTGTGTCTGGTGCTATGTGTGTTTGTGTTTGGGGTGGTGTGGTTTAGGAAACTGAGTCATGATCTCAGCGTTTCTAAAGACCTGGCTACAGCCCTGTTTTTAACCATCTTGGCTTGACACGATATCAAGGCAACCAATGGTGCCATCTCGAAACTGCCACAAAACAAACTGTAAACTTGGATAAAATCCTTGATGAGAATCAGCACCAATGCCAGCTTCACATTTTGAGTTTTACAATTTATTATAATGTAAATCACATCATTTCTTCAGTACAGCCATTGGCATCCAGAAAGCCTCTACAGTTATTTTTACTCATCCGAGTGGTTTCTTGGTGTAGCCGAGCTAACTGCTTGCTAATGATTGGTTGGTTACTACACTTTCATGGCCAGTAAATTACGAGACTATGAAGAATCCACAGCATTGGTTAAAATGGCATGGTTTGCTTTTAATGGTTAAAAGAGAGGCAAACACATTTTAATCGCTTTGTTTAAGCTGTTCAGTGGAAATCACACTGACTGTCCCGCAACGTTGCTTAGCTATGCTAGGCCAAGCCAATCAAGGCTAACACAGGCTTAATGAATAGTTAAACATGGTACATGACAATTACATTGTTTGCTGTTATAGTTTGGCAACAGGTAAACATTACACACGTTTCACCTTTAAACGATGTGTGCCATATTACCAGCTACAGAAGCAGAACGGTGTAATGGCACATGCTGTATGTAATAATGTGTTTTAATTGTCAGATAGCAAGGTTTTCTGATGTACATTCTTCTTTTCCTTTAGGTTGGTACAGAGGCTTTTCCACCAAGAAGCCGTCTCTCAAGGTAATTATAACAGCATACACAAATTACTGGTTTGACAGTGTGCTGATTCCTACAAGCTCCATACAGTATTCTGTATTCAAATTAATTCAGAGTCAATAAAATGCATTGCAAGACTCAGATTTGAAGCACAAGGCATAGAGATAAAAAAAAACAAAAAACAAAAAAAAACAGGTGATGTGATTTGTAAATTAAACCTCTGATTATATTAACACATACATTAATAATTCAGCATTTTCCAAGACTATTAACTAATAAAAGACTCTTTGCCTCCCAGTGTTTAGTATAAGGTTAACCATTTGTCAGACAATTTAAGTGACACCAACACATCTGTAAAATCGGTTACCCTGCAAAACAAAGTGATCTCCACCTTGAGGTTTTATCAAAGACCAATGACTTTTTGTGAATGATAATGTGATGTGAGAGATGTGCATCCCAGAAATAACTTTGTCTAGACATCAAACACCTTAATGACTGATTAACTTATTGAATAGGGCTTTGATTGGACAAAAATAGAAATCTCCTGACCTGTATTTCCAGAGGTGCTTTTAACCAAGTTGTTCTGACATCACAGCACATAAGCACTAAATGCAATGCCGTCTTCAAAAAAATATAGAAATGGTGAAATAAATAAAAAATATACGGCACATATAATGATGAGAAGATATCAGTTGTACATATTGTAAGTAGTACATAACATCTGCATGATGCCCACTGTGATATGAGGCCCTATTGTTTTCTATTAAATTGTAGTATGGCACTTTACAGCTCACCGCAGCATCATGGACCCACCCACTCTGAGAATATGCAGTATTACTACTGCACTGTTTCCCTCCTGTGCAGAATTTGCAAAAAGTCCAAATTTTGTTTTATTTTCTGCCAGCAGATGGTGCAGTTAGTAATCCGAAAACCTGTCATAATACCAAAACAAGGTTCTATTTTTTTTTTTTTTTAATAAAATGGCAGTTCAGTTCTAATCCATGACACTAAAGAAAATGTTTTTGTCAGTGACTGCTGCAGGACAGATACAGAAACACTTGTTTGGGTGCTGTATCTTTGATCAAAACATAAAGGAAGGCATGGTGGAGGGATTGAATCTAAACCTCGCAGTTCTAAGTTCAGAGTTTGTTCATGCAGCACAATGCACAATGCTCAGCTAGAAGAGATCATAGGTGCAGAACTCACAATACAACACCGGCACTCCTAACAAAAATCAATACTCTGCACTGCAGTAAATGGTTATTAAATATGACTGACACATCTTCTTCCCATTGGATTTATTGCTCAATAGAGTATGCTTATGACAAACTTCATTATTGATAACCTGTAGCTGAGAAGTCACTGTACAAAGTTGGAGAACAAAGTCTGCATATCCACAGAACAAACAGTAGTATGACCAGAAACACATATTATCAGAAACTTAAGAGCAGCAGGTCATTTTTGCTATTTCGTATGTCTGCTCTGTTTGAAACCGACATGTCAGAAGCTGGAGTGTTATGTGATGCTGCTAAAATGTTTTAAAGAAAGCACAAAAGCTGTCCAGCCCTGGTAAATGTAGGTGTTAGTGGCTACATGCTGTCCTTCTCTACTCTCATCAGCTATTTACAGTTCTTACTAACACCCCTCCATTTTGTTATGTACTGCGCTGCCCACATTCATTCGCCCCCATACTCTCTCCGTGCTGAAAAGAATTTGTTGTGTTCACTGTGGCCAATTCTTCACATCTGGCAGATTAGAATATGAAAGATGAACTGCAAAGGTGGCAGTTGGCACCACTGAGTCTATCATGCCCTTCCCCTCCTAAGCCAAACCACAATAGGGCTCCTGCACATGGCTCTGCGTCTCGTCTCTTTAGGGTTCAGTGTTTAGTGTTGCATCTTTTTTTTCTGTCATGGCAGAAAATGTTTGCACACAGCAAAGCACACGTTGCCAAAATATATTTTAAGGAAGTGTGGTCTTGCACTTCCCTTCAACATATAATGTGCCATCAGCAGAACTGTAAATCTCTTTTACAGTTCTAGCACTTAATACAGTGTAGGTTGGACTACCTAATAACACAAACATAATACAACATATCTTATGTGATGTATTGTAAACATAATACACACTATATGTTGCAGGAGAATTGAACATGTAATCCTGTCACACTGACTAACATCTCCTCTCCTTCTGTCCACAGGGTATTTTCCCAGTCAGCTATGTCCACTTGAAGAAATCCACAGTGACCAACAGAGGGTGAGTTGTATGATAAAGTGTTTTCTATTTGAGCTTGCACAACATCTGAATTAGGGATGCACTACTCCAACTTTCTTTTTAAAACATACAATAAAAGACAAACAAAGCAAAGCAGAAAAGGTTGCTAGAGTAGCAAATAATTGTCCATGAAAGCTCAGAGATGCTGCATCTCCAGTGTCCGCAGTGGTTGGGGCAGAAATGTCCATATTGGCTGGCATTGTCTGTGCGTTTTGACAGCCAGGGGATGGCTAATTAGTGTGACTTGACAGGAAGTTCAAAGAAATACATTTACAGTAGGAGTCAGATAAGGAGGAAGTCATATCATCGAGCCAAGAAGAGTTTGATTTACATTCTCTCAAAGTAACCATTTAGCTGTGACCATACAAACACGGAGGCATGTTTTTTCTCTTGACACTGAGTATGTTAATCATCTCAAGGTATGTTGGGGGGGATACTGGTGATCTCTTTTTCCCCAAACTTGGCCTGGCCGTGAATTAATGTGACTAATAGTAGAAACACAGAACTTTACATTGAAACTGTCAAAGAAACTGTATTTCCAGGCCCTAGAAACCAGTCTTCTCCATCAGCTTCTTACTATGAGTGATGGAGTCGCACATGAACTCTATATCATTTCACAAAAGAAATTCCTGCATTTATGTTTTCGTCCTTGTTTTTCTCACCTTGAAGTGGGCAGGGCTCAGTGGAAAAGGGCAATGTCATGTAATGTTTCGGTTTAGCAACATTTGAACCAAAATGTGAGACAGTTGTGGGGTAGTATAATGTTATGAAGTATGGGATTTGAAAGCAAGTTTTCAGAGGCTTCAGTGTGGCTTGGTTACACCGTGGATGATACCCACTTTGTTAAATAAACTCAGAGCTGGCACTGAGATCCAGCGTATTGGATTGGTGCATCCCCAATTATAATAACTGCAAGGCTTTAAAAAGGCACTGCAGTGGACACAGGAATTCATGCTAACTGTATTGGTAATGCTGGAAAGATCTATATTATCTCAGGTTACTAAAACTCATTGGTCACTGAGGCCAATAACAGTTCTCTATAAACACTGCCTCAACTGCAAATTAATTACATACATGTATCAAAATCATAATGTAAAATATATGCATAATACATATACCATGAACAAAGATTTTATCCTTGTTGATCACCCTTAGGATCAGTGATTGACACATATATTTAAAGCAGCCAGTTAAATGTATTGCTAGACAAAGTATTTAATGTAGGAAGGGAGTGCATTTCAAAATACTGGAGAGCTGTTATATACATTGTCAGCATTACCACCATAACTTTACTGAAGACATACTGGAGGATGATATGAGCTATAACAATAAAAAAAACCCAATTCTGTTTATTTTATAATGCACAGGAGCTCTCTGTCACTCATTTCACAGAGAGTGTGATACAGATTCATCAACTGATCAATGTGTAGGGCATGTGTATCCCTCCTTCTATTGTCATCTAATTTCACATCACCACTGATTTGTGATGATCTAATCTTCAAGAGAATTACCACCTGACAGCTGCTGACACACACAAACACACACACACACACACACACACACACACACACACACACACACACACACACACACGGTCATCTACAGTTTCTGCCACAACAGCCATCCATGGCTGCAGAGGTCAGAATTAAGACAAAGACAAAGACAGGCAGCAGAGCTCTTTATCAGTCTGAACTCATGGTTCTGAAATATGCAGGCTGGGATCTGTGGCTCAGTGTGAACTGGGAGTTTGCTGTTATATCACCGCCCTCCAGTTGAGTTACCACATAGCAGGAGGACTCACGTTTGCACTCAAACAATTAAAAGCGCAGACTTGGAAATTGACATTATTATACTTTCCTCGCTGCGGGAGTTGCACTTTGGGAAATCTGCTTTGCTGTCTCACGGAGTTAATGAGGTGACACACCTACTGCATCTCTGTAGTTCTCCCGAAGCATCCCCACCACAGACAATCACCCTGATTCATTGTGTAATGGAGATGTTTCCCTTGTTGCAAAAACAATGATACAGTTTCAAAGTTCATTCTTTGCAGCACAGGTCAGAGCTTAGTGAGCAAAGTGCAAAGAGTCACAAGAGATCTAACCTTTGGTTCAGTGTTTCCCTGTGAATGTGGTCACACAGGAAGGACGTGTGTTTTGGTTTTTACTGGAGAGTATGACAACCGTTTGTAAATGCAACCAGAGATATTTCCTCTTTGTTGTTTCATAGTTGTTCAATGTTCAATTCTTAAAAAGATGTCTTGAAGCAGTGCCATGCATGCATGTGGTTTTGTATGTTTGTGTATTTGTCAGTGTTGGGCAAATTACATGAGAAATGTAATCATTTACACATTACAAATTACTCAATAAAAAAGTAATTGCATTACTAACTAGAATTATACTCAGTGGTATGCATACCTCCGCCAAGGTCAACAATCCTACACACGTCAGACCTGGATTATTAACTGGATCTGCACTAAATTGTACTAAGTCATATAGCTCAAAATGTCTGATTTTTACATAAGGATCCATATATTATTTCCTGAGAAATTGACAAAAACGTTAAAATCTCACAATATTAAGGAAAGTGACAAAAAATTCTTCAACACTTTTAACCAGAAACCAAGTTTGATATGAATCGGTTCAGTACTTTTTCTAATAACACTAACTTTTTCTCCTGTTGACAAACAGGAGAAAACAGAAATGGGTGAAAACAGAACTGCTTTGTTGGAGGTAATTTTTCAATAGTAGATGTAATTTTTAAAATAACCTCAAAGCCTCCACACCCACATGTTTAATCTTCTGTATTTAACACGTTGAAACACAAAATGAAACATTGTAGTTTAACAAGCAGGCAGCCTATGGTTTGGAGGTATTTACTGACCATCAATAGCTGACTTAAAAGCCAGGGGGTTCCTGAATGTAGCGCTACCAGAGGCTAACTTTAGCGTGTCAGCAAAGAAGACACATGTCAGCATGTCAATGAGACAAGTGGGGGGTTACCAGGAGGTGCATTTCTCCTCTTTGGCTGGCAGCTAACCACATTCCCACACCCATGGCACCAACCCTAAGCTACTACTGTTGTATATATTTTACCGTGGTTATTGCTTTAAATGTTGTTCCTGACAAGCACCTGACAATATTTAAATGCTGCACATTTTTGTTTAATTTCCAGGCACAGTACAATCAAAAGAGGCATGTTAGAGTCAAGGTCACACTTTGTGACACAGGTCCTCAGAAATTGTGACCACACTCTGCCTGGAAATTAAACAAAAATATACAGCATCTAAATATTGTCAGTTACTTGCCTTTTTTTTTTTTTTAAACCTATATTAAAGATGGAATAATGTGAATGGTAACTATCACTTATACAAAGTAATCTTAATGCAGCAGAGACCTCTTGCTCACACTTCATGATGCTCACACAATGTGGTGTAACATGCACATAAACCAAACTGATGTCAGCCATGTGTCAAACTATGAGTAATGGAGCATGGCAAGGATGAGTAACTGTACCCATGACTGGAAAAAGTAATCACACTACTGTAACATTTTACCAAGTAATACATTACTGCCCAACACTGACATTTGTGTATGTGTATCGTTCTGTGTGCTCACATTCATGCATTTTTTTTTTTTTTTTTGCTGCAGGCTATGCGAGACGGTGGTGCCCCTCGAGGATCCTATTATCACAGAGACCACCTCCACACTGCAGGAGTGGGGTGTCTTGTGGAAGCAGCTCTATGTGGTCAGTAACTCTATATTACAGTGCATCTCACTCATGTCGAAACAAAACACTAAGCAATAAAGATGAGACTGGATCAAACATTACCAAGATTTCCAAGGGAGATGGATGAAAAATAGGTTTTGCAAAAAGAAATTGCATCCATCGCTGTTTCATTTGCATCCTCCGAAGGGGATTTGATGGACTAAGCTTTTCTAGTATGTATTTCCTCGCTGAACCTAATTCAACACCTGGTATAACCAGCAAAAGTGGTGAATAGCCTGAGCTATATCCCAAACATACAGTGACGGCTCCTTTAGATATTTCCCCATAGCATGTCGGTCTTACTGTCACCCAACATTTTCATATACTATCCATGTAGGAACAGAAATGGTGGTTGGACACAGATAATGGCCTACAGACCTGTCACATGCGATTTCATGCTGTGTCATTCGGCCATTGATTGAGCTTGGCCTGCCTCTCGTAGTTTCTGCATCATCTTAAGATCCACCACCTTCAGTCAGCCTTTACTTGCCGGGCAAAAGTGATTACTGGAAACCTAAAGCATCCTTAATCCCGCTAAGTGTCGAGGGGGCAGGCAGAAGTGGTTGGTAGGGCTTTGAGTTTGGAGCGGAGTGGATACGTTGCAGAGCTGGCAGCAAGTTTTTACATAACCTCTCAGTGAGGACTGCTCATGCTCTGAGCAACTAAGGAGCCCGAGGCATTGGTGTGGTGATGTAACTTCCTCTGAAGCTCGACTAATGTGAAGGGCTGATTTAACAGTGCTTGTTTTGGTGCTAACCCCCTGTGTGATATGGGCCATGTTGCCACAGTTGCGTCCATAATAATAGGATGTAACATTGGCTAGATGTTGATACATTTCACCTTATTGTTGCCAATTAGAATTCATGGTACTACTTCAGGGAGCAATGGCCTAAGCATAACTGTGTATGTGTTATAATGTACATAATTAGCCCTGCAGAATAGTCGTCCGAAAAGGCTCATCAACCCTGACAAAAAAAAAAAAGAACATGTAGTGTTTATCCTCATTAAATTTACATGGGCATTGTGGCGGCGCTTAATCTTTCCATTTATGTAAACAAACCTGGGTGGTAATGTGGGCTTGTCCTACCATTAGGCAGAACAGAGAATGCCTGAATTAAAAGTGCTGTCCTTGGTCCATGAGAAAGGGTGATGAAATTCATTACAGTGAGGAGGTCAAAGCAGACTTGCAAGAGATATTTATTGTTTTGTTTCATTAACAAAACCAGTGGGCTTAAATCTCAGTGTTTCGATGTAGATACTTTTAGAGATTTATTTCTCTGTTTTAGCTTCGTAGTTGTATTTACAGACAATTAATATCACAGAAAGCACAAGGTAAATTCTAGGATGAGTTTCATTAATAGTCTTTATCCTGCAGTAGTGGGAGATAACATATTCCAACTAAGTCTTTTTGGCTACATCAACAGAAACACAAGGTGGATCTGTTCCATAAGCTCCGTCATGTGATGAATGAGCTCATCGACCTGCGTCGGCAGCTGATCCAGGGTCATCTCGCCCAGGACCAGACTCGTGAGATCAAGCGGCACATCACCGTACGGCTTGACTGGGGCAATGAGTGAGTAACTCTTATAATGAATGTACTATATTAAGAGAGTGGGGGATCGAAGGTTTGCTCTAAAAAAAAAACACATTTGTTTTTAACTCTTGGCCACTAAAGAATACAATATTTCCTTGGCACTGGAGAGATCTACAGTGCTGGATGAGTGGGTGCGTAATAGCATCCTCTATGATGTAATTTTATGGTCATTTAGCAGATGAGTGAATTTCAAGCGGCTTAAAGTCAATGCACATCCCCCTGGAGGAACTGTAAAGCCATATTCTTACTGTTGCCAGTTTCAAACTCGATCCAACCAAGCAGTGACAGGCATCCATAACAGAGATAAAGATGTGAGGGCTCCAGCTCGGCTGAGGAAGAGCTTTATGTGGAGGGCCCATCTGTCAGTTTAATATAATAATCACTGCACAATTGCAAATGTAAATATACACACAAGATCACTTTGAACTACATCACTGTATTGGTCAACATTAGTGTGTGTCATGCTTGAACAGTGTGTTTTAATGAAAAAAAAAAACACTCAGAAGTGGAGTCTGAGATACAGAGTATTGTGTTCACCATTCATGTCAGTGCTCTGTGGTGAACACTGACCTGAAACCTGTAGTGATTTGATTACATAGTCACTGCAGCACTTATAGTACTCCATGATTCAAGGCTGCACAATTTATGGTTGCAATATGGTATACAACAGTGCCAAATGAGCCAATGGTACAATGGTAGGTGAAGCATATTTTCTCCAGCCCTGTACTTCTCAAACTATTCCACATCATGGACCCCTAAACTGACACAAATTAGACCATGGACCCCCGTTTGACGAGAATTTGTCCTAGGGCCCCCCATTTGATAATATTTTTGCTTTTACATGTTTTATCATAGAAAGTGTTTGAAACCCATGGCCAAATTAGTCATACATTCTGTCACTGCGTTATTTCTTGTGGGTCTCCTGGGGTCCCCGATTCCTACTTTAAGAACCCCTGCTGTACATAACAGACTCTGTCGCGGGTTTGTCAGTATGCACTCATATTGACTGGTCCAGCACTTTTCAAACCCATAAGTCCTAATTCCATTGTACTATCACAGCATTTCCAAAGATGCAAAATATGTCTTAAAAAGGAGTTGGAATAAAACAATGCACAAGACAACTCTAAAAAGTTTTACTGCATGTGATGATGTCACCTTGAAAATGACTTGTGTTTGAATATTTAATTCAGTGTCACTGATATATCAAACTGTAGCTTGCAGCAAACTGATATGTTTTTCTCCTCCACATTTCTGAGGGAATTATTGTACCTGCTAAATTTATCTACAGGCTAATTGTTTTGCAATATATTTGTGTGTGTGTGTATATACATATATATTTATATACACAGTATATCACATGTATACATCATTGATTATTGAAACGATACATTAATGCACAAGTAGTGTTTTAATGTTGGAGCTGTTCACAATGGAGCTATGTTTAGCAACTTTAAATCCTTTTGGTTAGTTACAAAATCTATAAGCATTCATAACATTTGATAAAGTGATTATGTCTTTGTATTTAAAATCTTAAAGCTGCAATCTCGAAGATCTCTATTTCATTATCTTTGGCGATACCTATGGCCACGCATGGTAATTGCAGGTTTGTTTATGTAACACACGTCATACCTTTCTGATTTAGATTTTCCGTGCGAGACATACCAGACACCAATTTCATAAAACTGTAAAATGCAACAACTTCTGTATAATCTCATGAGTGGGTCACAGGCTTAATCACCATTGTGTTAACTCACTCGGCAATAGATAGAGAGTTAAAAGACGCTTATTTAAAGTTTGACCGTTTAGGAAATACACAACTTTTCGCTACCGTTATTTTATGGCCCTGAGCAGTTGCCTTGCAACCAGTACACACTTAGCATAACTGTAATCCCCCAGTAAATCCACTAATTCCTGTTTTTAGACTTTGGGTTTTTAAGTATTGATTAAACAAAATATAGTGTGTTAAGCTAGCAACTGTAGAAATCAAATAAATGTAGTGGAGTAAAAAGGAAAATATTTTCCTCTGAAATGTACTGCTATAATGCATGTAAAAGAAGTACTCAGGTACAAGTGACCCAGAATTACACCAAAGTACAGTACTTAAATGTAAATGTACTGAAGCAGGTTTATGAAGGATAGTTTGAAGATATGATTTCGGTTAGATTACGTAGTTGAAGAAGACTAAAAATAAAAGCAACTCCAAGTGAAAAAGAACACCAAGAATTTAGTGATCGTGTCTGTGTAGAGCTCAACATTTGATAAATCTTCATTGAAGGTTTTAATATGACATTGCTTTGACCCAGAACCTCTTTTTTCAACACAGTTTTTTTTTGTCTTCTCCCATGATCTCAGGCACCTTGGCTTAGACCTTGTTCCCAGAAAAGAGTTTGAAATGGTGGATCCAGATCAGATCAGCGTATCAGAGCTATACAAACTGGTATGTTGGCTGTTATTATTTTTGAACCAGTGTTTGCTGTACAAGATCATTCCCTGAATTATTAGATAGATTAAATTAATGAAGTGAATGTGTATTCTTTGGATGATAAAAATGCAATTACATATGTATATATCCCTGCAGAATGCATACCCTATATCTGTAGCCATGACTCACATGATGCTGTCTTTACACACTATGAGCTGTTTTGCCCATTGTGTACCTCTTTTTTTTCCCATTGCACAGCCTGCTTTTGCATATAAGAACGTGTTGTTGGATGTGTAGGGATGTGTGAATGTAGCGATTATCAAATCATCCATAAGAAGGTGACTCACAAGAGAGAGCGCAAGTCAGCTGTTGGAGCTGCCTCATGTGCCCCGTTCTTTATGCTTATCCTACCGCCATATTGAGTGTGTCCCTTTCCTTGCGTCCACGTGACTCTCACAAGCATGATTGCGAGCTGGCGATGCAGACATAATGTAAAGTGGCAGGCCCAGGTGAGGCAAAGAGAAAATACATACAAATTAATTTTTCATTGTATTTTTTTTTTTTTTTTTTAAATAAATTACATATTTTAGTTTTAGTTGCTCTTAACCACCGACCAGCCAAGAGATATATTTCCATAAATAAATAATGTCTCAAATGTATTTTGGCTGTAGTGATGTGGGACTTCCAAACCTGTACAGAGAGAGAGGAGACTTTCTGAAGCAGATCTAATTTTAGCAATATGCAATTACAGCACAGATGTTATGAAATCTAATGTAATACTGCTGGAGAGAGTTATCTAGGATGGGGATCCTTTCTGGTTAGTCACTGTATCTCCATATGCTGATCAAAACACTTTCCAACTGCCCTGCAGCCTCCCATTATCCCATTGCCATGTTTCTCAGCTTTGCACGCAGAATGTTTGTGCACTAAATGCTCTGTCCAGAAACAACAGCGTAGCTCTTCCTTGCCAAAAAGCCTCCTGACTCTGTCGATGAAAGTGAGCTTGTTTTTGGCAGGGCATAAGGCCTTGGCACCTCTTCAGGTAGGGGAGTAGAGGAGTTCTTTCACGCTGCTGAGCAGAGAGGTGTGTGTGGGCGATGCTGGCTTTGTCCTCTCCTCTCCCACATGCTCACGTTTTGCCTCATGTGGGCTTCTTTTAGTGCTGCAGGAACAGTAGTATAGCCACTCTGCAATGTACGTAGGTGAAATTTTGTCAGATTTGAGGCCTCAACCGAGGCATTGCTCAGGTAGTGTGTGTCTGAAGCTGCTCTAAGGTAAATAAGTTCAATGCTGCGTGGGAAGAGTAAAGAATGGGCCGACTGATCTGACATCTTTCCTTTGAACTTCACTCTTTTTTTAGCACGTATCCAGCAGACACTGTGGTCAGCAAAGCACAAATCAGGTACAGTCTTTACAAACCTGTTTGTTTATGAAATCATCAGAACCTTTCATACTGTGCCCGTCTCTTCAACTCTCATTAATTTCTTTTCCATTCTCTACTTAATCATTATCCTGAGGTCAGGGTATTCTGGCTATCACCTTCAGACTCTTTACCATTGGTTGCCTGTAATCCTGGTGATCTAGGGATTTCTCTCACTGCACTGAGGATAAGAACTTGTAGTGTTAAAATCCCTGCATATTAAATCTAAATTACAAGGTGTCACTGCCATGCTCCATAAGAACCTAATACCAATGCTGCCAGGGTAAGAGGGTTGATTCCCACTGGGACCACACATGCCCAAATGTATGCACATATGGTTCAGTAGGGCACTTGGAATAGAAGTGTCCACTGAATTTCATTGGTCTGGGAACACCAGTTTAAAGACCTGTTGCACTGAGGCGCGATTAAGGGATGTAATATTTTTAAAGTGAAATTTCTGGCAAAGTTTTGCATCTAGATCCTAGTAGGTTTCCCACAAAGGCTAAATTAAGCTTATACTTACTGAGAGAAAACTGTCAAGCAGTGGAAGGCAAATAGTGGCCTGTAGGTGAAATCTGGTCCTCCTAAAAATATAAGTCTTGATGAAAGCTTTTCATTTTAATCAAAATTTTCAGTAATCAGAATCATTTTTCATAAACATCATAACATATTAAAAACATACAGGCCCGTGTTTCCACTGCAAGCTGAAAAAAACTGGCCCCTTGTTGAACCTTATTGCTGACGGCTGCCTCAAAGAAAGTTCGACATTTTGAGAAAAACAGCGTGTTTGCTTTCTTGTTGAGAGTGATATGATAAGATCAAGTTTGTACTGTAAATATGAAGCCAACGCCAGCAGCTGTTTAGCTTAGCTTAGCATAATTAGTCTCCTAATACAATTTGTCATTTGTACATTTTGGGTTATATAAAGATTAAACAAACAAGATGTAACGTATTGATGAGGGAACATTAGAGGTAGTTGTAGTTGTTACCATCAGACAGAGCCAGGCTAACTTTTCCCCCATATTTTCTTTTTGCCACATTTAGTGCGCTGGCTGCCAGCAGTATCTTCATATTTGACCCACAGACATTAAAGTGGTAAGCTGAGGCCAGTAAATATGAACTCAGTGCACCAGGGCCTAGATGCAAACTTATGCCAGAAATTGCTAATTAGAAGTCACTGCATCTGAAAATGATTAGGTGTTATTCCCAAAATGTCAAAATATTCCTTTCTTAGGTACACTGGATGAGTTCTTTACAAAAATGTATTATTAGATGGACATAATCACTGCAAACCCTCCCTGCAGCCCCTAATGACGAATACAGACCCACCAGAGCTGCATTTTTCCTTCATTTCTTTATTTCAATGACACCCTGTATGTCTACTCAGTCTACTGTAAATAGCATGTACTTGTGACAGGATGAAATACATTACAGGGCATATATCAGTGAATTATTCACTCCTTTCATTGCCGCCATTGATCTGTTAAATAAGCTTATCTATATACAGAATGACAGGTACTTGGCCTTGTTTGCAGTAAGGACCTCTTGTCTTGTTAGCGGTCACTTTCTACCTCATTCCCAGGGTGACAGCATGAGACAGCGCCATGGTGACGGTTGCCGTGTCCCCGTGTCGCACCACCTCTTCATCAATCTGAAGAGCTTTACTTACAACAGCATCAGCGAGGATGCAGACGTCTTCTTCTCTCTATATGACACTCGCGAGGCCAAACAGATCAGGTACGTGGAGGAATCTCAGTGGTCCAGCAGTGCATTCTGTGCTGCACGCATGCAAGGGCACACACACACACACACAGTCATGTCTACACACTATCTCTCTTGATTGAAGCAATGGCTGACAAAGTAAAATTGTGACCTGGCCTCACCTGGCAGTGAGAAGTTCATGGTGAAATTGAACAAAAATGGAGGACCAAAGAATCCAGAGAAGATCGATCGTCTGTGTGCTCTCTTCACGGTAACATCTTTCCCTTTCTACCATTAAATACTAATATTCTGTATTTCAACTGTGCACTGACATTTCTCTTTGCGTCCCATTTCTCCTCAGGACCTGAGCAGTAAAGACTTGAAGAGAGATCTGTACATTGTTGCACATGTCATAAGAACTGGTAAATAAATCAGCACAGTGTCCGGAAAAACATACTCCTCATGTTTAATGACAGAGATTTTTGAAATAATCTGTGTTTTTGCATCTCCTTCTCCTTTTTGTGTCCAGGCCGTATGCTGCTGAACGACTCAAAGAAAGGCCCACCTCATGTGCAGTACAGACGACCTTATGGCTGCGCTGTTCTTGCCATGAGTGATGTTTTCCACACCATCACAGACCTCAAAGAGGAGAAGGACTTTGTGCTCAAAGTTTATACGTGAGTCTAGATGTGAAGCTCTTCCTCCGCCTCTTCTTCTGGATTATAAATCCTTCTGAAATTCTAGAGTGAAACATGGGCTTTATCGTGTGTGTATGTGTGTGTGTGTGTGTGTGTGTGTGTGTGCGTGTGTGTGTGTGCGCGCGCGTGTGTGTACACTTCAGTTTTTTTGTATATGTCCGTGCTTGCTTGGTTTGTAGTTGCGTGGGTCCTGCACTTTTGGAAATTAAAGTGGGGCGGGAATGTGTAAATGTTCTGCAAATGTCATGCATGATAACCTAGTGCTTCAGCGTTGATGCCTGGTGTGTTTTGACCAGAATGATAATGAAGTGTCCTCTGGAAAATCAATGGTTGCTCACCCTGGGCCTGTGACAGGGCACTTGGCGTGTTGTGAATCTGGCTGCTTCTGTTAGGCTAAGCCACAGAGAGCCACTCCTGTGCACCAGCTGACCCAGTGAAGGAAGGAGACACAGAGAAGGAGAGGGGAAGAGACTGAGAGAGATGACACACAGATAATTGAGCAAAGTTAGAGGACGAAGGAAAATAACACCGAGCTCAGCATTTTCTCCTGTCAACCAGCAGCTAGGACGTCTCCTTGTGTCTACAGTGTTCTCCTCGGCGTCTGCTCTGGGTCAGAGGTCATTCATGCACGTTGCCATCCAGTTATATGGATGTGTGGTATTTTCAGGATAACTATGCAGCTCAGTGTGAAATAAAGATTTCTAGAATAGAGGGATGTCATTTTTATTGGATTTCTGTGCTGAGGCGCAGAGCTCCTCCCTTTAAAAAGCAAGCAGTGATTCAGTGCTGAGCTGCCTCCAAACTGTCGGCTCCTATAACGCTCCAGTCTGTGCAGTTCCCCATGCTTTTCCCAGGGGCCTACGGGCCCACAGTAATGAAAAAGGCTGGTAGAGAGCTGGCTGTCAGGTTTGCTTAGTGTGCTGTGCATTTGGGCTAATGTGCTGCTTGATAGCACCTCCCCCTGCTGCTACCTTTTCTCCAGGAGGAAATCGGCTCTGGGACACATGCTGTTCATATAGTCCCCATGCACACAATCCTGATCCCTCCATCTGGACCCGCTAATGGGTGCGCTGTTAACATCCCTGCCCGCTTGTCTTTTCTCTCCAGATGTAACAATGAGAACGAGTGGTACCAGATACACGAGAACATCATCCGCAAGTCCAACACCAAGTACTCAGCTCCCAGCACCAACTATGGTAAATTCTCTGCAGATCCCTCACGTGTTTGGTCTCCTGGTATTGGATTTTCACCCTTTTTTTCCTTTTAGTTAGAATTTAAAGACAAAAAAAGTCAAAGGCAGTCAAAGTTTGTTGTTGATTTTTTTATCCAGAGCAGCTCACAGTGAGGAGGCAGGTAGGAGGTCAAGGTCACATAGATGCTGATGGAGGTATATTTACTCAAGAGTAAGACATGCAGTTATCATACAAATAGCCTCAGTTGTATTTTTCAGAAACCCAACTTAGAGATTTGGAGATGAATGGATTGTCTTTTGTGTTGCTGAAAACAGTGGAAAACTGTGTTTTAAATTCTGCATCAGCATCTCTTTCTAGAAAGTGTCCCAGTTACTCTGGATAATCCGCAGACCATGGTTAATTCACACCTAATTATTTTATCTGTAAATGGTTCTACAATGAAAATTCTGGTCAATCCCTTCAGATTACAGAGGATTGTATCAACACTGCCCACCTCTGTCAGTACAATAATAATTACCTGCAGGAGAAAATATATTGTAGTTGATAAATCAGCTCAGCTAGTGGGTTAGATAAACCAAAGATATTGGCTGTATCTTTGGAAGTAAACAATCTCTCTGAGTGGAAGTTAAAAAATTGGACTCGCTGTAAGGCTGAACTCTTTCAATTCCCTATTACGTCTCTTCTTATGAGCAAGTCACAGTTTAAATTATGACTCATGCCTTCCAAAAATCTGTCTCTAGATTTGTGCAGTTCTCATATTTTTCTTTGCTTCTTTGCGTAATTCCACAACACCATTTCTCCTCCCTCCCTCTGTTCTCCTTGGCTCTCATCACGTCTCTCCATCCACTCTCTTGTCTGTCTTCTCCTCCCCCACATTCTGACTAACATCCCTTAAATACCCCTCTGTCCCTCCCTTCTCCTATATCCCTTCCTTTTTGTCCCTCCGCCTTCTTTCCTTCAACTCCGCTCTCCTCCCACAACCCCACACCTCTTCATTTGCACCCCCCCCCCACTCCCATTTACACACACACACACACACACACACACACACACATACCCCCCAGGCCTCATCATTTCCCTGCAGCTGCTGCGGGGCGAGCTGGAGCAGATCAGACGGGAGAACCAGGCTGTGTTCAACAGGGCCCTGGCACTCACACGCAAACTGGGTTTCCCAGATGTCATCCTGCCAGGTAAGGAGGCAGAGTGCAGTGGGCGGTAATGGGGACAGAGGGGGTCAGGGAGGAAGTGGAGAGCAGAGGCCAGATGCCTTGGAGGAATGAAAAGCACTGGTATGAACTGATCAGGGTTCAAAGGATGCAGATGAAGGAGGAGAGAGATTTTAGTTACTTTTTAGATAAGGATTTTACATTAAAAACACTGGATAAGATTATAAAGTACAATATTTGTCAAAGATTAAACCACTGATTCCCAAACTTTTGAGTTTTGACTGCTGACAAAAAAGCAGCGCCTACATTCTACAGTCTACATACATCCTAATGCCTGTCTGGCTTATGTAAAGCCCCCTGAATTGCCTTTTTGTAGAAATATGCTACACAAATAAACTTTGTGACATTTCAAATTTTCATTCATTCATACAATTCAAAGAGGTTGAACTATCCAAGATTTCATGAAGCAGAACCTTGTTTTTTCCTATCTCATTAACTATCTCTCAGGCCCTCAGATTTATCTGGTGGGCCTTTGAGGGGCCTCAGCTCCTGGCACGGGGCTCACTGGACCAAACTACCTAATTGCATAAAGTAGTTAAAATGACTACAACAGTAGAATGCAACCTGCACACTGATGCATCAGTATTAAAAATTCAATAATGTCATACATAATAATATGTCACACAGAGACTGCAGAATTAATAGTTTTACTGTAGCTAAAGTACTTAAACCTGTAATGGAGTATTCATAAGTTGTTGTATTGTTATTTCTGCTTAGGTTAAAGGATCTGAATACTTCTTCCACCCATGGTATTTTGGAAACTCTTAAGTTCTGAGATCAACATTTTGGTCAGGTGCTGAGCAAAATATAAAGAGCAGAGGTCTTCAAAAATAATTCAAAGACAGAGAAAGGGAAAGGTGTGTGTTTATTTCGGTATATTTCATCAGCTGTGCTCTGTGTCTGCTGAGAATGTGTGATCTCCTCTCCTCTCCTCTCCTCTTACCCTGAAATACCACCCAATATCACTCCTTGTGACTCATCCGTCCCCAAGGAAATGACTTGGATATAAATAACTATAATCTGATTTTATAAATAACTGCAATATCTTCCTCCACTGTTACCACTGATATTTATCCCATTAAACACTGACCTCACAAAAGGTGCTGAGGCAGTCATGAGCTACGGTGTGTTACAACTCAGCGGGGTCATTTCTCATTGACAAGAACAACGACGTGCGGTGCACATCTTAGTCCACACAGCGGCTTAATTTATGTTGACCACTCGCAGTTCATCTGTAGAGCAGAGGCTGTCATGTACTTATTAACATCTCCAGGGAGGAGACGTGTTTGTAATCATCCGGGAATTTCTGAGATGTCTTGCTGTGGTTGGTAAAATTGAACCTCAAGTTGGGGGAGGGCTGAGATGGTGCTGTAGGGCAATGAATTTGCTCATGACATACTGTGCCAAGCTTAAAAGAGTCGTCAGACTCGCAATGGACAGTTGTTGGACAGAGATTTGACTTTAATGTGTATAATCGGTGGTGTTCTCCTTTAACTTAAGTTTCTCCTGTGTAATGGTCCTAGGTGACACACGCAATGACCTGTATCTGACCCTTGAGCGGGGGGAGTTTGAGAGGGGCGGCAAGAGCGTCCAGAAGAACATCGAAGTCACGCTATATGTACTCTATGCTGACGGGGACACGCTCAAAGTATGACACATATTTTACATTATAGATATTATGCACCATATGATCAATGTGTGAGTCACGATGAGTACAATGTTCCTCCCACCCATCCACACAATTATTTGATTAACTGCCTTTTTCACTAGAATAAATCTTCCTGTGTTTCTCTTCTCCTCAGGACTGCATCAGTTTGGGCAGCGGGGAGCCCAACACCAGCGAATATCGCTCTTTTGTCCTTTACCACAACAACAGCCCTCGCTGGAGTGAGATGGTCAAGCTGCCCATTCCCATAGATCGTTTCAGAGGGTCCCACCTACGCTTTGAGTTCAGGCACTGCTCCAGTGAGTCAATAATGCAGCCCCGTGGCAGTCATCCCTCAGTACATGAGTTTATGAGGACATATTGGATCACGCTCAGAGCTACACAAGTATGGTTTGTGCAGAGGAGATACACAGCATGAAGCATGATATTATGATGTGTCTTCTTCCAGCTAAAGACAAAGGAGAGAAGAAACTGTTTGGTTTTGCCTTCACTCCTCTGATGAGAGAAGATGGGACCACGCTGTCAGATGAGAGCCATGAGCTGTATGTGTACAAGGTATGAGCAGGTTTAACACACACTCTTAGGATACATGGTACCCTGTAGCAAGTGAAGACATTTTTCTGATTATGTGACTATGGGAATGAAAATGGTCAAAGATAAAAGACACATTTCAGCGTGCCTTTAGACAATGGTATTAAAGCAGCCTAGCTGTGGTGGCGTGTTTTTATGTTGGTGGAACGTGCCAACCTGGGAGTCAGCTTCTTCTATCTGCTAGCTTTTTTTTTTTCCTGCTCTCCATCATCCAAAAAATGTAGCCACTGTGTGATAGTCGAGCAGCCCCAGATGACTAGGCTGCCGTCAGCTTCAACCTACTTTGAATTTATGGCTATTAGAGTTGCCACATAAATAAACCATTCAGGAAATGATGTTTATAAGGAAAATGAGAAACCTGGTTAGTTATTTCTCTATTCCAGGTTTCTGATCATTTGAGTGGAGTTCAGAAACCAGGATAAGATGTTTTCACGCCACAGTATCCTGGTTTCTATTTGAGTACTCAAAGTAGTATATCCAGGTTTCTCAAAACTGGGTTTCTGAAACCAGGCTTAGATGTTTACAAATGCAGCACATACTAGGAAGATCCAGAAACCTAATCATAACCAAGATACTAATGCCCATGTAAACGTACTCACTGTTAGAAACCTCCCATGGTCACCTCTGTTCATGAAACAAATCCACATGGGCTGTCAGTCTAACATGCCAGCATTTGTTGTATGTTAGCATTATGTGTTTTTATCAGCATAATGTGTTATTAGCATGTTACATTATAATGAATATGCTGTAGCCTGTTAGAGTAATATTTATGAATACGGTGTGATGAAATATGTTATTATATTATCATGTATTTTAGTATATGATATTATATTTTATATATACAATATATATTTATATAATGATTTATGCATATTGTATGGTCATTGAGTGAACATCAGGTTGTTTATTGGTCAGTAGCAGCCCAGGAGCGCTTTCCTACAGTTGGCTGATAACTTTACTACTGCAAGAGAGAAGAGCCAGTGGAAGGTGTCTGTGCTCCCAGGCCAGTGGCCAACATGAAAACACACTGCTGCAGCTGTAACCAGGCCAGCATGATGTCGATGCATTGGCACCAACTAGTAACTATGTCCAAGCCTTAATAAATCTTCTCTGACCCTCCTGTGTCCACCCTCTAGTGTGATGAAAATGCCACCTTCAGTAACCAGGGTCTGTACCTGAGCCTGCCCTGCTGTAAAGAGGACTTCAACAGCTGCCCCAACCTGCCAGCTAACCTGCCCTTCCAGAGAAGCCCTAAAGAGACCTTCTGGGTCTCCACGATACTCTGCTCCACCAAACTCACACAAAATGGTAATCTAACATCTTACATCTTACTTTTCGTCATATATTTTCACTTCCTGTTCAGTTTGGTTAAAACTGATTTCATTCTCTTTTCAGTCGACCTTTTGGCTCTTCTGAACTGGAAAGCCCATCCAGACAGGGTGTTAGACATCCTCGGTCGACTGCGTCAAATCAGCGGAGAGGAGATTGTCAAGGTGACTGTCTTCAGATTATTTATCTGAAAATGGTTAGGATGAAAAAATGTTCACCCTCTGCGTAGTTGTGTGTTGTAGTGGGATTTCTCGACTGCACACGACATAAAATATTTAGATTCCCTCTCTTGCAGCATTTAGACTGAGAAAGCAAAGACATTTTCAGTTCTCTAAGAAAAAAAAAAAAATCAAGTGTGACTTTATTGATTATAGATGATATTATAATATTATTATTACATGTTGATTGATCAGATTAGCTGTTAAGCTTTTATATCCATAAATTTCTCATGATTTTAGATTCACATTGCATTTTCACAAACAATTTAAGTAAAACATCTCATTTCTATGTAAAACAATTAGTAAATCACATTATCATTTCAGAATTTAAAAAAAGGACTTACTGCCATGTTTTTTCGGATGAAGGGGCTACCCTTTGTTTCTATTTTAGTCATCAGCAAGGCCTTTAATGTGATGGTTGTGCTGAGTGTTGTTTCTTTTTTCCCCTCACAGTTTTTGCGAGATGTCCTGGATACGCTCTTCTGTCTTTTAGATGACAACACTGATAAATACGGACCACTGGTTTTCCAGTCACTGGTAGGAAATTTAAAGAGGCACAACTGTACTCATAAATTAAATTATGCATTGTGACTTTAAGCAGAGGAAACAGGCATAACATCTTCATGTGCACGTGTGTTCAGGTGTTCATCATTAACCTACTCAGGGATAGCCGTTTCTACCACTTCAGACCTGTCATGGACTCCTACATTCAGAACCATTTTGCTGGAGCTTTGGCGTACAAGTACAGTAAAATTTACTTCATTATTTTCAGTTGACATGAGATGTATAATGTACATACCCACAAAGTCAAACTCGATATTGATTCTCATGATTGGTGCAGAGAGCTGATTCGATGTCTGAAGTGGTACATGGATCGCTCGGCTGAGGTCGTTCGACAGGACCACATCCAGGAAGCCATGAGGGTAAAGTATCACACGCATACCTCTGTCTGGTTTCATTTCAGAATGGCAGAATAAATCGAGTATGTCTCGGCTCCTTCGACTGGGATTAATTAGTAACACATGCGGAAATAGTCAAACAGAAAGGCTGATAAGGAGTAATGTGATGCCATATGAAGCCCCAGGAAGTGAATTCCCTGCTGAGGAAAAAGCTAATGAAAGGAAGTTATCAAAACCCTCTGCAGATATTGACGGGTGCAGAGTGTAACGTTTCCACATGGTTTTTCAATTTCCTTTGTGACGAGATCATGTGGAGCGGTATTCTGTAACGAGACCTGAAAATTGGAAAACATTTCCTTCAAGTATGGATTTTCAACCACAAACCCATTCAGCGCTTAGTTTTTATTTTAGGTTGGGGAACTGATAGTGCAGTATGACGTGTACCTCAGCTGACTGCATGTCTCTGTCTGCCAACAACCAAGGCTCTGGAGTACCTGTTCAAGTTCATCGTCCAGTCTCGTATCCTGTACTCGAGAGCCACCTGTGGGATGGAAGAGGAGCAGTTCAGAGCCAGCATCCAAGAGCTCTTCCAGTCCATTCGCTTCGTCCTGAGCCTGGACAGCCGCAGCTCGGAGAACCTGGTGTTCACGCAGGTCGGATAGTTCGCGCCTCTTGGCAAAAACTTTCACTGTCCGCTGCTCTGACGACGTTTGTCACCTGCTTGGCAGCCTTACTTTATCTTTGTTTCTGAATGTTTTTATTTTTTTCATTTATTCATCTTCTTAAGTCTGGATTCATGTTTCATTGATTAATTTTTTTTTATTTGTTTCTCGTTTCATTCTTGTTACTTGTCTCACCTTTCATTCTGTGCATTCTGTGATTGATGCTTCAATCCCTCGCCCCCACTGTTGCCACATCCTTGGCTTGCTCTTGGACAGTTTAGGGGTGTGACCAGCTGCATGCCTCTCTGTGGTCACGCTCAGGGGCTCTCATCCATCTCAGTAAGTCACAGCGCCCCCCTGTGTTGGTTTGACGTTGCAACAGAGGCTGTGCCTACAGCAGGCTGCTTGAACACGATGATGTATTCTTAAGTAATTGATAAGCAGTGAGATTAGATTTGGCTTTTTTTACATAATATTTGTGACTCAATTTGGACAAACTGAGACTATGTCTGCGCAAAGAAATAAACTGTGTTCCTTCATTAAGATCTTGCTCTTGCTCCTTTTGGAATATATTAGCCGGCTCAATTCAGGACTACTCTGTGTGGTGTCAGCATCACCCAGAAAATGGCAGTGTTTATAATGTTATAAGTGGTATTTATATATGTGTGTGTAGCTTCTTTGAAATAGCTTATATATTCCATATGTACACTACAAAATTCCTCTCTGTGCTCTGTGTTTCCCCCCCCAGGCAGCGCTGTTGAACAGTTTCCCTGATATCTTTGATGAGCTGCTGCAGATGTTCACTGTTCAGGAGGTTGCTGAATATGTCAGGGGCACCCTAGGGAGCATGCCCAGCACAGTGGACATTGGCCAGTCTATGGATGTAGTCAAACTGCAGTCCATTGCCCGTACAGTTGAGAGCCGCCTCTTCTTCTTCCCTGGTGAGGCAAATGTTAAGGTTTTACAAAGTCTGAAGATGCCAAAACAACTACATATGTGAGGCTAATGTGCATACAGTTCTTTCCAGTTTCATCCTCACTCTCAATCCTTTCTTATCTTTCTTTCTTACCTCAGAGTCACGTAGTATTTTGCTGCCAGTGGTTCTACATCATATCCATCTGCATCTGCGCCAGCAGAGGGAGCTGCTCATCTGTTCTGGGATCCTTAGCAGCATCTTTTCCATAATCAAGACAAGCTCCATGGTACAGTATCTTGTACCACACGTATATTCAACATATCTGACTGAAAATTATCATTTGATGACAGAAAAAGTTGAATCAAAGTAGTAAATGCAATTTAAAAAAATCCTTTTTTCTGTTGAAATATATATGGTATATATATATGGTATCATGGTAATGCAGCTGTGAACACTCAAGTGTCCCCATGAGGCAGTGTATTTGCATCTTGTTGACTCTGTGTTTCTCTCTGCGCCTCAGGAGTCTTCAGTTCAGGAGGAGGTGGAGATGATGGTGGAGAGCCTTCTGGACGTGCTGCTGCAAACCCTGCTGTCCATCATGAGCAAGTCTCACTCTGTGGAGACGTCCAGAGGACAACGCTGTCCCCAGTGCACTGCCGAGATAACGGTAAGCTTCCATTCAGTGTGCCGCTTTGATGTGCAATTAAAACAAGTGGAATTTTAGTGAATATTTGCACATTGACCTTTCCATCCTTTCATTTTCTCTTGTGCAGGGGGAGTATGTTTCCTGTCTTCTCTCTCTGCTCCGACAAATGACAGAGATCCATTTTCACCATTTACTGAACAACTTCCATAGCAAGGAGGAGCTGAAGGTGGGAAACTCTCTGAGTCACAGAGCCGAGCAAGATTACAGGATTTTGCTGTGTCCCGTTTAGTACATACCCAGACTGCATAAACTTTGTAATATATTCATGCAGGAGTTCCTGTTGAAGATCTTCTGTGTGTTTCGCAACCTGATGAAACTGACTATCTTCCCCCGAGACTGGAGTGTCATGAGGCTTCTAACTAGTCAGTGAGTCTGCTTTTCCTGTTCTGTCATGCAGTCTTTGTCCCACAGACGGTAAGGGCTACACAGCCAACCATTAGATCAGCCTCTCTTCAGATAATCCTGCCCCGAAGGTGATGCTTGTGTTGCAAAATTTTTTTTCATCTATTTTTGGCTGTTACCTTGTTTTTGTAAGCTGACAGTGTAATGTTTGCTTTCTGCAGTATCATCGTAGTGACAACACAGTTTCTGTCTCCGGCGCTGCACAAGAACTTCTCAGAGGCAGATTTTGATTTCAAGGTGCGTGTGTGTCCCAACAGCAGGGGTTGGCATTTAGGAACACCCACAACACCATAAAGCCACAAAAGATTTTATGCTTTTTAGTGATTCAGTTTGTGAAACTGGTATTATTTGTTGAACGTAGCATTAGCTTACTTTTGTTTTTGTCTTGTGTGTGTGTGTGTGTGTGTGTGTCAGGTGTGGAACTCCTTTTTCAGTCTCACCGTTCTGTACATCAACCAACCCAGTCTGCAGCTGGAGGCACTCGGTCCCGCTAAGAGAAAGAAAGTCCTCGACAAGTGAGAAACCACCATATATTCATTGTGTGCATCCTGTCCGACACCAGCACACTTATTCGTTTAACACTCTACACTTCAATATCCACTGTTTTCATTCTAGGTATGGAGATATGAGAGTGATGATGGCGTATGAGCTCTTCAGCATGTGGCAAAAATTAGGTGAGTCATCCTCCTTAATGTATATACATACACAGTCACCACACCTCTCCATCCTCCCCCACACACTCACACACTTGCATTTAGATCTTTATGAAATCAATGAGACACTGATTTCTATATATGTGAAATCTCTCTGCAATCCAGGTGACAACAAGCCCCACTTCATCCCAGGAATGATGGGACCCTTCCTGGGAGTCACCCTCGTCCCTCAAACTGAGGTTCGAAATATTATGATCCCAATTTTCCATGACATGATGGATTGGGAGCAGAGGAAAAACGGCAACTTCAAACAGGTCATTTTGACATTGTTATGTTCTGAAATACAGACTGTGTGTCGCGGCAGCCGTTGCCATAAAAACAGACAGCTTTTTGTCACACTCTGTAACATACCCCATCTTTTGGCTGATTGTGTTTCGTGTGTGTAGGTGGAGGCAGAGCTGATGGATAAGCTGGACAGCATGGTGTCAGATGGGAAAGGCGATGATAATCACAGAGAGCTCTTCAGCCTTTTGTAAGCATCAAACCTGTGTTTAGACAGGCTGTGGTGATCCTCAGAATAATGCTACTCTCATAGTATTTCCTTCTAATATACCTCTCTGTGTTGTTTGGCTGTCACACCCCAGGACCCAGCTGTTTGGTCCTTATCCAAGGTGAGGTGTGATGCCTTCACGGCCAAGGCCAAGAGACATTTTGATTAATGTTTATTTACTTCTTGTGCTCGTTATTCTTAGTAACAACATCTTACTGTATTTTCTGTGCAGCCTGCTTGAGAAGATTGAGCAGGAGACCTGGAGAGAGACGGGGATCTCATTTGTCACATCAGTCACGAGACTTGTTGAGCGACTACTGGATTACAGGTACACTGAGATTACGTTACGCATAATAACACTATTAGTTTATGGCATGAAATTTGCAAAGCAGTGAGATTTTTTTTTTTTTTTACGTTCAGGGACTGCATGAAAGGTGATGAGATGGAGAACAAGAAAATTGGTGGTTCCGTCAACCTCATGGTGAGACATTCATGAGCATGTCTGGATTTTAGAAACGCATTTCTAAATATTTCTACACATGGAATCAAATTTTAACCAATCTTTTTAATACAACCACAGAACTTCTACAAATCAGAGGTCAACAAGGAGGACATGTACATCCGTTACATCCACAAGCTGTGTGACCTTCATCTTCAAGCAGAGGACTTCACAGGTAACAGAGATACTGAGTTCATTCCTTTATGGTGTGATGTAGTTTATGGCGGAGGCTTTATGCTGGTGTTGATGTGTTGGTTTTGTTGGGTGAACACAGGCTATGAAGTAGCAATCTTGTAGGCTGGCACAGATTTCACTTATTTTAGCTGACTAGATGTCTTCTGGAGGTGTGGTCGGGCTATATTTCTTAGTGAAACTACCCGAAAAAAAGAGTTAATTGTGAAAAATCATGAGGCTCTCCATAGTCTAGTCAGTTTGAGTCAGGTGTGGGATTGACTGTTCATTCAGGAAACACCGGTCGTTTCTATTCTTGTTTTATGACTGCACAGCAAAATATTACAAGCAGCAGAGAGTGAGGGATGCACAGCTGCTCGGCTGTAGCTGAGTATGAGGACAGTGACCTGAGGTTAATGACAGTCCAGTTAGCTCCTGCAGTTTATGTTTACAACTCTACCCACACTCTTGCCCCGTCCTGCCTGCTTTTCGCCACACAACACAAAAAGGGTTTCACCAGGTTAAATCTGCTCTGACTGCATCTTCAGGACTGTGTGCAGACTATATTTCATTGACATCTCTGTCAAGTTAATTTTGTTGTTCCTGTCGGGGCGGGGCTAATCTTTATCTTTAACTTTTATGGCTATTAGTAGCACATGACATCACACATGCTTCGCAGCATTGCTCCACCCCACCTTCAGCCTGATTAGAGGTATAAAAGGCAAAAGTGATAAATATGTGTGCATGTGCAGGGCCTTTAAAGGTGATATTAGAGGACCTAGTTACCTCTTTTCTTCAAAAAAAACAGGGCAGCATCTTATGAAAACTGGTGAAACTCTACCAAGATAGTAGATAAGAAAATATTGTGAGGAAAACAGAGAGATGCAAGCTAAATATCTCACAGTGCAGAGACACCCTTTAAAGGCTAAATGTCTGCCCTACATAGGCGTATTATGTGCTTGTAGTTTAACATAAGACATCAGACTATTGCTTGACAGTGTCCACAATCACCAGTCATTACAAATTAGAAAAGACAAAATTTGTCATTTGGGGTTACAGTACATTTTCCTTAGGTCTGGTAATACCACTTTAAATCATGTAAATCAAAGGAAATTGTTTTTGCTTTACTCACATTTTTGGCAGTGGGAGCTGTATTGCTTGCATGTAAATGGAGACAAATGTGACTAATTGAATGCAACCTTATCTGTCACTTTTGTACAACAAACAACAGGCAGCTGGCAAGATAATTATATCACATTTTAGCGCTCTGCAGAGTTCACTTGTCTTTTTACGCTGTGAACGCAATGCATTCGTGTTGTTGGACTTTATTTTAGGGCTGCACTGAACGATTTTATCCATTTTCTTTAATTAATTGATTGAAAAATCAATTGATTAATCATAAAAAAAAATCCTGTCAAAACTTTTAAAGCCCAAGGTGATGTCATCATTGTTACTTGTTTTGTCTGATTAGCAACATAAAAACCCCAAAGATATTTAATTAGTTATCTCAGAAGCCTCACAATTGAGAAGCTTTTTCTGTTGATAGGCTGATAATTCCCTTTTATCATTTAAACATTTTCCAATGCTGTTTTCACAATTTCACTTTTTTCAGTTGTTTGCAGGAAAAATCTCAACCTTTATTGGAAGTGTGTTTAGCTTTCTGCATCGCTGTTCACCTACACAGTGTGACACCATAAACTTTTACATCCTTTCCCTTCTGTATGAGCAGCCCACTGTCCCTCTCTGATGCCTGTCCACACCATCACTGTGACACCTTGTGTAACTCACCCCCGAATACATTTGAGTTTTGTGTGAAAGTAACAAGAAACATGTGATGTTGTGGCAAAATTAATTTTCATTTGAGGATTAGAGAAAAGCTGTAGCAGGGAATGAGAGTAGATGGTATGATTTCAACTGTACAGGTGCTCTTTGCACCTCTGGCCACCAATATACCAAAACATACTTGCTGTGCTCTGGGCAACTTGTGTTTTGTGCCACTGACTGTGCTTTGTGCCACTTGCCATCTGTTCACAAAAACTGGACCCAAAATGTCTGGAAGGTTATCACTTCATCACTGTGGCCAGACTGTGCAAGCTGCTGTACTAGAGAGCAGATAATCACAATGACACGCTTTCATTCTGTTCACCTCTGCTACAGAGGCAGCGTTCACCCTGCTGTTGTACTGGGAGCTGCTGCAGTGGGAGGACCGGCCCCTGAGGGATTTCCTCCACTATCCCTGTCAGAGCGAATGGCAACGCAAGGAGAACCTGAGTCGTAAAATCCTCCACTACTTTAACAAGGGCAAGGCAAGTGAATGTTTTATAGCTTTATCTCCTACTCCTGTTTTCACTGATTTCAGGCCAGGCCTATCATTTTTGACTCATACCAGCCTGTGGCTTCACTACAACTGAACCTCACTCAGTAGAATATCACAATGAAGACAAGACCAGGTTAGTGTTATAATGATGGAACAATATTAGTAGGTTTGTGCTGGACCATACACACCTGAGACTAAATCATCTTAAATGAATTAAAGTCACATAACTTCTGTAACTTTTTAATTGTCTTTTTTAATAACGTTCGAGCAGCTGTTTCTTCGCATCACAAGCAAAGTTTTGCCCTCATGAACACTGGGAGAGAGTGTTATTTATTTCATTTCTCAAAGTTTTTGTATATCTTTGCACATTTTTCCTAGTACAAAGTGACTTTTAGTGCTTTGTATTGATGCTTCATTCACTACCTATTGAACTAGATTCACACAGTGGTGGAGGAAGTATTGAAATCCTTTACCTGAGTAAAAGTTATAATACCACAGTGTAAAAACACTCACATAAAAGTAAAAAAGATCCATGTTTCTTAAGTAAAAGTACAGTAGTATTGGTAAAAAGGAACTGTAAATACAAAAGTTATAAATCTAAAAGTCTTGTTATGTAAGAAGCCACAGAAATGGTTTTTGTTATTTGATCGTTTCTACTGATATATGCTATGTATTAATGTGTTTGTAGCACTGTAATGTTATACCTTGTGGAGGTGGTAAGTAGAGGCAGATTAATGTAGTCAAGCAAATGTATGAGGCAGCATAAAATGAAATTCTTCAAGTAAAGTGCAGCAGTATTCACAGCCAGAACTTTAGATGATCAAAACAAAATCATCTTATTGTCATTGCTTCGGTAAATATAGAACATCAAGGAAGAGTTTTCTGTTCTAAAGCAAACACTGAATATCATAATAGGAATGCTCACATGTAGCATCTGTGTTAGCATTCCTGCTCAGTAAGGGTTAGGTGGCTGAAATGTGATTTGCGTCCCTGAGTCACTCCTCCCCGGCTGGTACTCATCCACAAAATTAAATTAGCTGACTGGTGTCCGTACTTTGAGGAGGACAATGCCCTCTGGCCTCTGGGAGCAGCTGAGGAGGAAATAAAAGTGGCCTCCTCCATTAACTCTGTCATCTCTTGTTTTTATGGTCGCCCTCCTATAAAAAACAAAAAACAAATGTAGTAGGTCTGAATCTGTGGAATCTGTCACTGCTATGAATGTCAAAGCCCATCCAGGACAAATAGAAATCTATATAAAGACAAACTTGCAGGTTTGTGATCTCAGTGAATGAATGGGGGGGGGGAAACATTTATATACACTTCAGTGACATATGTGACAGTTTTTACGTCCATCTCAAAGAACATGAGGGACAAAGTGCTTCTCTCAGGTTTAACACTTGAAGAGGTCAGTGTTGGCTGACTCATGTGGTGGTTAGCAGACGTTAGAAACCACGACCTACAGCAGACACTTCACATTTCTGTCGAGCTGAATCTCAGCAGCAGAAACAGCTGTGTGACAGTGGCACAGTGCGCTGCATCAGGGTCAACGAAACAACTACCTCATGTGAAAAAAAAAGAGCCTTTTCAAGAGAATTGCTCTTGTGCTTCATATCATACATAAACCTTTCAATGATCATGTCCATAAACAAAGTAAAATTGAATAAGAAATTCAACCTGGAAGTTCGTTTTTAAGTTCGTTTTTTTTAATTTTTTTTATTTCTTGTTTATAAAGGATAAATGAAGCTGTAATGTTCTCTTCCATTCATCCTCTGTCTCATTTATACTTTGCAGTGCTGGGAATATGGAATCTCTCTCTGCCGGGAGCTCGCTTTCCAGTATGAGACTTTATATGATTATCAGAGCCTCAGCTGGATACGGGTGAGTGAAGTCTTGCGTGCCTCCTCTCTCTGCTGTTATTATCAAACAAGCATCTTCTGTGATGCTGGATGGCGAGCTTTTCAGCTCCCTCCGTTATTGTCATCCTCTGTTATGTGGTGTGAAGTGTGCGTAACGTCAAACACAATGTCTTAATTACCTGTGCACTCCCACGCTCATCAGGAAATGCAGAGGATTCAGTAATGTGTGTGATTAAATCATTATTCTTCATGACTCTTCTGTGTGTTTCTCATTCTGTGACAGAAAATGGAGGCAGCGTACTACGACAACATCATTGAACAGCAGAGGATTGAACCCGAGTTTTTCCGAATGGGCTTCTATGGCAGGAAGTTTCCTTTCTTCCTCAGGGTAAGACTCACTAAATCTGGTCTCCTCTCGTCTGTCCTGACACAGTTATCATTCTGCTGCTGCGGCCAGCCACAATGGTCCTTCATGCTTCAGCAGGAGAGTATGTCAGCAACAGTAGCTTGTGCAGGACAGGAAGCCTGGATAGTAAATTGTAAAAAATATGTAAAAATATGTAACTAAATCCAAATCCATTCCTAGCAGCATAGTGCAGTTCCTTATTACCCTGTATGTTATATACATGAAAATAAGATGAAAATGTTTAGCACATTGGTTTTTTTCATTTGTAAGTGGTACATTGGGATGTGCTGGCATCCAGATAAGCAGAGCTACTGCTCTCTCTCTGCCAGGCATCCCGGCATTATCATGAATATGTATCATGAATCTCATCATGGTACAGAACAGAACTTAATCTGTAAAGATTTAACACTGAGCTCCATCAGCCTGCTCATAAATATTTACCTACAGCTCCTGAGACCTGAGGAGAAGCACTTCATCATCTTAAAGTGTAAGGAAACGTGTCCACTTACACTGCCACAGTATCTTATTTCATTTAGGAAAAATGACCCTAAATATGAAACTGGTGATTTATTCTGCCGTATTATTTCAATAAAGCAGCAGGAGATTGAGCAGGACTGCAGAGGAAATAACAGCAGTATGCAGCTGGGAATCCAGTCGCAGACACCAACACTAAAACATCTAAAGTAGTACTGTTAATATTAAAACTGCCAGTGTAACCTGTACTAAAACAATAATAAATAAGATCCAGAGCAGAGGAGTGAGAGAAGTATCACCTTTGACCCTTTCACCTCTCACACATTCAAGAATATCATCAGCACCATCACTGAAGCAGCTTTCCTCTACCTCGGTTTCTCATCTGGACTGTATCACTTTAACATGCTTTTCTCAGGTTCTTAGACTCTGCAGCATTAAGAAAAATCCAACTAGTCCAAAATGCAGCTGCTAGAAGCAAAAGATGTGAACACACAACACCAAATCTGTTCTCTCTTCACTGGCTTCCTGTTTCGTCCAGGTCAGACTACAGACTGCTATTTATTGCCTACAAAACTCTCCAGATATTAGCACCATCCTATTTGGCAGAACTCCTCAGACCTTTTACGCTGGGGCTGAAAGCTCAGCACACTGCAGCTTAAGAAAACACAAGCAAATGGAGAAAACGTCTTCCCCGATTTGACAGCACATGCAGAGCATTTAAAGAGAAAGTGCTGCAAAGCCAGAAAACAGCCAAATACCGAAAACACAATCAGTGACAGAAATATATCAAGTCATACAGCAACACAACATACAATAACAGAGGTCATAAGTGATGAACATGCTTAGACACATCTGTGTTATTTGTTGCCATGGTTTATGTTTTTGTCACAAAGTTAGTGAATTTGATTATCCGTCATTATCCGGTGTTGGAAAATCAAATTTAACATTGCATGATCGAGATATCATTACAGATATTTGCTTTTAACCTAGCATTAGCCTTTTACTGATAACTAGCTAACAATTCAATTAATACTACATTATATCTGAATCAATCAGTGTAAAAAAACATAAAACATCAGTTTGTTTCTATTGTGTGAATTAAATTGTTTGTTTATTTTCCGTTGTGTTCTGTATTTATGTTGTGTTTTACGTATTTATTTGTATTTTATTTATTTTTGGTTGTTTTTCTGAATACATTTTTTGTCTACGTACTGTGCACGTGTTGTCAAATTGATGAAGGTGTTTTCTTCATTTGCTTGTGTTTTCACTTTACATGTGTTTCCTTTAAATTGCAGTGTATTGAGCTCTCAAGGCCACCGTAGATATTACATTCCCCCACGTACACTCAGACCACAGCGTGCAGGCTATTTCATTGTTCAAATAAGAAATCTATCAGTGGCAGAATAATTTCCTACTGTGCTCCACTGCAGTGGGATACTTTACCTTTCCAATTCTCTGAGGCAAACACCATTGAGACTGAGAACAGTCATCAGCATCTTCTACTCCAAGATTTCAGCTGCCAGTTTTGCCAGTCAGTGTCAGCCATGTGTACATCCACCTGTTATCTTCCCTTCTCCACAGAATAAGGAGTTTGTCTGTCGTGGTTATGACTATGAACGGCTTGAGGACTTCCAGCAGAGGATGCTGGGGGAGTTCCCACAAGCCATCGCCATGCAGCATCCCAACCAACCTGACGACACCATCCTGCAGAGTGACGCCCAGTGTATCCTATTGGTTTAACTAGTTTATTTTTTCTATTTAGGCGGTTAAGACTGTTGGTTAGAAAAGATTTAATGGTAACCGATAGTCAGAAGCAGAAAAAACAGCAAACCTCACATTTGAATCCAGCACTTGAATGATTATTTGATTTTTTAAATGATTTTGGTTATTAATTGCCCTTCATTTGATTAATGAGCATTGCAGTAAACACTATAATGTTTGGGTATCTATTAGAGATTATTGCAGATCAAATAGGACCTCTGAACATAACATTGAGGTTGACTTCCAGAGTCAGGCAGTGAGACTGTAAGCGTTTTCTTCCGAATATCTCTCCTGCTCTTCCTCCTCTGTGAGCAGGCATGTCTTTCTGTCACCTCCTTGACACTTGGTCTCTAGATCTGCAGATCTACGCTGTGACTCCAGTGTCAGACATCTCTGATGTGCCTCAGCTGGAGCGTGTGCCCGAGAGGATCAAGAGCTTCTACCGCATAAACAATGTCAGCCGTTTCCACTATGACAGGCCTTTCCACAAAGGGCCAAAGGACCGCGAGAATGAGTTCAGGGTACGGTGAGCCAGCAGTGGCACTCTCAGTCCATTTCTGCCACAGAAAATGCTGAAACACTAGTAAAAGACACTGAATAGATCAAACTCTGTGGAAACTGCAGATGATTCATGCAGTGATTTTTTTTCTAGATGAATCTGGCCTTACAGGTGATGTAAGCGCATGTAACACCCCCTGGTGGCCACAGAGGAGGAACTAAAGTTTTTGAGCAGGAAATACATCTTAATATTTCTCTATAACTTTTAACACCCATGACTAAAAAAAGCAAAGATTAGCAAAGGAAACATCCTTAGCTATCAAGACTAACTGCTTCATCAGGAAGGATGTGGTTTGATCAGATCTGACTGACTGTTGCCTGGCAACTCAAACAACCCACGAATTATCAACATAGTTTGATGAGGTTTTCAGTCATGTCACAATCACACCTGGTCACTATTATGTAATGTCAATCACATATGCCACCATGATTTTTGAGACATTTTACCCTGGTGTGTTTAATCCTCTGTAGATACTAAGCTGCCGAATGTTGTGTTGAAATCTGAGAAATGTGATTGTGATATTAGAGTCATCCAAGTATGACTCACTTGTTTAGCAGCCTTTGTAACTTACAGTGCTCCCTCTGTGAACTGCAGGTGCATTAGTCATAAACTGCAAAATGATGTAATGTAAGGAAACTGTGTTAATGTAGTCTAAAAAGGATGTCAGATGTTTTCCAGGACTCATGGAAATGCCTTCAAACAACCTGTTCTGTCTGATCTGTCCAAAAACCCAGTGATACTCACTTTATGATATAAAACTGAAATTGAATTCAAATTAAATTAAAAAGCTGAAAGCTTCATTTTTTTCTTTTGAAATGACTTTAATGATAAAACAATTATCAGAATTACTGATGATTCATTAACAAACTGATTAATTTTCCATATGTACTGTGAGTACAGCTGACAGTGCTAACAAAACCTGCAACCAGCAGGACTTCAGAGACTTGGACCAGACATGATACAGTAGTTTCTTCTGACACACTAACCTAAATTTGGACTTTTACTCTTTACTGAACTGACCTACATGCTACACTAAAACAACTATTGAGGTATTTCCTCCTCTGGCCAGGTTATTTATGTATTAATACACACTCAGTTCTTCACTAGACCTTCGTGATGTCACCAGATGTGGCTGATAACCTCTGTTCTCTTGATGTTTAACAGAGTCTGTGGATCGAGAGGACAACACTGATCCTCTCCCGTCCTCTTCCCGGGATCTCCCGCTGGGCGGAGGTGGAAAGGAGAGAAGTGGTGAGGAGCTCAAACATTAATTCTGTCATCTTTTATTGCACATACTTCCTCTTGAGGGATGCTTTTCTTAAGCTCTCTTACTTACCGGTACTAACAGATGTGAAGTCACGTTGGTAGCCATGCTTCTGAGGGCATATGTTAGACTTAATAATGTGAAGTTGTTTAAATACACATACTTCCTCTGCTTTCCTCATAGCTTAGGGTAAATGTGTGTATTTATTTGCAGGTGGAGGTGAGCCCTCTGGAGAATGCCATTTATGTGGTGGAGAACAAGACCCAGGAGCTGCGGACTCTGATCAGCCAGTACCAACACAGGCAGCATCATGGCAACATCAACCCGCTCAGCATGTGCCTCAATGGGGTCATAGATGCTGCTGTGAACGGAGGCATCGCCAGATATCAGGAGGTACTGTTGTAGGGCGGAGGGAGGGGAGGCTGCAGACATGATGAATGATGAATCTGTGTTCTAGGAGATCTTCATCCTTTAACTCATCCTCTTCTGCACCAGGCCTTCTTCGATAAGGACTACATCAGCAGTCACCCAGAAGATACAGAGAGGATCACACATCTGAAGGATCTGATGCAGGAGCAGGTCAGACTCAGCTTTGACGTTCATCATATGGGGAACAGCTAGTTTAACAGACTCACACGATGAGGGAGTAAACATGATGTTTAGTGCTTGCTCTTCTGATTTGCTACAACAGGTGCACATTCTTGGAGTGGGGCTGGCTGTTCACGAGAAGCTGGTGCATCCAGAGATGCGCCCACTGCACAAAAAGCTTGTAGACCAGTTCCACATGATGAGGACAGGTTTACACCATGTGAGTAGTCCCGCTTGTGACTCAGTGCTCATTTTTATTCTTGCTGACGTACGTGAACGTTGCCCTATTTACCAACTGTAATTTGTGATGCGATGATAATTCGGTGGTGTTGTCCACGCGTGTGCAAAGGTTGCAGTATGTTCATGTGCCGATGCTTCGATGCATGTGTGAGCGGCGTAATTATTCAGAGCAGTATATGGTTGGGTCCCAGCAGGGTGTGCAAAGCGTGGATCGATTCGGCCCTGCAGGCTGTCCCGGGGTTAACTCTCCTAGAGGCATCCTCTCCTCCCACAGCCACATGAGCCCTGAGAGTGTGCGCCTCATACACAGGCACAGGTCAGTCACACACACACAAGAACGCACAGACACATCTGTAATCACAGCCCAAACCTTATCTTGCATATCTCATTTTAACCCATAACTGGCAGTGAAAAGTGTTTTAAAGCTTGACAGAATGTTCAAATGTAAAAGTAAATATTTTACCAGGGGCTGAAAGTTGTCGCTGCGTGCATATCTCAGCATGCATTGGCAAAGAGGCAGGACAGGTGAATGTTTGAATAGGCCACACAAGAAATTCATTTGGACGAATATCAAGAATACCATTCAGAGCTGCAGCCCCACTTGGTGATACGGGCTTATAAAACAGTTGTGTTTTACATTAAAAACCTTGACTATGGCAGTTTCACTACAATGCAGATTAAAAATGTCAATGTAAAGTACAACTTGACCTTCTCTTGAACCAAACCACTTACTGTAAACTGGGATATACAGTAGCTGCGTAGGTTCTACAGGTAAATCCACAGACGCACAGAAATAAATGTTTTTAAGTGTCCAACATTGTCTCCGTCCTACAGCCCTCTGAACCTTCAGGGCTCAATCCGTCACTCGTCCTCCTCCCTGTCCTCTCACACATCCAGTGAGGCAGGAAACCTTGTCATAATGACTGACGGCCTGATGGGAGAGCACCCCGAGGAGGCATTACACATGCAGGTAAGGCTCGAAATGAAAACATACACTGGCTTGGATGTAGTGCCAATGTTATGAATTTGTTTTGCTTGTGCAAGTGCAACTCATTTGACAATTATGTAAAACATAATACTCTACCCAATGCTGGCGTAATACTTGTATGATTTCCTTTGTGATTATCAGTGTTGATACCCTAACTATAAGTGCTTTTGGTAACAATTTATTCGGGTCCTATATTTTCTGGAAACTTTTCTCTTTATTTCCTAAAAATTAGTTGGTATTTAGCTGTAAATTACTTGGACATTTGGTACTAATTTGGTACTTATAAGGGAAAATTGAGTATTACAATGAAGTTAATTAGGGGAAAGAAAAGCAAAGTGCTACATGCAGGTTAGACAAATGCAATGTGCATGGGCTGTGGTCGTAACATGCAGAAAGTAGTAATTCTTACAATTATTAAATACCCACTTGTTTCTATTTAAGTTTTTTTTAGAAAAAAACTTGGAAATTATGTAGCAGGTAAGTGGAAAATAGTTCAAATACTGTATATAGTGCAATATAATGAGCAGCAAAATTGTATGGACTATTTGTGGAAATGATAAAAAGGGTTTCCTGGAAATTAGCTGGAAAATATGGGACCTATAAGATATAAGTGTTACCCTGCTTTTTTAATGCTGCTGTTGTAATGCACATAAACTTTTATCATTGGTTTTCTGTCTGCCAGATAAAATATAAGCATTTTCCATTCCAGATCAGTGCTTTAATAGTTTTTGTTACATTTACAATATATTGTATTTTGCAGCCGAGCCCCTCCTCCTCCAGCCTGAGCTCAATCCGCTCCAACTCTTCCCAGATTATTAACTCTGCTCCCTCGAGTGCCAGAGGTAAGTAACGCAGCTGCAGAAAGCCACACTGGAGATAGATACAGAGACTGAAATCATCATTACCCTGACCAGCCTCGATATTTCTCTATCCGTGTATATTTATGTCTTCATGGACGTTTTACCAATCCCTTGGTAATGAGGTTGTTGCAAGTGGAAATGGTAAATTTTCCATGTCTCTTCTCTGAACAGGCTCTCCATCCTTGCCTGATAAGGCCAAACACAACCGGGAAGTTATGATACTTTTGCCATCTCATCGTGAGAGGGCCAACAACTCCATGTACTACAACGTGGCAGAGAATGGACAGGTGGGACTGGAACTGGGAAGTGTCAAGCATGTAATTTTTTTGTAAAAAAACAAAACTGCTAATAACTTGTAACTGTACATTTTATTTTTTCAGAACAACCACATGCAGCGTGCCTTACTTCAGCAAGTTAGCCCCTGTAAGCCGTGTGCTGATCCTCACATGAATCTGCCAGAGAAAGGTAACACGCAGACAGGTTGCAATGCACAGTGTTCTGTCCATGACGTGTATCACAGTGTGTGCTGAGATAGGGGTTTATTCTCTCTCCAGTTTTTCCCAATGCTCCCAGCAGCTGGAGTCTGGATGGAGAGAACAGGGAGCAGGTGTCCTACATGCCAGCTTCTACTGGAGGGGTGATCATGCCCCCTGTCCCACCCAGGTCCTTCCCACCAGGTACTTTCTCTTTACGCTCCACCATTAGTTTTACTTGGTGTTGAGAGCATGTGTTTTCATATTCAAATGTATTTCCCTTTTGACCCAGCCTCAGCTGATTCTCAGTGATGTTATCCAGACTAAAATCTGGTAGCAGAAACTGAGCTTGTCAAGTTTAGAAAGGCTTTGAAAAGCTGTTTATGGGGCCTTCTCGTCACTTATATGAATTTGACTTGTGTTTGCAGGACACTTCCTGATGCACTGTGACGCGTTTCACCACCAGAACAGTGACCCTCCTCCTGCCCTACCTGTCCGCTCTCTTCGAAAGGTACACCCATCATAGACACATCAGTCTGTACAGACTTTAAGACAGACAAGATAAAATGTCGGACTCAAACTGTTTTTTAGCAGCTTTTTGGTTTCGATATATTATGCATATTTGTTGCTTAGTTTTCTGCAGGAAGTAGTTAGAAATTTCACTTCTGGTACATGTTTTATCAACCACCTTTGGGTTGTAAAAGTTATGTGCGATTGTTTGATGGTTTTGCTGTGTTCAAGTTCAATTGGTTGAACTGAATTTTCCAGACTGATTCAGTCCATTGTTACAAGCCAAACTGTGGCTCTGTCTATTCCTCCGTCCAGTTTTCTACACTCCTCCTCATTCTCCTGCTCCCTCTTCTTCTTTGTTCTTGTTCCATTTTATTTAAATTTACATAAATACATCACGGAGATATGATGCTGCTTTGGACAGCATGTTTTGAATGTTGTTTAGTCATGTAACCCTGCCTTCCCAGACGCTAAATTGTCAGCTCCCACATATTGTCTTCGCTTACAGTCAATTTATTAATCATACACCACTGCAAGTCAAATGACTCATAATCACTTTGTGATAATTACAAAGCCATATTTAAGTGTCTCAATGTTTGAAATATGTCAGAAAGATGAAGTAGCTCCTGACTGTCAATCTTCTTTCATGTGAGACTTGCATTTCCAATATTTCTGTCAGCATGTGAAAGCAGCAAGAGCAGTGTTGAAATTCACTCAGTCCTTGACTGAAGGCCTAGAGAAACACACTCATGACGCCCACTGTCTCTCTCGCTCTTTCTCCAGTCTCCTCTCCACCCGATCCCTGGCTCCCCCACCAGTCCTCAGTCAGCTTTGGGGGGCAGTAACTCCACTCTGTCCGGCAGCGCCAGCAGTGGTGTTTCCTCCCTGAGTGAGAGTAACTACGGAGGTCAGTATCCAGACCCTGGCCCGATCAGGAACGACGCCTTGGAGCCTCTTCCCAGTCACCTGTGGTCCCCTCCTGACGAGTACCTGGCCTCTCCCTACATGCATCTCCACTACGGCGGACCAGAAATCGACTCCGTGGACCCGGTCCGCCCCTTCCATTACCGCAGCCCTGCCTCACACCCGCACACCCACCCACACCCTCACGCTCATGCCCACCCTGGGCTGGACAGCCATTCCCACGGGCCACCACCTCATCACCACGCTCCCCCTCATGGCCCTCACCACATCCCCTACCGCAGGCCTCAGCCTCCAGCCGTGCCACCTAAACCCTACCTGAGAGAGGGCTGCATCCCCGAGGAGGAGCTGCCCCCTCAGCCCATCCCGCTGCCCCGTAGGATCTTCCACTCTCCTCACGGCCACAGGGAGGACCAGGGGAAACACGCCTGGGAGCAGTGCATCAGCGAGGAGCACGAGGAGACACAGTGATGAGGAGGCTCCAGTTTTATTTCAGTTAGAGCTTTCTTCTCCTTGTCTTTTTCCCTTCATGTGCACTGAGTTAAAGGAGCAGTAAGAGAAAGAGTCTGACGCGAAGCAGTGGAGTGTGTTCAGTTGACCCTTTTCGCCCTGTGTTTTAATTTCAGTTCACATGAAGGGAAGAAACGAGGGACCGAACCTCGATGAATCTACAGTATGAGGCACAACTGCCGTCACTGCTCCGCGTGGCCTCTTAGATATTATTAAAAGAAAATTATCTGTTGAACAATAAGACAGATTCACTTTGTTCAGAAATTGATATTGATTGTACACAACTGTACAACTCGTCTGTGAGCATGTTTTTTCATTTGAGAATAATAAGACAACAGTTTTGTGAAATATGACAACCATGGTCATAACCAACATGATCCCAGGTGCAGTATAAGCTCTGAACTCCCTTAATTTTGCTTTTCATCTCATTTTCACAACACGAGGCAACTACAGAAGGTTATTATTCACAGAGAAGTGACTTCTCTGCTTTAAAGGCTTCATATATACAAATTCTTATTTTGATAAATTTGCTACATTATAGTGTTTTCAAAGGCTTATGTCCATTATGTTTTTCAAAACACTGTTAAGTGCTCCTTAATAGTGAATCATATCAAATGGCGCACTGTATTACGTGTTGCTGACGGGCTGTCATAAATCGTAGGTCTCTAAGGTTGGACTTGCAGCTCTCCTCTCGGACCGGAATCTCAAGGGACAATGAACTTCAGTCTATGACAGACTGACGATTTCCCATCCGCACCATGCGTATGGAAACCTACGTGAATGTATTCAGATGAGGTGTTCTATTTGTATTGCACAAGCTGCAGTCCTGGTTTTCGTTAAAGTGCTTTAAGTTCAGTCCATGTTGAAGAAGTCTCTATTTGTCTCTTTTGTGTGACAAAGATATCTTGAGAGGAGTGAGAGCGTTCGGCAGGCTGAGGGGAAGCTGAGGACTATGACAGGCAGCACCTACACCTGTCACGTTTCATGTTCACGGCGAACATAGAACAAGGACTCTCCACTTCACACCTCAACCACCTGCTGGACACTGAAAACTAACACCAGTCCCATTCTATCTCTCTCTCTATCTCTCTCTCTCTTTTTCCCCTCCATCTTTTTTCCTTCTCTGTATGGTTGTCAGACCATGTTAAGCAGTGAGGGCTGAGCCTGGACATCTGCAGTGGCATTGCGTCACATCTGACGCTGATGACACTGTCTAGAAGCCGCCCGCTGAGTGGCCAGTCGAGGAGCCCACTCAGACAGCGTTGGAATTGCCTACCTGCCTTAAGTGCACTCAAATGCAGTTTGACCCCTCATTCAGACTGTGAGAAGCTCAATTAGCGACGGCCGCTCTCCTTTTCATTCTGTTCACTATATGCTTCCTGGAGGAAAAAAAAAAAAGATATCTACCTACAGTAGTGATGTTTTTGTATGGTTTTGTCCCGCTTTGGTTTCAAATTGTTGTTTGGTTTGTAGCGCTAATATTTCTTATTCTGCCTGCGGCTCTTTCTCGATCACCTTCTGTTGTGTGAAAACTGATGATGTGTTTCAGTAGAATGCTGAAGCCCGGACTGAGATGGAGGTTTACTTTTTTGTGGAGCAGAAGAACACAGCTGTTTATCGCGACATAGTGGGTTGGAAGGATATAGCTAATATTTTAACAATTAACTTGTTTTCCTGGTTGTTTTTTTGCAGGTGGATGCTTTGTGTTACTGTACATCAAGTTGTCAGCTGACTAGACAACATCTATTTTTGTATGTGAGATCATCAGTTGTGTGAACATATTTCAGAAACCGTACCAAGTCAGAAGGTACTGCATAGGCTGCTGTACTTTGTATGGAGATGATCCTGAGGTTAGATATATACAGTATGTGAGTATCTCTTGTGAGCTTGATGGCACTGAGGATAACTGGTGACTGAAGTGATACTCAAAATATAGGTACAATAGAATTTTTCAATGTAAATTCTGTTATTGTACATACAGCAGTATTGTGAAATATTTTTGAGAATTATTGCAGACGCCCCAAAAAGGTTTATCGTTGTTTTGTGTATATACATGTACTCCAGAGATCAATGTAATTGATAAATATCTATAATCAGTGTTTGAAAAAGGACAAATCCATTAGACTGTGGCTGTCTCCACCGTTCTTGACTTTGAGTCTTCTCATATAAATACTTTATACACTTTTCAATGTGCTTTCCTGTACATATGGTGTTAGCATGATCGAACAGTGTTTGGTTGTAAAAGTGGTTTTCCTACTCCCATAACTGCTGTGGTATGGAATTCATTAACGATGCCAAACATTAAAGACAATCTTTTATCAGCTCTAACGCCTTCCTCCTTACCTTTGCTGTGCTGTGACTGATGAAGCAGTAGGTGCAGAGGACAGCAGAGGGCGCTGTCTGTCATGGAAATACAAGACTGTGACACCGAGGTGGTGAGAATGCAGAGTTATGGTAATTTCCCCACTGTTTTGTGTGTGTTTGTGTGTATGTGAGTGTGTGATGTACATGTGTGTACCCCTTGCTCCACCACAGATGAAGAAAGATGACAAACTCGTCAGCTGCAGTGACAGCTGAGGTCCCTGCTCTCACCAACTCAAGCTTCACACTGTCACTTAACGTCCCACTTTGATATTCATAAGAAACACATCTTTTCATTTGATTTACAGTAATGCCGCTGGTGAAGTTTCATTTGTTCACATGATGAAAGGAAATATCTCAGCGCGCTCTGAATAAATGTTGGCAGGTACTATTCACAAATCTTTCTGAAGATATGGAACATGAATGTGCTTGAAAGTCAGTTCACACCATCTCAGTGATGTGTGGCCCACAGATGGCACAAGTGACCCATTAAGACCCTGAGTATCACTGTTATAGTAGAACTCTTGATACCTTCAAGGACAATTAGAAATATCAGACTCGTGTTTCGTTTGAAAATATAGCATGCATTGAAAATCATCATCAAATGACAACTGGCTGATGGATGAGCTCTTTATTTTCCTTTCTTTAATACTAAAACTTTCAATTGTTTTTGGACTCACAGGATAGATAGATAGATAGATAGATAGATAGATAGATAGATAGATAGACCTGTCATTTTCGCTTTGCCACTCATTGGACTTCAGCTGAATAACAGTGAAGTTGCAGGTGTGAGCTGAGTCTGTTTGCCTCTGAGAGTGAATGTCTTTGGCAACAATGAGGAGTGTGCATTCGCAGTGTCTTGCATATCCATGATGCAGTCATAGGAAAAAAAAAAACGGGGTGGATGGTGGGGCGGGGTGGGGGGGGTGGGGGGGGGGGTGTAGGATGAAAGGATCCTGGCTGCCTCTCCAGAGGATGATGATGCTGTGGTGCATGCTGATGCAGATACTGAATTTTATTTTTGCAGCATCACTGAGGCTCCTCTCATTTTTCTACTTCTCTCCCTCTGTCACTGTCCTTTTCTTTCCTCCTCACAAAGCCTGTATTTTGTCTTGAGGGATGTTCAGTGATTGATTTCAGTATAATAACGTGCACAGCATGTGATTCACGACCTGCTTTTTGTCTGTGCACACTTACATGCATGTCAGTGCATTGCTTGGCATGCGGGCAGAGCTCTTGTCTCTTCTGGGGTGCCACTGTCTCATTCTGCAGTTATTGTTTGGGGCACAGTAGCACGATATTGTGAAAAGCACCTCTCATAAATTCTGGCAACCAGAATGACAAGTTGCCATCCAGCCTCTGTTTGGAGGAAAACAAAAATAACCTGGATCTGGCATTGCATCTTGTTGTGTACTCTGTTTTTTTTTTCCTGAATGTGGGTCCCTGTGCTGCTACATTCATTTATCACTGATTTAGTTTAAAGACTGTTTCTACTGTTTGAGTGCCTATGAAGAAGATGAACAGGCATGTTGTGCCCCAGATAGTTACAAATAAAAGTAGAAAAAAAAACTAGGAGACAGATAGATCCACCATGTCAGGAAACAAAGACTTTTAATAAATGAAACAATACTAATAAATAAAGATTAAACAAGTTGCTCATTCAAAACAAATCCAACAAAATGAACATAACACTGAACGGTAAAGTAGCACAGATTATTACAAAAAAAAAAAATCCCCCCAGACATTTACAAATTTTCTTAAAAACTTCAAGAGGCAAACATAGACATTGTATAAAAGCATCATACAGTAGAGCATTTGTCATCTGAGTATAATTTACAAATTTATTGAAGGATAAATACTCATAGCTGATCTCTAACTTGAGATACACATGTAAAAACTCTTATTTAAACATGTATCTCTCAGGTGAGGTTCAATAACAGTGATGAGGTGATGATGAAAGCAGTCCATCAATTCATGGGAAACTTACAAATTATCTATAACCGTAAATAACTTTGAATAGCTTTATCCACATCTCCATTGGTCTCTTCTCTGTTGGTGCATCATAGAATAAAAGTCAAGAGCATCTCTGCCAGCGGATATGGCTACATCAGGCGTTTGTGGAAGAACACTTCGCAGCTGTCCTTCATCTGACTCTCCAGACGTAGAGACGCAGAGGCTACATCAGTAAGGAGCAAACTTCTGTCTCTCTGGCTTTTTGATGCAGTTGGCTGAGGAGATTTTGGCGGTGTAGGCGGCCAGACTGGAGTGGGAGGGTGCTGCAGTGACAGCCACAGTGGGGGCAGGGCTGGACAGAGTCAGAAAGGGGACGGACTTCACCCCCAGCAGGCCTGAGAGGGGCATGGCGCCGTATGGGGTGCCCAGCATATGAGCTGGGGTCAGGGCGCCCACAGCGGCCAGGGTGGGAGCGGGGGAGGCAGCTGGGGAGGCTGGCTGGGTGAAGGCCATGTTGAGGTCGACCGGAGTTGCCATAGTGGCTGCCTGGGCCGTGGATTTGGCTGTCTCTAAACTATGAGGGCAGAGATAGGAGGAGGGAGGATAGGGAGACAGGGACAGGACAGAAAAGGAAGATTAGAGGATTATACTGTTGCTGCAACACTGGGTGAAGTTTCTAGAAAATCATTAAAGGGGAACTCCACCAGTTTTACAGAGTCTGTTTACAAGTCTTGTTGGGAGTACTTCTGCATATGTGAAACAAGTTGTGCAATGCCTTTTGTGGGTGAAATCTGATAGATTTCCTCAAATGATGTCACTTGAGTCAGTGTTGGTTGAGTCCGAAGACTACAAATCTAAAAAAAAAAAAAAAGAAATCTGGAAGAAAATCTGCAGATGGAAAGAGGGGAGGTTACCAGACCTCTGCAGCCCCCTCCTCATCGCTGCTGTATTAACCGCTACTAGCATAACACACACACACTGAATCGCAGACCAAACTGTCAGTGGTTGAGTTGCATTACAGGTAATACAGGCACCAGATTTTGACAAAGACGCAAAATCCTGACATCTCTGGTTCTGCTACATTGAGTTTTATCCCTTTCCATTGTCAGTCTGATGCTATTACAGGAGTGCAATGCTACACTGGTGAGTCTCTCCCAGATACCAGAGCTGTACACCAGTTAAACTTCAAAACACATATTTAACCTTAATGTTTTGTTTGTGGTCATGGAGGCACTTGGCCCCTCTTTAAATGATAAAAAAAAATGCTTATTATTGTTTTATCAGCTTGATACTTCATGGTATTTCCTAATTTTATAGCTGATGCATGAATGCATCAACGGTTTCCCTCCTACTTATCCTATCAGAACTTTTGTTTGTATCCACTGTGCTCCTCTGATATGTTGAGCACTTCCAGACGCTATACTGTGACCTATTTTAGTCCGCCTTTATCGTTATCTGTCAGTTTAGCTTTGTTTCCTATCATTGCTATGCTGATGATGCCTAGCTGTATGTATTCATGAAACTGTCTTGAGGAGATCAGTGCCTGAACGTCCCATAGTTTCCTGTAGCTAAATCACAGCACAGCCGATGTTCTTCTCTTTGCGCCAAATCAGATCTTCGACATTATTCAAAGATTCCAATCACTTTTAAGGCACTACACAATTTGCCTTCACAATATATACTATCAGTGATTTGCTGATCCCTTACTGTTCCACTGGGCCTCTAAGTTCATCACAACAGAAGTTCTTGGTTATGCCCTGCTCAAAGTTCAAGACTGGTGACCAAGCTTTTTCTGGTCTGGCTCATAGACTATGGAGGAGTCCCCCTGTGGGGGTCAGATCAGCAAACTTATTGATGGTGTCTTGCCCTAGTTTGACAAGCTTTGCTATTGTTTGTTGCTATGAATCATTCATGCTTTTATCATCTTTTCTTGGCTGTGAAGCAGTTTGTAGCCCTAGTTTTTTAAAGTGCCGTATAAATAAAATTGAGCTTTCTCACTCACTTACTCACTAGTTTTATAAGAACTGCCTCTAAACATGATTTTGAGATGACAAGTCCGCTGCAGGAAATGGCATTTTACTTCTGTTTGGAGATCCCAGGTGTAAAGCATTGTTAACTCCAACAGCTTTTCATTTGCTATATATCTGTATATATATGCTATATATCTTTTCTTTTGCGACACTACTCAAATTCCAGATAAAAGTCAATCTGGATTTCTGTTATTGTAGTAACAATACGTTTCTACAAGTTTTAATGACAAGTTTTTTTTTTCCTTTTCTTTTCTTCTTTCTTTTAAAAGGTTAAAAAAAGGTCATCATTTATATTTTCACACATGCAGCAGTTGGAGTTTCAGGACCCCAAACAATGAGGAAGTAAAGCCAGTCTCAACAAAACACAAGGGTTAATGTGGGGATTGGCTTTTGTTTCTCATGTAAAAGTCAAACGTATTAAAGAGGGGTTGCATAAACCCATTGCAGAATATTTCTTGCTGTGGTTTTTATGGGACAGGTCCCTTCCACCACTAGTTATATGCAATCAAGACTTACTGGCACTTCAAGCATTGTTCTTCATCAGTGGAAGAGTCAGACAAAACCTGATTTTGCAGAGCAGCTGTAGTTAATGAGGGGCATTGCCTATTTTGCCTCTTCACTAATAGCAAGGACTTAAAACCACAAAAGAAGTTCTATTGAATTTAGTAATTTATATAAAGAAAGCAACATGGTAGGAAGTAAATTTTCCTTCTGTTATTGGCGCTGATCCATTTTTGTTCTATTCATATTGTACTTTCTATCTTTTTATTGTATTTATTGATTTGTTTGTTTATTATATTTTCTATGACCAGAATTTTATTCAGTTTTATTCATATTGACTACTTTAATGAGCTCAAAACAAACAAAACAAAAAAAAGCTAGCAGAGCTGCAAATATTGAATTCTATAGAGACACCGTAACTGGCCTATATGGAACAATGCAACTCTGATTTTACTCTTCCCCTTGAGGCCAATTACCAGCAGCACAAGGACATACCTCATTATTGCTTATCACACATATAGCATAACCTTTGACCCTTTTAAACCAATGTATTTTTCTCTGGCCTGTGCTATGTGTCACTGGGGCTCACCAGGAGGTAATGAGGTACTGGGCCAAGTTGATGCTGACGGGTGTTCCTGTGATAGTGACATGGCGGTCGCTAGTCCCGTCCAGCTGGCTGCCGATCTTGATCTGAGCTCCTGACACCTGCCTGATCTCGTTGATCTTAGTGCCCTGACGGCCGATGATCGAGCCGATCAGCTGCAAAAGAACAGAGGTGAGGCAGATGGGTCAGTTAGATGGAAAGATGAATGACTGTGTTGATACACACAGAGGGGGATCAGAGGACATGCTTTAAGAGGAAAGGGTCCAATAAATCATTTGACTGGATCTGTTATGCTGATGAAAAGGGCAAAAGCAAAACACTACAACAACAACAACAACAACAAAAAAGTGTGTAGGGCTGTTGAGCTGACTTAATGCAGACCACTTCAAATATTGCAATTACATTGTTTGTCTTCAGTGAACTGGTCATCCATCATTTACGTCAAAAGCACTTTTTTTCCCCCAGAGTCTCCCTTAATTGCTACTGCATGTGCTCCGGTAAAAGAGATGAGAGAAGGCACATTTGCCTGTCATTAATCTGAGTGGCTAAAAGGTTATTGATTCCTCGGAGTGGTGATGACTTCCCAAACAAATCACTTCCCAAACACATGCCAGCTAGATGCATCTCCGCACTAATGGAAAACATAATGGGAAAATAACTCAAATATATAATATACGTCCCGTCGGCTTGAGCGTTCTCTCTGCTGAGAGTAGATTAGACAGTGACACGAATTTTATTGCATTCCCAAATACATTATCACTTTTGTTTTGCTTTCATTACCCAACCTGGACCCATGCCTATTAGCCACAATAGATATTTAACAGACCCGGAGCTCGGGGCTGCGTATCAGCTCAAGTGCAGGGTGTCAGGGCTCAGTGACGGGGTTATGCTGCCAGATATATAGTGAGTGGGACAGACAGTGATGAAGTGCTTATAGTATGTGTGTGTGTGTGTGTGTGTGTGTGTGTGTGTGCTGGCAGACTAACAGCGGCTGACACAGAGGTAGAAATATACAACGCACGGCCACACACACACATACACACACAAACGCAGTGTTCGTGCTGCACTTGTCCCTGCATTTCACATTCCTTTCCTGAGAAGTAAGCAGCCTGTTCCACAATGTCTGATTTGTCACACAGCGACCTGGTTGGTCTTCCTGGCTATTATTGGCTCAACACTTTATTCGGGGAGAGGGGCGGGGTGGGGTAGGGGTGGGGGGGTAGGGGGGTGGACACACAGAAAGCAGCCAGCCTTAAGAGCAACTCATGAGACAATGGGTCGCTACAGACCTCAAATCACAGATAACGTCTCTTCCCCCCTGAGACCAAGAATCTCCACTGGACTCTGGCCTTTTACACCACCTGTCAATAGATACCAGCTGTCAACAGCTCACCCACTTTGGTGTGTATGACCTCAGTCAACAGCATTCCTGTATGAACAAAAAAACCCTTTAAAAATACAACTAGAGCTGAATAAACAACCCAGGAGATACTACATATATGCTTGCTGTAGTGATTCTTTTTTCCTAAGCATTCAAATAACAGAAACACTGCACAATACTCCTGGTCTACAGCCGTAAGTGGCCTATATATTGTTGAGTTCCTGCTGAGGCAGTCATTTAAAAGGACACAGGAAGAGGGATGGGATGGTGTGGGTGCAGCCATTTTTCTTCTGGCTAAATCTTCCTTGCGCGGAAGTACAGTACATCCTGCTGACTGGGTGTAAGCAGTTCGTCAATGCATCTGTGTGTGTGTGCGCGCACAGGATTCCTTCAGCGTTCAGTGTGTGAGCACAGAGCGGGATTGTGCGGTTGGAGTGTGGCCGGCCTGAGGGCGGACAGAGGACTGAGGAGGCTCAGTCATGGCTATAAGTCCTCTCTTCTGGAACAATGGCTGGAGCTTACAGCTGTCCCTGTCACGTATAGCACTGGACTCCCTCATTCCTCTGATGCATTGTGCCACTCGCCATGTGGGGGTTTACTTCAGGCATTTTAGAAGAATGTTGTTGAAGGGTTGCTGTGGCTGTATCCTAAGCAGTGCAGTGAAACCTTGAATAATCAATTCTTGTTTTTTCTCTTCTCTCTTTTTTTTAAAAAAAACAAAACAAAAACAAAACAAAGACAGCAAGGGGAAATTAATTTCATTGGTTGTTTGAATTGTTTTTTTTTTTCCTTTGCAAATACGTCAAAGTAAAGGAGCATTTCAAGCTAAACTGCTGTTTATGTCCTGTTTGGTTGACACTTTTTAAGGATAAAGATAGCAATATTTTACTATTTTTTTCTTATTGCCACAAATCCCATGAAAAGGAAAACAACAATGAACTGATCCTAACAAGTATCATCTATGTGGCTAAACCCTGATATTCCTCTCTGACACAGACCTCCATTGTTTCCCAAAAGACTGTTTCACTGAATATGTTCCTTTATTATCACAAACATGGACACTGTAGTTTATACTGAGTCACTCCCACAAATGCCATCGTTCTGCTATAAAAGCACACTTGTGTGTATTGCTTGTACAAATGCAGTATCAACTCCTGTTTGGGTAATGTTTGCTAAAAACTACAGTGCCCAGCTGTTTTAGGAAATTACTGAGTCTTTTCACACAATGAAATTCTACATTTGCGACCTGGATTTGAAGAGTTACGTCTTACAGGAACTAATGATAAAGTATTGAGAGACAGCAAAGTCTCAACAACACATTGGTAGTTTTGGTATTTTCAGAGGATTTGTTGACAGCCAGAAAAATACAGAAAACACCAGCCATATCCATTAAACATTCTTTTGAATTATTGTGGTTCTGTTATTACACCAGATATCAGAGCTGCAAATTGAATCGTAAATCACAAATGACTTCATTATTATTTCTACCTAATAAGTGGGAATTAATTAATAAACAGATGTTCACAGTCCAAAACAGCCAAATGTAATAGATCAGTTGAAGGGAAATGTAGTCTAACTTTATTTTGAAGTGAATCTATGCATTCAGATTTCTACTCTCAAACATTTCATCAAACCCTGGTGGAGGGTAAGTGAAGAGGGAAAGGATCTTTGTCTGTTTTCTTATTGGCTGTTTTGACAGCAGACAGCTTCTAAGTAGGTCAGGGAACATGAGAGGATTTACTGAGCACTCATGGGACTCACTCTAAGACACTGCAACTGCTGCCCAGACAATAATGCGAAAGGATCCATATCAGCTCAAAATCCCTTTAACCTTGGGTTAGTCGGAGGTTAGAATAATGAGGATAATTAGTCAGTTGCCAACATGTCTCCAGTCTCTTTTGAAGTCACACCAGACATCTTTGCAATTGCAGCTACTGCATCTGAAGTCACCTGGTGCAGAGCTGTGTGCACGTGAGATGAGCGCCAACTTCCTGTTGTTTTTCTTGTTGTTCAGATGGGAAAATACTAACATCATAAAGAAAAAAAGAGTTGAGTTACTTCTCCTTACATCATTGGGAATAAGCAGCTCCTGAGATGTCTGAGAGTTTGAGTCCATCCCTGATGAGAGAAAATACAAGCAACAACTGAATAAAATTGGCATATCAGACATTTTAATATTTTTTCAACTCCTTCCGTAAGTGAAGCCACGCAAACCCACTAGTGACATGCTGGAAAACCCTTTCAGCTGAGATATAGTTGCTGCCGGATATAGTAAAGCAGTTAATTTCCATTTTAATGGACTGATGTTTAACACAGCACTCAGTCTTTTCTTTCTCCCAGTCCTCTGACTCAGTCCAATGTATAATTTCACATAATAGTTTCTCTCTAAGACTGGGAGATATGAGAAAGCTATAAAGCCTCTTCTCCTCCTTTGTCACTGACACAAGCACATAATCTGTGTGGCTCATGATGGTGAGTGTTACTTCTCATGTCTAAAGGCAGGTGGACAATCTTCGACAAATTACAGATGGAGGAGAAATGCAAAGGCAAAACTCGACAAGCTAATAGTAGTAGTAATATAATCCAGAGCAAATACTGACTTTTATTATTTTTTATTACTATCTATACATACCAGGTATGACAGTCGAAGCAGGCTGGGCAATAGGACTCAGGCCTTGCTGCACTGACAGCTGATGTAGCTTGGCCAGCTGTAAAACAAAGAGGAAAAAGTTGATGCGGTGCACACTAAACCATAAACTACTCACATTATATTAAATGATAATATATCCACAAATGGTCAAACCTCTGAGTGTGGAATGCCATATTGGTTTTGCAAAGTGTAGGCCTGAAAGAGAGCATCCTGCATTAGGTAAATTACAGCAATAAAACATCACACACAGGCAATAAATCTGCAGCCTCTTAATGGAAGTGCTTCACTGTCAATACATGCCTGTTTTTCAGAATAAGTGAAACGAGTCTTTATAGGTCAGCCATGAACTTACACAGAGGAGATATACCATATTTTCTCGTGAACCTCTAGTGGTCTCTGACAATGCAGGTCCCATAAGTTAGCTAGTAAGTTATGGCTTTAATGTGTGATGTTTGAAATATCCATCTGATGTTAGGTTTACTATTTATTGACACCTTTAACTCCCTGAAAATGAAGATAAAACTCCTCTCCCAACTAAATCCAGATTTAGTTGGGAGGGTTAGCGTCGTGTACTGTCAACATCAATCACAGATACAGTATATAGAGCAAATGAAAACCCATTGCATTTAACCATGTTTTACAGCTTGGCTCTGACACCTCAGACATAAGTGCATGCATCAACCTCTATAGCAGCACGATTGAAAGGTGTCATCAGTTCAAACTATTTATGAGCAGTTGTCATAAAATTAAAAGAAGCTGGGGCGACCTGATAGCCGAGTGGTTAGGGCGTGTACCACATGAGCGCAGAAGCTCTTAGCAGGCGAGTTGCCGGCCTGACTCTTTCCTGCATGTCACTCCCCCTCTCTCTGTCCCTTTCTACTGTCCAATCGAATAAAGGCAAAATGCCCAGAAAATATCTTTTAAAAAATTCTGAAGAAGTTTGAAAGTATCAAGCAGATTAAACAATGTTGTGTATGTTTTTTGAGCTGCTGAAGAGGGCCCTGGGTCTCCAGGACCACAAACAGAACATTAGTATTAAGGGCCATTTTTCAATGCTTTGAGCAGCACAAACAAAATACCCTTCACCTCTGTTACCTATTATTTATTTATGTGAGATACTAGTATCATCCATCCCCTCATTACTTTAAATAATACAGGCTCACATATGTTAACCCCCTTTTCTGTCAGCATACCCATCAATACTCACTGTATATGTATATATATGTACACATATGTATACTGTAATTAGTGAGGGTGGTGTGTGTGCAGCCCTCCCTCCTTACAAATATGTTTCGAGCAGACAGCACTTAGCTTAGCCTGACGCCAGCAGTCTGGCTACTATAACCAGTCCCTCCTATATGGTCATAAAATGGAGAGGAGAGCTCAGCCCTTGCAATTCATCAATACATTAGAGCTGTGTTTATACAGGAAAGCACACAAACACCACAAATTACTAATAATCCTGTCATTTACAGAAAGAGTGATATCAGTCTCTGAACTCTTTATAGGCTATTTCATTACCCACAATCACATTTTTTTTCAGTCTATGACTGATTTGTCAGAGGCTGCCGTATCCATTTTGATATTGTGGCAGCATCTGCTTTATGCTGTCATGGGAGGAATATTCCTAAAGCTGAAATATTTCTGGTGCAGAGCTAGGCAGGACTAAAAAAGAGACGGCAGAGCTGTGGTGGTGGTGTGTGATGGCGTCGTGTTTCAGGAGGGGTTATAGCTCTTATGACAGGCTAGAACAATAGCTGCAGCTTATTCTCAGCTGTTGTTTTTAATGCCTCATGCCAGATGATGGACTGTGTAAATTTGGACATACCACACAACCCCCCGCTCTCACTCACCACTCAAATCCCCTCAGCCCTGAATCTCATTCCTGTGCTCCACAATAATGTTTAAGACCAATGTTACAAACATGCAAGAGATTTTTATATTCAGAAAAACAGTGATTATTCACAGACTTCACATCACATGAATAATTGTTCAACTACCTGCTGGAGATCCAGGCCACCCTGGGTGACTGAGTACAGGGGGTGGGGTGCAAATTCTGATGCCTCAAACACCTACGAACACACAAAAACACGCAAGAGAAGCACCAAGTGAAAATATGTAGTTGATTACTGAAATACATTCATGTTTATAAAGTCTGGACATTGTTTTTGCATCATGAGTGACGATTAATAAGAGTAAGTATGTGCTTAGCAGCAGAAGCCTTCCATGGAAATCTGATGCAAACATGATAAATAAAACCCGCCAATTTATTATTTTTTTCAGGGCTTCACTATAGATCCACTCTGGTCTGAGATGGGCTCTCAGAGCTGCATTTCTGACACTTTCACACACCTAACAAGCTTATAGGCTATGACTCATCTGCAGACCCTTTCCTATTCCACGTCATTTTCTCCTCTGACAAATTATACAAACATCTCTTATCACTGCACAGCTTCCATTAAAGCCATCTCCCAGTGACTGGGACCTCGCCCCAGGTCTAATTTGATAGCTTATTATGTGGAATTTCAAAAACACAAAGCCATTCCAGAAATTGACCAGAGTCTGAGGCAGCACAAACAGTGTCAGAACTGCTGACAGCTATGCAGAATATCTGGGTGCTGCTGTAGCCAGAGGAGACGGCAGGTCTCCAGCCTCACTTGCTAATCTTGTGACTTGCTCCATGGGAGGGTGGATATCTGTCCCTTCTCAAACAGAAGTATCTCACATAGCACTCAACCCCACCCTCACACACAAACACACACACACAAAAACTACCCGATCCCCCACTGAGGAGCACCTACATGCATCTTGTTTCAACTCAAGGGTTTGTCAAGACTCCAGTGAAAGAATTGATTATTGACAATGCCTTCTCCACCAAACCCTCTCAAATAACCACTTGGACTTTAGTGTAAGTTGTGAAGGTGAGGCTGTCAGCCCCAAATGCTAATCCAGTGGTTTTCAAACTTCTCGCTCTTGGTCAGTTCACAACCTTTGGTCCAGACTAAAATATCTCGACAACAAATGGATGGGTTGCCATTAAATTTTGTGCAGACATTCATGGTGCCTAGAGGATGAATCTTTTGAAAGTTTGAGAACCACTGTGACACTCTATCATAGACAAGCCACACAATTTGTGTGGTAAAATCTCACTCCTTTACCTGGTTCCCCGCGATGAGGAGGGCAGCTGGAGAGGGGCTCGGTCGATACGGGATGGTTGCACCCTTCGGGGGAGACTATGGAGTCAAAAACAGGACAACAGGTTAGAAATTGGACTAAATCTTATCCATTAATTACCTTGACATGAATAAGCTCTACACATCTACTCTGACATGACTTCTGTCAAAGATTGAGGCCCTTAAGTGTAAATAATGTTAAACTCTCTGGTACAAAAACAATTAATGATGAACTAAACTGCTATGACACTGACCTTAATTCCCTCCTTGGTTTTCTTTTTATTGTACTAATCATTCGTTAAATAATTGAAGCAGTGTGGTAAGAGGTCTCTGTAGCTCTGAGCTTTAGTTTGTATCAGACCTCAAAGCTGTGCAGTGGTTTGCCCTCTGGATACATCAAGCATCCATCGACAGACATTTTAAGATGAAATTCTTCAAACACCAATAAGAAAAAAGGAGATTATAAAGTGTACATAACAGTGTATATCTTATCGAGTTACTGCGGTGTTGGTGATACTGTTTTTGGGTTGAAAATGTGGAGCATCTTTTCTGCGGGAGCAGTCACAGCAAATTCTTTGTATAACTTTGCATAATTTAAATCTCTGAGCCCAAAGCAAGAAGCCGCTGGTACAGAATCCTAATGAAACTTGCAAGCCTTTGAAGAAAGCCCTGGAAAACTGGATCAAACTAGCAATTAGTCAGTCAGGTCCAGCTGCAACGCTAAAACAAAAAGGACTTGTGCACTTCCATGAACACACAGGGAGAAACTGTGCTTGGGGTTGTTTTTCTCTCATCTCATCCTCGATTTTCTCAAGAGAAGTGTTGTCTGAAGGTGGACAGATTTCGCTGCAGGCCAGTTTGTTTTCCCGTAGTGTCCTCTCCAACAATACTGAGCTCTGACCTGAGACCTACACCTTTTGACTCCATCCTCTCCATTACAGCACAGACGGTCCAAATACTAAAGAAAGTGCACTACTTTTTTTGCATTATCTATATTCTAGATGAGGACAATGCCATAGAACCTAGTCAACTTCCAAGCAACACCATCACAGGTAACATTACATAACAAAGACAACTAATGCGGCCTATTAAAAATGCATTAACTTCTGCTGCAGTGGAATAGACAATAACTGCATGCTGGTAAAATCAAAACATGGATGTCAACGGCAATTATTTCCCTCACGTAGCTGAAGCAGCAAAGCTCTGAAAAAATGTGAGCTTGGTGTGAGTATGTGCTGTAACAACAGGAATGGTACACCTCCTACCTCCAGGATTACTGCGCAGATGAGCTTGACGCACTGGATTACTGAGTCTTGATTCCCAGATATCGTCACCCCTCGCTCAGTAGAGTTGGGCAGCAAATCCCCTGCCACCTGTATCTGAGCTCCGGTGCTCTGCAAATGATTGGGGTTTAAAAAAAAAGATTAGTTTGACTCTGGAGATAAGACAACTTGTGATTACACTGCCATGGCTTCTTTCCGTGCCTCACTGCTGGCTTAGCTGACCTTATATTTTTCCACCTATTCTGAAGGAAACCATCTGCACTGTACTAAGTTTTTAATGTCAAGACCTGTCAGGATAGGACATAAGTGAAAAGTCACCGACAATGAGAAGATGTGATTCTCCTAATTTGAGTTGACACATCCCTAATTTAGCATGCCTGCAGGCAAAGAGTATAACTTCTCATGCTTTCATCTACATTCGCTGATGTCTCTATCAGGATGTAGGATTTCTGGGGGCCATCGATGAACCGCACACATCCCAAAATGCTTTTGCAAGGGAGCATGTGTCCTGTGGCAACCACACAAACAAAAAAAATCTGCAACTGAAACAAATTCGTGATGTGAACGAGACAAGAAAATCCATCTAGCTGCATAAAATCATCTGGATGCTATTACTGCTGAAGGTAAAGGCTAAAATGAGGAGACTATTTGTAGAGTAGTACAGAGCGAAAGCGACAGAGTCAGATGTCTCTGGCAGCAGATCTGATAAATCTAATCCTAATGTTTCAACTGGGCCTAAATGTAGTCAGGAGTTTTTCCTTTTCAAAGCTGCCACTGCTGAGTCATACTGTATGTGTGCTAAGTGATTTATCTAAGATGCATTGTCTCACAAATTTCCTGCCTTGATGGTTTAAATCCAATTTTAGTGTAGCGCCAACCTATGTGCAGACAAATGACATCTGCTGCAACTATTGGTTTTGTTTGTTTTTATACAAAGTGTTGCTCGCTTTGTGAATTGCTATATTTTTAGCCACACTAGTGGCATAGCTGTAAAGATGACAATGATAGTTGGATGGTTGCAGGTTTTTTTTTTTGGACAAATATTCATGATTCCCAGAGGATGAATCCTATTGACTATAATGATCCTCTAACGTTTTCATTTCTGGTGAAATTTGTCTGCTACATGGATTGGCACGCATTGGTTTTGCGGGACAATGTCTCGACAACTATTGGACAGATTAACATGACCTTGAGATTAAATTGCAATCACTGGTCATCCTCTGACTCTGTTTTAATCTAGCACCATCATCAGGTCAAACTTTTACTTATTCTTGGTTTATGGCCAAATACCTGCAAGACTAATGATATTCCCATCAGCCTCAGCTGTAGGCTACTTTGTGTTTAGAAAACATTAGGATGCTAACACTCTAAGATAAGTCAAGCCAAATCAGTTACATTTATTTTAGAGCACATTTACAGCAAATGAATAGCAAACGTGTTTTACAGAAAGATAAGAATTACAATAATTAAAAAAAAATTAAACACATTTCTGAGTATGAAGTAAATTAATAAAATGGTAGAAAAAAATTATAAAACCACAACATCATTGCACAGAGAACAAATGAATAATAAAAGAGAGTCCTGTTGTGTCTTCATGATGACTATCAAAAGGCTGAAGACTAGAGACAAGTCTTACAAAACTATTCCACAACACAGTTTCGGGCCGACAGTGAAAAATGGTCCAATCAGCCCTGGATTTTAAGAGCAGTGATTGGTCAGCAGATCTGAGGGGTCTGGTCTGGTAGTGGAAGAGGAGATGAGGATGGTGAACACGATGAACATATTAACCACTGAACCTTTAAAAGTCATGGTAGCATGGTTGTCAGCATGGTAGCATTAGCAGTGTATGTTAGCATGATGATATTAGCATTCAGCTCAAAGCACCGCTGTGCCTCAGTCTAGCCTCTGGCAGGGCTATAGACCCGTAATTGTTTTCTAAAATGTTGAATGCTTTGTGAATTTTTATATTTCCATTCACAAAACTTACTTACTCATAACACTAGTGCAACTTTGTATTTTTTTCTGTTTTATTTAAGTTCTGCTTCTTCAGAAGTCATTAGTTTGTAGAGCTTGTGACCTCTGGCGAATTATTAATATGTTCAGTATTTTTTACCACTTTATCACCACCTTTCCAGCCTTATTACAGTAATGTATTTGAACTGTAATTGCAGTTATTCTGAACAAGGGCATCTAATACACATCTAAAATGTATTGGTGCAATTACGCAGCAGAGCAAAAAACAGCAAAACTGTAAAAAATGAAATATCTCTCCATTCCAGCTGCAGATTTTCCCCTCGTTTCCAGGAGCAGATTTGTTCTCTTAACATATCAGTGTTCGGCCAGCCTGTGAAATGAGGATGGAGTAGATTTGAGTTCTGGCTGCTCACCTCTCTGATCTCCTTTATCTTGGCCCCTCCCTTCCCGATGAGAGAGCCACACTGGCTGGCAGGGATGACCAGGCGCAGGGTGACTGGTGGCTTGGAGCTTATGGTGCCGTTGGCCACCAGCGCGGTCAGATCCTGGAGGGAGATACAAGAGAAGAAGAAAAAATGTGGTGAGAGCTGACAGGAGAAAAAGAGAGAGGGAGAGTGGCCCAGAGGAAAAGATCGGACAGCAGGAGTCAAGGTGGAAAGGGAGGCATAAGTCACTGGAGGGTGTTAACTTCCAACAATTAGGACTGAACTGCCACTGAATTTAAATGAAACTCATTTCATTCAAACTAATCTGAACACCCTAAAGTGAATCTTCTAAATACTGGAAATCAAACAGTACAAACTAAGTAAAATTAATACCTGCCTAATTATTCCATGTCATAATGAGCAAAATCAACATTTCACTACTTATTAGCATCACCTCAAAATCCAAAATTATGAAGACCAAAGTAGTCACTACACTCACAGTTTGTTCTGAACCAATCAAAATGCCGCCAAGCTCAGCTTCTATTGCATCAATATGAATCGAAACAAACAGATAAAGCAAATCTGATCCGTATTGAAAAAGGTTGGTGGATCCTTGGGTGTGAGGCGGAGAGAGCAAAGAGCATCTGCACCTAATTAACCTCAGCTCCTGTATCTATGTATTTGAGTAAGTGCAGGGAGAGAAGTCCACAGGAGGCTGGCCAGCGATGTATGTTCTCCAGTGCAGTGACGGGGTATGAAAAGGCTGTTTAATCATTTTTATGAACTGCTGAATTCTGCATGAAAGGGGAAACAATACCGGTGGTGAGAAAATTATGCTTTGAGCGTTTCACTCTGCTGCATAAAACTGAGCCAGAGCATATTGTCTACATGTCCTTCCCACTGCCTGAACCTGGTCACCTTCAGATTTCCTTATTGGAAGATATTATGAAATGAATAAATTTGTATGAGGATGTCTTTTCATGTACAGATGTATTTGTTACAGGAATCACATCCATGCAATTTGAGGATTTATGCCAAAAATTATTTTCATTTGTTTAATCCTTTTTCTTGTCATTTAAATGAAATGCCATTAAATTAAATGCCATGCAATGAGACTCGATTCAAAGGAATAGTTTGACATTTTTGGTAAATATGCTTATTCCCTTTCTTGCTGAGTATTAAATGAGAAGATCAATACCATTCTTATATCACACAGCCACAACATACAGCCAACAGCCAACTAGAAGACTAGAAACAGGGGGAAACAGGAAGAAGCAAGAAAGCAAGTTATACGGTGGCCCTGAAAGCTCAACACAATGCAATTTAAGAAAACACAACTAAACAGAATTTAAACTTAAAAAAAACATATCAATACATAGCATATAACAAATATATACATAGCATTAACACAGCATATAGAAGAAAGATATACACAGTGAGAAAATATATAAAACACAAATACTGAAGCTGTAGCTGTTTCTGTTTTTAGTTGTGTTTTCTATTTTTAAGCATTTTTCTAAAAATGTCGAACTATTCCTTTAAACTGTCAGGACCCTGAGGAAAACTCTGGAAAGCATGAAAAAAAAGTAAAATACAAACCCTTTTAAGAGGTTATATTATGATAGATTACTGGTAATTTTAAAGGCATACAACTTCAAGGAAACAATATCTAATAACAAGACGTACTTATTTAACAGCAGTGGATGAATTTAAAATGTATTTCAATACATCTTATGATAATAACAGCCTAATAAAGAATGGGTGTGAGTGTATATGTTATCTATACTGCATGTATTTGTAAGTTTAAACAAATAAAGTATTTAGATGAGGAAGCTCACTGATCTGAGGAGTGTTGAACAGTGTTTTACAGTGCAGGTAGCAAACATCCGCCTGCTCTGCTGTGGGTGGAGATTGAGCTTTTAATTAACGAACAGCGTGCCTCTGTGAACCTTTGAAATGTAAATATGCCACGCTGTCTCTCTTCCCAGCAGAGTTCAAGACACAACAAATGTCTGACAGAATGCTTGTTTTCGTTTGGTTTGTGTTGGGGCCAGTTTGCAGTAAAATTAGCAGAGTTTGACTTAAGAGGTGACAGGGTGGATGTGTGGCCTCAAGGGATTTTATTTATGAAGGGAACTGCATAATGTTTCCAATAACTGAACTTTAAATTTGAAAGGCATATTCTGATGCGGCTCTGCTCCGTGTCTATATTTAGTCAGGCAGATCAGGCTCTCTGACGTCTCATCTCATTAGAAGAGGAGCACGCAGCTCGTCTGTACAATCAGAAGACTCTGGGCGTCATTTTCTTGATTTGATCTAAAAATATGAGCCACATCTTAACAACTGTGAACGTTCCCATACTCTCCGGTTCCATCCCAGCAAAAAAAGAGGCTCTCAAAGCAAATTGGCGGAAATAAAGACAGCGGGTTACACAAGCACTGCTCACACAAAGAGTTGCTGGGCTTAAATCCCCAAAGCATATTGTGTTGCTGGTGGGATAAGGACTCCAATACAGAGAGATTATGAGGCTTTCATGCATGCTGTGCCTCGACACCTGGGAATAAAATACACATATGATACTGTCTTGCATGTCTTGTATCTGTATCTGTATCTGTATCTGAACACTTTTTAAGTGATTAGATCACCGTATTTGCATAAATCTGGCAGTGGTTGGGGAAAACTTCATCCATAAAACACAGACACAAGTGATCAGATGCCAAATGAAAGTGAACTTGTGCCGCCGTGTAATCATAAACTATTGAGACAGAAACTAATCCAGTGGCCAAAAAATCAGATTATTCCCATTTGTTTTTAATTAAAGGTGTCAAACACACAATAACTCAACCAAGGTGGAAGCAACGTGCAGTGGGTCAGCCAACATGTTGCCATGGAAACTCAGGAGTTACAGGGTTGAAAAGAGGTGAGTCTGAAAGATCTTTAATTAATACTGCAGTGTGCTCCCAGCCAGCATGCGTGTTTACTGAAGGCTGTCGACCTGAGCAGGGAGCACCTGTTTCCTTGCCAGCGTCTGCTGTGATGCTAAATCAGAGCGAGGACGGCTCTCATTCCACCATATTAATTAGTGTGGTGACGGACAGTCACCGTGGGGATTAATAGCATGAGGAACTTTGTCATCTATAACTGATTAGAAGACCATCAAAAGATATACAAATCCTTTTCATTAACAGGTACAAATTAGGATCATTTGCACTGTTACTGAGTGGACTGAACATGTGGCCCGATGTACTCTACAGTACACATCACACCATTCCACTTCCAATAGTTAAATAGGTTTTGCAAAAGCAGCTACATACACCTATCCCAAATTTTCATTTGCAGAGTGATCTTATCTGAACACAGGTCAAGTGCTATGAAACACAGATACAATTTTTTCCTTCCATCACCTCAGTTTAGAGCATAATCGATAGCAATAAAAGCACATTAGTGGCAATGTTAAGATGAAGCTCAGGAAAGGATTTTTGTGAGATAATGTGGTGAAATAGCTTCTTGCACTTTTCCCAACTCTCACAAACAAGATATTTTGGCCCCAAAAGCTTTCCACATATGTGTCTTATTGTATCCTGATAGTTTAACTCAGACAAAACTGCTTATGATGGCTTGTTTGTGGGAGATGACGAGATGAGCTGATTTGGCTTGTGTGCGATGGAAATGAGTATAACGCATTAGAGTTACAGCTACCTCCTCCAGCTTGTACGTGATCATGGTGAAAGCTCTGAAGACGCTGTCAGTGGAGCCGGTGATGGTGATGATCCTCTCCGGACAGGATCCCTCTGAGATGTTGACCCGAGCGCTGCTCTGTGGGGACAGCGGTCATTACTTCACTCAATGGTCAACTTTAAAGGCATAGTTAGGTATTTTTCACTTTCTTGCTGAGACAACATACTAACTTTACTCACTGGAAACAGTACAGTAGACCATCACAACCAACCACCAGCTCCAAACCTTGCTAACTAACTTCCTAGAGGTAATGGTAGGTGGATTTTTTTTTCCTTAACCTTTTGACCTTTCAACTGAGCCAGTTGTCTCCCTCTGCTTCCAGGCTTTATGCTAAGCTAACCAGCTGATTTCCACTTCATATTTAGCATAAACACACGAGTCATCTTCTCATCTAACGCTCAGCAAGAAAAAGTGTCAAACTACTCCTTTGTCCTTCTTGTGGTTGGGTTTCTAAAAGCCCCTTCCCTCGTCTCCTTCCATTTTGTGTCTTGTAGTTGAGTTAAAGTCACATGATCGGATACAGGACAGCACTCTGACCTCGGGGCCATTTTCTCCAGTCACTCCTGTGAGTCATGCTCCCACTGTAGCTGTAAGCCCCGGGGACGGGCTGACAGGATGAGGCTCACACAGTTGGGAAGTAACAAAGCCAAAAGTGGCTGGCTGACCGAGTGAATGGATGGATGACTACTGTGGGTGAGTGGTTTATCCAGCAGCTCTGCAGTGCTGCATTGTCCCATGACCTCACTATTCCCCTGTTTATTCTTCTGCCTCATAAAGCACAACATAAAACCTTTGCAGCCTAGTGAAAGAATCAAATGTGCCGCCACAGTGTCAGCCTAATTACTTTTTAATACCAAGAGTTAACCAAGCGGCATTAGTTTGGCTGCACCCGTGAGATTTATAAAGAGGGTATGGAGGAGCAGACAGAGAGAAAGGAAGTTGTTTTAAGCAGGGAAAGACAGAGAAAGGGATTTGGTAGAGAGCAGCTAGAGGAGGGGTAGTGAATGATGGAGAGAGAGGATTTAAATTGAAAAGGTGTCGTTATTGCCCAAAAGGCAATTCGGACAATGTACCAGTTCTGTATGCTTTTCAGACTCAAAGCTCCCAAACAGGCTTTATTATTAGCTTGCTCCCACAGCTTTATTATTAGTACACACATCTGCCAAAAAGCCTGACCAGGTTTGGAGGGCCTTCTGAGATTGCGTTACATTTTTGTTGAGATGAACCTGCTCGATTTGTCACAGACAGAAAAGGCAGAAAACAAAAGATACGTGGTTGGGTTCATGTCTTAGTATGAGAAACAATAAAGTGTGCTTGTTTGGATTATACGACATGCTGACACATGCACACAGCTAGTTGCTCACACTCACACATATATCAACAGCAAATAACATGACTTTCTAAGCAGAAAGCAAAAATGTGTAAAAAAAAAAAAAAAAAAAAAAAAAAAAAAGTGCATAAAATATGTATGTAGGTTTCAAGCTGTAAATCATAGACACTCTACCTCTTCTCGTATTCGTTTCACAGTCTCTCCTTTCTGGAAAAAAAAAAACAGATGAAAGATGGCTTTAATCAGAATCAAATGTGCTTCGTTTGAAAAATACAATTACATCAGTGTCCCCAACCTCTAAGTGAAACCTGCCATTTCAAACCACGTAGGTCTGATTAGAATTCATCAGAACACATCTGAAGCTGTCTGCAATGTGTGTCGCGGTGGTGTCCTCTGTGCCACTGTCTCAAAAAGAAATCAAATACATCTGAGTGTCTGAATGGGAGGTACACCTGCAGTAATGGCTGTACATCCAGTGTGCGCGAGGACCTCCTGCCAGGGACAGGAACATTTTGTCGGGCTTGTGTCACGCTGCAGAACATCCTCTGCTGGTTTTTTGATTGCTCCTTCCCCTCTCCCACATTTTCTTTTGGCCAAAGTCCATCCGAGCTGTCACACCTCTGTTTCACACCTTTATGCAGCCACGGACGATCACTTTCTTACAAGAGCATCAAAAACAGTATCACCTCACACCCGGGGCTACACTGTTATTTATGTTATGTTCTAGGAAAACGTATTATTTGTGGTCGATTGTAACTCCGGTGTCGGTCTTCTATTTATGGGAAAGAGATGAGAGGTCTGAGATAGGAAGGAGGTGGGGAGGGGGCTTGGAGGGTGGAGTGGCAAGTTATTAGCCCAAGTACTGCAGATCAAGTGCACCTCTGTGTCGAGCTGCACAGTATGAGCCAAACTCATGCCTCTCTTTCTCACCCCCTCTTTTTCTCTTTTCATTTTCAATTTCCTCTTAGATATTTTGATTTCTGTAACACATTGCAGCATCCATGGAGAAATCTCTCTTTCCAACACTCTTTACTTTCTGCGCTCATTTATTTTTTTGTCCCTGTTCCTCTTTGTATTGATGTCTTTCGTAGGTGTTGTGTTACAAGGCGTGATAGCAGGAGCTGCTGAAGCAACACAGTGCAGCCAGGCCCTTCCTAACAGACACCAAAAGTAGCCACAAGGGGCCAAGAGTAATATGTCTTTGGAGCTCAGTTTCAACAGGAGGCTTGCAGCCGATGCACTAATGTTTTTGTTTGATGGATTACTGTGTCGCATTATGGGTTTTGACCCAGTCTTAAGAGGGTTGGTTTAAGGCAATTACATTGAGGATGAGGAAATTCAGAGGAATGATTGTTTGGGGCTTTGTGTTCTGCGCTGATTTGAGAACAGAATCAAGGCGAAGAGAAAAATTATTGTACAAAGGTTGATTATGAATTCACATAAAAGGCATCAATAAAATATCTGGCTTAGCACAATGTGTAATGTAAGTGTGGATTTACATACGATTAGACAGACGTTTAACATTTTACAACATCGACCTCATCTGATAAAGTAATATGATTTATGATAAATACTTTTATCTGTGCAGTATGTTGTACAGTAGAAGAAAAATAGGACATCTCACCTTTCCTATGATGCTGCCAACCTCCTATAATACAAAGAGATAAAAGTCATTACATAAATTAAAATAGTAACCTTTCATTATTCATTAGTTCTATGAATCCGGGTATATAATTTATAAAGCAGTCACAAATATGCTAAAAAAAACAAGCCCACAAGTGCTGGAGCGTGCATTCATTCATAAACAATGTGAGCAGAAGGCTCGTACCTTTCCATGCATGAGCAGTCGTAGTGTGAGGGTCACTCCCAAGCCCCCGTCTCCAAAGTCCTGCTCACAGTTCATAATGTTGTGGGAGTGGCATGCAGGGAGACGCATGAACGGGGCTCATTCGCTGGTCACACAGTCAGACGAAGGCCAGCACTTGTTCTCCGGCTCTCCGAGGTCCTTCAGTGCTGCTCTGAGAGAGAAAGAGAGGGAGAAAAAACGATATTAAGATGCTCATGACATGTTAAGTGTTTCAGTGGAATATGCTCTTGAACATATAACACTTCGCTGTCCTACCAAAGAAATGTGTGAATTAAGTCATAAATATTTACATTCCTGCTCTAAAACACCATTATTTGCACTCATGATATAGCTCATGGATGCACACACACACACACACACACACACACACACACATTAAAAACCCTTGTCAAGAAACATGAATTCACCATCATTCCTCATTGAACATTATGTGCCACTATTAAAACTAATGGCTGCGCTCTAGTTCAATTCTTGAAAAACCAAATGCTTGCACTGTATCTCCCCGCAGTGTTGACTGAAAGATAATTCGCTGAGATCAAAGACAGTGAGATGAATAGATGACAAATCAAAGCTGAAATCAAACACATTCATACCATCCCAGGCTTTTCAGTCAGCACACTGTAATCAAGTATCTCTGTGAGGATCTGCTTCATTGGTTTGAGTCGATCTAATATTGATGGTGATTCATAACAAAGTCATAATGAAGAGCATTGTGTTTGCAGGATATTGACCATAAACACCAGCAGTGTCAGCAGTGTTGCATCTCATCGTACTTTGGGGTCCTAACAGACAGTGGGTGTCCATCGATGACTAACACACTCTCTGTGTCTTCATTAAGTGACAGGCAGTTTCTCTCACAGTGAGCCGAGTGATTTTTGAAATTGGATTGGAAAAAAATTAAAAATAAATAAAAAAGGAAATTTCCTTTCAGACGACCATGGCATGAGATTCATGCAAAGTTAATCAAATTCGATTCGAAACAGTTTTCATGAAATTGAAAATGTTTGGAGTTTCATAGGGGACCTGGTTTTATCTTCTTCATCACAGTCAGCAGGAGGAAAAAAACCAAAAAAAAAACACTGTTCTGGGGAGACAGAACAGAATTTATACACAGACAGCAAATGAAAAGCAGCTGTAATGATCCTGGAATAACAATGTGGCAGCGGCTACGTGCATGTCAGCTATGTGACATACGGTATGATGATTAATGTGTGTGTCACCTTGCTGCTCAAAGTCTCGGCATGATGGGTACAATTAGTTCAGGGAATTATTCATGTTTCCACTTGATTTATATTTCCTTACATTTGTCAGTGGGGACAGGGGATGTAGGTAGATAAATATGTGACACATGATTAGCAGTGGTAGAAAGTAACTAAGTGCATTGACTTAACATATTTTAATTCTATGCTTTATGTGTCCACTTTACTACATTTCAGAGGGAAATATTTAACTTTTTACCCCATTACATTTATATGACAGCTTTAGTTAATTCACTTTGCACATTCACTTTATCAACACAAAATATAATAAACAAATACGAATAAATTAGGATGCATCTTTATAGAGTAAGCCACCAAGCACTGTAGTTGAAATTAACCACCGCTTTAATTAGTTGAAATTAACCAACTGTAAAAACTAATCAATCGATAATTATAACCCAATAAAATATTGGTACTTGATTTTGATGCTAATACTTGTGTACTTTTACATAAAATTTTGAAGTCAACACTTCTTTATAACAAAATATTTCTTTATTAATATATACTGTATTGCTACTTTTACTTTAGTGAAAGATCTGAGTACTCCTCCCACCACTGCAGAGATAACACGACAAAAGCATATCATTTTCTCAGCTGCTAATTAACTAAACGAACAATAACTTTATTGTATCATCTCTCCTTTCAATACCATGATAAAATATATTTGTTTTTAATGACGCCTTTCACATATTTGTGGAAAAACCACATCGCACAGTGGAGTCCTGTTAACCGCTCCTATTCAGCAGTAGCACAGTAACAAATTATTCTCTCCTCTTTGACTCATCAAGGCCACTGCCAAGTGCATTCCATCCAGCCTACAGTGCCACTGTGTACTAGCCCTCTGCTGCAATCCTGACATATGCGGGTGTGTTTTTTTTTTTATATATCTGCGTGCTGTTCGTAGATTTGGTGAGCAATGTGAGGAGATCATGTTTAATAAATTGGTGTTATTTTCGATGAGATCCGATTCCTGAGAGACTTGTTGTGGGCTGGTTTATTGCTTTTGCTCGGTGCACGAGGCCATCGCTGCTTGGCTGATTTATTTATGCGCTGGATGCCTTCAAAGTCACGTTCAAATGCTCACACACATGCTTCTTTAAGATGTCACAGTGCCTGACTGCTTGTATGCATTTTGTATTCCCTCCATGGCTGTGGCACAGTCTGACATGCCAGCCTGTCAAAATGTGGGAGTAAGTGGAGCAAAGTGTCATTTTGCTGGATTAGATTGCATCAAATCAAACTTCCCCTACTCTTTTGAAAGAGATGCTCGTTGGATTGACTTGCACAACTATCAGTTAGAGGCTCATCTCCATACAATTTACATAAATATCAAACAAAGACCAGAGGGTTGACTGGAGATAAACAAAAACTGGAACATTTTACTCGCTGTCAGCTACAGATACGAGGCCAAGTAATCATGACTTTAAGCTTGATCGATGCGTCCTGTGCACATGTGTTATCACAGAGCACATTTGTGCAACCCGCGGGCTAACTTCATTATGTTAAGGCACTGAAGGGCATGGCTAAAATGTTAGCACTTTATTGCATTAGGAGTTAATGGTTGGAGGGATCATTATCTTCTGCTCTGTGGGTTGATAACAAGGCATGTGCTCTGTGTTTGTGTGAGGGCGGTGAGCCTCTGAACTCCTCATTTCCAGAATCCCAAGCAGCAGCGTTCCAGGATGAACAGAGCCCCTCTGTTCTAAATTAGACCTGGTAACTCAGAACAGGGAATCCAGTATGCAGGAGCTCCTGTTGTGAGTCGGTGCTTGTATTCATCTTTATATACACTAGATTAAGCATGACTCTGTGAGACCAAACGACCGACACAGAAACAAATGGCCACAAAGCCATGGCCTCCTTCAGTCTACTGCAGTTTAAAATCTAAGTGTGAAAAGGTTGTTCCATCCCCTTTTCACTGTGCCCCACATTATCATTGTGTTATTATCATTGTTGGAGTATTGGTGTTTTGAGTAAATGTTTCTATTAATTTTTTCAGGGTTTGATTTTTTTTTCTATATTTATATATATATAAGTTTGAAGATATTTTGGTGGTTCATGTTGGAAGGGTCGGTCTACTTTGGATGTTTTCAGTTGTCTCTCTGAGTGGGGTTAGTTAGGGAGAGAGGAAACAGGTGCGTGCTATCAGATCCTGTTAGGAGAATTTAGTGTGGGTAGTGGTAGTGTGGGGTTGGGGTGCTTGGGATGGGTAGCATTTTAGCTCACCCCCATACTTACCTGAGGGGATGGTATGCTCCACATAGGTGAAGAAGATTAAGTGCAAGCTATTCAGGGGTCAGAGAGAGAGAGAGAGAGAGAGACGTAAAGCAGGTGGCAGCTTGTAGTGAGGCTGCAATTTTAGAATTTGTTTGATATGGTTTAAGTTCTTTTTCTTTTGAATTGCCCGGGATTTATTTTGTTCTCTGTTTGTAGTATTTTGTAGTAGTATCACTTTTGAGCACATACTCCCGCCTGCTGACAACGTTTCTTTGAAACATCTTTTTAAAAGCATCCGGTGCCCATATCATCATCTGCCCTTTGCAGAGAGAGGCAACACCACACTAAGTTTAAAAAAAGGATTATTCTGCTTTATTTCGACTATCATCTTATCATCATCATCTTATCAGTTATGATAATGCTCAACTTACCAAAAGACTATCTAAACCCCTCTGTTTGGATATAATGCTGAAAGTTAAGCACCTGAAATGTTGGTTATGATCGATCCCTGCGCAGGAAGTATGGAAGGTCAAAACTGAACAACGAACTCGGTCTGTAAACTGTGATGGATGTTTACGATGGGCAGTCTGTGTGATAATTTCACATTTTGCTTTTGTTTTTTTTTCAGTCATGCTGGCTGCATGGCTCTAGGGATGTCAATGTCATTCTATCGGTCAGTCCACCGCTTTAATTTACTCAGGTACGGTATCTCAAATATCCCGGACTTTTCCTCTGGCACCACAGCCAGGTTGACATTTATGTCTTTCACTGAAATATCTCAACACTTTTAATTTAGTGACATTGTCTGATTAAAATTATGATTTGGTTCATGACAAAATCCATGTACAGTTAATGATTCCCATCAGCCTCAGCTGTATTTTGTGTTTAATGCTAATTACACATGTTTAGCATGCTAACATGCTGAACTAACGTGGTGAACATGGTTACACCTTTACACCTGCTAAACATCAGCATTTAATATTGGCATTGTGGGCCTGTTGGCATGTGTGCTTGGCTCATAGAGTCACTAGCATGGATGTAGAATCTTACTTAGATTTTCTTCTAAATATGTTTAAGTTTAAAAAAAAAAAAAAAAAAGTTTATTACCTGAGCTCACCAATTAACTTGGTGGGTAATGTAGTAGCAATTTTATTATATTCTGATTATAAGTCCAAGGCCATTTAGATTATCTTGACTTGTGTTCAATTTAATTAAAACCAACTTTCCTGTGAATTAAACAAGAATACTCACAAGGCCAGGAGACAGGGGAAACACTGCATGAGGGTTTATATAAATTCTGATCACACCATAATTGCTGGTGCATCTTATCCAAACAGAAAGTTACATCCCGGACCAGTCCATCACAGACTTAACGTTTTATCTGTGTTTCACATTACAGGCTGTTCACAAAGGTTTGTCCAAATATCAAATATGAGGATTTGTGTTTTTTTTTAGTCATATATGACATTGAAAATGTTTTGGACTGTTGGGCAAACAAGAAAATGAAATTGTAGGGACTTCTGTGGTCTGAGGATGTGTGAATGACTAGTCATAGACTAACTGATTAATGGAGAAAATAATCTGCAGATTAGTGAAATAGTGAAAGTAATTGTTTGTTGCAGCCCTAAAATGTTCATATATACTAAATTGGAGAGATTTAACTTAAAGTGTTACTGTTATTATTACCAACTATAATAAAAATATATGATACACTCTTCAAAAATATCCATAAAACTACTGACCTTCACTGATATCATAACCTATATTATATATATATATATAATGTGATAACATAAACAACAACAGATACAAATATGTGATTAACTGGCTCTTATGAGTACAATTTTATCAAAGTGATGGAAAAAAAATATGAAAATAAGATGAAATAAACCAGAAATATCCTTCAAAATGTCAAAAATCCAAAGGTGTATTTTTCACTAACATCCACGAAGCATACATCAAAGATGTCATGGATAAAAGCATCCAGCATACATCCCTCAACAGCCGCCAGCAACATTTTTTTCCTTGCCATGTTTCCAGGAGCGTCCACTCCAGAGAGACTGTCAAGATGAAAAGGATGCTGTACAACCCGCTTGTGTAGAGGACTGGACACCTGTTCTGAGACAACCACGTCCCTCACAGAACCGGTAAACAGACGGCCTTGGGCCGGCTTACAGGAAATGAGGAAGGAATGAGGACATGCCTGGTCTCCATGGTGAAAGACGGAAACAGGGTTCCCCTCTGCATACAGTACATACAGAGGGTTGGGGGTATTAAGTGTCTGCTTGATGAACACACAGAGGCAGAGAGGATAGGGTGTTCCCCGGGTGGGCACGTATAGAGAATAAGTGAGAGGGTGTCAACGTGTGTACACGCGCACAGCAGGGTAAGAGGTGAGAGACCATTCACACACAAGCTCGGACAACCCTCCACATGCACATACAGGCAGCCACATTCCCAGGTCTGTGTGCACCAAAACAAAGCACACACAAACCCACACGCAGCTGCTGGGATGAAAGGAGGCAACAATTCACACACACAGAAAAGTGTCCTGTGGAAACACAAGAGCGGACAGCCTTTGATCTGCCGAGAAGTGCCACAGGAGGACTTTCCGTGGCTATCTGTCACAAACAAACTAGAACGGCTGCCATGTTGGAGTACATGAACGACACAATGAGAGCGTCAGCGGCTGAGGTGACAAGGATAAAGAAAAAATGACTTTGAGTACAGGAGGGGAATGAAATAGATTCCTCTAGGCTCCTCTCCATTAGTGGTCAGTCTCCTCCAAACTTAAATGACACCCTTGGGGAATAAACATGTGCACACATCCACACAAGGACACACAAGGGTACACACAGAAGCACATGTAAGCAAAATGTACTACACAAGACAGCGTGCAGAAGCTCTAAATAGTGGAAGATGTTGAACTAACACAGCTAATGACTGCATATTAACACGACTCTGAATACTTAAACCTGCCCAGAATTATGACTCTATGCAGAGGCCTCTTGATTAAATGAACTCAATTCCAAGTGAATGAAATATTCAAAGAGGGGCTGCATGTTTGGATTAGCTTTAACCACCTCACAGCCACAAGTGATGCTGGGATTCATCACTAATATTGCTTTATGAGCTGCAAGGCGGAGAGATATTAACACAGCTGAGAGGATATGTAACAATGTATATGCTTCATGAAATGCTTGTACACTTACATTTGCATTCATTCATTTATCCCAATGAATTCATTCATTCATTTCACCTTTGTACAAATGAGGTACAATGCAAGCCACAGTCCATGTCCCACCTGGCATGAGTGTCTCGGTGACCTGGCTTGCAGGTGCATGAAGTAACATATAGATGCCAAGCAAGTGACAAAGAAGGACCAAAAGTAGGATCAAGAGATAGAGAGAGAGAAAGGGAATTTTAGGCAAGTACTCTTGACAGAAAGACAGAAAGAGATTCAGCTGACTGAATCGAGTATGGTAACTCATTCCACCACCGAGGACAAGCACAAATGAAGCGTACTTTAAACCTCCTCTCAGACGTTCAGAAATTCTATCTTATGGTCTATCAGCTCTATAGCTACAGTAAAATAGGCTGTTTGAAAACCACTCAAAACTTGCTTTCAAAACTTAAGTTTTTCTCAGTGACATTAAATGATCATGACTAAATACACAACAAAGTTAAATATAAAAATCCTAAACGTTAAATACGTTTAAAACCCAGCTAATCTGCTTCCCCATCATTGTGTGGGACAGTCAACTAAAGCAAACAACTGTCATCAGATTTTCATCCAAATATTAACATATGCTCTGATTGGTTCAGGGACATCACTGAATCCCTGCAACTTTGATCCACCAATAAGAGCAGACCAAACAAAAAAGAAAGAAAAAAGAGAAATGTCTCATGGCAAAATTACTAAGACTGATCTGTCTTTGCGAAAAAAAAATTATGTGTACATGATAGACCCCATCACTAATAAAAGAGAAGCTGATTGAGAAAAAATGTTTCTTGGTGTTAAATATTCATATATCCTACATCATCATACATATATCATGTCTCTGTATTATGTAGTATGGGCAAAAGCTCACATCTTTAACACTTAGAAACACTTGATTTGAGTATGAAAAGATTTCTTCATCATAATTGCGCTTCCACAATCTCTCCACTGAGAAGAGAGAGAGAAAAGAGACAGCGGGAAAGGGCTTTAGCTGTGAAACAGGAGAGGCTTGAAATTAAAGAGCAGTGTTTCATCTCTCAGCATGTCTGTCTCAGCTGTGTCACATATAATGGGAGGGGTCAGCCCACGGCACAGAGGGGAATGTCCTCTCCTATCAGCCCCCGGCTTCATCTGGTGTTAAAGCATAACCGTGTCAGCCTGCGGTACGAGCCGCCTGTCAACCACAAGGCCCTAGAGAAGGTTATCAGACCCCCGGGCTGCTTGCTGCCCCTGGAGCCAGCTCGCCTTCCCCGCAGAGAGGAGGCCAACAGCTGAGTTCACTGCAGCCACTGCACCTAAATGTGGGCTGATAAGATTACCCTCAGGCAATGATAAAACTACAAGATTTTCCTGCAAATTACACAAATCAGCTGAAGAGATTCAAATTTTCAAGGTTTCAAAGGGCTGAGGCAAAATCGCCGAAGTTGAAATTTCTAGGCAACTTCAAAAACTGTGTGGGTTTTCTGGCTGACATGAAGAATTTGGAGCTCTGTCGAGTTGGTTATTAAATGGGGTTTTTATTATTTACATAATATTATAATATCTCCCTCATTCCCAAAACATACTTTGTCTAGATCAGAATTAAAAGTCTCCTATATACACAAAAACACAGATTATATGTCAGCACTATACCAACTGTCATTCCACTTTTATCAGTGTGATGACAGCTCAGGAGCTACAACACGGACAAATTATTGACATCAGAAACAAGAGCTTTTGCTATTTTTTTCATATCTCAAAGTGACACGAATCAATACTTTCAGGGTTTCATCATGTCACAGCAACTTACAATCACGTCAATCTGTCTGTGCGGCTTAGACAATGATCACCTTCTGTGTCAGAGTCTGCATAATTACGAGTGAATCCAATAGCTAATGAACTGCAGCGTAACTGACGCTCTACTGTGGCAGTCCATCCTAAGCCGTCAGTTTCCGTGACTGTCAGGATGGAGCAGCGTTAAGTGAGCTCAGGCTCAGGTTTTGTTCGTAAGACCGTACCTTTAAAAGAACACGGCCACCCTGTGAATAACATACACTGATCGAGTGTTGAAGCGCTTGTTTTCACAAAAGATCCCGTCTACTCATTAGGTAAACCCGAATTCTTTCCTCCTCCTCATTATTGCCAGCGGGGATAAAACAACACAAACATACAGATAATGAACCTTACAGGGCCGTGTTTCTGTGCTGTCAGTTGTTATCTCCCAAGTGGATGCTGGTTCCAGACACGCAGTGACACTGTCTGAGCCTCTATTTACTCTCGCTTTGGTTAGCATGGGGACAGTGTAGCTCAAGCCCATGTACTACACACTTGGCATTTAGCTTTCCTTATCTCAGTTTAGGGCTGCAACTAATGATCGTTTTCATCACTTAATCTGCTGATTATTTTCCCAGTTAACGGATTTCTTGTTTTTCAACAAAATGTCAGAGAATGCAAATCACTGTGTTATCCCACAATCGGTCCAAAAACCAAAGATATTAAAATTACTATTATATATGACATAGAAAAGGCAGCAAATCATCACATTTAATAAGCTAGAACTGAAGAGAGGTCTGGCTTGAAGAGGGACTGAAGGGATTCATCAGTAATCAAAACAGTTGCGATTCATTTTCTGCAGATCGACGAATCGATGAATCGACTAATCACTGCAGCTCTGTCTGAGTTGCAAACTAATCTTCTTTTCAAATTATGGATCTCTTAGAGCAAATTTAGGGAAATCTCTAAGTGGCTTTGGATGTCACATGCTGCAGCGCTGTTTTCATTCTATTATGCAGTTTGACTCCCCCAGAGTGTTTATTCGTCTGGATCCAACTGTGGAATTTTCTGGTCATTTGCGTTGCCTTGACTTACAGTGGCATGCTTCTTATTATTAGAAAGCTTCTATTAGGGACCATATATCATTCTGAATGGTTTTTTTGGCATGGTGGAGAATACACTTTGGCAGGGTATTAACTCCAGCTTTTATCCCATCCCTCTTACTGGATGAAGGTCACTCCCTCTATCCGCAAAATGACTTTCCTCTCTTCTCTTTCATCCCTGCTTTCCTCCCATCCTCCACACCAGGGCATGAGTCAGAGAATCTGACACCTCAGAGGAGAGAGGAGAGGAGAGAGAGAGGAGAAGGGTAGAGGGAGATGGGAGACAAATTGAGAGAGAAAGAGGGACAGATGGGGGCAGTTGGAGGGAAGAGAGAAGAGTTGATCAATATCTCAGAGAAACAAGTAACCTGAGAAGATGTGGACTGGCCCTGTTTCACTGACGTCCAAGACACTGTGTTAAAAATGGCAATTAAATCCACCGGCCCTGGCTCTGATTTACTGTGCAGCATCCTTTATGGTGCCGTACAGTATGGCTGCAAAATCCTACAGTTTGCAGCATCACTGTGCTCAAGTTAGTCAAGCCAGTGGTGTTTTATTTGGTATACAGCAGTATCATGCACGTAGCAGAAACTACATATTACATAAGCTCCACAACAAACCGAGCACAAACCCAAAAATAGTGCAGTCCCTGTTAAATATTTCAGGCACTCGGCAGCTGAAGGGTGGGGGGCGTGTGGGGTGTGTGTGTGTGTGTGTGTGTGTGTGTGTGGTGGTGGGGGGGTAAAAAGCTTCTCTCCTTGGTCGCAACACAAAAACACGCACACACACACACACAAACACTGATGCAGATGGCCAACTGAAAGAAACAAACCTCCATTTCGTGTACTGTAGAGCAAAGCTGATTACCGTCACGAAGGCAGTCTTGTAGCTTATTCGCTTGATGTACAGCACTTACGCACTGGAGTGGCATACTTAGCATACACCTATCCTTATTCCTTGAGTCGCTCTCTGTACGTTATAGACAGCATGAAAGCTGCTCTTTCAGGGTAACTTCTAAATAAATCAGGCTCATGAGACCCTTTGCGAGACACAACAGGAGAGTCACGAGGCCTTCTGGGTCGATCAACACAGTGCTATCTTTTCATGGAAGGGACAGCCCGCGGCTCTGTCAAACACTGGGTCAGTCTTAAGAGCATCAGGGAGGGTCACATTCTATTTCATGAGAAAGGCTCTCTTCATGGCGGAACAAGAAGCTCCAAAACAAAGAAATCCACACTGTTTAATCTGCAGCGGAGCTCCCAGATCACAAATCATTAAGCACTCATGTGATTTTTGTTTCATGCCTTTCTTGTACAACATGGCCTACTTGACGGTTCAACATAAGGATAATGAACATGCAGCAAAAACCTTTTTCAGTTGACAAAGCTGGAGAAGGTATGGGAGTTGAGCCTCAAGAGTGTGTAGTTATTAGATAGCGACAAGCACAGGTTAATTGCACAAATGCAGGTTAACTGCTGCAGGGGATCTCTTTCAAATATTGGAGAGGAAATTAATTTGTTTCACAACAACGCTCCTGTGACAACAACATCTAAATGAATGCCTGAGCGAAGGTGATTTGCCTCATAAAGTGCTGAGTTCCAAAGCGTTGATACAACACACAACAGAAACTATTTAAAAACAAATTTGATGTTGAAATGAATATAAAAAAAAAATGAAGACAACAAAACAGGAATCTGCATTGATTTCAAGATGTTTTGCCGGTGGAAACCACTGTGCTATCCCGAGTTGTTAATGGCTAAATTATCCCAGGAAGCTCTTTCTTTATTCTCCTCATCAGTGAAAGGTGAATGAATATCCACGATCTCCCTCTGCAGAACTGTTTAATAGAGTAAAGCTGCTGCACTGAGCTGCATTTACTTGATGACTGCAAACTAAAACCAACCATTGTGCCTGCCCCCCCCCACCCACCCACCCCTTTCAGTTTGCAAGAACAGCATCTTAGTAGATGAGGGGGATTATTGGCAGTTCGCAGACGTTGGAGCAGCACGTGTCAGGTCTGGCTTCTGTTATTTATGGAGCCTCTCGGCCCCAGCCCTCACTCTGCAGCACAGATGCAGGTGGGGTTTCATTATTGAAGATGCTCTTCCACTTCTTATTAGATCTCTGACTCTCAGTGTGCATTAAGGAATTGCATTTGGACAGAGAGTCGGCAGTACATGGTGGTCTGTCTCTGTTACCCTGGGAGTCTCTCTGAAACATATGTCGGCCTCTCAAAACAGCCAAATTGTGTGTCCTCCTCTCGTATTCCTTTTTAGGAATAAACAGTGTATTTGCACTCAAGCTGATGCCCCACACAACACACACACACACACACACACACACAGAAGAAAATTATTGCTTATTGATCTCTGTTGTGTGCGTGTGAAGATAAAAGTGAATCATGTTCTCCTGCTTCTTCAGTAAAATTGTCATACAGTGCATTGCATCCAAATCAGTTCTCCAGCAAACAGCTTAGAGTTGCACCCTAAGTGATGAGCAATTCTCCACGTGTCCCATTTCTCTCAGAATGACAAAAATCTTTTGTTTGAGCAGATACACACTGGGAGGTGCACATGCAAGATTCATGAGCATCTCCCGGCAGCAAGGACCATGATTTCCTTAATCAATCAGCTGGTCCACTCTCAGATGCTTTTTTTATTGATTCTGTTGTGCCGGAGAGTCCGAAGATGATCAGTTTCTTGAATCTCCTGTGGGCCTGTTGTGCTCAAATGACACAATTTAAGCCCAAATATGCAAAACATGTGAGTGTTGAAGTGGAGACAGGACACATTCTTATTTCAGCTAATACAATCTGAGGGAAATATCAAGCCTAATTTGTACTGGCTGTAAATTGTGTCTAGCAAACAAACACCCAGGAAATATGTGGAAACCTTATGAGCAGGAGGAGTAATAAATTCATAAATTATCCTAATCACTTACTCACTCGCAGTTTGCCAAATGTGACCAGAGATTCTGAAATGTAATTGTACAATTAAGGAAACATGTGCTCCCAAACGACATCTGCACTGAGTTTTGGTTTTCATGTGGGTCAGCTCATCAAGACAGTTTTTCTATCCAGTGTAAGACTAATGCAATTAGGCATCCGGGTGAATAATGGTGCTGTCACACACACTCGCTGCCTCAGCACCAAGCAGGCGCCCACACTATTTTGTAGAGACTGATCTTTGTGTAGAGGGCTGGCCCGGCCAACGGGGTCCACTTTCATTATCATACACCCGACCACACACAAGAGACCAATTGTCTCCTCGGTCTCACCGTGTCCCCTGCTCATCTGGTGACTTTCTGCCATATGCCGGATCCGACAACCCGGTCAGTTCGTGTCTTCATTAAGTGCGTCCAAGTCAAAACATAACAGACATTCAGAGAGGCAGGAAGAACTGAGTTAAAAGGCCCGATTCTGCCTTTAATTCGGCGATTGACCATTAAAAAAAAAAAGAGTTTGAAGGTGAAATTGAAAATGAATGTCTCTCTATTTGGTGTAACTCCATTCATGAGACGCTGCATTTGACAGTCGATAGCGTTTAGAAATGTCACATAAGATAAGGGCTGTTTTCAAGTTGGAGACTTGGGAACATGCTGTCCAAAATAAATAAATAAATAAATCAATAATCAAAGTCACTTACCAGTTTTCATGTAAAAGGTCGCAGGCTGCAGTTCCCACTAAAGTCTCCCCATGTATCTGTGTTGACCGGGCTTTGTATCCATAGAGTCCAATGACACGGACGCGTAGTGCGGACTGTCCTCCCGGTGTGCCAGCAGAGCGGAGCGCAGGGCGCCTGTGCGCTGAGGAGGGGAGAGATACGGAGAGAGAGAGATACAGAGAGAGAGAGAGAGAGAGAGAGAGAGAGAGATGCGGGCGGCGACCACCCTGCTCACCCTGATCACCATTAACCGAGGCAGCTCGTAGGAGAGGGCCGAGTGCTCTTCCTGCTTCCAGCCTCCAGTGTGTTTGTATCCCCGCCTCGGCCGGCGTGTGGTGTGCTTCCGTCTTGTCCCCACAGGACCTCTGCTTCGCCCCGTGCGTCGCGCCGCAGATCGACACATTCAGGATCACAGAGCTCCTGCGCGGCGTGAAATCACGGCGCGACCGGGGGAAATTGGGCACCTGCTGAATCAGCCAGTTCAGAAATGTGCCGATTCACCTTGTGTTTTCGTGGAGAAATTCACGGCGCCTCGGAGAACCCCCGGCCATGTCTGTTTACATGACGCCTGCTTTTAATTCACCCCTTAATTTACGCCCATAAATTCAAGTTAAGTGCAAATCGAACGGTCCACACCTTTGAGAGATGATCACAAGGTTTGCTGTAGGACTCATAGAAAGAGTATATATACGAATCATTTTCATTGGGTTAGTCAAACTTAGTGTTCACTAAAACTAAAGCTCTTGGCATCTTCTTTGAAGTTGTTAGTGTGAGCTCAGTAACTCACACACTCTCTCTCACGCAGCGCCATCTAGTGTTTTGATCCTGATATTGCGATATTGTTTTTCAATCAACATTTCTGAAACAAAAAGTTAGCATTCATAGATATATGTATTCTAACTGCATTCCTCTATGTATCTATTTTCTATAGCCTCCAAGCCTGCACAGGTTCCGGATTGTAATATCACTGATAATAATACTGCTAATAATGTCAGTAACATTGGCCTATGAAGTCTTGGTATCCTGAGCAAGTGGCTGACACTTTTTACCTTTTAGAGATGCGAAACAAACAACATGAGGGGGACACAATGACAGTAATTTGTCTGTCACCAAGCAAAACGCTCCTGTTATGAATTTTCACTTGACAAAATGGCTCATTAATTTACAGACACTGAAGCACGTCATCTAGACAGCTCCCCCTGCTCCTACATGAAGGAGGGAACGTCTGGGTAATTTGAGCATGACATCTCCATCTATTTCGCAAATTATCTCAGTTGTTCCTCATTCATGCAAAAGACTGAGAGGAGGATGGATGTAAAGTTGTATTTATACTTCTAAATAAAGGACCTTTATTCATTACAACTTGACATTTTTATTACAGTCTCTCTGAGCTGTTACATTTTGTTGCTTTGTCTGTCTGATGGTGACATTTTCTCTTGGCTGAGAATCAGAAGAGAAGAGAGAGGCTACATAAAGTAAATAACACCAGGGGTTGGCAAAGAAGCTGATATTTACAGAAGATATATTCCCACATAAGCTCGAGGAAAGGCACATTATAGCATGTCTTCAATCTTTTGACAGGGAAACATAACTTTGAAACAAGCAATAGCGGAATAATATGCCCTGTTATTGTTTAATCTGTCAGCCATGCAAAGACGACTTTCTACGTAATGACACCCTATGAATCAAGCACTTACCCATACAAAAGCTCGACTGTATAACTTCCTCTGGTCTGTCTGGTCCACTGAAAGAGCGAGATGTTTGTTTTTCAAACAGTAGGAGGTGCTGTGTGATTTCAAATCCATCTTTCAGAGACAGGGTGCCTTGTTAAGGAAAAATAAAAAGAAAAAAAGAAAAAGAAAAAGAAAATGCAACCACCACTAGGGGTGTGTGGGTCAGACCGCTGCCAGCCATCAGTCACGGTGATGCAACTTTAACACAGTTAAGGTGCACTGTTGGATAGGACACAGCCATCAACCAGGTGAGGGAATGCTGATTGCACTACAATACACTATTATAAACACAGTCAGATCTGCACTGAATCACAGGTGGACAAGCTGACAGAGCTGCACCCAGTGTGGTATTTCTTGGTACATGTATAGTGTGTATATATAGAGTGTGAGATGCGATGGAAAGAGAGAGATTTATATGTTAATTCCAGTTTCATTTTATGGTTGGGATTCACTTTGAACCACACACTGGGGACCTGTATTTGAATAATTTCTAATTTACTTTGGTTAAGCATGAACTGCTTGCATGTATTTTCACTGTAACATCATGATTTCTCAAATCAAATAGAGCTGGAAAATTAGACAGTGATGTCAAATTCACAAAAGCATTGCTTGTGCTGAAATCAGCCATGGTGTACAGAGCCCCATTTGCTTTGGCAAACACAATGTATATCATCACTGCTTGTCTGGGAGCATTCAAGCTTAGCAAATACCTTTCATACTAAATGGCACTGAAACAACGAGAGATGACACAAGGGCAACAAGTACAATTACTCAGCCGAGGAACGTCTCTCTTCTCTGCAATTCTCTCATGCGCAAACAAACATGGCTTTGCATTTCTCTGCATTGGATTTCCTGGTATTTTCCAACTTTGTCCTGACAAATGGTGATTGAACACATATGGGTGGGTGGGGGTGGGGGTGGGGAGTTCTGCTTTTGTCTGCTTGCACATGCCAGAGCTCACAGTAGGTTCGCCTTTCATTTAAGTAACTTCGACAGTAGCTTGATCTTCTAGAAAGCTGAAATCATCTTTCATTCCCTCTCAAGCAAGAAGCAATGGTTTGACACTTCCGTTTTGATGTTTACTTATCAAGCACGAAAGAGATTTCTAGTTTTTTTTTCTAAATTTCTCCTCTTCTATAATTGACAAGATAAGACTACAGAGGCTACAGGTGTTTGATTGTCTGCGGTACCTGTTTAAAGAATGAGACAGGCACACACACATGCACGACAAACTCCTACTGTATATTTAGTGTTTACCACAGCAACTATGATTTGCATTTAGATGCAGAATGGTATTAGAAAGCACATTTCCATATATCGTCCTTTGAAGATGTATGGCTTTGCTTTGAAGCAAGTATATCAATTACAACAATGGAGGCAAAGGAGATGCTGGACAGAACAGACTGGAGTTGGAATACTAATAGGAGATTTAGTATGAAAATGCTTACAGAACAAGGATTATCTTCGCCATGTTCTGTAAGTGTCTTGTTTTGTATGTACTTCAAGCAAAAAACGCACCCCCCCCCCAAAAAAAAAAAAAAACTAATGCAGAGCAGGCACTTAAGACAACAAGCTACCAAGTGATTCCATATTTCCATCTGTTTTACATTTAAATGTGACATAATCAGATTTTTTATTATCCTGTTTCATTTTCAATCAATCACCCTTCATTAATGCAATTCATACAGTAATTAAAAAAAAAACATTAAAAAACTACACACAAGATACCCCAAATGGAATAAATATATCCCAGACAGTGAATGAAAAAAAGAAGACTAAATGAAATAAGAAGTTAAATGACAGATCCACAAAAACAGCTTTTAAAACAATCTACTGATGAGCTTCCCACAGATCCAAAGGGGGCACATGTGATTAAATGCAATTCTAGTATTTTTGATGTTTGTATAAAAGCTAAGCTAAGTGTTCAATGTTTTCTGTCTGTTAGTGATGTCGTTTGTATAATGAAGTCCTCTGCTTGGCCCGCCAGCAAGTCACAATGATTTCAGCTGTGCAACCAACAGCAAAGCAGAGATGTTTAATGCAGTACTGAAGTGAACTATTTGCTTCACAATGTTATCCAAAATATGAGTACTTCATCAATACATTCCTCTATGTTCTTCAGTGGCAGAAGGTGCCTGAGTACATTTTCTCAAGTACTGATACTTGATACTTGATACTTTTTACTGCACTACATTTATTTGATCACTTTAGTTAGTAGTTACTTTGCATATTCTGATCAACACAAAATATAATCAACAATTATGATATATTATTATAAATTGAGATCAGATTTGAATAATCCCCAGGGGAAAATCACAGTGTAGTCAGTAGTATTTAAAGTAAATACAACGAGCCCTGCCTTTAGCTGCAAAATTAAAGTGATACACATATTAATGAATAATTCTTTGCTTCAGTAAATTTTGACTGCAGGACTTCTACTTGTACCAGAGTATCTCTACACTGTGGTATTGTAACTAAAAAATCTTCCACTGATGTCCAAAGACCACTGGTGGCTGAAAACTGTACTTCAATGGTACTTGACATGGACAAAAACATGAAAAGATTAAATATGTCAACATGGCAATGTAATCTACTTAAGTCCTTACGTCATCTTCTAAGGAGCAGTGATGGCCTAGTTGTTACAGAGGCAGTGAAGCAAAAGGTCAGATCCCAGCAATGGCCAGTAAAATGATGGTTGGAGAATGAAATATAAATGCTCACTCCTCTTGACTATCATTGTCCTTGAACAAAGCTTGCTTGGTTAAAACTTCATGAACGCAGCTTAACCGAAACTAGCTTCACTTGAAATCACAGAAAACAAATGATTCACTAAAAAAAAAAAAAAAAAAATTACAAAGCACTGGGAACCAGTCAGATGTAAACTGACAAACCAAATCAGCCTTTCATACACCACATTTACCATGGTAAAAGCGCAGAAAGTTATATAAACACAAGATAAGTGGTGTTTTTAGTGTGATATGTCACTGTACCATAGAGATGATAAAACAATTATATCTTAATGAATTAAAGCTTTAAATAGTCTATACAGAACTGAGATGACATCGTTTTTATTACAAAGACATCCTTTTCCTTTCCCCACCTTTTTTAAAGCTGAACAGTATGACACCACTTAATGCTAAAAACAATCTTCATTTAAACCTAAAGACAGGACTTTAAAAAGCACTATTTTTAGACCCTTGTGGATGCAAGACTTTCTGTAACACCCTCCTTCCTTTTATAGAGGAGAACGATAATTACTGCATTTTTCTTTCATTTGATAATGAGTCTCCTCCTGCACCCAGATAAATGAAGCTTTGTTCAAAACCGTGTACGAGTTTTAACTAAACCACTTAAAAAATGGAGATTTCATGCAAGACCTCTTCTCCATTTTTACAATCATAATCATGCAGCAAAGCTGGATATATCTCAATAACGAGACACAGTTAAATTGCTGGGTTGTAGGTCCTTCAAACCAGTGTTTGAAAAAAAATAACTGAGGATGAGATCATGGCAGATGTGAGAGGAAGTGCTGCTCCAGGCTATGTCTCGAAGAGGCCAAAGGATACTGTGTCATCCACAGGTGCACAAATATGCAATGTAGGAAGCATTATGACGGTATGGTTTCTAGTGTTGTGGCTGGAAACAGCCTGTAGGCAGGAACTTGATCTGATAAGTATGGTAAAATGTGTGGGAAGTTCTGGCTTTCATTTCAAAGAGGTGCAAAAGAGGGAACAAGAACTTAAAACTGCATAAACATAAATTATAATAAGAATGTAATTCTTCATAAGAATTCTTTTTAATTCTGCATTATTTAAGTCCTTCAAACTATCTGAATACTATTGACAAAACTGAGCAGATTGTATATTGTAAATCTTGAGACTTCGAAATAAACCTTTAACATAACTTTATGATAATTTCCTCTCCCAGAAGTCCATCAGAGCTCTTGAGTTTAACTTCAAAGACTGGGCTATCTGCTAAGTCTCATGTTTCAGGCATGAAGAGTACCTTCAGACAGGTTTTGATCTTCAAAATGCACTGAGGTGGGGAAATGGGTAATGAGATCCGTGCTTGAGCACAATACTGTACTTGTACACAATACCACAATAGTGTGGCAACGCCAAATACTCTATAGTTTTTGTAACTTTGATAAGAACAGAAAGTTAGTGGTTGAACCATAGAGCCTATGTTTACTGACACTGGTAAAGGAATATACATATGAATATTTACCTATGGACATATTTGATCCACACTGCAGCAACTTGATAATATACAAACATTTTGTCAGATGTCAGGCCTACATCAGTGCACATGACTTGCAGTGATAAAGGCCGGACTTAAGGGATAAAGGCCAAAATGTTTGTAATTATGCCAACAAAAGGAGAAAAACAATTTACAAGAAACACTCTGTTGGAGAGCTGGTTAGCGTGCCAGTTTGTGCCCGTTTCTGTGCCCTGGGCTTTAATTATTGAAATCATTGTTTATTCATCAGTTTGAAACCCTTTGCTGTCCTGTACAGTATTATGCTGAGCACACATTCGGTTATATGCATTTTCAGTTGCAATTTTAAGGGAAGCTAACTAGCATAGCAGCATTTTTCTGCTGTTGGCAAATGAACAGCTGAGCTGGGGATTAGAGTATATAAATATAAAGTGTTATAAAGTGTTAAGTAGCCTACTGCCACATTGTTTGCTTGGTCTTTTATCATATAGACCTTAATTTAAAGCTGAATCCTGTTCATGTTTTTTTTCATGAATGTTTTTACTTAGGAAACAATTTGCATAATTGCTTGCATTTCAGATTTGAGAACATTGTGTTCCTTTATTGTGTTCCTTCCAAAAACAACTTTATATTTCTCAAAGTAAAAAGTATTCTTTTGGTGCTGATAGCGAACACTATTGTCTTGGCAAAAAAAGAATCATGCTGAAAAGCAGACTGACTGTTAATAATGGAGAAAAGACTGGTGGTTGCCTATTCACAAGCCGATGGACCTGAGGTTTAATTCTACAAACATTTTCATGTTGGACACTGGTTAATTGCACAAATACAAAAGTCTTTGAACCAGCACTGTCGTTCTGCTTGGAACTATGACTATTTGTTGACTATATTAAAGAATAAAAGGAGGAGGTCTACTGATGGCTGTGATTTACACCTGAAAGAATAAAAACAATTCAGGCAGATAAATAGAACAAATATTGTGATTTACATTCTATAACATCATGGCTGAGTCGGGGGGCTTCAGACGCTGCCATTCCTTCTCCTTGAACTCTGCTGTTTTTGTTTTCTTATCTCTTATCATGGATATGACATTAACATAGCATTATTATTGATATCCCCCAGAGTCTAGGTTCAATTCAAACTCTCCCACATATCACCTGGATGGATGTGTGGCTGTAATTCCCGTAGCCACTGACTCATTTCTTCTCAGTCTGTGCTGTTACCAGGCGACTAGCCAGGCAATAAGGAAGGCTGAAATGCATCCTCCAGCTCTGACTCATGATTTGATCTGGCTTGTAGTCTAGTACCTCACCCTGGGCCGAAATTGATAGGTGGCGTTAAGTGCACACCTGGGACCCAATGTTGGGTTTCCTCACTTTCTCCCCATTTCCATCTTCCCTAGGCCCAGGGCCTCAGCCAGTTATCAAGCAGGAGTGCTGCACCACACACTTGGCAGCCCATGCAGACTTTCTGAGACAGAGCTGCCTGCCATGTTTGGCGTGAGTGCCAGTCACCGTCAGGTCCAATGGGCAAAACTGGAGCAAATTCCAGAGACCTTACGCATTCTTGCTAGTTAATAAATCTCTTAGCCTGCTGAACACAGAAAACACAGGAAGGTGATGATTATCTCGACCAGAGAGGTAACAGGAGAGGACACAGAGTCAGGTTACACCGAACAGGCTCATCACTCTGAAGGGATTGTACACTTCAAGATATATAGGCCACATACCATAGGTAAATCTGACACCTAAGGTTACCTGGAGGGACTGAATGAAAAAACAAAACTATGCTAAGTTTACTTAACTAAGTTAGAGTCTACTGCTATGGTGGCAGCTCTGTGAGCTTTTATTTAGATACTGTAATGATTTGAGCTGAATGCTAATATCAGCACAATAACATGCTCAAAATGACAATACTAACTTTCTGATGTTCAGCTAACCAGCTGCACACTAACCGGCCACATTCAGGTATAATGTTCACCATCTTAGTTTAGCATGTTAGCATGCTAATAATTGCTAATTGGCACTAAATATGACATGCAGCTGAGGCTGACTAAACTTCGTTTGACTTAACTAAACCGAAATGTTTTTAAGGTCATAACTTTTAGACTGATTACTTTACTACACTGGAAATGATGAGGACCGGTGGTAATGTATAACTGTAAAGTGTGTAAAAGGGTCATTTGGAGTCCTGTTTAGAACTGTGTAATCATGTTACTGCACTGTTGGATTGGGTTAAAGGTATTTCAGGTGACTACTGAAGAGTTGCAGAACATATTTAGGGGCTTTTGTGGAGCTATTCAGTCATTGGGGTTTTGATTTGATTTCTGCTCCTCACTGGGGTCATCCTGCGGCCATGCCATTTGCTGATTTCTATATTTGCTGATGTCCTCTTGATGTGTTTCAGAGTCATTAAGCATCATTTGTCTCTGATAACAAAACTATTACCCCAGTCGCAAAAGCCATTAGGGGTTTTCCTTAGACTTCCATTTAGCATGAGGCCTCACTGAGAGCTGCATGTTTACCCTGTAATGGAGTATCCTGATTTGCCACTGTTCGGACATACAGAACTGCTAATGACCAATCCCCTGTAATTGCCTTTGGAGTCTCTGATGGTGGATTAATTATGTAGCGTAATTTGCACATTATCAGCTAAATTGCCTCAGCAAGACTGGGGTTAAATTACATTGAGATATAACATAATATTTGGTAAATAATTTTTTTAAACATAAATAGGATATTTTCAGAGAGCAGAGGTTTGCTCACCAACTATCCTGGAAAACCTTATTTGTGCTGAGCAGGGAAAGGAGATAACCGGGGGCAGGCACGAACGGGAACAGTACTGTGGCCTAGGCACTGTGCTGAAAGGAAATCCTCCTTCTTCCTGTTCTATTATCAGCTCAACATAACAAGTGACGGCATAAGCAGACACCCACTGCAGACCAAAAACAAAACCTGTAACAGGTAAATGGTGTGTTCCTGGCACATTCTTTAAAGTGTTACAACATTGATCTTGATGAAATTCTCCTAAAAAATACTATAGATATATATCTTTTCAATGGGATCCAAAAAACTACAATAGGGCCGATATCTTAAATTATGACTGTGCCAGTAATTGTGTTGAAAAAGAGAGATCTGTGAGCACTCTGTGAACATATAAAAAACAGAAAGGGTCTTTCCATTTGTTATTGAGTAAAGCTGAGAAGGGCTGTCTAAAGTAATCTACCATTGTGAGAGAGGGGAGATTGGCTCCATTGAGGGTCTCACTACTCAGCCAAACCCCTTAGCGGTCCAACGGTCGGCTCAGAATAACCCTTCTAATAAGTCACTTGGAAGAAAATGTGGGGAGTCAGCTGATTCCTAATCCGCTCTCTCTTTCTCGCTCTGTGCTCACACATCAAGAGTCAGATTGATATGTGCAATCACATGAAAGCCCCTCTGCGGTGGGGCTATCATGGTCTAGTAGACCTGCAGATGTTTTTGTGTATGTGTCTTTTAGCAAAATGAGAGCTGGGTGAAGCATTTGCAATGGAAATCCCTCATCCATAATATGCCTCAAGTGTAAACAATAGGATGAGAGAACATTAACTGCTAGGAAATGTGTGTATTCATCTCTCTGACATTGATACAATTTACATATTATGTCTGTGCTGATTCATTAGATTTAGAGACAATTGAGAGGTGTAACACAATCATAAAAAAGATCCTCATTGTGCTAAATCTGTTATGTGATGTGTAAATGCAATCTGTGATTAAAAAAAAAAGAGTCCATGGAACATCTATGTATGAGATAATAAATTCTTTACAAGAAGTAGGCAAAATTTCATCACCTGTGTATGTTTGAATTGACCATTACTGTAGATACTCAGCATACAATCTGTTCTCTCAAGTCTACATGCAGGCACTACATGCATGCACTTTTTTCATACTGTTGCCTTGCAGGGGTGAACAAAAAGTCAAGGGCATTGAGATGATTGACAGGTCTATGAACTATTACAGACAGGCTCTGTTTCTCTATCTTAAAATCCTAATCATTCCCTTTCCAAGGGTTTTATTAGTAAATGGAGGCACTTTCTTTGTTGCCATGAACATCAAGTCAATTTTTGCTCCAAGATATTCAGTTTATAGTTTATGATAATGTATGGAGATGGCGTTACGTAAATGACAACACATATTTCACGCAAATACTTTCAGTGGCGTAAAAGACTGCTAATCATTTGTTGGCAAAGCGAAAGATAAGAAAGCCCATTTCTACTGTTGTATTTGGCAGTTTTATTTGACACTATAATGACATCTATGATTGTTGTTTCATGTTACGTTTTTTACTGTGCTGCTTCTTCCTCTACAACACTGGCTGCCAGTCTGGGAGATGCTCCTCTTTCTTTAAACTTTTCCCTCCTTTTTCAAGTATTGTTCCCAATAGAGCTCATGCCCTATTTAAAACAATAGTAATGCAGGCTAATATAACCAGTCATTGATATAAGCTCAAAGAGATCTCATCAAAGTAACGTCACCTTCTTTGTATGTATCTGTTCCAGCTCAAACGGGGAAGGTAGGAAGTCGCCGAGGTAACGATAAGTAATCTTAAGGAATCCTTTGCAGTGCAGAATGCTGGAGAGCCATTTTAATGTCTGCACCACAAATCCACCAACCATTACTGACTTCTCCATGATTGCTATAACATTAAATGAGGTAACAGACAGTATTACATTTTATTTTACATTTTTGCAGAGGACTTAAAGGAGCTATTTGTAAGTTTTTCTATAGCTACATACCCAGCGTTAGCATTAATAGTTCACTTACCAGTCTAGAAGAAACATTCCAAGTTCAGCATCAAACTTCATTCCTTTACTTGCCACGAGCTGCCTCCAGGGGTGGAAAGCAACGTCAATGTAAACCATGTCTCTATCACACCTTTTCTTCTACTAAAGTTAATGCGCTAATGAGCTAGCTGGGGCCCATCTTGTCAATTTCTAATAGCGACACACTGCAGCCTCCAATCTGCCCTGAAGAATTAGTGGTGCTCTGAGGGTGTATTATAACCTCTTGTCTTTTAAATGCAACAATGGTCAAAGTTCTTGTCAAGCAATAATAACTACCATCCATTCCCAGCAAGAAACTATGTTCGGAAAAAGAGAATAAAGTACAAATTGCTCCTTTATATATTAGAACATGGATTGGACATTCACTAATAGGCCTACTATACTTCACCTGACAGCTAATCATCCTTGGATGTTTGAACCCTTGAACCCTTAAACAACCTCATGCTTGCATCTTGTGACTAATATCACAGTTGCTTTCACACAGTCGAGTGTTTCTCTGAGAGCAAATACACAGATGCAATCCCACATTACTGCAAACTGTATGCAACATGGTTGTACTGCTGTGCTTAACTGCCCAAAACACCTTGTCAATAAAATACCACAATACTTACATTTTCAGTTCAATGTATGTTATGTTATGGGGTTTATTTTTGGAGGGGGGGGGGGGGGGGGGGGGGGGTGCAAGCATAGAAATGTTTTTGCAAATACTGACATCATTTTTCACCTGTACAAACAGAAAATAAGTCATGTCTGTTGTTAATCATTTCAACACCCTTCTTTGGACAAATATAACCTTTAGACCGTGAATAGTCCCATCTCAACTATGTGACTAGGGTTTTTGACTTTAGACAACACGAGCATGTTAGCTCACACCTTACATATACTTATACAATCTAAGTCTGTTATAATAAACTCTATGGAAAATGCTATGAAGCACAGAAACAGAATCAGAGAGATCCTTTCAGAAGTGTATTTAACCTTTGTTACTTGATACGGCCACTACAGGACATTAATGTAGGTGGAGTTACTGTGGTGTTTTTATTCTTCATCACTGAGATTAATTTTCATGAAAACAGCACAGGCTCTGCAGATAGATACTTGCCTTCACTGACTGTCAAAGTTTGTACATTTGGAGGGCAGTGAAGGCTATAAGATTGGGTTACAGGATAACTTTACATCATTTGTCTTTCAAATATACTATTGTGTATCCCGTGCTTTGTACAGTTCCCTTTGTGGCATGCCTCCCTGCATCATTTTATTCTGTGCAGATTTTTTGTTATATCAAAGTAGGTTCATTGTCTGGAAAGTCTTTTCAGATATACTTGAAATGAACGGCTCAATAAAAAACCCGACATTTAAATGAAATAAAATGTGTTTTATTAAACTGTATTTTGAGAAAGATCGGCACTTAAGAAACAACTACCATCTTTAACTTGTGAAATGTGATAATTTATGATTATATCTGTGATATTGTAACGCATGCTTGCAAATAACAAATGAATGAATTTACATTCTATTTAATGCTTACTGGATTATAAAAAACACAAACTTTAGTAATCTGAATGCATGGCAGGAGATAAAGCAGTAGAAGGTCCTGGTCATGCCTGTTGGCAGGTAGTTGCTATGCAAAATCAATGGAGGAGGAAGCAAGGATATTAAATATTATGTATTTCTCTGTCTACTCTATTGTTTATGTGTTTGTTTTGTCCTCTTAATATGAACAAAGGACCAACATTTTGTCCTACATAAAACACAGACGCCCAGGGCAACTTTCCCACTAGTAATATTCTGTTACATTTTTACACCCTGAAAATGAATACATTTTGGCAATGATTGTAAAATCATAAAAGGATAAGCTTACGAATGCCACATACCACTGTTACTAAATGGCGTGTAATGTTTAATGTTTGAGGTTTAACTCCCCTCACCAGTGGCAAGTAGACAAAATGTATTAACTGTTTACCAGTGAGCAGCTTTGCAAACAAATTGTTCTCTTTACCTTCCACCTCTTCAGCATACCTGCCTTCAGTTCAGTCAGTTCAAGATTAGGTAAATGCCTCACTCAAAGTTGGAATATTAAATGCATGGAGATGTCTGATTATTAGTGCAGAGCTAATAAACACTAGTTTATCTTTTCACCTGCATGTCTTCAAATAAAAGGGAGGCGGAGTCATGCTGGTACACTCGGCCTCAACTTGTAGACCTGTCTGTGAGGAGGGCAGAGGCAGCAAGGGAGGGGTAGCTGCCGACATAATTATAATACAGAAGAGTGAAGTAGCCGTAGACTCGTGAAATAATAGAAATATCTCCTCTCTTGACTGTGTCAGATACCCTCTTTACCAAATGCCAGATGTCCGTTTGTGGCGCTGAGGGGAAAGCTCATGTTTAATGGCGTTTTGGAAGTCTCCGCGGCGCTATTCGGGTGGAAGAGGAGACATTACGGCGCGGGTTAGCTAACGTTAGCTCGTTAACAAGGTCAGTTTGATTTTTGTTTTCTGTCGCTGTTTTAGCACCGGCATAATTAAAAATGCCGTTCTCGTCGCCTTTGCTAACTCGTCTCATTTGCAGCATATGCACAGACTCCGGTCCACTGACAGGACGGGTTAAACCAGTTACATTTCTCATCAGCATAGACTCTTGACGTTAGCTTGTAAGTTAGCCCCCGCTCGGTGGCTATCACGGCTCAGTCCGTTTGTTCTTACTCGACTTTGGTGCTCCAGGTTTGGGAGTGATAGAGCTGGTTCACGTTAACACTGCCTTGTGGAGGTTATAGCCCAGAAGCAAGCTTTTGTTATTAACAGGATCACCGGAGCAGCCTGACTGAGCTAACGTCAGCTGCAGCAATTTGAGAGCGCGGAGCATTTGTGCTCCAGCTCGCTCCCTGTTTCCGCCTAGAATAAAACAGGTGCACCTCTGCGCTAGCGATGGGCAGATGCAGGTTAGCACTCAACGCAGCCATTTATTGCATTTGCTGTTTTTTTTTCAGTTTTGCGCAGATCTAGGCCACGATTTCCCATAAAGACGTAGTTGAACTAGTGTGGGCTGCTGAATTATTTATCAAGGTTGAACGTCGTAGGTGGCGTTTCATTTACAAAGGCCTCGTCTACCGAGTCCAGTTGAAACGGGGGCAACTGGAACGGGCCCGGTAGCTAACGTTTTTTAGTTTGCTAGCGCTAGCAGTAAGACTAACTGGCTAGCAGACTAGGTACTTGAACATTTCTGTTGGTTTTGTTAGCAGTGTCTGTGTATTGTTGAATCACAACGTCCAAAAACGACATCTGTTGTTATCAACCACAGGTTGTTTTTTTTTTTTTTTTTTATTGTTGATGTTTCATTGGAAGGGGCTGGTTTAGCCCAACTTAGTATTAGCGTGAATTTCCTAACGTTGCAGTAGTTCCAGTAGCTTTGCTTTAACCTTATCATTTAACGAGTTGGACCATGTATGGCAAGTAACATCACAATCATTTGCAGTAGAAACTGTCAGTCAGTTCAAGTGAATTAAGAAAATCAGCCCGATACATCATGACAGTAGCTAATTTTCAGATAAAAGTGTCACTTGTTGGGAGGCTTTACAGAGCAGTGATTTAGCGTTGCCATTGTTTTACACTTGTAACTTCACGCTTGCTTCATAATTTAGATACGTCTGAATTCATAAAAACTACCACAAAACGATTTGTTGACTTCTACACTGGGTTTTGACAACATACAGTAGTTTTCCTGTAGCGTGAAATGAGTTTGCTCTCAGGTCATCATGCCAGGTTAGACTTTCACTCAGCCAAGGCCGATTTTGTGTTTTCTCTCCACATATTTCATTACTTTGTTGAACAGTGCAGAGGGCAACACAAGGGAAACATCCAATTGCGAAGCAAGCTTGTCTTGTGGATATGTTTGTTATTCAGCTCATGCACTATCTGGAGGCTGCTGGATGTGGTACGTCAATTCAATTGGCCCTGAGTGCCACTGTGCATCAGAGCCCTAATTATTTTTGATGGTTTTCAAGTTTTAACTACTGTTGAACTGCAGACGGCGTGAATACTGTGGTTGTAAACTGTTTCGTCCCACTGGTAGTGCAGGCCTCAGTGTGAAATGGCCAGAAATCACTTACACTCAAGCCTCTATCATTCTGCTGTTTACTATATATGAATGTCATAGAAACAGTGAGGTTTTGATAAGTTTTTAGTGTATACACAGTTGGAAAATCAACAAATTTTATTACACTCAACTCCCTAATATGTATCAAAAAGAACATATTTTTATATGACCCTTGTTTTAACACTGGGACTTTTGACATGATATTTCTTAAATATTTTAGCTAGAGTGCCTTATAGCTTGGTCCCAGTTTTGTCATTAAGAAATTATAATGACCATAACAATGAGGCACAATTATTCCCTCTTTGAGCATTGTAAAATGTCATTAAGGCAACTTGTGTTTTTTTTTTAAATGAACTTTGAATATGTGCTTTGTTTGTGGACCATTTTATAGGCAGAGTGATTGTGATAAAGTACCCTGAAGCCTTACCCAAGTCTTTTAAGGTCAATCCTCTCAACTAAAGGCAGCATGGCTTCATTTTACTATTTTGTCAAGCCATGTTTTGATTGTCTACTTTTTCCTGAAATGACATGTCTTTGTTAATGTTAAGGTTTACTCATCTTAAACGCATCCAATTATGCACGTTTCATTTTATTATGGTTTGTTGCTCATTTGAACGGCGTGTTGAAACACTGCAAATCAGCATATTAAAACGTTTCATATTTCTTAATGAGATGTTGTTTGAATTGGATTCTGAATTACTCACACAGTGTGAAATGAGAATGTGATAGAATCTAGGCCACATTGTGAAGAGCTTACTTTGATGCTCAGATGTTTTCTTTTTTTTCTTTTGTGTGTGTGTGTGTGTGTGTGGCAACAGCCTGAGGTGAGGTGTAATACTCATATCTTAATTAAATTAAGCTCATGGGCAAAACCTATTTTCATGTTAATGTTTGTGTTTTACATATAAACACAAATGGATAGATGAATCAAGCAATACATTTTGTCTTTACACTAGGCTGGCCATTGAAGATTCAGCCTTTAATTATTCTCATATGACCATGAGACTGGTCAGTGTTTTTCTTTAGTCTAGGATCTCCAGAGTCAAATGATGGCTGTAGAGGGAGAGAGGTTCATGGGGTATAAATCCCACTGAAGTGACTCAGTAGATAAAGATCCCAGATAAGGTGCATGTCTCAACTTGGTTAATGGGTTAGGTGAGACATGAATCAGTATTTGTAACCAGTATGTCACTGCTTTTTTTTTTTTTTTTTGTTTCAAAGTGATTTGTCTCATTAATATATTTTTGAAATTCTCTTTATTGGATACATCCATCTAGCGTTTCAAACTACATGCAGGATGGTGGTGGGTACAGGATCCCTGTGGATGAAAACCGATTGTGTGTTATAGTTTTCCCAGCTGGCAGTCTAGTCATAACAGTCCACTTCTGTGCCAGAAACTCCACACTAGATACCTGCAGTAGATGGTAATCATCATCATTTCCACTGAAAATGAAATACAGAGATTACTCAACATATAGTTGTTTTTTGTATTGTCTTGTATACTAATACATGTTTGTATTAGTCACCAACAGTAGATGATCTATTGGCACAATAGGTTTTCTGTTGCTGCCTTTGTATATACGTTTTTGTTTGGTGATGAATCATACATTTTTAAATGCAAAAGTAGTGGGTTGGCTTGTGTCAATAGCACTGGCTGAGCTGTATGCTACTATAGAGATACTGGCCATTATATATGATCAGGCCTGAATATTATGGGCAGTTATTGTAAAAAGGTAGTGAAGGAGATGGAGTAGACAGACTAATCCATAGAAACCAAAGTTGCAAAAGTAACTGTTAGTGGTAGGATTTTTATCAGGTTAAGAGAAGGCTGAATTGTGGTTTGTCAGAAAGGGCAGAGATAATTTCAACTACACAATCCATAGTAATATAGGCTATTGTTTTTAGTGGCTTTGAACATTTTAAGAATAAAGTGACCAAACATTCAATATGTGTCGGCATAGTTTCAATTGTAAAGGTCACTTACGAATCTGTGTGTGACTTAAACTTTATAGGACAGAGTTGCCACTCATAATGTCTGAAGCTAATGGCTTGTAAGCCTTTCAGAAAATGTATTCCCTTCATTCTTGTCCTTTGCAACATGATATGGGAACTGAGGCTTTGGTGCTATGGTTAAATGTTCTGAAAACCTTAAAAGAAGGTGCAGGTTTAAGGACATTCTGATTAGTTAAATTGAGTGATTTATTTTTGCTTTTACGCCAATCTTAGCGACTGGATAAAGGTCTGCACAGAATCGGCAGGATTTACTGCCACTTTTCAGAGATTCTGATCACTGCCACCTGCAACAATGTTTTCTATTGAAAACCTTTCTGGCCCATTCAGCAGGGAAAATACAGGCACTCATGTGTTTAATAAACCATTGTTAGAATACATGAATTGCAAACAAGTCTCATGAAATAGGTTTTAAAGGTTTAAAAAAACAATTTCAGACAGTAGGAACTAAAAGTGAGCAAAAACATGGATGTTATCCCCGTTTCTCAGATACTTGATGTCAATTCTCTGAGGAGCAGGTTCAAACCAGATGTTTGTTGTTTGGAGGATTTGGATAGGAATGGTAATTTCTTCTAATACTACTCGGGTTTAAACAAAATGTGTAATTGAATGTCTGATTAGTCTTAAAAGAGAGAAGGTGAATAGATGAGTGAGAGAACTAAACGAATCTCAATCTTAGTATTATTTTCTATTGAATTTGTAGTCATACAGTTTACTGAAAGACGATGGGCTTGCATGCAGGATTCATTTCTATAATGACTGCCTTTTTATTATGTTCATTAAATTTTATATCTTATCCCAAAACAGTCAGGCTGAGCATCCATTACTGCTTGTATTTGGGTAAACACATGTATATTTTGATTTGTGTGTTGCATCCTGTGAGATCTCTGTCCCATTGCAGTGCAGCCCTCTTTTACAGGCCATTTCTTACATTAGTATCTGAATATTGCCAGTTTTGTTAAAACAGCATAAAACTTGTTACAGGGATTGGTTTTGTATATAATGACTGATAACATGATGTAGATTCTAGTTCAGAAGATTGGCCGGAGATTGAAATGTATTGTGCTAAGACCTTCTGTGAAAAGTCTCCTTCTGGCAATATTTTGAATAGTTTAAGTTGACGTCACAACCTTGTGCCAGTCGGGCATTAGGATTCCAGGCAATTGGCTGACCCTCCTCTGCCAGTTTGAGTGCTACAGGATTGGGGTTGGCTGGGTCAGCACAATGGAAGCTCTAATTCCAACCCTCAGGGCACCTAATTAAAACTTACGACCAAGACAAACAACTTTTAACACTCATACATCTCATGAGAATGACTTTTACTCAAAATACCATGACAAAGAAGTGAAGATCAAAAGGATATCTATATTTTTTTCTTAAAAAAAAAAAAAAAATGTTTACACTTCTAAATAGAAAATTGAGATAAACCCTGCATTCTGGTAAAATATAATTTCTTTTAAGCATTTATGAAATTGCATGCATTCTGGGTAGTGATTTATTAATTCCAAATATTGTTTCAGTTATAAATTCTAGTGGGAAGACAAATACTGTGATCACTGTTGTGCACCTGTTGTGCACCTGTTTATTTAGACTGAGTAGTTTATCCTGTAGAGTCTTAAATGTAAATTTCAGCCATTAATATATCATATCAAAGATTTAGATAAATCATTGTTGATTTGTGTCATCACTGATGGATGTAGTCAAGTGTAGTACTATATGCTTTCAAACTACAGTGTTGAATACACAATATGCAGTTTTAGCACACAATATACAAACTATGTTGGTAGTATTGTGGTGAGGAGATCTGCTGAGATCACTGAGTATGAATTCTTATGAGCAGAAACTTGACTGTGAAAGCAGAGATACTAGTATGTTTGCACTGACGTCTTTTCTTTTATCACTCATGTTTTTTTGTTGTTTTTTTTGTCTTGTCCTTTTGTTCTTTTTTTCCTCATATAGCTGGCTGATATGGCTGTCTAACAGGCTCCCAAAGATCTCTTCATGGATCACAGAGGACAACAAAGAAAAACCACTGCATCTGTGAGCAGCACCAATAACTAGGGAATCAGACCTGCAAGCATATCATCAAACTGATTTCAGTGCATGTGGCCTCCTCAGTTGTTCATAGACATCTGTTGGGCAGCCCAAAGGCCTATTGCTATGCACTATAAAAGGAGAGACATGAGCTGTGGGGATGCTGGGAGGAGCAGGCTTCTTTCGTGCAGGACTATCCCTCTGGTAATAGGGCTTCTAGTGACCATGGCCCAGGGCATTGTGCCAGAACAGCAAGAGACAGTGGTGGAGATGATACCCATGGAACTAGAAGCGTCCATGCAGTCCTCTGTACTCTCTGAGCTCCAGGCAGCTGCATCTTCAGTTGGAGAAGGGCCGCCTACAGCCATCCCAGATTACTCTACAAAGAATGGGGGAGTGCATACTGGCATACCTGACTCTTCTGCAATCGTGGGCCAGGTGTTCCAGTTGAAGGTTCCCCCAGGACCTGCCAATGCAAGCTGTAATGTCCAGGTAAGTACATTAAATATTTGACATAACATGAATAATTCAATATTTAGATAAGTCCATTGTAGATCTTATGTGGGAAATATTTGGCATGTAATATTGAATCCCTCATAACCCAATAATGTGTTGGTATTTACAAACAGTCACATGTAAATTATTCAACATTCATTTAATGCGGTCAGAATTAATCAGTCAACTGGAGCAGTATTTGTTTAAGAGACTCAGAATAACAAAGTGGTATGTGAGAACTTTGTTGTTGCACTGATAGACTGAAGGTCATTTTTTTTCTTTTTCATTTGGGTGGTGCCTTTTATTTGTTTGAGTACTAGCTGCAGGGTTTACGTTAACGTCTAAAATGTATTCCTCCTTAATCTGGATCTTAATGCTGAATAAAAAAGTGGAAGGCTGAACCTAATTTTGCTGTAGTACAAGGTTTAAAACATTATTTTGTACAGAACTGAATCATAATGACATTGACAACTACTGTATTTTGGTCTTAGCTATACTCCACAAGTGTATAATAGAGCTATAGGTGAACTTAAATGAAAGAATGACAATGACATCTCACTGAAGATGTGTGCAGTTGTATTTAATTTAATAAAAACATTCATTGTCTGTTTTCCCTTATGGGGACTACAGTGTCCACATATACCAAATTTTTTTCTATCATTGTAGAAACAGGATAATGTAGTATAGTATTTATTCCCTCAGTTGTGATCACAGTATCACTGCTGATTGAAGCTGACTGTGGTGCAATTTGCTTCAGTCAAACTTATGAATGAGATGAGATGATTATTATTGGCCCAAGTGTGATGCAGAATGATATCCTGTCATACAGTAATAACTCAAAATGAAGAGTGATGACTCACATAGTTGTTATTATGAATAGGAGCTCACTCTGCTTCCTTTTTATATTTGGCAAGATTTGATAAACTGAATGGAACTGGGCGGGCGGTTGGGAAGGGGTTTGAGTTTGGGGAGATACTGAAAGCTTTTCTGCTTTTACCTGAATGTTTTGTATTCATCTGTGGGGTTTATCTACTTCCTGTTTCAATGGCATGAAACGGAGAATAACTCCTAGATGCTACTGCAAAGATTTACTTGGTTTTCTCTGTCTGATATCATTGTAAAATGTAAGCTCCAAGTCAGACTAAGTAATTTTCAGTCATCACTTGGGTCTGGTAACTTTTCATGGTACTTCGTAATTATTTTTGATATGATCATTACTTCACAAGTTAGTAATGAGATTTGCCTTGTACTTAAGTTTAATCTCAGCAGTATCTCTATAGTATAAAATAGTAATTGTGATATGGTTTCTCATCCTATAGCTCACTGAGATGGGAAAGGAGACTTTACCCTCCTGGTTATATTGGGACAAAGAAAGCTGCATTCTGAGAGGTTTGGCACTGGATCAGGATAAAGGTGTGTATCATATCTTGGTGTCTGGAGAGGAGTTAATTGAGAAGACTGGCAGCCAATTGTTCCCCAACACAGTGTTCTCTATTGAAGTATACCCAGAAGAAAGAGCAGACAGTGAACCAGCCCTGCTCACTCTACAGTCCGATATCACTGGCCTTCAGCCTTTCACATGTGCATCTGAGGAGCCTGTGACCGTCCTCACTGTCATCTTGGATGCTGACTTGACAAAGATGGTTGCTGAACAGAGGGCCAACTTACTGGGCATTATGAGAAAATTCTCTCATGTGCCCCTGGAGCAAATGAGGGTGGTACCTGTTGTCAACAACCGCTTATTTGACATGTCAGCTTTCATGGCTGGACCAGGGAATGCTAAGAAGGTGGTGGAGAATGGGGCCCTACTGTCATGGAAACTCGGATGTGCCCTTGACCAGGGCAGCATCCCTGACATTAGCAGTGTCCAATCCTCAGCAAAGGATGGGACCATGTCAGCGAGGCTGGGGTACCCAGTGGTTGGCTGGCACATTGTGAACAAAAAGCCTCATGGCGTGAAAAGGGTCAGACGGCAGTTGAACAATACACCTACTCCAGTGCCCTCCCTGCTTCCTCCAACTACCCACCCAGAGCCCCCTATACGTGTTGTTCCCACCCCAACTTCGCCCTCCATTACTCCAGCAACAGACAACTCTGCTCCCCCTGTCCGAGGCCCTTTGCCTCTTCCAGTGAAGCCCACAATGAGGGTCAGAGATCAGATAGCCCACACACCTGTTTTTGGGCCTCCCCAACCCACAAGAGTACTAGGAACTACAAGCACCATCCCTATCCAACCAACCATGACCCGGCCTACATTTGTGGAGGCCACTGCTGTGGCAACACCACCAAGCACCACCAAAAGACCCAAAACCTCTTCCACAAGGAAACCCAAGAAACCCAAATCTTCTACTCCAGCTCCCCGGGAACCCAAGTCCACCACAGCTAAACCACCCAGACGCACCACTCCTCTCTCTTTGGCTCCAGACTCAAATCAAACCCCAGAGATGCGTAACCCTATTGATCAAGTGAATGCATGGGTTGGCACATACTTTGAGGTTAAGATTCCTCCTGATACATTCTTTGACAGGGAGGATGGTACTACTGATAAGCTACGTTTGACTTTGAAGAAGACCCCTAAAGAAGCAGTGAATGAAACATCTTGGATCCAATTCAACAGCACTATCCAACTTTTGTACGGCTTTCCAGAGGAGCAACATGCGGGGAAACATGAGTACTTCATGTTGGCCACCGATAAGGGTGGGAGGAGCATCATGGATGCTTTTGAGGTACGAGTCAACCATTGGTCCATTAATGACAAACCATCAGTTGTGTTTGCTGCCCGTTTCCATGGTGACCCCAAAACTTTAAGCAATGATATCCATAAGAAGATTCTTTTGACCAAAAAGTTGGCTTATGCCCTTGGTGATCGCAACAGCAGCACAGTGACCCTGAGAAGCATCACTAGGGGCTCCATTGTGGTTGAATGGACCAATAACAGTCTCCAGCAAAGTCCTTGTCCAAAGGACCAGATCACAGTTCTCAGCAACAGGATCTCTGATCCCCAAGGGACACCAAAACTGGCCTTCATCAAAGCTATGGAGCCAGAATTCAAACCCATTAACATATCCATTCGTGGTACAAATAAATGTCAGAGCTACACGTTCATCCCACCAGGAGAGGTGCCACCGCCTGTTCTTCCTACAGCTACCCCTTCACCTGGGACAGGTCGTAGGAGCAGTGATGATGTTTACCTACATACTGTTATTCCTGCTGTAGTGGTCGCAGCCCTGCTGCTCATCGCTGGAATCATTGCTATGGTCTGCTATCGCAAGAAGCGCAAAGGGAAAATGACCATAGAGGAGCAGGCCACATTTATCAAGAAAGGAGTCCCCATAATATTTGCAGATGAGTTAGATGATTCCAAGTCACCCCCATCCTCTAGCATCCCTCTTATCCTTCAGGAGGAAAAGCCTCCACTTCCCCCTCCAGAGTACCCGAACATGGCTGGCCCTCATAGTACCCTGCTTAACCAGGATCTGCTGGAGGAGTATTCCATTTATCAAGATGATGATCCTAATGCCCCTCCTTACCAGCCCCCACCTCCATTTACTGTCCCCATAGAGGGCAAAGGCTCTCGCCCCAAGAACATGACGGCATACAGGTCACCACCTCCCTATGTGCCTCCCTAACGCACACTGGAGCTTTCAGTTTGGAAAGCAGGTGCAATGTAGGGATGCTTGTTGAAAACTACTACAGGAGTAATTTTTCATGTGTTCAATGAAATGGCTTTGACTTTGTAGACGCAAGGCAACCATACCCATATATTTGACCACAAAGGATAAGACACTGTATCGTACAATTCTACTACTGGCACAGGGCAAATGGATGGGGAACAGTTTGTAATTTCCAACACTCTTTTTTTTTTTTTTTTTGTTGTCCTTCAGATCTGCTTTTGACTTCTTGCATATTCTTTTTTGTCTGTTTTTGCCAAGAAGAGTCAGTTTTATCTTCAATGATGTACTATTTCTATTGTATAGAAAATAATAAAGAAGCAGGAAAGACTGAAGCCCACAGGGCCTTTGAGCAGATGTCACCATGACAACAGACTTGAGGCTCTCCCTCACAATGTTAATCTTTATGAGTTCTGTATCACTCTTATCTGTCCTTTGGCTAGGTTTACTAAGATTTTGCACCTGTTATTTCTAGAGTGGAACAAAATACAAAAAGCCAAACTGAAAGCATGAAAAACTTTATTTACACAAAAATCAGTTTGTATCTTAGACTTTGATCTTTCTCTGCTCTCTTCTTTGCTTTGCTCCCTCTTGACAATAACATGCAAACCTTGCACTTATGCAAATTCTTGTTAAACCTTGCACTATGTGTCTTGCACAGAATTGAACACAGTAAGTGGTCGTCCAATAAGGAGAAAACAATTCTTTTTGTATCCTTGAACTCACCACCTGACTGAGATTCCTCTGGTACTTGATCACAAAGGACATTACACTGATCACGCCTGTTGTAGATGTAGCCTAATTAAGTTACAAAACAAATAATGACTTTTTTTTTCTTAATGTGTGCCACTGAACCTGCCTGTGAGATAACTGGTTTTGCTGTTGCCAAGGTGATGTCTGTGGTCACAAGGCAAACCTTGTGGGGTTGCTACAACAATAATGAAGGGGCCAATGGAATGCTGTGGTCCACAGCAAGGTGAGAATAATATTGGCAACATGGTCAATGAGGTGAATCCACTGTCTTATATTCAGTTGGTTTTTATTGGTGTGTGGGGTGGGTGGGCTTAGAGTACTGTATCATCACTGCTCTGCCTCCAGGTGTGTTGCACTGTTATGTGTAGTGCATTGCCTATTGTCAGTTCAGATGAGGCATGTGGACAAGGGGATGTACATAATTGTGTGCCTGTGAATTTAAACAACTCCATAATGTTAGTGTTTTATCAGTAAACATAGTCGGGAAAGGGAGGGCCAGAGTGGGAAATAATTTTATTTTTTAATTGTATGTCTAGATTTATGATCACAATCATAAAAAAAAATGACTTTATAGTTTGTGAGGGTACAAAAGAACATTTACTTGCCTATCACAATAAAAATAATGCATTATCTCAATATGATGGGGAACAAAGAAACCACAACAATATGTGAATTATGTACATTTCATATCTGATATCACCATATGAAAAAATGGATAAAAATCTAATGTTTTTACTGAGTTTTTGATACAGTCTTAAACTTGTTTTATGAAAATATATTAATAAAATGTAATACTATTTGTAAAGCCTCAAAGATTGTGTTTTATTGAGACAGTGGCACTGGATTAAAATTACTATGTTTTCAGCACAGATGGTTATAGGTTTATGAAAGGGCTAATAAACACAACTTACCACAGAAATTACAGTGCAATATACAGTAAATTCAAAATCTGCTATGATGCTACACAGTATCACATTGACATGGTCAAAAGCAGTAATGTTTTTTTTTTTTTTAAACAAGTGGAGGAATTAAGTGCAAATTATGGTATATTTTAAGGTGATTTTAAAGTCAAATAAGTGATTTTTAAATATCTTACACCCTTCTTTGTGTTCTAGATTTGTTTTGCCATCAGATATATAAATCTATAGTACAAGATATAGCGAAGGACCTGTTGCATTTTTGTACTCTTGCTTGACAGTATGTTATATTCTTAACAGAATTTCTGGTAGCAGGCGGCTCCAATCGGCTCTAATGGTTGGCTGGTTTTGGCTATAACATGAGCTACACACTCTTTGTTGTAATAAACCAAATACATAGCAGGCTGCCCTTTAAGAGACAGTGTGATATTTTAAGAGAATTGCTCCCTTTTGTGCCATTTAGGTGGGCAGGTTTTTCTTTTTTGGCTTTGTGCTGTAGAAATATCAATAACACTGACTAATATCGGCTCTTAAATTCTTTCAGTATAGAACTTCTGTATGATGGCTTATTCAGGAGAGGTCAGAAACAGGTTTGTTGGTTGACACCTTGCAGACAAATGTACTTTTTCCAGTGCGATTTGCAATGCAATACATTTTGACTTGTCGTCCTAGAACGAAATCCTTTAACTGCTGTAGCAATAATGTGCACTTGGTGAAAAGTTACTTTAGGAATTAATCAAGGTACTATTATATTCTCCCTTTTGTACCTTGTAACAAACAGTGTGGTCAGCTAACTTGACCTTCCAGTCCATGGCTTGTTGGAAAGAGAGTATTTTTCACACTGACAAACACCCATAACTTCAAACATGGCAGTCATGTGTCTGCAGTGGTTGGAGCTTCATGTTGGATGTGTGACTGTGAATGTGAAAAACTTTTTTTTCTTATTGTTTATTGTCAGTGCTTTAATTATGTTATCTGCCTGGCTCTCATTTGCCCAGTCTTACCAGTCTTAGGTATCATACCACATAATTGGTAATTATGAGGTGGGTTATGTTGCAAATTGAGTGTAATACTCATTTATCAATTAGCCAACAACCATCTAAGTGTGGGCGACTGACTCAATTATAAGAGATATTAGTAACACCGGATAGTGTGATTAAACACAACTTAGTGAGTTAAACAGGAATGTGGGCATTTCACCCCTTTTGCCTAAACAGACATGATTTCAGATTTTTATTGACATGGTGTGCAGCGCAAACAATATAACGTTGACAAAACAATGACTTACAGCTGGAATAAAGTGCAATATAAATTACTTTAAACACAGATGTAGAACATTGTTCTAGAAGGCACCCAATTTTCACATATCTCTTGCTTTTAATAACAATTTTGATAGAGCTTCAATGAGTGGTCGATTAAATTATTAGCTGATCGACACAATTATTTTTGTAATCAGTTCACTGTTTAAGTAATTTTTCATGCAAGAATTTGCTGTTTTTCCTTGACTTACATGATGGTAAAATAAATACCTTTGGGATTTGGGCTATTGGTCAGATTACCCAAGACAGCGGATGATGTGAACTTGTGGTTTTATTGACCAATCAATAATTAATTGATGCAATAATCAGCAGATTTACTATATAGTACTTTGGCAAGTACTTTTACCTATTATTCAATACATATATGCTTTCATTCTTATTATGAAAAGAATGTGATCCCCTCTCCCAGGCGGTTGTCATTAGAAATGCTGCTGACCATGTGAATCCCTGGATAAACCTTTATTTCTTCAAGCAACGTTGGGGATTCTGAAATCATACAATCTGTTTTTGTTCTAGCAGCACATTACAGACAGGAGTCACATCTTCTGATGTTGCAGTTCAGGCAGGTGACAGCAGCTCTGTGGAGTTGAGTTACAAAGTACAGTACAAAATACAGCAATGCACACAACTGTCCTTGATAATATTTATATATATAATATAAATTATAAAGGACAGTTGTGACTTCTAACACTGTCTTTTTTTTTTTGCACTGACCTATTGTAAGCTTTAAAAATAGGGATTTCAAAGCATTGTTCAAACTGGCCCTTGTTAAAATGCACCAAGACACCTTTAACAAAGTGACAACTGTCTGTAAAAGTACACAACCTGCTGTGGTTTTCTGAAAGTACATCCTCTGTATGTAGGGATATGCTCTCTATTAATACTCTCCTTGAAGGATCAGATGAGTAGTTTGAATCTACAAATGGACTTGAGCTAATCGATAGCAACAGCTAGTGGGAGGTAATGAGACTGTATCAAAATGTGGAGTTGAAGCTATTTTATGCCCTGCCAGTCTCTCTCTTCATCACCCCCCCCCCCCCACCCACCCACCCACTCATTAATAATGTACTGGGCATGAAAGTTAATGTATGTGATGAAAAATGTATAACCTCATGAAGACCTATGGGAAGAACTGACCTTTGTTGAGTTGTTGATGTTTCTCATGCACTGCACTGGATAACCTGCTGTTGTGGTTTCTTTGCAGCGCTGCACACAAAACAACTAGTCTCATCCGTTTTGTGACTTTTCACATCTGAACTGAGATTGTAGTTGATAAAATACAGATGAATACAACTATCTTGCTTTATAATTGTTTCAAATAGCTTCACAGATTTCTACGAGTTCACATTTTGTATTTACGCAGCATCTGCTATGTTGTTTCAAAAAGTGGCAGAACACTAATCAAAACTGGTGTTCTCTAGGCATGTTTATAATTTCGTGGGTCATAACAAATTCTAATTAGACCTGTAGCCACGCCAGTCCAAGCTGTCACTGCAAGCAGGAGTGTAATTATTTCCACTGCGCTGTATCATTGATGCAAACTTTCTTCTTGACTCAAAAAAGAAAAACTAATCAGTCTTTGTGTGCACCCTAGTGCTTGAGGAGGCGGGAAGGTGATCTGCTACTTAGCAATGGAAATAGCAGAGAGTGTTTGATGGTGGGCAGCACCACACAGTATGAACAACTCTGAGTAGGTTTCATTAGATGCCCAAAGCCCAAGAAATGCGCCACTCTGTTTCCCATTAGGCTGAAAGCACAATAAAAAAAGGAATAATAATAATAATTGTCCAAATTGAATGGGAACCAAATGTATATTTTTCATATTTTATTATAGGCAATCCATAGAAAATGTTTTGTATAATATACACACCATATTAGAATAATAAAAAATGTGCAACTCTAATACAGTACATCCTATACGTTATAAACATTTTCAGATAGTAGAAAGTGAATAAAGGCTATTGTCAAAGCCATGCAAGAGCTGAACCGGTTTTACTTTTGTATGTAAATAAATATTAAAACCCAACAAGAGTAAATACAAAAATGTCTGCTAATGTGACATTTCTCTCCAAAAAGTGTTGGTTCTTTTGTTCTATTACTCAGCGAAATTAAGCCGAAGGGAGAAGAAATTGGTGGTGGTGGAAAAATATTTCAAATGAGACTGACCATCTTAAAGAGATTCGTTAGCCAGCTGATTAACCATTGTTATTAAAACTCCACAGTCAGTCTATCAAGAATATATATATATATGTATTCTAAACTCTTTAAAAGAGGAGCTGGGGCATTTTTAATTCTCAATTTAGGTCACTCACTTCTACTACAAAAAAGTTTTTGGGCTAACTAGTGAGTAGCTAGCTGGCCAGATACTTTCAATCGTGATCTAATAATTTGAGCCATGTTTAATTAACACAGTGTCTCAGTCTCTCATCAGAGAGGTGAGCTTCAATGATGAGTAACAACATATTACCAACCGTGTGAAAAGGGAGTTTTTCCTCCCCCCTGTCGCCAAGCTCTTGCTCTTTGTGTGAACAGTTGGGTTTTTCTCTATAACGAAGTAAGGTCTCGACCTTCCCCTGTAAAGTGCCTTTACTTCCATACTCAGGGCAAAAAGGTGATCCCCACAAGGTAAACTATTAAATGTGAAGTTTTTCTCCATTGATGTGATCACCTGTGCTCTACGGTTGCACATGCATCAAGTGGTGCAGTGATCACAACAGTACACATTTGTGTGACTACCACACACACATACAGTAGAAAAGTGGTTTACACAGCATTTAACATAATGCAGACACCAAGTGCAGAATGTACTCACTGTCTCCGGCTCATGACATTCCTTAAGAAGAGAAAGTTTCTGTCGTGTTGGTTAGAATAAACAAAATAAACTTTTGGTTTGCTTATTTGTATGAAGTCTCATGTAAAGGGACAAACTGGGGTACTTTCGTGGTGTTTGCAAAAAAAAAAAAGAAAAAAAAGCAGTAGTGAAATCAGCTGTGATGAAGTGGTGTGTGAAGGTGGGAAAAGAAAGACATTACAATGCAGCGTTTCAGTAAAGGCTCCATTCCCATCCAGTAAATATCAACTGTCTCTCTTCCTCCATTAATATAAGGTAAGATCATTTGTTATCCCACTGTGGGTTTTCAGAAAATGCACTGACACAAATGTCATGCGCAGGTCACTCTCAGATGTTGTGGATGTGGCCTGTGATCACATCACTGCCATCGCGCTAAGACTGGATGTGTCACACACATTATTTTCTTAAAGGTGTCTGGAAATGTGCTGTTAACTCTGCCATCAGCGTTTTTTTTTAGGCAGTAGTTTGTGATTTTTAGTGTTGTATGAAGAACTCTGAGAACACACCTTTTGGAGCATTTCTGTTCTGCAGATGTGCCTCCAACTCTCACAACCTTTGTTTCTCACAATACTTCAAAACAATGGTAAGATTAGGCTAAAGGCTGGGATTAGTTATCTGATGATTATTGTTAAGAAAGAGTTAGTATGGAGGCAATTAATGCCGCTGAATGTGTGTGTGTATGTGTGTGTGTGTGTTTGAATTCCCTTGCAGCACTGATAATCATCATGATGAAGTCCTCACCTCGGCTGCAGCTTGTCCTCCCACCAACAATGACTGCAGCGCCATCTTGTGAAAGAATGAAGTGAGTTCATCTGAATGCTTTTCAACGCTGACACAATGAGCTTGCTCGCCCTGAGCGCTGCATAGCAAGTCTATTCAGAAGCACAAGTATTTGTCTCGTCAGTTGTGGTTGAACAGATCTTACATTTTGGGACAGGGCGGTGAGAAAGCACGGCTCTGGGGCTCGTTGGGGAGAACAGAGAGAGAACCAGAGAGGGATCACCGCAGTATCAGTAGATGGCAGTAGCATCACACCATAGCAAAGGTGCTGATTAATAACCTTTACATGGGATCATCGTGGCTTTTGTAGACAGGGAACAAGCAGCCTTAAGCTGGTGCTGAGCAAAATCTAAAAAAAAAACCACAGTTATTATTTATCAGATACTGTGTGTATAGGCTACAAGATCCTGTTATAAGATATTTGAGCTTATTTAAATTCCTAATCTACAGGTGAACCAATGGAGGAATCTCTGATGTTTTCTATTTGTTAAACAGTGCATCAGCAAAGAAGTGATCCTCTGTTAATTCCCGTTGATAATAAATGTGTCGGCCTTCTCTCAAGTCACACTCATAATTAGAAAGTGAGATAAGTTGGAACAGCTGTGAGACGCCATAATTCAGTCACAGATTTAGAAAGTGTAGACTAATTGCATTTTCCCTCTTATCTCATAAATTGGATCCATTCCAGAGCCGGGATGGGAATCTTTGTCTTAACCCATTTGCGTGTATGCTGTGGATTTTCAGTGGCGTGACAAAGCTAAGAGGTGTGGGGGGCGGGTGGGTGGGAGGGGTGTTCATAACCAACTAGCAGTGAAGACATGACAGATGCTGTCTTGTACTGGCTGCTCATGCTGGCGGTAATGGTGTGAGCAGCATTCGAGGCTGGGGCTCGCTGCGGGCGCCGAGGACAGCGGCAGGAGACACTTGTCATGTGAGAGGTTATTAGAAACATTTGCATGGCTTTGCATTTGAGAGTGGAGAGGACACAGCAGCTCTGAGGTCAGGTTACAGCCCCCCTGCTCGGTAATGTCATGTCGAACCAACCTCCACCTGACTTGCAAAGATCACAGCAGAATCAACATGTAGTTTTTTTTTTTGTTGTTGTTGTTGGTTTTTTTTTTTGCTCTAAATTATACACAACGCAGCAGCAGGATCACTGTCACTTCATGCATCATACAGCACTCTGTGGTATGCGTGGAAGCTTTTTCCCCCTCTGTCATTACTTGCAGGTCAGACAACACACAACATCTCAAAATAAAACATGAGTGTCGCTCAGTATGTGGTTGCTCTACACCATTTCTACCTTTTGCAGGCATTGTGTGATCTGCCTGTCTCATGTTAGCACAGGATGTTTGTGCAGAGCTTTGGTCTCTGCGTCCTCCGTGCTCCCTGCTGGCCTGATGGCCAGATGGGTCAGTGACTGTGTAGCCGGGGCTTGGCGGGCCCCTTCTGTTCTCTGTGAGGGTCCACTCATGGGATTGAAACCCCAGAGACCAGAATTCTAGAAGCTGGATCACAAGGTAGATGGGTTGCAAGCTGAGCTGAGACGTTCACGCACATATGCGTGAACGTATTAAACTGTATTAAACTCCTGGTGGGGATAGATCTGTCAGAGGGCATGATGTTTTACCGATTACAATGGAATTAACAAAAGCAAATGTGATTTTATTTAATAAGCTAGAAGCAGACCTGATCTTTTATCATTTCAGACAAGCTGTTCAGGAGGGTTACATTACTGAAGTGAGATTTTTCTTGTCATGTCATGTGGAAATTTAGTCAAGTCATCTTCAACTGTTATTGCAGTCCATTAACTCCATTGTGAAGATACATAATTGATGCAGCCGTTGGGTAGAGTTTAATCAAATGGAGAGTGCTCCACACTCCACCGCCAACTGAAAAATGAGGCACACAATATTCAGCGATGTAGTTTGCGAGGTAAGACTATAATTCACGCTTTGAATTGATTTATAATCATTTGACTGTACACTTCCTGCACAATGCCCGAAGCAAAAGTCGTAGCTTTTAAGCTTTTAAAGGTGGACTCGTGAAGGATTTATGAGCCTGAATTAGGATCAGCAAGTAAAAGCATCACCCCAGACACCTGTTCCTGCTAATCTACTCCCAGACAAGCAAACGAAAAAGTGTGGCGTGTGATTTATTCTCTGTACCTTTTGGTTTTTCAATTTCATTTCATCTTTGTTTGATGTGGATTTCTACCACTCTTCCCCAACTATTCATTTCCATTTCAGAATTTTGTGCTTTTCTTAGGCCTTTACTTTTCTTTGAAATAACAGTGATCTGTGTGGGATGTGGAAATGCATTGTTTATTCCATGCTCCTTGAAATCAAGGGCTTAGCTTTCCAGTTAAATTTCACAGCCAGCCAGCACTTATCTCTGTCAACTCCTGTTTAAGCCACACATGATCCGCCTCGGTTTAAACGCAGCTGGCTTTTGTTTGTACCGTGAACCTGAGCTGTGATTCCACGTTAAAGATGTGCTACTTTATTTCATACAAGCTTCTAAAAGTGAGTTGCATCTCGCACGCAGCCAAAGCATTACAAATATGCAACATATTCTCGAGATGTATGCCAGCACTCGATACGTCTTTTCTCCATGAGTGCATTTTTCTGACAGGGGAAACTGGGGAAAAGCGGCAGATTAGTGCACCTACTCAGCTGCGAATCCTGAAGAGCGTTCGTCTCACTCAGGCGTCTTAATACTACAACAGTCAATTAAATCCATGAAGTCAGATATGTAATTTTCAAATAATCATTAACTGGGGTGGGGGGGGGGGTTGGAATTATAAGTTTGGATATCAAAGAGATGGGAGGGGAAGTCAGGGAGGGTGACAGCGAGAGCGGTATAACAGTCATTACAGTAGAGGCAAGACGTACTAAATCCCCCAGCCAAAGATGAGTGAAGATAAAGGAGGTGACTGAGCTAATTGTGTACTGTCAGAATCCATATCTCTAACGACTGTCAAGTGAGCAAATTTCAAATGTATTCTCTCCACCCACCCAACTCCCCCCAGGAGTAAAAAGTGGTGAGAGAGAGGAAGAGAGAGAGAGAGAGAGAGAGAGAGGAATAAATACCAGGAGACACTAATGTGATGAGAATGATGCCTGGTCTCTTCCGCTGATTAAAAATGCAATAACGCTGTGACACACACACACACACTGTGCAGCCTTAGCAGGGCAAGGAGTGACTCTGTGGAGCCACAGATAAGAAATGGCACCCAGTGACCCCAAACCAATTTATTCACTCAGAAAAATAGGTACTATATCTTTTCCTGGGATCACTCATAGCAAAACAAACAGCGTTTCAGCTGCAGAGCCCGTTCACCAACTTAATGCGGGATCTTCCTTCAGGTGGTAATTAGTGCCTATGAGAAGATGTGGATTTTATGATTCATGTCTAACCACAGGCTATCTTACTGTACCACTAATTATAAAATCTTAGTGTCTCTATGTGCTGCTCTCAGTAACAGGGCTGATTTATTGAGAACAGAGGAGATGCAGAGGAAGCAAAAGATGCTGGTAAACAAAAAGCATCATAAGGAGGTTTTGAGAACAAGATGCGGTGGGGGAAAAAAGTAGGAAGAGTGAGGAGTGTCTTTATCCACCCTGCGTTATATCAGGCCTCAGTTGGTCACTGACGGGAAGCAGATAAGGTTTCACTCCGGCTGGAGTTGGATAATTGGACATTTATGGAGAGATAGGAGAGCCCAGGGCCCAGGAGCCATGAAACAGAGCTAATCTAGACTCAGCATCAGTAAATTGTCTGTGAAAGAGTGCATCAGGAGTTCTGACAAGATAAAGAAGGCTTTCCTCAAAGGCGGAGCCGGACCAAAGTGACATGAAAATTCAGATAGAAAGCGAGCCTGAGCCTTTGATGCCGGGATTTCTACATGTCACATGAGGCGCACACTGAAATGTACATTTCACAGAGCAGCGGTGTCACCTTGTCATCCAAATTGGGTCACGCAGACGTGTAATTCATACACAGTGAGGACAGTTTTGACAACTTTGTAACTCGACAGCTCTTAAGAGTCAGAACTTTTGGCAAGCATGCACCATGTACATTTTTAAACTCTATTGTTCAACCTCAAATGTTCCACACATAATAATGTGCGACTGACAGTCCTTGGAGTTTGAAACATTTAAGTCCTGGTGGAGTGTGCCTTGCTCTCAGTCCACCATGATTAGTTTCCTCCCTTTGATGTTTTTCCCCACTTGATTCTCCCAGGAAACTGCTGCCTACAAAACAGGTGTATAGTGAGCAGGTGGGTTCCTTACACAGGAGCCTTGAGCGTTTTGAGCTGGAGTAAACCATACCTCACTATTCTAGGAAGTTAAAAACCACTCCTGAATGAGCCATGCTTAGATTTTTGAAGATCTCTTTAAGTTTTTTTTTCCTTTCTATATCAAGAGCCAGAATGCCATTGCTTGTTTAATGTTTCTTTTCTTTTTGCTGAGCTGCAAATCTAAACTCTGTTCAGCCCCTACTGATTACTTGCACACAGACACTGACACAGGCAATTAATTTGGTGGGGGAGAGGCTAGTCTTAATTGGACATAAGTGGGATTTTTCTTGGCTGTGTGCAACAGAAAATGACAGACTGTGCGTATGAGAAGTAAAGACCATCTGGTCCCACAGGAGCTGAGAGAGATGCCAGACAAATGGAAAGAGAAACAACACAAAACCTGTGTGGGTAAGGATGTGTCTCTGTGTCTGTCTCTCTCTCTCTCTCTCTCTCTCTCTCTCTCTCACACACACACACACACACACACACACACACACACAAACAGAAAAGAGGAATCAGCTGCTCTTGGTCATATATCACTTGCCCATGTACCAGCCTAGAGGGAGACGCTCACTGGGTGCAGAAACAGAAGTCTTTCATGCGTGGCCTATTCATGTTTTCATATAATAATCAATATTGAAAATAGGAACATTACGCTCGCAGGCAGGCACAGGAATAAAGAACGGTTAGCTTGTAAAGGCTTGGTCATCAGCAGAACAAATTGATCTGACATGTTATATTATTCATGTGGGGGATTGGTGGCGAGAAAGGGAAAGCAACAACGAGAAAGAGGGATGACGGACGAGACCGAGGGAGCAAAGGGTAAGTAAAGGAGTCAGCGAGTGGACATCCTCTCCCCTCGCACGGTCTCATCTCTGCATGACAGCACCGCTCAGCGAGCTCGCTAATGTGCCCTGTCATGGGGTGAGACAGTAAACGAGCACATGACATTTCCATCAGTTTACAGAACTGGTTGATTAATTGTACCCCTTCACACATCAGTTTAAACACACTCTCCCCCGCTATGATCCACACTCATACAAACAGACTCACACATGCAACGCACACAGAAATAACTATCATGTGGCGTCTGGTTTAATTGTATAAAAGATAACAAAATGATTTTATTACATGTTCATAATATAGCAGATATCACAACATACTTGCATGATTGCTCTGATATTAATGTTTCCCACACCATATGATTAGGCATAATGTACCCAGTACGAAACTATGTAAAACAAACATGCGAGCAGATACAGGTGTGGGGGGGTAGGGGCAGTGGGAGGGGGAGTGGGGGAGTGGGGGAGGTCAATTCAACAACAGATTAAAGCCATATTCTGCCAATTAATGAAGCTTAGTCCTGGTAAAGAAAACAAACCGCAGGAGGTTGCCGAAGCTCATTATCATTTTCAGAATTTATTTCTCTCTTTTTTTTTTTGTTTACATCAAATATAACAGACATACATTGGCACATGCAAAGTGAACACTTTGTGGTGCTTTTCATTACCATCCAAATCCAATTGAACAAAGACTGGATATCTATTTTTGTACTCCAAACATGAAAATACTCTCAAATATTTACAAAGAAAATATACTTACAATGCCCATCACTCTAACATAATAATCATCTGAGACTGATTTGAGTTGATTTTGGTAAAACAAAATACTGTATGTGGCAGAGCTTGCTGTTCAAGGTAATTAAATTAAACTTCAAGAAAAAGAGGCACAGAAGAAAATCACTTATAAACAATACAAAACAGAAATTAGATAATGGGAACCCCAAGAGAATATGGCTTTAATGGCATTTCAAAAGAAAACATCTTGAAAGCAGATCCATTGTCCTTTTTTTTTTTTTTTTTTTTTTTCCCGGCTGTCTTCTCTCGCAGTGACCCCCTTTTAGCAGGCAAGTTGTTCTCTGTCACAGAGAAGGGGGCCACAACACAAGCTTAAAACCTACAGTTCGGTTCTGGCGGCCCAACCACACTGGCCTACAGCTGTGCTAGTTTCTGTCAGGACACATGTATCATGTCTGGATGAAGGTTGGATGCTATCCACACAGTCCTGGAGTGCATAGGTACTGCAGGTGGTGCTGGGTTGCCTGTGCTCTTTCCTGCCTCTGTCTGTCTGTCTCTCCCTGTTCCCGCTATTGCTCCCTTCCCCTTTTTCAATCACAGATAAAGGACAAACAGCATTCATTTTCAAGGAGATCAGATCCTGAGGTTGTTGTAACTCACGTATGTTTTCTTGGTTGCTTGACCTGAGAACAGAGTAAAAAGAAAAAAAAAATTTAGATTAACTTTGAGAAACAAAACAAACGAAGAAGAAATAAAAAAGCATCTCAAAAGTCAGTAAGCAGAGGCATATGAAACATCCACTTTGGGAAACTCGTCCTACTGTGTCGTGCATTCTCATCATCAGCTGTGTGCAATCAGCAGCAACATTTTCTGAGCCAGTGTATCGTTTCGACTCGCAATGCCCCCATGCGAAGCCTTAGATTCTATTTTCAGATGTGAACTAGTGATAAAAAACACAAACACCACACAAGTGGGCACCGAACAAATGCTACGGCACGCAATGTGATCCCAGTCTGGATTGCCATGGAAACATATCTGAATGTGGCTGAGTGCCTAGGTGCTGTGTGTGTTTGTTCGTTCTCTCGTGCTGTGTATCTATCGTTATGAGAGCCAATTTGAGTTCCAAACCTTCAGAGTGAAGGCGTTTTTTGTGAACCAAGGTCATTCTGGCTTGTCATGACTTCTTTAAAAGGCTTTTTTTTTTTTTTTTTTTCAGGGAGGAATTGAGTCTTGCGTTAAGGTTAGTCTTTGGATCAGGCTGATATTTGGGTAGGGTGCTGTGTTGTGGTTAAAACTGAGATAAGAAAATGTCTATGTAGTCAGTGGATCAATAGAAAGCACAAGGATGTGTATATCTGTGCACACTTTGTACTGTCTGTATAGTGGAGAAGGGTCAATATACATTTTCTTCATCACAGACTTTGCTATAAATTCCCATTCTGCTGCTTTAATGTTGCCATGCCGACCAACTCCCATGGGCTATGCAATTAAAGTCGCACCATTTCTTTACAGCAGCATTTTGTAGTCTTGGCCAGCGAGTATTATGAATAAAACATTAGTAAATGTACAACAGAGTCTTGCTGGTAACCATAAACAGTCTTCAAAAAGTGCATTTACATTTTGCAGAAATGTCTATGTGTCTGTGTATGTTTACTTCTCTGGGATTAACACATCTACCTATTCTGTCATCTAAATGTTTAATATTGATAGCTGATTATATACACACACACACACACACACACACACACACACACACACACACATATATATATATATATATATATATATATGTATATACATATGTCTCATCCCTTAACTTTTCTTATTTTGCCCTGCTGTTTGTTAGGTTGTGTTTTCTTCCCACAGTATTCACTGTTAATGAAATGAAAAGCATGAATGCATCCACACATGCCTGTTTTTTTGTTCTTTATATTCGGAAAAAAAGTTGTACAGGACAGTGTATCGCATCACCATCTCTGAATTACGGGGTGAATCCTCCCGTCTGAGAGCAATCATGAAGATATTACACTATATCAATACCAATGGAAATCTGCAGAGCTGTTAATGCTCTTAATCCTATAAATCACTCCAAGTCATCTCATACAGAGCTGATGGGCCCTGAAAGGGAGGCATTTGGCGCTCTGATGGTTACAGAAATTGACGGACAGTCTCCAGGGATGGTCGAGGCACAGTTCAGGTTTCGGGGCGGTCATGCACATAAATTTGCCATTAATAAATGTCACTTCCACTGCTGCTAAAAAAGAAGGGCAAGAGGAGGAGAGAGTGCGCAGGGAGGAGAGACGAGGCGAGAAGACATTCATGTAGGAGAGACAGAAGGTGAGAGACACACAGAACAGATGACACGCTGCACTTTTGGGAGGGCCTCCGCGAGACCGCGTGCCCTGCTTGGGGACTTTTGATGTGCTGCTGCGACAGATGTTAAAGTTTCACCCAATATGCAGAATATGTATGTGCTCGATGAGCCACATGTGTGACTGGCAAGGATGTGTTCCCAATCCCCTGATACACTTGCATCATCACTCTGACTTATATGCGCGTAACTCACACATTCAGTCACACACTGATACACACATTGAAAAGCGTACGCACAGATGAACGCTTACAGTTGCACACAAACACACAAGCTCGTTCGGCTCATGACAGATGAGCGTGACAACTGTTGGGTGTTTGGAGAAATTCCCAGGAAAATCTGTCACCTCATAGGCAGAATTCAAAGAGGGGTTGAGGGGCTGGTGCACCTGTGGGTGCCATGATCACTCTATGTGATTAGGAGCGTTGTGGGAGAGGAAGCCTTTGGAGCCTCTGATGTGTGATTTGCATGAGCTGTCAATCATATCTGTCTTCATCCTGACTGCCTAGCAACACTGGTCTAAAATCCAGCATTTACGGTTTTTCTTCTCTAAAACCATTTTTAGTGTCTGTGTTGTTCACCTAAAACAAAAACTCCATCACCTAACTACGGAGGAATGCAGGCTTCCCTATCACATACTAATACCCAGTATTGTCTTTGCTAACAGGATCACGCTTACTGTTTCAGATGAAGGGTGGTATGAGTAACACACAGCTACAGAGACAGATTATCTCCCATCCATTCCTGGCGACAAAGCCTCGCGTCTTCAAATCTCTTCACGGAGCAAGTCCCCCATCTTCACTCATACTCTCTGCTGTGCACTTGGGCTAAAGGTCTAAGCATTTATCGGGAAGCAAGATAACTAGGTCCATTCTATAGGACATTATACATACTTTTTATCCAGCAGCCGCCCAATTAAATTGCTGGAAGGGGTCTTTCTAGTGATGAAAGGAAATATGAGAAGGAATAGTGCGACATCTCATTCACTCGTCTAGGGAAATAAAGATTTTAAACCAATTGAAACCTCTGCTCTGCAGATATATATGTATATATATATATATATAGAGAGATCTTAACTCCTGGGTCTTTGTGATTCATATCATGAACTAATCTCCATGAGCTTTATTAACTCACTAAAAACAAACCAGACAGAGAGACTGTGCCTGCTGTAAGTCACAAATACTTGATATGAGATTTACGTGTGAGCTGCTAGTTTTCCTGGATATCACCACAACATAAAAACATTTATATCATGTATTTTCTTTTATTATCAATGACTGACTATTGCGTTCAGTGTTGTACTTAGGGTTAAATACTGTAGGGAGACTTAAAGTAAAGTTAAGTGTTACGGCTTTATTCTCTATTTAAATATGGATTCATTTTGACCAGAAGTCATCTTTTAAGCCTTGTGATCTAATATTAAAAAAAAGTACGGTTCATGGTGCATATATATGGGGCTCTGAGGCTTCGTGATTGTCTCACTGGGACACTTACTCATGGGGTCAGCAGCAGGGTTCTCACACAGCTCAGTCTTAGCCTCTCCATTGGGCCTTTCATTGGGCTTCTGGGACAGACGTGATGACATTGTGGCAGCTGTGACCACAGCCTTGAAGCTGCGCTTCCTCTTCTGTACGTTCAGCTCAGGGTGGAAGATAATGATGTACACCTTGGGCATGTAGAGCATGCCCAGTGCTACTGAGGCACTGAGGTTCATGGAGATGGTCAGGGTGGTTGTCTGAATGTACAGCTGAAAGGAAGCACAGACAGATAAAAAGTGATTTTAATACAGACTGGAAGAGCAGAAAACACACACATAAATGGATAGTTCCTTTGTTTGTAGTAGGGGCTTCGTAACATCTCTATAAGGCAGAAAAATAGTAGCATTTAAACCCTTATCAAGAAAAATGGGGGACAAGACAGCTTTGATGGCTAAACATCTGTGGCCAATTACAGAACAGTCACACTGCTGAGCACAGTGATGAGGCAAAACCTAATAATAACCATTGCCTGATAACAAGATATGAACATCCAGCAAAAAAAAGTTCATTGGTCGTTGCCGTTTTTTCTTCCCCGGAGTGAAGAAAAATCTAACACAAGGACCTTCATCATTAGCAGATGTGTTTGTTTGATATACTAGTGTAGTACAAAATTTCCTGATAAGAACTGACAGTTCAATTCAATGATACAATTCTTGTTTTGATGATCTAGCTTTATTATCAGATACAGTATGTAGGTGGTCTGCATATTTGCTGTGTGTAGCTGTGGGGAAAGGAGCAGCCATGCACACTGTAACACAATCCAGCGGCATTTATTAAAGCCTGACCTGCAGCTACTCACTCAAGTCAAAGACGGTTCAAGCGTATTAATGACAATAGCAGAAGCATCACCATGTCTTTATCAAAATGTCCTCACTTGGCCTTGTTTCTACCAGTCTATCCACTCGGAGCCTCGACTAGATTGACAGACAACGGCCATGACATGTTGCAGTCACCTTTGCTTTCCCTTCCCATCAGATGTTTTATCTCACCACTCAAACATTCATCAGACCAATCTACAGCCTCTCAGCTGCTTCTCCCTCCACTAACAGTTCCTGGAGCTGGGCCCATGTTCATGTAAAGTACAATAACAGACTAAGTATGGACTAAGACCATTGTATCTGCGGTGTACAGCAGGTCTGCATTTGTTTTTCTGCTGCTCTGCACCCAGTGGAGTGCAGCCCATGAAAGGCTCTCACTGCCTTAAGTGGTATGATCATTCACAAGGCAGCCACTCATGTAAGACTTTACACTGCTACTTTCTCTTTGCGTGACATTCTTTTTCTGAGGTTACATAACACCTTTCACATTGTCAAATTGTAATTGTGAACTTACATGACCCAGATCCCGCTATCATCCAGGTTAACATGAATTTTATATGGTGACCTTATTAAAAGGTAGTGATTTCACTATGAGGTAGTGAAGTCAGTAATTCAGCAGACAGGCAAGAGCCTCTTGTTTCATTTAAGGGTCTTGGAGGAGAAAGAATCACTTCAACGGTTGGGGGGGGGGGCATTATTGTTTCAAGAGCACATCACCAGAGCCTCCTCACTAATCTACAGCACTTGAAAGCATCAGATGTCACTTATGTGCTGCCTTCCAGTCAACCGCTGGTAATGTGGATGGGGAGAGGATACAACTGTAAACACATTAGCTACCACAGGGTAGTATCTGCAGAGCAGCGAAATGCTCCCCGATTCACTGAGAGGGAGAAATGTCACCATTTGCATACAGTTTTTCCTGGCAAATAGCACGACTAATGGTTATTTCTTTCATACAAGATGGTCTCATTTACATGCCAGTCATGCCTTTGTCTTCCAATCTCCACCAATCATTCAGATGCCTGATATCATCAACATGCCAATGCACTCAACTGCTTCTTTCTCTCTCCATCGCCTCCTGTTTCTCTGTGGAGCAGCATCAGAGGCGGTGATCTGGCTGGTGCACCATGCATTAATAAGTGTATGAATATCACAATGCTCTCAGTGCACTCTGTCCTGTGTCATTTGAAGCTGGGAGAGAACAGAAATGTTGGTGTGGCTTCTCTGAGAGTCTGAGCCGTGAATTTGCAGCCTTTATGATTAGATTTCGAGGCAAATGATCAAAGCATTGCGAAGAGTACACATGGCGTCAAATATAATCACCAGAGAATCTCCGCCCTGCGCTGTGTTTCCATGTTTGGTAGTTGGTAACCTGTCTGGTATCCATAGCAACACTACAGAGTTTGGTGCAAGCAACTACACACGACTGGAATAAGCTTTTAATGAGATTCTGATACCTTAGACACTGCAACGCTGACCCTATCAGAGCTGATTTATTGACCATGCAGGAGAGCAGGCGCACAATAAGCATTAGGCGCTTGCTCATACTCATCACACACACACGCGCACACACACACACACACACACAAACATGTGTAGGTATGAGGGCTTTTGCTCCCTCTAATGCAGCTATGCATGCACACAAACACACACACACACAAACCCAATCCTTTTTCTTACCCTCTCTAATCACCGACACAGGGTTTTTCTTTTTGCTTCTCTATGAGCTTGACCCAAATTCGTAGCCCCTCTCACCCACCACTTGAATGTTTAGCTTGTCACAGAACATTCATAATTAATTCCTGTTGCTTTAACATAAATAAATACATGAAGTCATTTTCACAACCGCTTGGCAACTCTCTATTTATAGCCGCAGTAATGATTTATTAACGTCCTCATCAGGAATCAAACGCTTGATTTTGAATTTTACATCTCATTGACAAGTCAAATGCCAACATCCAGCCACAACAAATGGCATGTCCTCCATTTAGACAAAAGGCTGTTGAGGGTAATTTTCATAATTATACCCACCAGGGATATACTTACTGCAAAGGCAATTTAGGTATGGTTGAGTACTATAAATGCATACAGTGATAAGGACTTGATTCAGTAAGTGACAATTAGGATGCTCTCTGCCCCATTAGAGAATGCCTTCAATAATGGATCCAGAGGATTTGCAGTCTCTTCTCAACTACCTGGATGTCTTTTGTTCTTTTGGGTGGCCTACTTTCTAGCCCGGCTCATTTCATGAATAACTCTGCCTGGCTTTGTGCTGCAAAGCCCTGCTCCATAATGGAGACACCGCTGTCTGTGCAGATGGTCTTCCCTCCATTTTGACTCAGCACAAGAGGTCCTCATTCATGGGCATCGGGGTTGGTAGATAAAGAGGCTGTAAGACATATGACCTGCTCTGCCTGTGTTAGAACAGACAAGTAATAATCAAAACAATCTGAGGAAAAGATGCTGTTTTGTTTCCTCCTATCTTTACTGTGTTGTGTTCATTGTTCTACATTGGGCCCATGTTTATGAATGAATGAACTCCTGACTGGACAGACCTTGGCAAAAATTTAGGAGAACTCCAGACTGGAATTGTTGTGACTGACTCAGTTCTGGTGCAGAGGAGAACACGTGCTGTGTCCGCAGAAAGCTTACTATGATTTTTTTGCACGTAGGAAAGTGAAGTTTTGTAATGGCGATGATCATGTCAGAACCAACAATTTCCACAGTCAGAAATCAAACTTTGATCACTAAAATCAAACTCTGGTACCATTATGTTTTGGGGTGAGGTCATAAAGATTAACCAGGACCAAATATTTGGTATTAGTTCCACAAACACTACAATCTGTTCGATGTCTTTCAACTTTTAAAAACACAGAAAAAAGTTTCTTCTAATCTCAACTTAATTTAATTAAATATACAGCTGGGTGACAAATTAAAGGAAAAACCAACATGAAGTGTCTTGATAAGAGTTGGGGCCACCACAGGCTGCCAAAGCAGCTTCAGTGCTTCTTGGCATTGATTTTATAATTGGAGGGGTGAACACCATTCTTCAAAAAGATATTCCCTCATCTGGTGTTTTGATGATGGCGGTGGAGATCGCTGTCTAACACGTCAGTCCAAAATTTCACATAAGGTGTTCAACCGGGTTGAGATCTGGTGACTGCGAAGGCCACAGCATATGATTCACATCATTTTCATACTCATCAGACCATGCAGTGACCCCTTTTGTCTTATGGGTGGAGGCATTGTCATCCTGTCTCTCCACTCACTTTAATTTGTCACACTAAATTAAACTCAATTAATTAATTTGGGTATTAAAACTTTGCGTACATGACCTAAAACTTACATACATACTGCAGTCTGCCTCTGGTATAATCTGCTTAAGGTTTCAAGCCTAAAAAACATCAGATTCACATTCGATTCCCCATCTCGCCCAAAAGTGTCGGGTCTAACTTTTGTCAAGAGCAGTTGTTTGCAGAGAGACAGTAGGATTAGAAGTTTCAATTTTCATTTTTCCCTCTGAAAGTATAGTTAGTCATTGCTAACGATACTTGACAGCACAGTCCGTCTTCAAGTTCAGGTAGGTACAGGAGACATCTTACAAGAGCCTAAGTGGTTTCCAGGCATGTATTGAGGTTCAGTATGTCAATTTTATTTATTTATTATGTGAGTTTTATGGCATGGTACGTGAGCTTTCATGGCCTGAAGTTCTCTTTTAAGTGTGACTGAATCTTTGTGGGTGGTTTTACCAGAAAGTTTCTGAGTGTTTCATTATATCATCATCCTACTCTACTCTGAACTGGAAGAAACATCCTGTTTCGTGGTCAAAGACGTTACAGAATAAGAGAATTCTCATGTCCACTGACAGCACCCCTTCACATTTAGATTCATGTTTTTGTGAGTATGTGAACACTATTTTACACATTTTTATGATGTCTTATTGTTCAAAAGTCTGCAAATGTCTCTAGCCCTGACAACAGATGAATTTAGATCCTGGTAACTCTCACAGTCATTAACTTGAGAGTGCACGTGTGCTTCCCTCAACATGAGTTTGGATTGCGCAAACAGAGGGAGGGGGGAGGGGGAGTCACAGGTGTGGAAGATGAGGGCATCTAAATGGTGTTGAGTTACAGAAATGCCACTCAGTGCAGTGACAACTTCTGCTACAATGCAGTGTAACATAAGGTCAAACAGGCAGCTGATTTTTCTTTTTTTTTTTTGGATTATCATTTGAAGCTGGCATCATATCATCTCAGTGTTTTCATAAATCCTTTGATATTGGACAACCTGGGGTGGGAGAGATGACTCAAACCTGTGTGGGTGTTCAGCCACATCTGCACATAAAAACACCACCATTCGTGTGCAAATCTACACACAAGCACAAACAGCATCAATCTTATCTGTCACCGGCGACACTATTTTTCATTATATTTGTATTTGGTACCATTGTTTTAGTGAAGGATTCATGAAGGAATCTTATGAGCCAGTGAATACCGTCTTAGCAGAAACAGATGGGAGGAAGGTGAGTTGTAAACTTGAGCATAAGTAAGCTGAAATGATGGATAACACCGCTTCACTTCACTTCACCTTAGCTACATACGGTGCCGCTTTTGCAAAGGATGTTATCAAGACACGCAAAGGCACTTCTCACCAGCAGTGGCTGGGGAGTAAGCAGAGACGCACCCACTAAGGCCATTACACCAGGATGCTGTGGTGTGAGCTGGAGGTGAGTATAAGGCAGGAGCTGGTGTGAACAAAGAGTTAACTGCATAAAGGGGAAAGATAAACACATTACTGCCTCACTAGTCGCCGCGAGTAACATAATGAACTCCTAATCGCTGCTGAGGGTGTAATTCATCTATGAAATCAGCAGCAAATTGAGATGAGGAAAATCACTTTCTGATCCATCTCATGCGGTAGCTTAGCAGGAAGGATATTGAACCGTGTGCCTCTCAAAAGGTTAGGAGTAACACTTTCCTGTCAGCATCGATATTCTGTCAGTGGAAAACTTCCCCGCCGCTCTGTCTTGCACACATGGCCTGCCAAGCAGCACGCGCAGCTCATGAGTCGAGCAGATGAATGCATCTGTATTCCACCCATTGCTGGCCAGATAAGCAATGACTAGCACAGAAGGTCAAAATGTCATATTCTCAATCAACTCCAGTAGCACCCAATGTCAAATGCTTTGTTGAGTGGAGCGCAGCTGTCAGAAGATGGAATGTGTTGAATCAAACTTCTATTTAACCCCCCCCCCCCATTTCTCCCTGCCTTCATCCTCCTCTAGCACCTCATCCCCCTCTTCCTCCACCTCCTCAACCGGTTCGTCTCTCTCTCCAGAATAAGGCATAATACTATATGTTGAGCCTTAGGCATGAGAGCTAAGAAAATGGCATCTGCAGCTGTGGGCACTCCCGCCCATATCACTCCACAGGCATTTCCAGGATACTTGCTGCTTAACATCAACTCTTCCTCCGCCATGATATGCCTATTTCTGTCTCTGCTGGTCCGAGTGTGGGTTTCCATGCACATCAGAATCATGTGAATATGAAATCAAAAGAAAATGAAGCAAGAACTTATACAGTCAGTAAATGCGTGTGTGTTTGTGTTTTCATTTTGTGTTTGCAAAAATATGCATGTGTGCATGTTTGGACAAGATAAAAACAGGGCCGAAGGAATGAAAGGAAAATTTGTGAGAGGAGGGAGAGAGACAGACAAAGAGAAGGGTGGTGACAGAGAGAGAGAGAGAGAGAGAGAGAGAGACAGCAAAAGAGAAAGAAATGACTCACCTTCTCTGCCGACTGGGCTGTGCCAAAGAAAATCGGGATGAAGGCCAGCCAGACTATGCATGTGGTGTACATAGTGAAGCCAATGGGCTTGGCCTCATTGAAGTCTTCTGGTACGTCCCTTGTCTTGATGGCATAGATGGTGCAGGTCACCATCAACAGGATGCTGTAGCCCAGTGAGCAGATTATCTGTAGGTCTGTGATGTCACACTTCAGCACACCACGGGCCAGCATGGGGTTAATGGTTTTCTGCTCATCGTAGTCGACGATGGTGTTTGGTGGGTCCACAGCGAACCACACCAGCACGCCCAGCAGCTGCACACAGATCAGACTGGAGGTGATGGCGATCTGGGAGGTGGGACTGATGAAACGCGGGGCCGTGACCGTCTGCTTGCCCTGCTCGAAGATCCGATAGATACGATTGGTCTTGGTGAGCAGGGCGGCGTAGCTGATGCACATGCCCAGGCCCAGGAAGATCCTCCTGAAGGCACACACAGCCACGTCAGGCTTGGCGATCATGAGGAAAGTGATGATGTAACACAGAAAGATGCCCGTTAGCAGCACATAGCTCAGTTCCCGGCCTGACGCCCTAACGATGGGTGTGTCATTGTAGCGTATGAAGGTCGCCATGACGAAGATGGTGGCAATGATGCCAAGCATGGCCAGGAAGACGGGGATTATCGCCCAGGGGGAGTGCCACTCCAGCTTGACAATGGGGATGGGCTGGCAGGCGGTTCTGTTGGGGTTGGGCCTCATGTTGTAAGCACACAGTCTGCAGGAAGTCTCGTCGTACTGGTACTGGTAGCCGTCACACAGCTCACAGTGCCAGCAGCATGGCATGCCCTTTACCCTCTTCTTCCTTTCTCCAGTTTTGCAGGGCAGGCTGCACACGGAGATCGGCACCTCCTGCTCCCCATCTGGCCACTGAAGCTCCTCCAGCTGGGAGAGAGATGACACACAGTGCAGGAGGAGAAGGTTAGCAACAGACGAGTTACCGACAAAGATAAGAAACCATGTGGATAGTGAGGAATATCTGAAATGTTGAAAACATTCATGTACAGCTCCACTGCTGCTTACTTACTGGCCCTTAATTGCTGAATCTTGTGAAATTACATTCTTTGCAAAAACAAAATGAAACACAATCCTTTCAAATGCCTAAAAAATACCAAAAAAAGAAAAGAAAACGTAATCAAAACAAACAAACAAACAAAAAAAAGATTAACCTAATACAAGTACAACATCTTTCTTGCCAATTTCATAGAGGGATTGCCTTTTCTAATACTTGAAAGTAATTGAAATCACCATGGCAACAGAGCTTACCTTTGTTCAGTGAAATAAAAATAAAGAAATGTGAAATGCAAGATACATTATGTTTTAATACGGGAGCCAGTGAGGTATGAAATATGTGATGAGAAGGAAGGAGAATGGGATTTGGGATTGCAAAACGCCTCTTTTAGACTTTGCAGAGCTATTTCTATTTATGATCTTGTCATCAAAATGAAAAGTGCAGTGTACAGAAACACTGAAGAACTATCTGGAATTCCAATCCAAAAACACCCTGAGGTGTTTCGTGATTTAAGCTCTAACAATGGCTTTAACGTACAACTCAGCCTAAAAATTTTTTAGGGCTCTAACATATTTTGTTAGTGTGCTAAAAAAGCTTTCATAAAACTCTGAGCTGATCTTTTGATGTATTATGAACGTGTACTGATCCGTGGTTTTAAAAGCACAAGAAGATTAAAGATGCACCAACATGAGTTAGGCAGTTTCACAGAAAGTGGAGTTCAACAAACAAAAAGTAATCTCATATGGAAATCAGATTTTTTTTTTATTGTCTACTTAAACAGCTGATCTCACAGATTTAAAAGGTGTTTTGAGAGAATATGTATTGAAATCACAGCATTGCATAAAATGTTACTGAAAATGAACTGTGACTCCTTAACTCCTTAACATACACATCAGCAGATAAAAACTTCACCAGGTACAAATACCATCACATATAACATGAGTCCAGCTAAGGACACAAATAGTATAGCCTCCATCAAATGTGGCAACTGCCAATAATTGTAGATACAGAGCCGCAGCTTTGCAGCAAACAAACACACACGCACACACGCACACACATGTCTGCAGTTTGTTTGTGTTGTGTGTACCTGTATGACAAATGCGTTGTTTCTGTGGTGTCTGGGCAGATTATCATCTGCCATTTATCTGGGGGCATGAAGGTGCCATTTGTTATTTGGACAATGAATGGTGCTCTCTGGAAAACCTCCCGATTACACCCAGTGTGGAAACAGTAATGAGACCAACAGCTCTGTTTCCATGGAGACCAGAAGCAAGATTTTTGACACCTTGGACTTGTATGGTTGCTATAGTTTTCATTTGGGGTTTTTTTACAGTTGTTAATTTTACAGTTAATTTGAGCTGTTGTGAGCCAGAACAGCGTAACATTGTACTTTTTTATCCATGATCAGGATGCTCATTTCAGGATGACCTTTAAATTAGATTCCTCTTTATGTGTTAGTGAACAAAGTAATACCAAATGCATTGCTATATAATTGTATTGTAAGAGCATTTGGCTTGTAATCATACTTAAACAGAATGAAGCACAAATCCCCAGCAACAGACACTGCACCACTTGTGCTATTAAATTCATTCGGTTGTATTTAATTTTTGTGATTTAAAGAGCCATTATGCAAATGTTAACTCATCTGCATGTACATGTCATGTTTGGTTATTTTTTGTTACATAAAAATACATAGAAATTTAATCTCAGGTTTCATCCTATCATTCAGTATGGGTCATTTCAAGCCAGTTTTGCACCTACAACTAATATTAGCCAGTGATTCTTTTTCTGTTTTTGCAAGTGAATTAAAGTTATTCAAATATTCCATGAAATGAAAAATGTCTCCATGCTGTCATCCCCTGGGTTCTACTATCTGTTGGATATGTCAAAAATGTCAACTAAATTACATTTTCACATAGTTTTATATTAAAATCCTTCCATTTTCCTGTAAAGTAGCAAGAGCTTTCATGCGACTGATCTTGCACTCTTGTGTGTACCTTAAATACCCTCAGATAAAAAGTGATCCTGGTTTTTGAGTTTCATCATGTACAGTAAAACTGCAGGAGAGCTGCTGAGCACCAGGAGCAACATGGGAGGTGTGTATTTAGTTGTCAGTTCCTAACAACATCAACATCTTCAGCAGCCCTCTGCTGCCAAAGACTGAACATATACGGACTGACACTTGGGTTAAAAACATGTTCTTTCTCTTCCTCCCACTCTCCTGCACCGTCTGTCCTCCAACCTATGCAGTGGTAGAAGAGTGATCTCCAACAAGAGAGTAAGAGCTAACCTCACAGTTTTCTTTCTGCTTTCTTCTTTTTAATGTTGGACTCTCAAATCAAGTTCCCACTGATGTCTTAGTCCTGACCCAACATCCTTTTACAAATAAAAACATATCAAACTATTTTAATAGCATAAGAAAAATGTGACAGACTAAAATTACTGTCTTTTATCCCCCTTCACACTCGGATTTTAAAATCTTCTGTTGGTTTAACTGCATGTTTTCTTTTCTCTTCTTAAAAGCAGCTATTGGGAAACTAATAACCTTTAAGAAAATCATGTTTCAAGTGCAACTATAAAACACTTTTTATTAACCTTTTATTAAATAAAGTCTAAAGGTATCTTTATGTAGGAATGTGAAATATGTTTAACTATTGGATTACATTAGTAGGCAGCACATCAACTGAAATCTGTGCGTGAACATGTTTCTACATTGATTGCTAGAGGAAAGTATTGCACCTGGAGAATTTTGGAAGATTTATCTGCTGCATAAACAGTGACACTTTTCTTTTTCACAGATTTATTTTCTGCATCTAAAATACATCAATTAGCCTAAAAGTAAAACATGTCTGCACCTGAGCTCTCTCCATATTTGAGATGCAAATAATGTGCAACCCCTTGTCACATAAGAGATTCCAATTTTGGAAAACATTAAAAATCTTAACGCCAGTAAATCTTTTGCATCGCTGAGGGTGGATATCCTTTTTTGGATATAAGCATACAAACAACATTTATAACTGGGTGTCTGTTGTTTGTGTGTTCCCAGTATCAGAAAACTGTCATACCCTGAGCTGGAGGGTCTCCACCCACTGTCCTACCATCTTATACTCTGGGGTAGAGGAATTGGTCATCTGGAACTGGAACAGGTCGTAGCGCCCTGGAGCGTCGCCATTCTTGTTAAACACGACCGAGGTGCCGGCGCTGCCTGTACAGAGCAGGAGGGAGAAAAAGCAGCAAAAGGACAGCAGAATGGAAAAGTGTTAGACGGTGGTGTGACGGGACACAGCACCTCTTCTAATAAGAGGAAAACATGAACTTTCAACCCCTTGCCTGTTACTAGGTGGTGGCCTACATTGACCAAAGCACCACAGTGTGTGTCTGTTCCTCCAAACACCGTGACCTACATCTTGAACCTTCATGATAATCAGGAACAGGGAGGCAAGCTCCCTACTGACCAATAAAGCCCTTCCTCACCTGCTTCCTATGCATCATCATGGCTGCACAAAGGCCACTGGAGGAATATATTTTCCCATTCAAAACACGGTTAGTCATGTGGACTCTCAGCTGCCCTCTAATATCAGAACTTGACTGCTGTTTAAAATGAGCGCACAACTCCTCGGGTTAACAGTGATGCCTTTCAGTCACACAGTGGACAACAACAGGAGATGTAAGGAGGATAAACAGGTCAGCCAAAGCATCATACGGTCTCCATCTGCTCCCAGCGTAGAGCAGCCTGTCTCAAGCAGAGCCCTGAAGATTTCACTAATTAGCTCAGAGAGGACCGCGGACACCTGAAACATTGCGCATGAGAAAATGTGGTTTTTAAAACGTATGTTTGCGTGAGCTCTCAAGCCTGTCAGTTGTGTCTACACTGCTATATGTGTGGACGTGTGCACCTCACTCAATAATACGAGTCTCATGAGAGCAGAGTGTGTGCAAGGAAGTGCGTTAATGCAGATGTCACTCAACATGAGATCTCCTTCGCAGCAGAGAATGTTGAAGGGCGTTAATGGGAACAATGGTTGCATTTTGTTTTATACATGAGGTCTGCATTGTTGATGAGGTCATTTCTACCATCCCACAATGCTGGGAGAGAATGAAAAAAGGCCGCATTTTAAAAGTCTATTCACCTTGGCACTGCACATAGTAGTTCATCAGCACAAATGGAAATACCATTTTTGAAATGGGACGGGGGGAGTCTGACGACACTTGGCATGGGAATTAAGTACTTTAATAGCTCTGGCTATAAAAAGTGTAGAGAAAGGACCAGGAGCATGTGTCCAAAACACTTTTGGGAGCATGTTGTCTTTTGTATCTAGAACAGAGCTCATAGCTTTCGGATGGAAGGCCACTCCACCTTTTCTTTAGTTTTCAGCCAGAAGGGAATTTTATCTCCCTCCAGTTTTTTTTTTTCAAGGGCATTTGTCATTGAACATTCAACAAAAGTTTCAAGGCAAAGGACTCTTGTAAAACAAGGAAGGCAAAGGTAGCAAGAGGAAAAAAAGCTGTTTCAGGCCAGAGGGAGGGACCATTTCAATAAAATACTGTGAATAAGCACCCAAATTTCTCTTTTGACTTTGTCAGTTTATAAGACTCAAAGTCTCCATTTCCATGTTGATGCAGAGCCACAAATCCCTCATTATCTGCTGTTATGCAAAGTGACAGTGCACATATTCCCCATTATGGGAAATGGCGCCACTGGAGTCATTTGACCCATCTGTCTTTCTGTTTAAATGTAGAACACTAATTCATCAGTATCCATGTGTCGGCACAGAAAATGAAGCTGGACGGGTGTTCAGAATGAATTCAACTGTACTTGTGATGCCCATAGTGAAAACTCTGTCAAACTAAAACTAAAACTTGGTGGGTGGCAGTCAGCGTCCTGTCACTTCTGCTTCCACCAAACAGACGGCAGACTTGTTGACACAGCGTATAAAGATGTTGACAACATATTGACTCCTGTGAGCAATAGCTGTGACAGGGTTACCATTCTTACTCCACGCCCCAGCAAAAATATACAGCCTACACAAATACACAGACACACAAAGTCATTCAGTAAAGTGACATGAGTGATTGGGCACTTGGCGCTCGTCAGCTTTAGAACAAATAATTAAGTGGTGTTTCTGTGTGTGCAGATAAAAAGGCATTAGAAATTCCTTCCTATTTTCTATTGGCTGATATTTTCAAGGGAACAAAATGGTCTGTGTGGACTCCTTGGTGAGAGCTCTGTCTAAGATGAAAGATTTATGCATTTGCATGTGGCTCTGAACTAAGACATGACAAAAGTGCAGTGCTGCTGTGCTGTGCTGAGCAGTGTGGGTGGACTGGGGATCCACTGCTGTGTTTCTCTCGCATCATTATTCTCTCCTCTTTTTTTTTTTTTTTATTCCTCTCACTCCTCAGCTCTGTGACTCCGGCGCAGTGGGGAGATCAACAAAAGGAGGCTTGCACTCCTTCACTCTCAAACATACATTAGCAGCGGCACATACACAGGATGATGTGCATGGTTCTAGCCTAAATGCAGTAAGGGGCAGTGAGATATGCCTGACAGAGCCACAACAGAACAACCTTCACTCGCCAGTAAAAAGGTTTCAGAATATAATAGCAAGACAGGGAGAGGAGGAGGAGGTAAAGATCTTCATTTCGACTTAGGTGAAATGAACCTCCTTCTTTGTCAGAGACACACTGAGTTCAATGTTTTTCTGAGGCTAAAAATCCAGAAAAGTCAGCACGAGCCCAGATGGTTATTGAGATTGAACAGCAGATTCTCAATCACATGCATGAATCCGCACTTAGTTAAGGTCTCCTTGAATTTGAACTGCAATGCTCAGGCAATTACATACATTCTCTTACTTTAGTTCCACCTTAAAGACAGAGGGCTTCTCGCCTGCTGGAACTCTGCACCACTGCCACAGCCACAGAGCTAGACAAAGGCAGGCAGCTTTAGCTCCCAGACAAAAGTTTCCTTTCCATATTTTTTTTTAAATATAAATAATTATAAAGAGTAATTGTTGCAATGGTTAAACTGAACTAGCAACAAGAAAGTACAAAATGTGTATTATTAGAACACAAACTTATAATGGATCAAGATCGTTGTCTAGTGATATTCTTTTTTTGGCAACAAATCTCATGAAAAAAACTAAAGCAATAAACCATGCCAAGCCATAGACCAAAAATTATATTAAAACAGTCAGTAGTGTTTATATTAATACAGTCAGTTATATTAAAACAACAGTCAAATTAGATATTTGTGACTCATTTGTATAGAATTATGTCTTCAGTGAGAACAAATGGAAGTCACAGATAGTTTAGGGGATGTGTTGAGAGATGGACTAATGCATCTGTTTTTTTCGTGGGATTTGAGCCTTATCCTACATATGAAGTAGGTAGAAATTTCACCAGCTGGTTCCAGACCTTTGAAACACTGCCCACATGAAATAAAAAAACAAAAAAACCAAGCCGATCGGAGCGTCGTGGACAGGATTAAGAATGGGGATGATGGGATGAAGTGCTCTAGAATAAAACTGTGATTCATACATGGGAAGTGCATAAACACTGCAAAGCTAGAAGGGTTCCACAAATAAAAAAGACACTTAGACTAGTTTCAGATTACATCACTGTTTATCCAGAGTCAAATAAAATATTAACCGTATGTGTGGAATTTTGTCATAATTGCTGTGTGAAATCTTGAGTAATGGCTAAAAAGTGTTTTGTGAGGTCACACTGACCTTGACCTTTGACCTGTGACTACCAAAATCTAATCAGTTCAACCATGAGTCTAAGCGAATGTTTGTGCCAAATTTGAAGAAGTTCCTTCAAGTTACTGAGATGTCGTGTTTATGAGAACAGGACGGACAAATGTAGGTGCGCACGTACGGATGGACAACCTGAAAACAATATACCTCCTGCTCTGGCTGTCACTGACGCAGAGGCATAAAAACAGAAATACAAACCAAACAGCTCTTTTCAACTGATATAACCTTTTCTGTTGTGAAAGGTATACTTTTGTGCAGCAGTATTACAACACCTCTGCTTTTCAAAGAGAAACACAAATAAGCCACAAGGTCAATCCATCCATCCTTTAGCTTCCTATGTTCAAAACATTCAAGTGTGTCTCTTGAAGAAGGACGATTTGAGCGTCTTGCCTTTTCAGAGAGAACCTTTTTGTACTCTACACAGTGCGATTCAACCCTTTAACATTAAGTGAAGTTATTTTGATTGAACCTATAGTTAGAACTTCAATATCAGGCCCTCAGTAAACAAGTTTGGTGTTTACTTTGTATTTCCATGGTGGAATCTGAAGTGCAAAACATTGAAAAGGGGCATTGTGAGACAAACACATATACACATAACACACATTTAATGACAAAATAAAAGAAAACAGAAAAAGCAAGATTATAGCTCAGGGCATGTTATACAAAGATAAGCTTAACTAACAAAGAAAAGAAAAACAAAGAGAAAAAGGCTGAAGAAGAAAGGCTCCCTCTGAACTCCTAATCCATTATATGACACTGATCACACTCCCTTGATATTAACAACGAGGTAGAGAAAATCCAAACATGAAGCAGAATATATGTGTCCTTATATATTGCTACGAAAAGAGGAGGGCTACAAAATCTAACTTCCAATTAATGGACAGCAATTACTCACAAAATTCAATCATTATGCAACCGTTATCAAAGCTTCTGTTTTGCCTGATGGTGAGGGGGCTTAGTGCGGGTTTGTTTGGGCAACACAAAGTAGCAATTTGGTCTGATTATCAGGCAAGATATTTAATTGTTCGAATTCCTCAAGTTCCACCCCTGTGAATTAATAATAGAACTAGAGAAGCAGGTTCAAAAAGAACAGCATGACTCGTTCTCTGCTGCCCACAGCTTGGTCTTTTTGAATGGATTCATTTAACAACAAAAATCCTTGAAAAGGTGTTCATATGTTTTGCAGAAAAAGCTTTTTTGAAAATATCAGCTGACTATCTGCGGGATTTCTGTTTTGTATGGTTCATACATTCATTTAACCCTGATCCCTTTCAGTCATGGGATGTGTGTAGGTTGATTAGATTGCAGTTCATATTAATTGTTAAGTTCTGATGTTGGAAATATACACTTAAATGAGCCAAAAAATAAACAGTGTCATGGTAAAAAAAAAAAGAAGACCAGAACATGAAGAGAATCAATAGCATAATATGCCTATCCCAGTTAACTACATATAAGAATACATTTCCCACATATGCCACCAAAAAGCATCAGGGTGGAGTGTTATTTTAATACTAAAAAGAAAAGACACAGTGAACTGGGTCCACCTCTAAAAGTAGGCCAGTTTTCTGAGGAGATTACGCTGATTCCTTATTTTAAACAGCTGAATCTTATCTAGAACATTTTGTGAAGAAACAATGCACTTCAGAGGAGCCTCTAATGATCACTGGCTGACATACATGCCAGCACATTTGTAATGACAAAGGCTTCTCTTGTTTTAAACTCATCTCCCATTTGGCTCTCTTCCCCCACTCACTCCTGCATCTCAGAGCATTTGTCATTAATAGCTATTTGCCATTAATTGTTTATTATCTTGCACATCTCTTTCTGCACGGGGCTGAATTATGCAGAGGTTCAAGTAGCGGTAGACCCATAATATACCATATTGGCTCAAAATATTCCACAGATCCAGAAAATGTTGTGACGCTTTTGACCACGAATGAAAGCAATTTTGCAAGTTTAAATTGTAGCCAGCCCACAAGCAACTGCATTAACTAGGGTTGCCACCTGTTTCTGTTTTTTTTGGGGGGTTTTTTGGGGCGGGGGAGGGTTTGCCTGATTTTATTGCAATGTTCTCCTTGTCTATCTCTCCCTCCATTTCACCACACCAACAAAGTAAATTGAAGTTTGTTTGTTTTTTTGCAGCACTCTCCAAGCACCTGCCTCAATCCTCTCTGCCTGAATTCACGGTGGGGTCGTGGATGTGGTTGCACGCTGCAGTTGCCAGGTAATAAGGTAAACAGAACAGGAATAGTAGGAAACAAATTAGGTTTTATTGGAAACTATGAAAGTCTAAATTAGAAGTGCATTTTCCCGGGACAATTCAGTGTCCTGGCAAATTAATATTCTTTGCCAGGACAGTTACTCAAAAAAAAGAGTACAACCCCAGGAAAGCCGGGACGGGTGGCAACCCTTTTACGCATTAATCAGAGAAAGTGGCAGAGTGTGTATTTGTTTCCTATACATTATTACCTTCTTATAATCTGAAACTGAGATGATTTTAAATTATATTTTATCTTAACACTGGAAACTGATATGGAAACACATTACCATTGAGTAAAACGCTCCAAGAAAAAGTAGCAGTTAAAGGAATGGTTTGATATTTTGTAAAATACACTTTTACGCTTTTAGATACTTTCAGCTGAATGAGTAGGAATCAGGTAAATACAAAGTTGAAGCAGGAAATGATTAGCTTAGCTTAGCATAAAGACTGGAAACAGCTATCCTGGCTCTGTCCGAGGGTTAAGAAAAATGCCTCTAAAGCTAATTAATCTACACATTTAACTTGTTTGTTTAATCTGGTCAAAAAGCAAAAGTGTAAAAACATCTATTTGTCATTTTACAGGAGGGTCATGTGCAGGAGCAGATTCCAGGCAACCAGCGGAGAAGTTGCTGCTAATGCCCAGGTAATAGTCTGTAAAACAAAAATGTATCATTTTTACTCTTTGGTTTTTGTACAGATGTTAACAAAATGTTAACAAAATGTTAATTCGCTAGCCTTAGAGGTGCTTTCAGTCTTTGTGTTAAGCTCAGCTAATGGCTGCTGGCTCCAGATGGATATTTAATGTACAGATGTGAAAGTGGCATCCATATTCTTATGTGACTGTCGGCAGAAAATAAAACTGTTCTTTTAACTAATGTGCTTGGGTCAGTGAGAGAAGACTGCGAGAGAAAAAAATGATATCACTGCCATCATTGCCTTTGACATCACTGTTTTATCTTGTGTTTCGAGGTGGTTTATCAATCTAGTAGTCCTCAAATCTACAGTTTGCACCATTATTCTGTATCTCCGCCACAGAGCTTGAAATACAGTGGACGAAATATATTTCTTGCTGTTCAATGGAGCAACAGAATAGAGTTTATCTGCAGCGATGAGTAACCAGTAATCTAATTTTAACTTGCTTACTATAAGATGTAAAATGTCCTTCAAAAGTGAAGTAGATAACACACGATTTCGCTTTTCTTACCCACACATCCTGTAGGCATCTGCTGTGTAGACGTCTGCAATGTGTCACTCACCGTTGAAGCTGGTGTTACGTATGTACTTCAGCAGAGTCTTTCCGTCCGCAGACTCCATTTGTGGACAGACGCCAAGATGATCAGGACATAAGTCCCTGTGCATGTTGTGGAGAGCGTGGGCCATGGCGTACACCGCGTCAATCACAAACTGTACCTTCCCTTCCTGCTCATACTTGGAGTTGATCCCAATGCGCTCCTGGCCTGAGGGAAGAAAAAGGAAGAGGAGGACTAACAGCCAAATACACCATGAGCCATTAGATTCTCTCAGCGCTGCCTGTCATCTGCAGCTTCATTTTTAGTCCTCCCATTTACTGTTTGCTGCCAGTCGCGTCAGTTTTGATTTTGAAGGCATTACACCTAAAGGGACAATGTGGCGTAGGAAATAAAAAGACACATTTAATTCCCAAGTGAAAAACATCAAGCTGAGGTGCGAGACAAAGTGTTTGTGACGAATACAGCAGATTTTGATTGACTTGCTGGGGTGTATTACAAAGTAATTGGCTGCTGAGAATGGACGTCATTTGTCCCATCTGCAAGATGATGAAGATCACTGTGAACTTTAGTAACATACTCTTCTACAGTGGCTTCCTGCTCTTTATATTCTCCTCCCAGTGTACTGCCCTTTTGCTATGGGCTGCTGCAAAGGTTTTTGCCTCATGCTGCTGATACACTGCTTGAATACATAATGTACAACCTCTGCTGGATTTTTGTTTTTGTTACAAACTGAATAAGCTATTTTATACTCCTGGTAGATAAAAGCTGCATTTCAACGAGTAAATGAAAATGACAACAGCAAAAATACTGCTGTTTCTTTTACTAATAATAATGATCATCATCATGATCATCATCATTATCATCATAATTATAACATTCAAGCTCCCGGATAATAAAAATGCATCATCAAGAAAATAACAGCAAATACTAAGACAGTTTTCTTTTCAGTGAGAGCTGTTCATAGTTCCTGTTGAGAGCTCAGTGGAGGAGCAGATGATGTTAATAGGACACATATAAGGATGTGGGAGACTTGCACAGACTGAGGGAGGTCAAAAGCAATCTGTGCTGACATTTCATCCCATTCCTCAGAACTTAACATACACTTCAGCCCACATGTAACCTTTTTGCTTCTCTGAGCTTTGCATAGGGTCCTAAATGGACAGTTTGCGAAAGCAAAAGCCTCCTGTTAGTATTTAACATTCATAAATATCAGCCTGGCTTGAGGTATAAAAGAAGAGACTATAGTGACAGTCGCACAGCTATTTTCAGAGGAAATGAAGAAAAGATAAAAGACATTTATAGTCATTTTATAGAGGGTTTGTGGGACTCACTAAGTGGACGAGCATCTTCTGTCTTTGACGCCTGACAGATGATGCCGAACAGGAGATTATAAAGGAAACAAAATCCCTCAGCAAACAGTAATTTGTGTCACACTGCTATTACCATCATCATGTATGCAAGCAAGATTAATACGGCATCCCACATCACAGGCATCATCCACGTAGATAAAACATGCAGTGCAATGCCTGTCACAGCGCTGGCAGGCAGAGTTTAGCTAATAGAAGCATGCATCACTGTTAGCAACAACACTATCATTAATGCTACCACAAAGATGGTAATAAAGCAGAATGGGGGCATGAATGGTATTTACATGGCTTTTTGTCAACCCCCCCGACCAATTTCCAACCTAAATGAAATGTACTGAGTTAGTAGACACACCATTGACTATGCTGAGCTGTCAAGGTGACTGAGTAGAGGGGGAATAGAGGGAATAAGGGATTTAAGAGTTACAGGACATTAGCCACAGGAGCAGACGGTGTGTAACTGTAGTATGACTAAGACCACGTGGTGCATTATTATTCTAATTATAAACTCTGCCTGTCATGCACCTGCTGGGTAGAAACACCTGGTGTTAGACTTTCTGGCTGCGCAGCAGACGAGAGGGGTTGAATTAAAACCCCAATAGTCTATCTGTAGGTTCTAATGCAAACCAAAGGTCAAGTTCACATCAACCTGATATGGGGGGGTGAAATTATGCATCATCTTTTAGTGTTTTACAGAAATCATCCTAATTAGTTCATGTCAAAACTCATGTACCTGTGCATTTACGACTTGTATCCTCTCTCTTCGAGGCACTGAGGAGCCTGCAGTCAAAGTTTTCTTCCCAAAACTCAGCAAACCACACATTCCTGCGATTGTTCTCGAGGGTGAGCGCAGTAAAGTATTCATCAAACCCTGGGAACAGAGGAAAGAGGAGAATGGCTCAGTTCCGGACCAATTATCAACCAATTCAAACCTGGAGGAAATGAAGCGAAGCTTGAGAAACAGTGTGGTGGCGGTGGTAATGGCAGTGTGGTGGTGGCTGCTAGGTGTTGGAAACACACCAGCGAGCACTACTTCATCAAAATTTGACCACGGTCGTTCCTCTTCCTCTCAAGCCCCATGGAACTTTAATCACTTCTTTCATCTAGGAAATTACATTAATTAAAAAACAGGATGCATAATAAATAACACAGGGATTGTAAGTGGTGCCACAGCCTGTTGCCTCTGGCTGTGAGGTCCTGTAGGTGCTGAACAGGTTTTCCTCACTTCATAAAATCCATTACAACAGAACTGGATTGAAGGCATGATGTATTAGCTTATTACTAATTTCAACAGGGCTTAGGTGCCTGTACGAAGCATTAGCTTGAGGAGAGATAACTTCCCGCAACAAAGCAAAAGAAAGCCTGTATTGCTGGATTTTGTTCTCTTGTTTGTGCAACTCTACCTCCCAATGTGGGTCAGGAAACTGAGCTGGAACTAAACTTCAGTGTGAGATTCACAGTGGAGGATTTTTTTTTTTTTTTTTGCATTTTTTTAAACACACAATTTTCTGTCTGAAGAATTATAATTTTCATATTTTAAAGTCTCTCTGTCTGTGTCTCCACTGTCTGTTACCCAGTCATATCCGCTGAGTCGTGGGTAGAGGTGATAATGGCTAATCAGGGCTGGATGACTCAGCTGATTTTCTTTTCAAAAGACCATCAATGATGCATGGTGGATTAATGACATTCTTGCTGCTGCCAGAGTGTACATTTGTCCTGAGTGGACCTCCCCTAATTAAGAAAAGCTTCATAAAACTCAGGCTTTCAAATTTCCTCGATTGTAATGATTAGTGGTTATTAGGACTGTGACACTGGACAGAACTTTAAATAGGAGGTACACGCTGACAATATTCTATTTCTGTGGTGAATTTGTACATGTCCTGGCAAATGCAGTATAATTAGCAGTATAATTTTCTCCTTTACTTCCTTTTTCTTGAGGGTGGACGTTTTTAAGCTGCAGTTCTACAGAGTGATCCACCCCTAAGCACATAAAAACAGGCGCTAACAGTATTCTTCCCAAAAAAAAAAAAAAAAAAAGCATAAATGCTTAATATTAAAAACCAGATTAAAGACCTTTCATTTCATGTTCATTTCAATAATAATACAGACTTGTCGTACCAATTTCTCCAGCTGTCTGAGATGGGAGACTCTTGACTTTTAAAGCAAGTCAAATCACACTGATCAATATGTGATGTCTGCAAGAGGTGAAACAGTCACATTCACTGGTTCAACGTTTAATAATAAAATAGCCAATTTATTCAAACTGATTTTAGTCTGGTCATGTACAACCCACGGCCAAATGCAACAACAAGGTCACACTTGCTCTCTGAGGAATGTCCAAAGTCATTCGGAGAAATGTAGGAAACTGCCAACTTAAGCTGAAATAGGTGAGACAGATGGAGATGAAGTACGTACAAAAAAAGGTAAATAAAATCGCATCACCTCTCTTGAAATGCATTGAACATCACAGATTTCTGTATAGTACATCTTACAAGTACATTTCCTTTTGGCATTTGTCTTGATTTGCATTTATATGGGCTTGTGAGCGAGTCAATGACACATGGAAATGTTAAAAAATTTCCAATGTTTTCTTAATGCTGAGCTTATCAGCTTTATATATTAACAACAGTTAAAATTACTGTGTAATGTGAAAGGGGTCGCTCATAGTGATGAACCCAGAGAGCACTATCACCTGACTCTGCAGTTCCTCTCAGCTCTGAAGAGCTTTTTTAGCACCTTTTAGCTCATTGTTTTGGTTTTATGACCTGCAGCTTTCCAATTTTCAGTCACTCTCACTGCTCTCATCAAAATCGTTTGCAGACCATCAGGCAGCTTATTTAACTCTTGAGACATTTGTCTCAGGCTACTGAGGAGGCTAGAACATGTATGTATGTGAGGGGAGAGAGAGAGAGGGATACTGCATGTAGCAAGGGTCCTTGAAGGCAGGGGTTGACTCATGAGCAGTGCAGTTATGTTCTATGTGCCATAACCATTTAGGAACAGTGTAAATATTTTTACATTTATACTTGACCACATCACTACTTAGCAGAGCCAAAAAGACAGTGGATATTGGACTTTGATCCGCCTGGTGACCAGAAACATTACTTCAAAAGATTAATGTTGATCTGTTTCTCCTGGATGTGTAAATGGCGACTGCTCACTAACAACAGCATCATGTACATTTCATAAGGTGATAATATGTCAGCGTTGTGTTTCAAATTAATTTTGCTGGCCCCGAGTGGCTACAAAAGCACTTATTGTAGATTTTTCATAGATTTCATAACCATGACTTTTTAAAAAACATATTTGGAAATGTATTAACTCTAGTTTGGTCGGAAAACAATTATGCAAACAAAAAAAAACCCCTAAAAAATACATGCAGTGTGCATCTGTGTGTGTACGCTCCAGTCTGTCTGTACCTTTAATCGAGGAGCGCTTGGGCAGAATAGTGACTGCTCCCACCGCTACATCTTCAAGCTGGTGGATTGGACTGCTCTTGGCCCCCCAGCTGTCAGATCCAATCCACAGGAAATGGCCCACCTGATTGGCCCTCTTGGTGGCATTGAGAACTCCCCTGCAAGGACATCCAATGTGCGAATTAGGAGAGAGTACAAGAGGCGTGTGCAATCTAATATCTATTACAAAAAAGGCACAGCTGGCTTTAAGGAGCTGTTTGGGCATTTCAGCCCTGTCATGTACAGTTTTTCATTCGTTCTGCTCATTAAAGGTGAGAAAAAAGGAGGGAAACTACTATTATTATTTCTTATGTTTTGTTTTGTGTTGAGAAAATGTGTTATTTTTTATCTCTTATTCAAAGATAATAGGGATAGGTAGTTCATTAAGGAAGACTCATTAATCTCCATGTATCTCACTCATCTATTCTTCTACATTTCACTGTCACATTCACTTCTGGATTGTTCATTCTGAATTTACAGGTACTAAATCTTTGATTCTGTGTTTCTTTACATAAACATTACCCAAGGGGCATTGTAAATGAAACAATATCTCTGTTGCTTTGTTGCGATCTGTATTCCCACTTCTCCTCTGAGGCATGCTTGTGTTTGTGTTGTTGGAGGCATGTTTGTGTAGCAGACATCCTGTGCGCATGGTAAATCTGTGCCTCTAGCCTGTTTTCAGGAGCTGCTACTCAGAGATTAAAGACTTGAACATGGCAAGTCATCAACATGCCTGAGCGACATGGATGAAGCCAGAATGCGCTGCGCTCCTCACCGTATGTCTTCTTCACTGGCAAAAATGACGACTGCCCGCGAGTGCTGCGTTTCCAGCAGTTGTTGGATGGCTTTGTCATAATCCTCCAGCTTGGGGTTGTGGGGTATTTTCAAAGACTGGGCGATGCAGATTCCACCTTTTAATGGGAAAGGAGTAAGAAATGATAAGGCCTCTGGGATGATCGCTCCCATTCACTCACTCTCACACAGAAACGTACACAAATACACACACACACACACACACACACTCAAACACACAAAGCCTAAGGTCACAATAGCTGTTTTTTCTTCTATGGAAATCTCACCCATATGGAAATGAAAAACACATCTAAACACAATAGTGGGATTGTGATGATGCTGTCATTCTCACTATAGAGTCTAAATGATAGTCTTACAGTGTATACATTTACATTTTGGCAATGATCTGCAAACCACAGCAGCATGCAATATAACTCTCAAACTGCGCCCTCCGACTGAGCACCAGCATCATTTCACAGAGAGTTATAAACATATCTGCTATAACAAATCCAATAATCTGCACCAACAGGGACATAAAGCTACAGATTTCATATTAAGTATTTGTGAAAAACCAACAGCTTTCCATTGACTTTTCATTTAAAGCCATTATCAAACATCTCTTGTTGGACCCTGAACCAATCAGATAGCACAGCAGGCAATAACAAACAAAGAGGATATTAATATTGACAATAAATCATTCTCAGACAGGTCACCACTAATGAGTTTTTACAGGATGAAGGGTACTGATTGCTTCCGTGCGCTGCTAAATAGATGCTAGATACTGTATTTGGCACAGTGCATTATTGCAATTGGCTTTTAACAGATTGCTAGCTATTGTTATCTTCAGGGTTATATTCAACAGCTCATTATCAGGCAGAGAAGCAAAATGATATCTTTCACAAAAAATAAATAAATAAATAAATAATAGAGTTTTTGCTCCGCTCTGGTATGGTAATTATAGGTGTGAAGGACAAGCTAACCTTTGAAGCACTTTAGATAAACAGATAATATGATCACCTGTGCAAGAGAACATCCTCACTACTGTAGGCCTAGACTGAGGCAGCAGCCTGAGTCAACAGCAAAACTCCACACAAACCAATTAAAAATTCTCCCACTCAAGCGTTTTAATAGCCTACCCAATAACCTTTCAGTTTGAATTTTCCTGAGTAGACAGAGAAATGGAAGGAATCTCCTAATTGCCAGTCTCCTCAGGCTCATTACTTTGATATAAACAGCTTTTAGCTGGCAGATCACACATCTCCAGTCACGGTTTACTGTGGCATTTCTAAAGGCAGAAGATAGCAAAATGACAACTGCTGAACCTCCTCTTAACTATCCATTTATTTAGTACCAGCAGGCAGAATTAAGTATATTTCTTGATGTGAGAAAACATTCTGGGGTGACTGCTGTTACCCTCCCTAAGTGGACTACACATTAAAAAAAAAATGGAGATCCCGCCAACGGCCTAGCTGTTGCTCAAGGGTTTGTGGTATCCTCTTAAAGTGAGACGTGCTTGGTGTCATTTGTGCAGCGCAGCCAGCATTGTAGGTCTCCAAGGGACGACACTTTAAGCTCTGTTGAAGACCAGGGATTTCAGTTGATTTCAACCAGAAAATCCTACAGTATGACACTGCACTTCCAAGATTTCTGTTTTAGAAAACCAGCACTGTTTAACATTTGATTCTGGCGTATTAGCAGCAGCTTTCAGCTCCAGGGGGCCAGTAAGCCTGCAGGTAGGTATCACACTCACACATTCACTCCAGAGAGGGAGAAAAAAGGATAAACTCATAATATGCAGAGAAGTGAAGTTTCATGAAAATACATTAACTCCATCACGACAAAAACCCTGTGGGCTTGTGTGAAGAGAGTTATGATGCTCTTGAACAGAGATGTATTATAGGTCAAAACAGTCAATAATACAGATGGAGACCACAGGAGCCACTGATGAAGATAAGAAGCATTCAGAGCAAATCCCATCTTCAGAGAGAGACAGAGAGCCTAAGACTGCCCTAAAGGCTGTGGATCGGCGGTTGTGCAGTGGTGGCTAAATTATTGAACGCCTGCAGAATACTTCATCTGTCAGTCAGTCAGATGGCCACTAAGTCTTTTAGTTGCGGAGGCAGGTATGATGGAAATGCAAGCAGTGTATCTGTGCTTCCAGAGCGCTGTGCTGTGGGTCGGACTGCCTTCACCTGTCACTGGAAGGTGTTGTGTGGACTTGAAAGAGTCCTCGACAGAAACTGTGGGTTTAAAGAAGAGCCACGTGTCTACGTTGGCTGAAGATGTGCGATGCGAGACAGATAAATGTCAGGCTGTGGGAGAAGAGAGTGTTTTATTCCAACTTGTTGAAGCCTCATCCAAGAAATAGGATTGGATAGAGATACTGTACTGTCTAGCTGTCACTCACAGACAGTGAGGAGAGTGAGGACGACACGTTTGCTTTTCAAATTTCGGCTTACAGTAGAGGTGAGGTGTGCTGGTTTGTGACACCGAAATTTTCAGCTGTGCCTGATTCATTTACCTATGATGCCACACATAATATCAAAAGTATATGCACCGTGAACTCCTACCCTCTGCTCCACATTTGATTAATATATCAAAGACAGCTTAATGATCATGATGGCTAAATTCATCAGGTCTTGGAAGTTCTCCACTTATCTGTCTCGGTGCCATAGGTCATGCTCTGCATTAACTGCTTCAATTATTCATCCTCAATGCCCTCGGTTCTGAAAATGCACTTCAGGGCGAGGAGTCCAGCCTTGCCATTTTGCATAGTGAAATACAAATCCCTTTAAATTAGAAGCTCTTGATGGATTTGACCCCCCACCTGCCTACTCAACACCCTCCAAACCCAAACCTCCAGGGGATCCATAATGCTGCAATTATATTTATCACCTCGACAGTTAAAAGGCAGACCTGCTCCCTCCAGCTTCCCCGCCTGAGCACGTGGGAGCACATCAAAATGGGCTGACATGCAGCTGACATTCATATTCGCCATCCGTGTGACCTTATATATCCTGCACGCCTTTCCTCACTGCTGTTCTGGGACTCGACAATGTCGAGGGGTCCTGTAGAAATATCCTGGTCTATTTCATGGCGTTTTGCGGATGCATCAGGCTTCTTTCACAGCCTATTTCTACTGCTAAATATGAGTGCTATACTTTACTGGCAGATTTTTTTCCCCTCAGAGCTGAGATTTGATCTAAGGACGCATAGTGTTGGCAACTTGCTACAATCAATTCCACAGTGATATTTCGTGGGAGGTTTTCCTCAAATGCAAGCCTTTTTATCAAATGGGAAAACTGAACTCCATCGCTCTGGCTTGAGTCCAGACAGACACAGAAAAATACAAACAAGATTAATCTCTGCCAGCTTCACCTGCAGCCAGGATGAAGGTGCACAATGGAACAGTGCCTATACGGGAGAGAGAAAGCTGAGCATGAAAAAAGAAAAAGAATAGGAAAAAAAACCCAGAAGAGATCAATACAGGCTGACCATCACTCCAGTCTCAGCTTGGGGTAATGGGCAGCCATATTGCATTATCCCACTAGATGGTTCTCCTTGAAGTGGTGAAGCGAGAATCCTACTAATGCATCTGACATTTCACTGCAACCAAACAGAGCAGCCACAAAAACCGTCTCAAGGTCCCATTGATCAACTTGCAGGGCAGCAACAACATCCACCCAACAATGCTGTTTTTGCTCTCCAATTTAGCAATTTCTTGAAAAAAAACATTTAATCATAACATACTTACAGTATTTTCCAGATATTCTCCATATTTACTCAGATGTTTTCAATTCAAACCACTGCAGTTCCAGTTCTGGTGCAGAACCGCTGCCTTTGAGTGAATCCTGTGAATGTGTAGTTGTGCTATTACATAATTTTTGTGTTTATTAAAAGATAAGATGCCTAAAGGAAGCTTTTCTTGAGAGGAAATAATTCCCATTTGTATATGAATACAAAATATTGCAAAGTGACTGCAGCTCAGAAGCAACAGGATGAGTCAACAACAACAATGGCTTATGATTTCATACTCCTTGTGCAGCTGTTCAGGATTCTTAATAATATCAGTGTGTTTACTGCTTTTTGCAAAAGGGAAAAGTGGAAAATATATCTGAGAAAACCCGCTGGAAGAAACAGCAACCATCACGGGATATAAGATGACTGAAACGTCCAAAATAAGCCTTAAAGCAGGACTTTCGCTTATGTGTTCCTACACAAGCTACTTCGTCTCTCTGCCTCTCTCTCTGTCGATGCAAATTATGCAGACACAAACAGCTTCTTAAAGTTTTAATGAGTGATTACACTGGACACGAGTGCACACAGATAAAAAATGCATGCTGGACTTCTGATCAGTGCCTGTGGGATGTCATTAGCTCTGCTCATTTTAGAGGTTTCCGCACATTAGTCTGTTAGAAGAGACAGCGATCACTCCCTGCAGATTTGCAGGAAATGGATTGGGATCCATAGAGGTGAAGGTGAGAAGCAGCAAAATACATGGTCCTGGTGTCATGAGTTGCACGAATGTGCAATCATCGGTAATGGAGGGTAATTTTTCCTTCCCAGGTAACATTCATCTTAAAGTGATTCTTTCAAAAAGATGGAAAAGGAATTGGAATTTTGAACACAAACCTATTGCAAACTCTCGTACATTCAAAACCTTCTTACAATCATCCAGCATGATTGTAGTAATGTATCCTTGTCGTGATCTTGTAGCAATACTGCAGCAGCAACAGTGTAAAGTCTCTACAGACATAAGCACTGCACTATAGACCACATGCTTTGACAAAGATAGCCGACCCATTGTACTGTATAGCAGCTGAAACTGAGTGCCTCCTGGCTGCAGCAGTGACTGCTGATTCACATGTACCACCAAATGCCAACAACAGCATCAATGTGCAAAAAGCAGGTGAGTCAAGCGTGTGCACAATTTTCAGCCCAGTTCAAGGTAAAACCACAACACCTCGTCTGAATGCAAATCTCTGTTATACTGTAAGTACTCTTCAAGACCCTTATCCTAACCTCTGCAAACCCACATCTAAATATTACAGCTTGACTGTTAAGCCTGAAAAAGGACCATTGCCACTTTAAACAATCACCATTAATGTTACATTACAGGAGCCAACAAACATGGCTGACTCTAATAGCTTGCTTTCTAGACCAGTCAGTGGTTCATCGCTCTCCGTTTAATCACATGGTTTCTTAGGGAAATGCCTTGAGACCGTCACCAAAGAAGGCAGGCTTCTTTTCTAAAAAGACTAAATATCTAAAACCCTGCTACTTCACACACACAACTGGACCAGAGTGGTTTGAACTGACCATAAAGCTGACTGCCATCATTATCATCCTCAGAGCCCTGCACTCTCACTAGCAGGGATAAAAAATGAGGTTGAGTGAAACAGAAGAGGCAGAGCATAAAACAAAACTCTCCCAAATGACCAGTTGCCAGGCTGCTCTCGCTCTTCTCCGATCGCAGAAGACACTACATTAGAAATTATCAGACAATTCTTCTTCTGAGTTTGCAAAAAGCTGAAAGGGTTATGTTAAAAAAAAAAAAAAAATCAAAAACAAAACAAAAAAACTGTGACATAGGTACAGGCAATGCTCATTACGGTGATGCGGCATCATCTCTAAAAGCTGTTTCTCTGTCTACATTTCCAGTAACACTCCACAACTCATTGGGGAACGAGAGCAGAAGTTGCCAAACAGATCAATAATTCATCCAACCAAAAACAGATTTTACAATGAACTGGAAAACTGAACTTTGTCTGGGTCAAATTGAAAGTGTATGTTTTTACTCAGACAAATAAGTAAAAAAAAAAAAGAAAAAAAAAAGATTATTATAACTTGAGTAGTGTCCATCCCTTCCCTTACCTGCTTCTTTGGAGAGTTGTGTGAAGGCCTCTACTCCTTTCTCTCCATAGCTGCCCTCTGAGGCGATGGTGGAGACGTAAGACCAGCCCAGGGCTTGGATAATGTCCACCATGGCCTGGGCCTGGAATGAGTCTGGAGGAACCACCCGCGAGAAGAAGTCATAGCGCCTGTCGTCGCTCAACTCCGGGGCTGTTGACGCATAGCTGATCTGCGGGATCTTAAGGAGAGGAGGTGGGGGTCGGAGAGAGAGGAAAGAAACATTTAGTCAAGTGTCATCATATTTTGTTGCTATGGTGACTGTTTTGACAAATCACATTTCTGGATGGCCATGTCCAAAATCACCCATTATTTACTATGAGTGCAATATTAACCATTTTATTTGAGTGTGAAATTTATGCACCATATGCCCTCATTGTGCCACATATGATAGATACAAAAATCACAGTGACTGCCAGGGTCAGCTATATTTAGAAACCTAAGGAACAGTGTCACACTTTGGGAAATAAACTTTCTTGCTGAGAGTTATGAGAAGATGCATCACTCTCATGTCTTTGTGCTGTAGCTACCTCCAATTAGTCAGCTACATTAAGTGTAGCAGCCTGGTGGGGGACATAGTTAGCTTGGCTCTGTCTAAAGTTAACGAAACCTGCCTATTAGGGTCTCTGCATCTCACTGATTAACATTTTATCTCTTGTTTAAATTGTACAAAAATTGAAGTATTCATAAAGTTGAAATAAATTTGCAAGCGTACATAAATTACATGGCCAAATTATTTCTTGGCCATGAGCTGTGACTCCCTGGAGGCCAAAAACTAGTTGCATAACACATGACCCTCTGCAAAAATAAGTACAGTAAATAAGTGAAGTTTATTTAGTATAACACCTTTCATCAAGCATGGTCACAAAGAGCTTCACAAAAGTAAAACTATTAAAGATAGCACCATAAAGATCTTAAAGAAAGAAAACAAACTATATAATAAACGCAACAAAAAGACATAAAATGACAAACACTAGACCACACAAGGATAAATTCCAATCTGGTTTCCATCAGAGGTATACCACTTAAAACATCTTTTCTCAGAGTCTTCAGTGACATAATGTCATTTTCTGATCAGGGTGAATATAATATTCTGTTTGGGTTCTATCCTGATTGTCCCTCCTGCATGAGGGATAATCTAGTCAGGACGATATAAAACTGTGGCTAATCATCCATAGCTCTATGATACAGTATACCTGAACAAATCATACATGGGTTAACGATGTGATGTGTTGATCGAAATGCATAGCCTGATCAAAGATCAGAGATTTCTAGACTAGAAAGGGACCCAATACACTGTACAACCTGGGAGGCTATTGTATCTGAAACAATGAGAAGGATCTCAGTCTTTTAGCTGTAAAAAGTTGTCATCCATCCAGTTCTTTATGGCAGTCAGACAATTATGTAAAACAGACAGATCTTATCAGTCTCCTCAGGCTTAAAGGGCAATATCATCATCATAAAGATTAAATGTAAAACAGTGGTAAGAGATGCCTTTAAATTTGCTAATGATATAAATTCATAGAATATACATTGAACAAATAATATCGGATCCAAGACAGAACCCTGGGGTGCACCACAGGAAAGAGCAGCCGTTTCAGACATGTAGGAACAAAGTGACACAGAAAAACTCCTATTTGAGAGAAAGGAGGAGAACCAGTCCAGGGCACTGCCAGAGACACCCACCCACTGCCTGAGCCTTTCAATCAGGATGCTGTGATCTACAGTACAAAAAGCTGCAGTAAGATCCAGTTGCACCAAAACAGAATATTCTCCCTGATCAGAAGACATCATTATATCACTGGAGACTCTGAGGAGAGCTGTTTCAGTGGAATACCTCTGATGGAAACCAGATTGGAATTGATTTAATATGTTGTGTGCAGTCAAGACAGAGTGAGCTGTTTGGCAACAACTTTCTCGAAAACTTCTGAGATAAAAAGGCAGCTTAGATATAGGCAGGTAGTTTTTGAAAGGGGATGAATCAAGGTTAGTTTTTTTTCAGAAGGGGCTGAACAACTGCATGTTTAAAACAAACTGAGATACAACCAGATGACAGGGAGTTATTTATGATAGAGACCAGACATGGACCAATAGACCCATATACATTTTTATGGACTGAGGCAGGTAAAAGGTCTGCAGGGCTGGAGGGAGGTTTCATGCTGCCACCAGATCAATGAGTTATTGCAGGGGAGAAGCAAGATTGCGACTTTTGTACTGTACTAGTTTGGTACTGATTGCTCATAGGCTGATTCTTTTCCCTCTGGAGAAAGCCAGGCTAACTGTTTCCCCTGTTTCCAGCCTTTGTGCTAAGCTAGGCTAATCAACTGCTGGCTGTAATTTTGTATTGAACATACAGGCATGAGAGTGGAATGGATCTTCCCACTTAAGCAAAAATATGAATAACACCAACATCGATATGTTTTACACATATTTGCATCGACTTAATGTGTGTGTGTGGGTAAGCTGCAGAATTTTAAGCTAAGTATGGAACTTTGCTCGTAAAGTTAACCTCTGTATCAGCACTATTTTACTGAGAAAAAAAACAAAACTCAAAGTTGACTTGGCCTCTCTGTAGCTTTCAACTGCATCTTACAATGCTCCACAACTTTCAAGCCTTTGAACAAAGACAGAGGTTATAATGTGACCAATGTTACACTCTTGGGTCATGTGATGATAACCGAGCTATCTGCACGACAACTAAACAAATTCCATCCAGTGAAGAGGACCATTTGATCCAAAATCCAGAGCTTTTTGTTGCATAGAAATTCTAACTGGACCTTGACTTAAGATATTTTTGGGGGAAATTTGTGAATGGCAGTTGCGAGTGTCAACACATACTTCCACACTGTGTTCCCTCCTTAAAAAAAGCTGCGTAATCACACTTATTTACCACCATCAACTAACAACACATAATATCAGCTGAACAGTGGACATGTAGGTAACTTTGATTATCTCATAAGGATGTACAACAGGGTATATCAAGCAAGCTCTTTAGAAAGATGCAAGATAGTCACTTTTCCTAATGTTCAGGAAACGCCTTAATAGACTGCAGGTGTTCTTCTTCCCCCAAAACACTTCTTTAAATTGCTCGGATTCTTAGCCAGCGTGGCTCTAGGGAGGAAAATGTTGATCAGTCCGTCTAAAATACCTCAGCAACTATTGGATTCATATTCAGCTGTACTTCGTGTTCAGTGCTAATTAGCGGAGGTTAGCATGCTGAGATGGTGAACATGGTAACAGGATAATTTGGCTCAAAGCAACACAGACTCAGAGAGCCGGTGACGTGGCCGATGACTCAGACAAGAGCGTGAAGTGAATTGTAGAGGCGGGGCTATTGCCTACAAAGTTAACAGTAAAACGTGATTAGACGCAAATTCACCCTGGATAGCGCAAAACCCCACTAAGACACATCTGCACAATGTGAAAATGTTCCAATTTCCTGCAGCTTTATGAATCTGTTTCATAAACACACAGAGACGAGAGGAATAAGGAAGGAGAGAGATTGGAGGGAAATAACAGAAAGAACAGGAGTCTGGTGAATTCTGAGTTCAGTAAGACGCTGAGCTCATCTGTACCATTGATAGAGCGCACTGGCTGCTCTGCAAGCAAAAAAAAGGAAAGCAAAAAGTAGTATGTAATGTTTACCTGTCTACATTGAAATGTTCCACACTAGATAGTTTAACCAAACAGGAAATCATCAAAAACTCAGTATAAAGTAAAATAATTGATAAAGAAATCTAGTATTCGGTTGTTCACATTGCTGCCTGATGAAGTCCTAAACATCTCATCAGCAACTGCATTTGAGGTTTTGAAACTGCAATCACACCTGGTGGCAGGTCTGGGATCAAAATGCTTACCATCCATTAGACAGGCGGATGCACATGCGGGGACACACATCATTTTCTCTTGAACCCAGTGCAGTACCTCATCAAACAGTCTAATCTAAGCACTGTATGAATGCCATCCATTTCCGTTAGAGTGATCAAAAACGGACGGACACTGGGGAAACACAGGAATGAGGACACAGCAGCTCGCTGATGGGATTGCCTCAACTGACAGAGTGTGAGTTATAGCTTTGACCCACAACTCAAAGGGGGTCACCTGCACAAAGCTGACAAATTGTGGAGCAGAGTAGAAGGTCAAGCTCAAGACGAATCAATATGTCTCAAGTTGCCAAAAAAAAAAAAGAAAAAAAGAAAAAGAAAAAGAAAAATAAATAAATAAATAAATAAAATACCAACTACAGAATCTGAAAGCACAAAATCAGTGATGCAATTAAACAAATTCACAGGTGGCGATGCAGCAGCGATGTCACAAGTTAAATCACTTCAGTGCTGTCTAGATGGAGTGCACTGGGTCAGAAAGGGAGTACAGCAAAGTAATGGAAAAGCAACAGCCACAGTAATTTGCATTTAAAAAGACTCTTCTTTCCAAAAAGGGAAGCATATATTTGGAGCATTTGATACAAGATCTATCTTCAACAGAGCTGCTGTAGTAATACTACAGAGTCAAAAGGTGTTATAGGTTTGTTGAATCACGTCCTATCTCCGCCCCAGCTGGGGACAGAAAGCTGCTTGAACATTTGTCTCTCTGGAGCTTTTTGCTGCAGGGAACCATTTAAGATGGCAATGTCTTTTAACTTTGTCTCAGGCTTGTACCCTGTTGATATAATTTCTCCATTCCTTATTCCCAAGGAATCTACACCTCCTTGCAGCACAAACATCCACATTTTCAGCCTGTTCTTTTTTAATTACCACTTTGACCTCCAGCTAACAAAAGTGCTTGATCAAAACCTTGATTAAGAAAATGCAGAGGTGCGAGGATTAAACCTGCTGGAATTACGATACAAGGAGTTGCTGACTAACTGATACTGATTACAATCTAACATCTTTGTGTTTTTTTGTTTTTTTTTTATCTCTGGTACATGAAGGCGCAATAATGAAGTTGAATGCAGGTTAGTAATTTAACCTTATGTATGAAATCAGCAAATGAAATTGAATTCTTCTGAACTTTATCATGTATTTCACAGCAGATTAGAAGTTTAACTTTTCCACTTTGGCCACAGTTGCATGATTGATGCCCAGAACAGTGTCAATTAAATAAGCTCTTGTTGCAACAAATTGCAGCAGATTTGAATGTCTTTAGTGCAGCTGATAATACAGAGATTATAGGGCAGGGAGAATGGATTTTTTTATCAACAGTTTTGAATTATTTTCTGTAAATAATTAGATTAGAATGAGTAAGAGATTACTTTCTCTTAATCCTTCCATACTAGGAGTTTGCCCTTTCCACACCTGCACTTGATTCCGCTCACAGATCTCTTTATTTCCTTAAAAACTTTGAAGCCATTACGCACGAAACATGGTATTACACATGACAACATGATCTATCCTCTAGTGGCAGCAAGGTGAAAGGATGATTGCGATGCCTGCAAGCTGTCTGAATTGACAACGCCTACAATAACCACAGGCCGATCATGAGCAACTGAATTCACGGCCAAGAAAGAATGAATAACGATGACACCTTTCAGTATCACTATTACCCAAAGCCGATGTCTGGCACCTGTCATCTGCGGTATAGATCAAAGTTAGGATCGCTGAGGGTAATCGCCTGGCTTGCTCTTGAATGTATCTGGGCTGACAGGATCGATGGAAGGAAAACACAGAGGTCTGTTATAGGGGACACTGTTTTATTGATTTACCACCACAAACTGCTACCGCCGCCCTGAATAAAAATCTGTTGCTGAAGTCTAAAGACGGTTAAGAAAAAAAAGAAGATAGGGGTGGGAGGTGGTAGTTAGGGGGGAGGATAGTAATCTGCTTACTGACATTAAATGAGAATTTCAACCTGGGTGTTTAAGAGGAGAGGTGACTAAGCGGGGTTGTGTAAAGGTTAGACACGTTCACAGTAAATGGGAATGCCAGGCGAAGTTAATTAGAGTGCCTTGGCCTTTCCGTTGCATTTTCACATACAGAAGCCCACAAGCACCAGGGGCAGCCCTAAAGAAAGGTGCGAGATTGTAATGTTTGTGCTTAAACTGTCCTGCTCTGCTGATGTGAAGGTAATGATTCTGACGAGCTGGGAGCGGCTCACACAGCTTGCTGCGCCGTTCCGCTCTGTGTTTTCTCTCATACAGTCGATGAAAAAAGAAATGTTTTTTTGAAGAAAAAATGGGCAGCATATGGCACAACACGAATCTCAGTCGGAATAATGGCAACCATCTATCCTTGCCATCTGAGAAGAGGGAAGTCTGCAGATATGAGAAGACAGGCTGTCTCCACAGAAAACAGAGGGGTATAACAGTCCATGGGCTCTTGAACAAAAACTTAGACCAAAAACAAAAGCCATCTTTCAAACACAGAGCTTTTCCCTACAAAAGGCAGCACTGAGTAGACTCCATCAGTGTCAAATATTCGGCACAGGAAACTAGAGAGTTGCCCAGACTGGCTTTGGTATCAATTAACCCAAGAGCAGCTCTCAAAAACATAGCTGCAAACGAGCTGTGACTGTGAGAAATGTTTCCCATGAATGGCTTTAACTGGAGCGAGGGCAGCCAGGCAGTTCCTGTTGCAGGATTCCCTGTGCCTCTATTTGCTGCATGATTAGCTTCTAAGTATATCTTGACATCAGTCAGCTCCACTCGGCTGTTTGCAACGATCTCCACGGCAATGCCGGAAATGACAGCGGGTTCTGACAGACCCGACTCTAACCCCATGCCGTTTCTGGCCGGACGCCAATGCACAGATTGTCTTCGTGACACAAGCACAATGACACACACACATGAACTGTAAATATGATGCTATGAACTGACCAAGGAGCCATTTTGAAAGCAGTTCAAAAACTGCACACCCCACCCATAACGGAATAAATATTTTCTCACAAAAAAACAAAACAAAAAAAAACATCCGACATTCAGAGATTTATTTGTGGCCCCACTGCCCGGTGTTGTAAAACTGCAACGGTCGATATCCTACAAACAAAATAATATAGCACGATAAACAGGCCTATAAAGATATTGAGCAGTTATCAAGTTTTACATCGTTCCTGCTAAATCAAGGCTCTGCAGATCTGTGGCAGGAGGTGGAGGTCAGCCAGGCTTTGGTTTGTATTCAGACAGCAGTGCCATTTGTTAGCAGGGCAGAGGTAATGACTGTGTCCATACATGCAACCTCAGGCTGGGCTTTGGTAATCTCTCTTCACCAGAGCACAGCACTGCCAGCACAGCTGAGGAAGCAGGGAGGAAGGGTGGGGGAAAACCGACAGCTTTCCCTCCCTCTCTCTGTCACTCTCTCCCCCTCTCTTCCTGCCCATCTGTGTCTCTCACTCTCACTCAAACTCTCCTTTTGTGAAGGCTGCGTTTCATCATTGTGCCCTCACACAACCTGTGACTTTCAGCCTCGCTCCCTTGTTCTCCGCCCCTCTGTGTGTTTCAGCCCCGTTGGAGAGAGACAAGTGAGTCTCATCTTCCTGTGTGTCTCCCCCTCCCTCCCTGTCATCTGTCTGCATGCAGACACGCCCACACAGATGATCAACAGACACTTCCTGCCCACAGAGGTCCTCAGGCTGCCAGTTTCCCCCCAAGTCGAGACAATCTGCCCTCAGTCATTTGCTTGAATGCCAGCCAACTTTCCCCTCCTCGCTGTCCTTACTCTTTCCCTTTTGCCCCCCCCCCCCCCCCCCATTTTCTGCCTATTTTTCATTTTAACACTCACTCCTAAAAATCGAACACGTTTTTAATCAACAATGTATCAGCTATGTGTTCACTGCCAATGAAAAATGTCCACACTGAGCATATCTGCAAAATGTTGTCAGCGAATTTCCCTAAAGCATGATATTGCATTATATTATGTTCATGGTTATGTTTAGGGAACTCAAAGCATTTAGTTGGTCCTGCATTTATTGATTTTTTTTTTTTTTGGCCACATGTGGGAGCAACATAACAAGCTGTAAACACAACACTGACTGCCTTATATCTCCTTATAAAGTTGATATTGGCAAATGTGTTGGCAACCAGTTGCATTAGCATTCATTTGGAGTCGTGTTTCTGGCCACCTCAAGAACTTAAGTCTAGGCTCAAAATCCCTGGTTCTTTAGCTGCTAAATACTCCACTCCAACTTAATTTAGTCCTCCAGCACAGCCAATAGCACACAGCAGGTTCTCTTTTTTCCTGCTGAGAGCTGTTAAAGTGAAGCAAAATAATAAAATTTTGTTATAATAGTAGGTTGAGTCATAATTCTCTGTGCGTCACTAGAAGCAGGCCCTTTCACATACATACAGTCATTTGATCCATTGTTAATATAAAATAAAATATTGATTATTACAGCTTAAGGGAAACATCATGGTCACTGTTAAATTGAAGAATTTAAAAAATGCTGTATCAGACGAGTCGAACCGAGTTTCTCACGATTTAAAAAAAACTGTAAGACCTGTGCTCTGTACACCCAACCAACCACTACAACCTCCTCCCTAAGACTTGTTTGCTGTAGGAGTGTCCCAACTGAATATAACCCAGGCAGAAATTGTGTTTCCTCCACACAGCAAAGAAAATTTGAAATTAATGGATGTATTTTCTAAGAGACTGGAGACTTCTTTTTAATTCTGCCCTTACCAAGCGCCCACTTCCTCCCTTTCCTCCTCACCAAGACCTGCCTCGCATCACACTCCTACTATATATCTCCTCCATTTTTCAGCCAGTTATTCTACGAGGACCTTACTTGAATAGATTTCAGCCAATCTGGATGTTTACTCTGTTTTGCAGCTTTTTGCTAGAGGAATCACAAACACCACCTTTTTAGACTTGCCCACACTGCTGAACTAGCCGTGGTGTTACATGACAGAAACTTAGGCTTTCATAATCCTTTATCTAACGCGACCTTCCACCGTCTCCTTCTTTCCACCCACTTCACTTTTTCCCAGTCGATTCCCTCACCCTCCGTCTCTCCCGCTTGCTCCATGCCAGTCCCCTGGGCAGCTCCAGCGCTCTTTGCTGAGCCTGAGCTCTTGCATGGCTGCCCTGCCAGAGTGTATTTTAAGACAACCAGCATGTTTCTCCATGGGTATAGAGGCTAGGTATGACTCACAAATCAGATATTTGACCAGAAGAGCCACACAGTAGAGTAGAGCCGAGGCGTGGGAGGAAAGTGTGGATAGCTCACAAAGGGAACCTGACCGACCTCCATCTTTCCATCTGGTAAACAGACTGCTATTCCAACTCTATCGGTATTTCAAAGAAATAATCGTTTCCCAATACCAAATTGGTCTCAAATCCTGATTGGAGAAGAGTCTGTACCAAGGAGAGGCTCAACATTTACAGTATGCAGCGCACTGTAAAGGTGTAGTGCCGCTGCTGCAAATACGTGTCACAAATGGAGCCTACCGACTTCAGGATCTTGTCTGACAGTCGAGCTTTTATGCTGTCACTTGTGAGATTTATTATGTACAGATCCAGTATCTCTTCAAGTCATTTTGTAAAGCTTCTTTTGAATTAGGCTGCACACAAAGCGAGGCCCTGCAGAGAACAATGCAGTTCAGCAGAACGGTCTTGATCATCGGGGCTGTGCTGTGTGCTCTCTCCAGGTGCGACAGAAACTCGACTCACGGTAAGAATAAAACATAGCCTGCAGTTTTATGACTAAGTGTTATCAAATGTATTCCTTCATATCCACAGGGCCTCACATTACAGATGGCTGTATTGATTTTTCCCTGACTGCAAAGTGCACTGGACGCAGCTTTGTTATCTCTACTGTGTTCTTTACAGCCTGGATGATAACTTTATTTTTTCTCTGAAAAATATGAAATATCAATAAACCCACACTGAAATCTACATGTTATTAAGCCTTACTTAGGTAAGAGTAGAACAAGAATGTTCTTTCATGACAGACATCTGAATACAAATGTACATTTAATGTTTGTGTTGTGGGAACTGTTGGCGTGTGCAACACCTTTACATCTCTGCTCTGCCTCATTGCTCTGTCCATTCCCAATATGGTTCTGACATATTACTCATCAAAGAGCAAGCATGGGTGCATGTTTTTTTCCCCACCTGCACCTGGAGCATGCAGGGTCTGACACATTCATTGTCAGTCGTGCACCTGCAACACTCTGACCTGCATCCCAATGATTCTCTCTGTACTATCGTCCCATCTCTCCCTGTATAGCTCTCTCTTCAGACTCGACAGAGCATCATCTCCAGGCCCATTTCTCCCCTAATAGCGCAGACAAATGCGGGTGAGCCTCCTCAATCTTATCTTTTCTCTCTGTCTGCTCCTCACAAAGAATTCTTTAGCGGGGGCCATGTAATTACGCTCTGATCACAGCAGTGGAAAATATCATAGATATCCTATTCCCTCTGTTAGTGTCTCTGAGCCCCTGCTTGATGCAATGCACTAGAGATATATGTACCGGATATATGCACCGGTTTGGAACTGAACAGAACGTTTTAATAGGAAGTTATCTGCTCGCTTGGCATTGCCTGCAGTGCTGCCTTGAAACTCTCCCAGAGTTGAGATTATCGTATTTTTATCAGCAACACCTGCATTCCCAACACGCACCAAATCCACCGTCAGCCCATATGGATCTGTGTGTCAGAGAAGCTCCAAATGTGAACAAGAATGTGCGGATAAATACACTCTCCTGCAAATGTCTGACACACTTATTTAAATAACCAAAACTGCTGTGATGCCGTTTTGTTTTCACAGATTACCCTGCGCATTTGGGTAACTGTAATGATTTTCACAGGAGGTGCGGATGAACGCATGCAATTGCAGTGTGATTTATGCAAAGCTGATACTCTTATATTTCGGGAAATAAGCTAAATTGGGTGCTTAAACTGCCATTCACAGTAAGATATTCAAACTCGTTGACCAGGGCTTCACAAAACTGACATAACAACAAACAACATTTAAATGTATAAAAAGGCAATTAAAAATCCAGAAAAACATTCAGAAGAAGAGTAGTTAAAATGAAATGGAAAAGCAAATGAAGGAATAAATGAATAAACAAATACAGAAAACAGATAAAACATTCAAAAGATAGCACCATAAAACTAAAAGCAGAAAAAAACCCAAAACATCCAAGTATAAAGCTGAGAAAAAAAAAATAGAAAAAAGAAAAAAAAACACGATAAAAGTGATTTAAAAGACAACAATGAGCTTGGTAAAGAAAAAACATTTTTTGAGGTAAGCCATTTCACTGTGTGCTTGGAGATTTTATTGCCCTGAGTTTAGCTGCACAGACAGACCTGGGACTGGCAAATTCTAACTGGCCCTCACATTAACCATCCATGGCCTGAAGCATTTCATTGGTGGAGCTTGTTGGTGGAAGTACATATCAACAGCCTGGGAGGCTCAGTTCAGGACAATAAAGTCTCTTTCCTCTGCAGTCTCTAAGTCTTAATGGCAAAACCTTTCCTCTTCTGTCTAGACAGGGGACAGTCAGAGCAGCCTGAGGATCTCAGCATGATTCATGAGGAAATAAATGTACTTTGATCAAAAGATTAACTTTAGATCTTGTAGCCAAAGAGATGATGCTGAATATAGGAAGTATGCTCTCTTAATGGTTACAATTCTGACTGCTGAATTTTTATTGATTTGGATGCTTGAGGTTACAGAACAGACAGTGGAATGTAAGAGACAAAACATGATGTTTGATGGTCCTCATTAGCTTTGCAAATTGTTGTTGTTTTTTTTAATAAACTGCTTTTTAGCCGTGCTAACTGATATGGCTCTGTGGATGGAAATGTCAGTCTGTCAGTCCACCTCTTTATTTAAGACTTTTGATGGATTTTCGTGGAATTTTGTGTGGACATTCATGGTTTCCAGAGGATGAATCCTAAGTAGCAACCTTTAATATACAGTCTATGATGAATCCTAATTACTTTTGTGATCGCCTGACTTTTCCAACTGGGGAAGTGGTTTTGGTGGATGGATGGCTATGAAATGTGGTACAAATACATCCCCCTAAAGATGAATTGCAATCACTCTGGAAAGCAATGAGCATCAGGTTAAAATGTTATTGTCATTACCGCCCAGGACGTGTAATATTCCCATCAGCCTCAGCCACACTTTGTGTTTGGTTCCAAATAGCAAATTAGCAATTAGCAAAACAAAGACGGTGAACATAATAAACATTATACTTAGTAAATATCAGCACGTCATTGTCTGTAAGCATGTTACATGTTACAGTAGCATTTAGCTCAAAGCATTACAGTGCAGCCTCAGTGCAGCCATCATGGCAGTGACCTAATAGTCTCGTTAAGACAATCGTCTGGCTTTTGTGGCTTTACTTAAGTTTAACTTTACTAACTACATTTGACTAATGAGATTTAGGCTCATCACTTTCTTAATTGCACTTTAAAGGAACATCTCAGTGGTTTAAGCCATTTTACTACAAATGGTGGGCACAGCTAACCACATTGTAAACCATACTGCTATGTTTTTTGCTACAGTTACAGATATTCGTTGTCTTGCATTCATTTCTGTACAATATGACAATTCATTCGGAGACTCTTGTAACTTGCTTGACTTGTGCCCAGTCTGCACAAACTTTAGTCAAAGTCACAACGTGGTCACGTGGTAAACGCAGTGTGGACTTTCCAAATCAATCTGCATTGCTACACAGCAGTAATGTAACATTAGCGAAAACTGCCACACATTGGTCTGGTCCTTTGACAAACAATAGTCAGTTATACTATTATTACTAGTAACAGAAGCTGGAATAATAGCAATAATAGATGTATTCAGTATTACTGTTAAGTGCTCTTGAGCAGTGAGGTATAAGGTTGTTTTCCATCTACCCATTTTTATGCGCAATTAATTTAATATGTGAAACAGTTTTTCATGTGTTAAATAATGTTTTCACTGTTTGAGGTTTGACCACTGCTGCGTTAATCACATAATCTTAATGCACACTCTTCTTCTGACAATAGTTAAATGGCACCTGACTGGAAAAATGGTGCTACCAGCTGTTTATCTCAATAAACCAACTCCTGATATATTCACATAACATTACTGGATGGAAAAATTAATTTATTCACATTTTCTTTGTGTGCTAGAGTTGGATGGAAACCGACCTACAGAGAAAGGTAGCTGTTGCGGAATTGTAGAACCTTGTGGTAAAGCTTTTTTAAGTCTCTGTATGTCTGCTATATTCCCACCCTGTGGCCCACACTGATGAGAATGATCCTGCATCCACTCGTGACCTGGCCAGCCATGGGCTCTCTGTTTTGCTTTGTGCTGGTGGTGAGGTGCATCACTGAGGGCATCTGACCTAGTAGTCCTGCCAGCAACACACTGGCTCCAGCGCACAGCCGGAACAATGGGCAATTGTCCACTCAGTGAGCGCAAGATGCTTTAACCAGTGCTGTACCGAATAACCTGCCAACTTTTGAAGGACTGGACACACTCTTTTGGATAGAGCTATTCTGTGTAAACAGACTCATTCTCACTGAGATCATGATTCATCAGAGCAAGTGTCTAAACTAATGGACCGAGAAGATTTATGTGGAATGTGTTTTTGTGTCACGCACATTTCACATAACTTCCACTCGCAGTGAGACAAAGTGTCAGAAGGCTGCACACTGACATGTATTTCAGAGCCAGAATCAGAGATGCGCAACAGACGCCAGATCAGACAATTGCCCTCAGACAAGTTAACCAGCCGCAACAGGATGGGGCCCAGTCGAATACAATGGAACTGTCACACACCACAACTGAAGGGTTATCTTTATTTTCAACAAGAGCACTAACATGCATTTCTCAGAACAGCTCATGTGGATCTCAAGTGTGCTTATATCACAATCTGTCAAATGAGCTGAAGTAACACAAACACAACATCTAAAATATATATTTAGACCGAGGCTTTTAAACTTGTTGGTTCATTAATCATCCAAAATACATTTTTAAAAAATGTATGAAATGTGCTGATCTATTCTAGTATTTCATGGAGATTTTAAATCCTCAGTTTGTGTTTTGAAGAACTTCAAGAAGTGTTTCAGAGAGTAATCCAAATACATGAAACATAAAAAAATCATGACAGGGTTCAGAGAAGAAAAATTCCTCCATAGCAGTATTGAAGCTAAACGCACGAAGACAGTATTGACGCAAAATAGTATTACGTGAACTGCACATGTCCTAAAAGTAAACGCTAACATTGTCACAGTGGGGTGAACCAGTGCATAAAAACACATCAAAGTCTTGTGGTAAACTAGTCACTTTCCAAGCCACTTGGAACTATGACCAGTGGTTCTAGTGAGTGGCTCTAAGTGCCTTGCATTTATTTAGTTCTTGACTTAATGTTCATTAGAAAACATTCAAAACCATATGTGTGGATGGTTTCTCCAAATAAAAAAAGCGTGATGTGTTTCCAACTGTGCACAGGAACTGGAAAATTGGTTGAGCACAGAGAGCGTAGGATTATTGCCACCCTAAAACACACACACGTGCACACACACACACTTGTTTTTGTCACTTAGGAGGACATTGCATTGACGTTGTGTACATACCCTGGAGGCTTCAGCCTAACCTTGGCCGTAACCACATGACTAACCTCAACCCTTACCCGAACCTCAGCCTAATCCTTACAGCAGACCACAAATCTAATGGTTAACCTTGTGGGGACCAGCTCAACTGGCCCCAGAGGAGAGGTAAGTGATTAATGCAAGCAAGATCACACACGAACACTTCCATGGATTTACATTTATTACCTGAAAACTTACCCAACCAGTCCTCCAAATTAATTGACAAAGTACATTGTTTGAAACTGCCCTCCAGGACGACACACACACTAAAGCTGTTTTGAGTTCTGGTGCTGCAGCTGACAGTTCAATATCACAGTGACATTTTCACACACCTTCCTCTGTGGACTTTGTTGCTCTGTAATAACATCACACTACTTCTTCCTTTGCTCCCGAAGGTCAAGAGTCATAATTACTGCATCTGCTAGAGGGCTTCGTCACTTAAACGCAAAGAATTGTTGTTTTGGTGAAATAAATGATCCTTTAGTCCTCCTGAATTTTATATGAAGTTTTGATTTTTTTTCACTGACAGAAGTGCAAGGATATTTAGGTTTGAGTGGCTGCTGCAACATAAAGAATTATAAATTTAAATGTATATATAAAATATATAAGAATTTCATACATTTACCGGCAAATATCACGTCTGATTGGCCTTCAACCTCCAGGTAGAGAGCGGATGACAGGTCTATGCATAATCTACTGATAAATGACATGCTATTGATCTGCTTAGCCTCAGTGTGGGCCACATGTGAGTGCTCAAACACTGATAAGGCAGTTAAAAAACACTATATTCTGGCATCAATAGCTCTTGTCCTGTAGTCAATTGTCGTTCAAGCAACCTTATTTGAAAGGAAAGAGCTTCCCTAATTTGCAAAATGTCAATGGTGATTGAGGTCTTCCCCCAAATCGATGTAACTGTCACATGCAGGCGTTTCAGAGAGCACTTGAAATCCCATGGGATTTGCATCTGAAAACAGTAATCCTGTCAACTGATTTTTTTATGTATGCTCTGGCTGCCGCGGCACAGAATACTTTTCAAGCTCAGAAGAACAGCTACACACAAGCATGTTCAAACAGCACTCGTACACCACTGCGCATCTAGCCAGAGGAAAAACAAAAAAACAAAAACAAAAACAAAAACACACGCACACACACACACACAGATAACAGAGATACAGAGAAAATGAAATAGAAGCTAATGAAACTAAAATTCCTCTTTTTCATTTTCACATGTAAAATCAACAGGTATTTTAGTATAACTACCCATGAGGCCCTTGCTGCACTCTAATAATTTAGTCTCCCTATGAAAGGTACACATTGCGCGGGCAGATATAATGGTTATATATTACTATCTGCTGTTAGAAACCATTCTGATGCACCCTTACCCTCCTGCTGTAATAACACAACTGAAGGACAAGGAATGAATCCTGATGACAGTTTATTATGTATCCTGTGAGAGAGCACAGTGGACCCTGACATCTCTGAGATACAAACAGCGCACACACACACACACACACACACACACACACACACACACACGCACACATGCACACACAAATGTAGTGAAACACCGACAACAAAACATGAATTTAACATATTTTATATGGACAATTCACTTACCTTTAATAGTATGAACATTTCAGGGGGAAATACTGTTCTTTTTATCTCACCATATTTATTTGACAGCTATTTTACTGATCAAGATTTTATGCACAAACATTTAAAATTTACAAAATATAATATTTTGTTGCAGATTAAACCACCCACTAAAATTTAGTCATTAAAACTAGCTCCAGCAGCAGACCAGCTAAAACATTAAAATGCTGTGATTAATTACACAGTGCTGCATCAGTATAATAATTCAATCATATTACACATAATAATGTACCAAGACCAGTTTTTCTGCATTATGGGTCATATTAGTATGAAATGTTTTATAAATCTGTTACATTTAGCTGAAAATAGGACTGCACTTTTACTTGAGTAAGATTTTGAGTGTAGACTTTGTACTGGTAATGGAGTCTTTTTGTTTCCATGTGTATTGCTACTTCCAACACTGTCCGCCACTAAGATTTCTACCTCCACTCCAATACACTGAAGGTCAAAGGAAAACATTAGTTTCAATCAAATCAACTGCAACATCTCCTTCAGAAACAATGTCAAAACCAGGTCACATGAAACTAAAATGAATGCATGACTTCATACCACTAGAGGTAAATGAGGAAATATAAACACTGTAGGCGAAGGACTGTTGTGTTTTCTCTTCGCTCTCTTGCAGCTCAAGATGGCGTGCGCTGACTCTCTGTCTATTTCTTGCTGCTCTTCAGTGGCATGCCTATCTACATTAGAGCCATCACATGGGCATGCAGTCTAAAGACAGCCTCGTGCCTCCAGCCTCCAGGGACAGCAAGACAGCCATGTGAGCAGTGCACCTCCTGTCACTTTAAAGTTGGCAGCATACTGCACAAAGTTTAGTGTGTATTGTTCCATTGGTCTTTTTGAACATATATGGCTCTTACCATTAACCGTGTGGACGGTGTGATTTAGACAATGTGCTGAACATGAAAGTGATGGCAATGTCAGTCTGACTGTTAGTTGTTTGATCCACTGCACTGGATCCCAACATCACATCAAAAAATTCTATTTGTTCAGCACTTTGGTTTATGACCTGAAAAACTAATGATCCCGTCAGCCTCAGCTAGTGGCTAGCTGGTGGAAAGTAACATAATATATTAGGTATTACTATGAATATTACTACTAGTTTTGTATTAAAGTATACAAGTTTGAGCTACTCTTCCATTTTATGCTACTTTATACCTCAGCATTTCAGAGGGAAATTAAGTACTTTTCACTTCACTACATTTATTTGACAGCTATAGTTACCAGTTATTTTACTGACTAAGATTTTACAAACAGCATGCAAACACACTAAATAGGGCTTCACAATTAATTAAAATATAATCAAAATTGCAATATGGCCACGTGTAATATCCAAATTGCAGGAGCAGGCTGCAGGTAAAGGTGAAATGTGTCATAAGATTGCTGTGCATTGTTTGCACCATAAACCATAATCTGCCAAAAATAATCACAACATAATTTCTTTTGCATATAGTGCAGCCCTCACTCTAAACTACAATGATGAGCATTAACATTATACCCTCTAAACATCAGCATGTTAACAATTCCATCGTGAGCGTGTTAGCAAGCTGACAACAGCATTTAGCTTAAGTACCACTGTGCCAAGGTACAGCCTCTCGATCCACTAGCAAGACTGCAAAGTCTCGTTACCACAAGTTTGGGTTAAACATGGTAAGTCATTCACTCCTTGTGTTTAGTGCCAAGAAGCAAATGTTAGCAATGCTAAAACGCTAAAAGAAGATGATGAACAAGGTAAGCTACCTGCTAAACATTATTGTGCTAGCATTACTGACATTAGCATTTAGCCAAAGCACCACAAGTGCAATCTCCCAGAGCTGCTTGCAAAACTGTAAACTGTTAGTACTTATTGATTCAGCGACACTTTAAGTCCCCTGATTTAGCATTTATAAGCACTATATATAAACATTTAATCAGTGGTTTATAATACACAGTACATAATATTGTTGTATGAAGATATAAAAACACTTTAAATGTTTAGTAAATGTACAGTATTTATCAGTTATAACATTTCTTATGAAAACATATTTTATATAATTCCAACTGCATTTTACTAGATCGTCATTCGTTATCTGTTTATACACCAGCTTCTACTGATGGGTGCCCACAGGAGGATAAACGCATTAATTATCAAAGCTGCATAGCGACATTTTAGGTGTCATAAACTATTTATTCGATGGTTATGTACAGCCTATAAATTCTAAACTACAGGGACTTAAAGCGTGGCCCTTGTTTCCTTCAGTTTGCCCCATTTCCTTAAAATGCAACATCTTTTATGTGTTAAGAGGGAATTCTCCCCGACAAGTAGATCCAAAGGATTAGTCTGAATTGCAGTGTAATTTCTAAGGTGTCATGTGATTTCAGAGCTGGATGGGGAAAGTGACATCCATCCTTTTGAAGCTGCAGACACTCTCACAGGCAGCTCTAAAAGCAGCCTTTTAACTAATTCACTTAACTCATTTACCAGGAACTGAGAAACTGCGAGAAGAAACATAGTAAAAACAGATCATATTTAAAAGGCAAATTTCTCATTGATCTGTAATAAGATTTTGTGTGCAGGGTTTCTATTGCGAAAACAGACTTAGATGTTATTTAGTCATACAGTACACAAGTCTGCTATGGTTGAGTAACTTTCTAATTCAGGCTCTGTCCATAATGTTGCATGGATCACAGATCACTACAATGAGCCCTGTGATAATGCCTTTCAACTGGATCATTTTCTGCTGAAGCAACGGGGACATTTTTCCTTTTGGTAGGATGAGTGAGAGGCCGAACAGCAGCCAGCAGAGACATCCTCATGATTCTCCACTCATCTCCGTAAGAGGATCGGACGTAATGGGGTTTCCTCTTCTGTGGCTCCTTCTGCTCACCAGATAAACTGCAGAAAACTTCCCGCAAAGTCTAAGAGTGCTATTCTTGCCATATTTTATAGTCATACCGACAATAAGTTTTCAAGGAACACTGGTGTGACCTCAATGTGAGCGAGGCTAAGCTTTTAAGCGTGTGCCCTCTTCCCTCCTACAGTGCAGTGGGAGAAAATGGGGTGATAACCTCACTGGGAGAGTCAAGTTGCCACACAAAAGACCCCAAACCCCATGTATACATGACAGATGGAACTGCATTAAAGATGCCGAATCAATATTTATCAGCTATAAGTGGAATCATTATATGGAAACAAACTATAATGTGTCTAAAAACAAATGAGGAAGGGAATAACAGTATATTACCGCTGTTTTCATTGAGAAACATTTATTCATATAGCATGCTATTATGTAGCTGAATAATAAAGTGCACCATCCCCCCAGGCCTGTGGGAATAGCCGAGACCTTAATATCAGGCGTGCATGGTTTCTCATATTCTCCCCGTGGCAGGCTGCTGACCTAATGACCTCATGTCAGCACCAATGACAACTTGTCTGACACAGGGATATTTTATTCATTTTATTAATATTGCATCAGTTGCTCACACTGCGTCATGTTTGTGTGTGTGAATATATACCTGCTCCACTGAACATGAGCCCAACAACACCCCGTCATGACACCATTTCTCCCAAAAGGGCAAAAGGGTGGAAAATTTGAAGAATCGGGCTGTGAGCCAACATTTCTCAGGACATTTCTCTAACATTTCTTCAGTTTAATTATTGCCTTTGCAGGTCTGAATCTCAAACTACTAGACACATTTTCCTGGAGTACAGTCCATGCTCTGAAAACAGTTACCAAGTCATAGAATTTCATTTTGCAGACACCCGAATTTAAATACAATAAAAACAATGTTTGTTTGTTTTTTTTTATTTAATTATCCAATTCTGACATCAAATCTATGCGTCTCTTATCATTTCATAATATAACCAGTTTTCAGTCCTGGTGCTCAAGCTCAGAACACTGCTGCCATTCTTCCCAGCCAGATAATATTCACCTGCGTCCCAGCTTTAACACATCAAAAAATTTGCACACCACCCTTTCACTATGTCAGGGGAGATACATTTCCTGCTGATCATGAATTGACCTTCCCTTGTTCACTTCTCACAGAGTCTGATTGAACTGTGACCTGCGAAACATCGTGATTCACTGATGTCCAGCCAATTTGAAAGAGCAGGTGGGACTGACCTCTCCTTAAGTAGGTATTGATTGTTTGTATCCTTGTTTGTATAACTGCATGCTTACTGCAGCAGAGAAAGACTCCTGCTGTGAGGTTGGCAACCAGTGCACACACAGGAATAAAGAAAAAAATACTACAGTATAAAGTAACTGATAAAAAAAAAGAGAGAGGTGTAAAATTCTCAACTTGTGGAATCGTATTGTTAGCCTGTTAGCCATGCTAGCACCTGCTGCTTTTGCTTGTAACCCTGCCCACATAATTTCCTGTCCCACCTGCTTTTTGCAGCAGTGTGTGAGTGAATTTCACCCTGCCAATTCTGATCTGACCGGGCCATAAGTCAGCGTCCGATTAAATGGCTGGAATGAAAACCAGCAGGGCTCTCATTGCCAAGGACTAGGAACCATAATCACTAGATTCAGTACAAAATCTGCATAAATGCATCAGTATAACTGATGACTCAATAACCCTTTAAAGTCTGTCAGGCAATTTTGTGAATAGCATGTTAATAGACCTTGGCAGAAACAAATTTTAAGTGTCTGCACGTGTTAACTATTTTGAGAGTTGACCTTCTTTTGGAGAGTTTTGTGTTCAATACCCTAAAAGAAATTGTATAATGCCTATTTGGTATTCTGCATGAAAATAATAATAATAATTCTAAAAAAAAAAAAACTGTTCCCAATTCTTCTTTCATTCTACACAGACAACCCACAAACCACAAACTGTCTCCCTCAGCTACTCACGTGCTCTACTGTTGACGTGATATTCACATAGGTTATGTGATATTCACATGGTATCAGGATTATTCCTAGTAATTCAATAGTTGTCTATATTGTCCTCACATGTACAGTGTATTATGAATGATCAGATGCACAGCTGATGTGCTCACACCCCCACTTTAAATTGAGGAAGATCAGTTGTGGTCAAAATATTTCTACTATTCTACTAATAATAGACAGAATAATCATAATAATTAAATTCTGTGTATTAAATTTTAAAAAGAAAATCAGCCTTAGCTTTTAAATGGGTGTGATAATGAAGAGTCTGAACCTTAGTTTTGAGAGAAGATTACTTTCTTATCCATTTTTCAGATTCTTGTCATAAAGTTATAATGCACTGAGTGGGGCCTTTGTGTCACATTCTGAATAAAAGCCAATTAGCAAGCGATGGAGAGAAACTACGGGAGCCAAGACCACTGGTGTGGATCATGAAATATCTACGAGACACTTGTGTTTTCATTCCTTCAGCAACAGTAATAGAGCTCTTTGTCGCCATACTGTGTGCGTGTGTGTGTGTGTGTGTGTGTGTGTGTACTCATATGCTGCACACTTGACATATCAACCGTGTCTCCTGAGATAGGGCTGAATACAGTGCCAGAGATGTGACTAATTGACCTGCGCTGCTTCTTGCACCTAAGTACAAATGGCAACCATGTTTAGAAAAGCAGAGATATTTAACCTCTGACATTTGGTGTCACTTTCAGAGCTTGTTCTGTAACTAACACACACACACACACACACACACACAGCCTTCATATTCCCTCGGTGTCCGTCTCTACCACTGTCAGCTGAATAGATCACACTGCAAGGCTTCAATCTCCCTCAAATCAATCACAGAGATGATTCTGTGGAAAAGGAGAGATAAAAAGCCAACCAGAGCCTGTCAGGGCTATGAGCACAGACAATGTCAATGCCTCACTTAGACAGCTAGTCTGAAGGGGCCGCTTCCCCAGACAGGAGGACAAGACGGACTTCACCTGCATTCAATACAAAGTTTTGCCTTGGTCTTCAGGAGAAGAGATGCAACGGAGAATGGCGAGCTGCACTCCCTGGTGTAAATGTCATCTGGATAAAAATCAATTTCATGATTCATTCAAGAGGCCAGGACTTACAAATGGACAAAGTTGCCTTGTCTTTTCAACTAGAGAGTCGTCATCCTCAAGAATGACTGGATGCAGAGGGTAAGGATTGGATGATTTCTCAAAAGGTGCGCAACATCATAGCTCCTGGTAACAATCCAAAAGTTTGGCTGATTGATTTTTTTTTCTCCTGTGGCATTGTTGCTTCTCATTTCCAACACAGCATGAAAGGCAGCGAAATAAAAACATCTTAGCAGCAAATCGGCCTCACCATGGCAACAGTATTGATCAACCCTCCTGGGTCCTCAGAAAAATCTATCCCTCATGTCAATTTCCCAGCATTAACAGTTCAGCAGCTACTCATGTCCTGAATAGAAAGCCATGATATTTAGCGTCTGGCAATAAAATCTGCAATCACTATTTAGCTTCCCTGATGATTCATTTATCACAGGGGTGAAACATGAAATGACCTGATTAGATTCACCGAGAACAAAGTGGGAAGTAGGCTAGGAGGACAGCTCAGGGAGAGGTCATTGTTTGCAGGCTTGGAATTGGAAAGATTTAACTTCAAAGTACATTGGATTGCTCAGTTATGGAGCATATCCAATAATCAACTATAATCTGAATCTGCTAAAACAAGAAATTGAACATTCTGCACAGTGTCCAATCGATGCTGCTGTCTCTTTGATTTGAGAAAAAAGAAACCAGCTTTGGTTCTTTAATCATATCTGAACAGGTGTTCTCTCAAGTTCTCGATGCTTTTGACTGGAAGCGTATGATACTTGATGGATTGCAGCTGAAAACTTGAAATTGCTACCACACACGAATCACATGCTGTAAGACTAATGAGAGTAAATGAGCTGCGAGCTCTCACTTCTGGTATGTATTGATTATACAGTATCATGTGGCTTCACATTTAATTAATCATCGTTATTACCGATCCCATCATCACAACTGATACCAGATGGGGGAGAAAAAAAGTGTGCTGAAGGGCAAAGGTTCGGAGATAGACTGAATTTATCTTCCCTCGGGTGTGCAGATTTGACTGTGGTGATTAAATCCACCTTTCTGACATCACTTTGGGGAAATGAGAAGAAACGCAGAGTGACGGACGGAGCTGCATGACAACTGCTGTCAGATTCCTCAAGCTTGATTAGCTTGAGCTCCAGTGCAACAACACATGTGGACTACACCTACACTCCCATAGCTTGACACTTACAGACACGCTGGTACGCCTGCTGTGAGGAGAAAAAAGGAGAGGGGATTACGAAATCGTCTCTCTCGCTCCCCTTAAACCCTCTAAACTTCACAAATGCAAACATGCCTGCTTGGAAAAAAAAAAAAAAAAAAAAAGGAAGACTTACAACTCTTGAATTCTGCAACAAAATACAAAGTGTAGTGCGGACGCTTCAAAGCGTAACTGAAGGGCTTTACTAACTTTGTATAATAAAAATTTTATCTGTTAACTCAGCCTGCAAAGAGTGAATAGGAAGCACAGCCAGGCTGAAGGTTGCGGTGAGGACAGTCAGTCTAATTGTCCAGCCAGTGGAGCCACAAAACTCCAGAGGATGGCTGCTGTGAAATAAAAAATCATGTTTAAGTGTGTGTGTGAGAAAAGAAAAGGAAGAGAAAGGAAGGCGGTGGGGGCTAAAAGGATGTTAAGTATTTTTATGGTCTTACATTTGCAGTTAAACAGCCACTTAGGGCCAGGTCCATGGTTTGTCTAATTGAACTTGTACAAAACACAAAAACGACGAGACACAGCGAGTTACAATCTGCAACCACAAATCATTAGCGCCGACACTGCAGCTCAGGTGTTCCTCCTCGGGTTTAACGCCGCTCTCCTCACACGGGTACATAAGCCTGCGCATTTGCAAAACAAGCATCCACATGGTATTTCAAGTAATTAGATATTTTGCTATGGAGATGTGTCTTAAATAATTAATCTGCTGTACTGGTGCCCTGCTGCGTTTCCCACTCCACTGCAGCACCAGCAGTGGGCCAACTCTATTAGCTGACTCTCAGCCAACAGGAATAGAGATGTGCTCCCATAAACCCAAGCTAACTCATTTTGAAATTAGAGGTGCAAATTCATTCCATTTACTTGCAGCTATTGAGCTCAATTAGGGTGCAGGGAGTTTCAAACGGGCCCATTTTGTTAAGGGGGCCCTCTGTAGAAATACCCTGTAAAAGCAAGCCGACTCAACCGTAAAACAAGACTTTCACGTTCAGAACAATTCATAAAAAAACGCCTGCAGTCTTTCCAGGACAAAAAGGCTCATATGATCATGTGTAAATCACATGAAGCAGGCCTGCTATTCTCAGGAGGGGGTTGTTGAGTTTGGGTGTGATTGTGTCAGGCTGTCAGTGCCCACTCATCCAGACTCCGGAGTGAGACTGGAACAGACGGGAGCTGTTCTTTCAGCACCACCAGGGACAGGCAACAGCACTCTCAGCTGTCTCATCCACACAGTGTAGTGGAGGGGAAAACCACCCAAACTCTCTGCCCCCTCCTTTTGTTCCCATATTTCAAGACAGGGGGGGGAAGTCTAGGTGAGAATTGGTCATAACATTCAATGCATTAGAAACTGAGAAAATGGTGTATCTTGCCTCATTTAACACAGCTGATTTCTTTTTTAGCAACAAAATCTTTTTCCCCCCATGAGATAAGGTTTTTTTTTGTTGTTTACCACTTATGGCATCCCTTTTCATCTGCTTCCCCTTACTGGGTGGGCAACAGTGTAGCGCATCACTTTCACTCTTCCCTAAAAAGCTGATGATTACAACAACAACAACAAAAAAAAAAAAAAGCTTGAACACATTGGTGACACAACTGCTTTTCACGATTCCCACAAATCTTTTGCACACGCTCGAAGACTTGCCTGAAAGAGGCGTAGGATGTTGGCAACCATAATCGATACTGAACTCGCCGAGGCTCCGATGACTCCCACCACTTTTTCAGGCTTGACAAACACCGGTGGCTCCCCGTTAGTGCACCTCACGTCGGAGGTGTCCTTCGTGATCAGGGCTTGGACGAAAGTTAAAGATTGCTCCAGCGCGTAGGTATCCCTCGAACAAGTGTCCAGCACCCGGGCGCCTAAGGTGATGTTGGGTAGGAGTTGCTCGTCCTGGTTGATTTGGTCCAAAGCGTACATCATGGCCTCAAGCCGCTGGATGCCGTTCTCCTTCTTGAGGTCCCCGCACGGCGTGCCGTCGGCCCCTCTGGCGTGCACCGGGAAGAGTCCACCGAGGGTCAGGTGGCCCTCGGTCCGTATTGAATGGGGTGCATAAGTCTCCTGAGGTAGCGCGAAATCTACCACAGTCCTCATGAGCCAGAAGACTCTCCACAGAGAGCTCAGCCTGACGCGCACCCCGGGACGAGCCATGATTAACTTTTAGGGAAGGATGGAGTCTGCAATCCGCCGACGATAGAACCAGAAAGGCAGAGGAGTTTGTTAACGCGAACCCATCCTTGTCACCAGGGAGGAGATTCAACAAGCTGAAGGGCTGGAGAACCAAGACGCTGTGGATGGCTCAGACAAACTGCGCCCATCGCTGTGCTGCCGGGAGTGAGCGGTGCAGCTTGTTGAACAGTGAAGCCCCTGACGGTAATTCAGTCCCCCCGGAAAGAGAGGCTACATCCATTAGTCAGGAAATATCAGCGAAAGAACAGCAACACCCGCTGCAGATGAACTGGCCTAATTTTGTCCATTTACGCTAAATCCAAAGCGCGAATGGAAACACAAAGAAGTCGCTGCTAATAACTGACATATCTTCACGACCCGGAGCGGAAATTCTGGCGAATGAGATACAGAGAATATCATGAATTATCTCTGAAAACCAACAGCCGACTTAGATGTTAGGACCGGCAGAAGTGGGAGACATTCTTCTCGCTCAGACCAACTCCACGGGAGAGCAGGGATGGCTCGGTCCGCTGTGGTGTTCGTCTCCCAGGGGTGCATATCATCTCCACAGGCTCCAAAAAAAAAAAAAAAAAAAAAAAAGAAAGAAAGAAAGAAAGAAAGAAAGGAAGAGGGAGGGAAAAAGGCGTCTAGTCTGAGCGGTAATGTGCGTTCACTGAGCAGAGGACTGAGGAAATCCAGCCAATTAAAGCCCCGGCTCTTTCTGTCTCCGCAACCGGTCGCATTTATACAAAATGAATGAGTCACAGCGAGGGATTCACTGTGTGCGCCGAGTTTTCAGCCCCCTTTCCTTGCGAGACGTCATTCAGCAGGCTGGGAAAAAAAAAAAAAAAAGTAGCATCACTTCATGGCAGGAAGTTGCCGCTCAGTGTCTTCAGACATCAGTTCAGCGAGAAGGTAAACAAGACGAGCAAATGCTCTCATTGACTTGATAGTAAGACAATTGTTCCTCTGAATGCCTCTCAGCATTCATAATCTCTTTCTCTCGCTGCTTCCCCTCCCTCCTTTATCCCCCACCTCCCCTTCAAACACACACACACACACACACACACACACACACACAAACACACACACAAAGAAAGTCTGAGTGTTTTTTTTTCCTGTTTTCTTTTGATGCTGACGGTGGCAGGCATGAAACGGATATCTGTGGCATTATAAAAACGCAGCAGAGCTGCAGGTAGGGAGGGCTTCACTAAAAAAGTGCCTTTTTTCCCTGAAATAGTTTTGGATTCATTACTGATGCACCTTTAAAAAAAACGGAAGAGAGAGAAAGAGAGAGGGAGGGAGAGAGAGAGGGAGAGGAGAACAGACACGTTTGGAGGGGTCCAGGCTGGTCTCCCAGGCAACCCTTCTTCAGAAGACACTCCTGATTCATCCTGTGCGCTCACACACACGCACACACACGCACACACACGCACTGGCACGCAGACCGGTGAGAATCAACCACACCTTTAGGAGCGGGGAGCCCTCACATCTTAACAAAACACTATCATCACCAAACTATTTAACTGCACAGATGGTGCTTTTACAAACAAGCCAGATTATGATAATTTTATTTATTTTTTTTATTTTTTGGGAACGCATTAGCCTGGGACTCACTTGGCAATATGTGGCATTAATTACAAAAAGGGAGTTCCTGTGCATAATTCAAAGTAGATCTCACATTCAAATAAATTCATTGTCAGGCTCTGCTAATGACTGCTGTATTCACTCGGTGAGTTACAGTGTGAGAAAAGGTGCCCACTGAGCACTTTGTCGATTGTAGGCTACATAATTCATGCACGAACCTTCATTTTCAACTGACCACTTTTAGACCAGCCACCACACATCCAACAATAGCATCCACCACTGCTGCTGCTGCTGCTGCTGCTGCTGTTGTTGGAAAATTACAGCAGCACTTTGGGAAACAGTCAAACAGGAAAAGAGTAAATGGATTATAGGATAAGTCAGTTAAGGTGCTTGATCATTGAGCACTAAAGAGCCTCTGCGAGTTGCTTTATCAAGAAAATTATTATGAGGCATAGAATCCCATTTTATGAACATGTTCGTGCCATTCGTTTCTGTTCAATTAAAAGATTAGAAAAGGCAATGTAGCTCTTATTGAAACATGTCCTATTGACATTACAGGCTTGGATGGACAAATTTCCAATTAATTAAGTTGAATAGAGATTAATTCAAGCCTAATCCTGCCATGTAGTGTGTTTATCACCATTAGTCGCACTGATTGTGTGAATATCTTTCAATAGGCATATCCATGCATTTCCAACTCAGAAGGGCGATGATATGGTTCTGGGTGCAAATTTATGAGATGCACCAAAAATATATTTAAGGAAACTGTGTGGGAACTGCTGGGAAGAGACTGCTGAGGAGAGACATGAGGGATGTGAAAGGGGAGGGAGGCAGATGGCCTCCTCCAGTGTGAGCATACTGAGACAGGCAGGCAGGCCTGGAAAAATGCAGCAATAGCCCCTACAAATGACACCCAGAGAGACTGGTGTCGCAACGCACAACACTAATTCCACTGCCCAGACTCTGCGGTGAGAGCCTGACTCCCACTTACACTGTCAACGGAAAGGTTACTTTTGAAAAATGGGGCCCTCACCGTGATTTAATTCACTGACTAACCCCAAGAAGAAGGCCCTTTCCCCCGGGGAGGCTGTGTGATTTAGACTGAGATTACACTTCGGTTTGGATCTTCTCTCTTTCCCCTTCCTCGCATGTTCACATGCACACACACACACACACACACACACTCACTTGGATAAATTCCATTTCAATTTCATCATGAGAAGTAGGAAGCAACAAGTAAGGAGGAGTGAGAACGTGTCCTGGAAGAGGTTTCTATTCAATATATATCTGACCAAACACACAAAAACAGCTGTGGTTTCCATATGCCAGGGGAGCACTACATTTCAGTGCATCCCACTAGATAAATTATGGGCTCAGATGAGAAACCAGTGCTTTTGTTCCAAGCATTCAATAACATGTCTGCTCGATGCAGTCTTCCTCAAGTCAATTACACGGCTGGCACTGTGTGCTCCCTTAAAGAACGACAAATCAAACAACAATAAAAAGTCAACCTTCAGGACAAGAGGCAATAAGGTTTCCTTTTGGGCTGACACTAGGCACAATGGGGTCTGTCTGTCACATTAATTAACCTGGAAACCTCTTTAATTCCCAGACTCAAATGAAAGGGCCATCGTATCCACGGGAAAGAAATAACTCCAGAACAGGAGGTAATTGCATGTCGAGGTGATTTGTTTGAAAGCACACAGGCCACCAGCCTGTTTGGAGTCATGCATATTCTGTGAGGGGTGAGGTGTTAATGTTAGATCAATGTAGGGGCAATGTTAGATTAGCAACATGAAGGTCACTGAGCTGCTGGGACCCCATGTCTCATTTTGTACCATCTGCTTTGGAATAATAAAATCAGGCTACCTATGCTTTTTTTTTTTATCACTGTAAGCAGAATCAGTGCCTGTGAGGAGTAAAAAAAACAAAAACAACATATTGTAATTCCACAGGCACGCTGTATGAGAAGACAAATTCTTACCTCTTCTGCTGTTTATGCCAAAGACAAAGCAGGTGCACTGCAGCTAGGACGATAGACTCTCCACGCTCTCAATTATGACTGTAATCCATCTGTCATACCTGCTCCCTTCTAATTATGTCTCTGTAAAGCTGCGGCTGTGAGCTCAGTACCCATTCACACTCTGAAATGCGAAAGATAGACAGATAATGCACAAGTGACCACTGGAATACATATCTGCAGTGGGTAGTGTGGTAACAAGAGGTTTTTCTCCCCAGGCTATCTTTCAGACTCACAGGTTATATGACTAAAAGCCTGCTTAGCTGGTTATACAGAGATGTGGGCTTTGAGAGAAGTAAAATCTAAAGTGAGCAAAAAGAGAGCCACAAGAATACTAACCCACGACTGCTGCTGTTTCTCTTTCTTACGGATGTGAAGAGTACCTGCTCCTGATTGGGAGCCAGCCTAGTAGCGATAATGATCAGAGGGATTATATGTGGCAGTAATGGACACCAAGGTGCTGACCTCCCACCCACACAGTCCTGCAATCTTCCAGAGGCCCTATTAGTGGGTGACTGGGCCTTTGTTTTGATGGGTAACCACATGGTCCACTGGGTTTACGTGATAAGTGGGTGCAGCTGTGTTAGTTAGCCAGGAGGACTTTAGCCACAAATTTGATTGTAATAGCAAATGCCTCTTGCCTTGTGTCTGTTAATTAGCCGACCTTCTGAGCAGCTCTGGACCTCTGTGATTTATTTTATCACAAGTGTCTTCATGGTGCATTGTGATGGACGAGACTTTATCCACAGTCTTTGCGAATGACTCATAACAATCCCCCTTCCTGTGTGTGTGTGTGCGCGTGTTTGTGTGTAGGTGGGGGTGATGTGACATGCCTGTCTGAGGACAGAGAGAAAGGTGCAGATGGCCCGACTACCTTTAGTAACTATTTATTTGTCAAAAGAAAAAGTGTTTGCTCTAATAAATAAATAATATTTTCACTGAAAATAATTGTTATAATTTTGTTAGTAACATTTTATAATAGGATACAACAGCAGTTACTAGTAATAGTAGATGGGAAACAAATCTGGGACTTAATGAAAATTTTAAAGTGAATAACAGGTAGTCCCTGAATCCTTCCAGGACTACACACAAAATAATCATAAATTACTTCAAAATTTTATGTTGAACATTTTGGCAAATATGTTTATTTCCTTTCATGCAGATCGTTAGACGCGGAGATCAACACTACTCTCATGTTTGTATGCTACATACAAAACTACAGCCAGGAGCTGGCTACCATTGGTCCGTCAACTACCAGCACCTCCAAAAAGCTCATTAATTACCATGTTATATCTTGTTTGTGTAGTCTATACAAAAACTAAAGTGCAAAAACAACTTGTAGTTTTGTGGGGATTTATGTGCCTGACTGTTTCTTGTCTGGCCGCAGTAACTTCCTGGTGTCTTCTCATCACCATAAGGTTGCAAAGGGAGCCAGCAGAGACTCCAGTACGCTTTGCTTATTGAGAGCGGTGTCGATCTTGTCATCCAACTCTCAGCAAGAGAGCAGGTAAGAAAATTGGTATTGGTATTGGTGGTCTCCGTAAGCAAATAAATAGCATTTTTCAAACTGCTGAACTATTCCTTTAATGAAATCATAAGCATTGATTATCACCTTGATATCTGTGAATCAACAAACTGACAGCTTTTTTAATGAGTAGTCACTAAGTAACTTCAGATCAGCTGCTGTGCAACACGAAAAATAATTTACTCATTGATCTAATAGTTACTATATTTGTGTCTCGTTAAGTAAAGTGATTAAGAAACATGCAACTGCGCAAAATTATCCATGTGATGATTATCTTATCACTACTTACTATTTCTGTGTCCTCGTGAGCTCAGTAAAATATGATCATTTTTTCTGGGAATTCATTGTTTAGTCTTTTGCAACAAAGCAGAGACAGAATTTTGTGAAAAGATAGAACCTGCTCTGTGATAAACATTAGGACATTTTTTTAGTACAATGTGTGCAGCTGAGGTTTGGATCTACAATTACCATTTTTATTCAACAACGGCTTGTCCCTGTTTTGGATTGATTCCTGCACCCCATGGTAAAGATTGTCCCGCAATGAAGACATTTTGAAAAGTACAGACTGTGGTTCCAAACGTATTGTGGTGCTGTGTGTACACTTCCAATCTCAACAAACGACAAGTCCCCCCCCCCCCATCTGCTGGGACTCCTCCGAACTCAAACAGAGGCACCAGTGCCAAATGTCAGCATGTTTAAAATGGACCAATTTGGGCAGATTAACGCCATCTTCATGTTAATGAAGACGCTGATGCTGAGACACTGCACATACTGCACTGCAGATGGACATCATAACCTCATCATCCCTTTCACTTTGGAAGGCAAGCCTCCCAGTTTGTTATTCATTTCAATTTATGTTTTGGCAGCTGGTCAGATACCACCACCACACTGAGTTAGTTAGCGTCTGATGTATTTGCATTGCACAAGCCTCACTTCAAACCATTTCATTTTTCTAAAATCCTCGTTGTATTACTGCAACACAAATGAGCTCATTCCTCCATTTTTCAGCTGAACTTTTCACTTGGAAAAATGTTGTTGTCGTTGAAAATGTGTGACTGGATTATGCCTATGCTTCTTGCATTAACTGCAGTGCTGTTTGTGTTGCAAATAACATATTTTCTTCATCTTACACAGCTCATTACCATATGGAGCTGCTGGCGAGGACTGTGGTGGAGGGCAGGACTACTTATTTCTGCTAAGTGCCCCTGCAGTCTTTACCAGAGTTTGAAAAGCATAAACACAAAGGTACAAACACACACGCACACACATTTTGAACAAGAATTTGCTTAGCCTGACTGCTGTGCAATTCATCATGCACATGAATTAATCTCTCTCACTCATTAGGTGGAAAGCTGTTACAAATTACTGCACATTGCAATCACATAAGGTGGAACAATAAATCACTGTGTTCATGTATAAAAGCCATCCACTTGAATCGACACTTACGGTTACTGCCTCCTACACTGTTCACCACCTCCTTTAGCTGAACGCTGTACACAATTAAAAGAGGTTCAAGTTAAACCGCTCCCCACTTTGACCATGCGCAAGCCTGAGGAGCATGCAGTCTGACAATAATCCCCTGGGTTTATCTGTTCAGTGAGCTCAGTGCCTCCACAGTCCCCCAGTATCCCCTCTCGTCTCTCAGCTTCGGTCTGTCTCCCTTTAGACTCCCCATGGCCCAGTGGTCCCAGAGGAGCACTGTGGCTGGAATTAAGGGTCACAAAAGCCACCTTTTCCCCAAGGGCTCTCCACTGTCAGCACACTGGGTGCCTTTCAGAGTCATCCCAGCTGATCTCTCACATATATATATACATATATATATATATATGCTATGTAGAGAGAGAGAGGTTCTCAATCAGAGGAAATGCATATATTCACACAAAGCTGTCTACTGGGTTACAATAACCTTGGCTTGCTTTGGATGCACAGTGGAGACGAAAGGAGTCGCGGTCCAGTCAGGGTGTCTATCCCCAAATGACATCTCCCACTAAGGAATCATGGCACAAAATGAAAGAGAGTAACAGGAAGCACAATGTGTTTACAGAGTTCGGAGGGAGGAATGATTGTGTATTGTAGCATTTAATGGGTGCCCGACAGTGTCGAGTGAAAGCGAGTCCTGTCGGCACACAGGGCCAAGCACAATACAGGCACAGCAGAATGGGAGTTCTTATGGTTGCTCGGGGATTGAATAAAGCCCAGTTCATTTGCTACATATCACGTTTTGTTACATGGCTCCCGACAATTCCTCATATTTCATCTGTGGTGCTGGCAATGGGCGTTTTATATCCTTCTATTTCCTCCACCTTTCAGCTCGCTTTAAGCTCCTCCATGTCATGAAGGGTGTTTTTTTTCCTTTTGGAATTTCTCCACTTTTGCTTTCAAGCTGAAAATCAAATCTATAAATCAAAGGCAATGGGGGAAAGACACGGGAACTGAAGGACATTTAAATCCTTTCAGAGTTCCCAAAGCTTCAGAGAGCGAAATAAACAGGAAATTAAAATGGAGCTAGAAACGGTAGCAATCCTTCTTTTCAGGGGATTGAAACCAGGTGCATTTCTTAATGCTTCCTCCTGCTTTATATTCTGTTCTGTCGGGAAGGGATCCTCCTCTCCCTTATTAATTTCCTTGAAAAAGAAAAAAGAATTACAGACTTTGAGAAATGCTAAAAATGCCAAAATTTCATGACAGATTCTTTTTGTTAAATTGTTTTCTGAGATTTTTTTTGTCTCCTGAGTCAGCAAAAGAGGTTCTCCTGTCTTTCATCAAGCTGAACACAGCCTGCAACTGTGTCTGCTCACCTGGCTGCGTGTCTTACAGAAATGTGGCTGCCGAACAAAGTTGCTGGCTGACCTACACATTGAACTCAATTTGCATAAAAGCATATGATTAGACAAGGTGCAGCCACCACTGAGAAAAACACATTTGTTCACACTTGACAAGCACTGACCACATTCATGAATGAGTGAGTGACCACAGTTTACCACTGACTGAACAAAACTGTGGTAACAGGAGTCTGCAGCCACATTAGAGGTTCTGAGGGGACGGACTGGGAGCTAAAGGCTCAGGTCACCCGGCTAACAAGCTCACAATAACAATCCTAACCTGCGTATGTTAAGTTTATGTCAACATTCTCAGTTTAGAGTGTTAGCATGCTAACACTAGCTAGTGAGCACTAAACACAAAGTACAGCTGAGGCTGCTGGGAATGCCGTTAGTTTTCTACCAAATTATTTTAAAACCAAAGTATTGAACAAATTCAAATTCTGACCGTTGCACTCGATGAAAAGTTGAAAGGGATCAAAGTTATTACAGTTCATCCTAGGAGGAACATGAATTTCATGGCAATCCATCCAATTGGTTGTTGAGAAATCCTGCACAAAACCACAAAAGTCAACCTCGTTGAGTTGCTAGAGGTAAAGTCAGGGGATTACCAGTAAGTAGGCTAAATCCTCTGGGGATCATGAGCACTTCTACAAAATTTCATGGCAATCCATCCAAAAGATGTTGAAATAAAGTCGTGGGCCAAGACACTACCAATCCTACAGCTGCTGCTACTGTGACTAAAAAGGGAAAACCCCTTTAATCACATGAATAATCAGCAAACATGGAGCTCAATCAAAGAAAATACTTTTTTTTTTTTTAAAGTCATGTTGTCTTTAGACTTTATAGTCCTATCCAAGCATCTGAATCCACTGAGTCTTTGTAGACAAATCAAAGAAAATAATATTTTTCCTGTCTGAAAGGCATTCAACAGAATACACAGAGACACTTAGTTGAAAGCTCACAATGACAAATTCAGATGAAATACATGACTGTCACTCCTACATCTGTGTAGAAAATGAGAGGCTATCACAGGCAAACATTATGAGTCATGTAATTCTTCACAGCCTCTTTGCAGAATTTTAATTAAAGCTAAGCCTAATGCCTACGCATACATCACACCCTCTGTGATCACCTAAGTAATACTATTGATTAACATCCTATAGATCTTTTCACGCAATGTCAAAACCGGTGTTGATATCGAACATTAATTTCAGGCAACATTTCTTAATCAAAGAAGGGAGCCCAGTGCTGCGCAAACACAAATAGATCTACTGCTCATGGTGCATAGATCAATATTTTTTTTCTTCATTGTTTTGACTTGATGTGTGAATGGGAAATCTGAAGCCCAAACATAATCACATCAAAATGACAGCTGTATAAAAAATGATATGTCTGCTTCTTTCCTTCAAAAAAAAAAAAAAAAAAACTCCTATACAATAAATTGCACATCATCAAACTGAGCTTATAAATCATGGCACTCTGAGCCAAAGGCAGGAGTGAGAGACATGCTTTCCTTTTAAGTGGAGGCTTACAATTGAACCTCAGGCACTAGAGTCCATAAATCGCAGCATCAATTATTAACCCAAATCTGTTTTAATGTGCCAAAAGAAACCCCAGTGGGCAAGCTAATGTAACTAGCAGGAAATGAGGAGAACAGATAAAATGACCAGTGTGGCCAGAGTCGGCCCCTTTTTACGTCTGAGCTGGCCTAGAGTGCAGGAAAGCATCAAGCAAAAGCCCATCCTGCCAGACTTTAGGGGCCATCAGGAGCCATATTAGCAGCTAAATAATAGAGAATTCCATTCATTTGAGAGTGGAAATACACTCGCAGATTGAGCCTTGAGGACATAATTGATGAAGGCCTCAAAGCAGCAACGTCCCCTGTCCGCTCTCAGGATGCTTTCAGAAAACGTGCATGTCGAAGATCACAAGGTGATACCAGAAGTGCACTGAGAACAAACAGTAAACCATTAGGAGACGACCTCAGCAATCACAACGTAGCTGCAGGGATGTGGGTATATCACGATCACAGGCTGAGACCAAAAGCAAATAGAAATTCAGTCCCTTCAGGGTCAGTAATTTCCTGCACAGTTCATTTTGCAGTGGATGTTTTTCAGCTTTTTATTAAACTGTTCAAGATCACGCAGTATGCAGTACACACAATGCAAAGCATCTTAAGGACACTATTGGCATGAAGGCTGAGAATTTCTGTAAACATCATTATCTCTCCATTTCACAATCACAAAAGGAGAAAATGTACATAAAAGGAAAAAGGTTAGTGAAGGACATTTAAGCTTTGAAAAGAACAAATTGTGCAAACTGAATTCTGAAGAAATATTTGTCTCCTTTTTTCATTTCAGGAAAAAAAAAAAATAGAAATCAAGTGGAGGCTCTTTAATGACGTTTTCCTTACTTCCACTATTTATTATTTAATTATTCATCATGTTTTCTCTGGGGGGTGGGGTGAGTTGGGGGGAATATGCTGATACAGGAGCAAGTCCTAATTTTGAAAAGCGGGTTGCTTGCCAGCATACAGCAGCAACCCAATTGCCTGCACTCTGAGTACATGATGCAAAACCGGTAACTGTTTTTGATTTTCACACATTAAAACATTGCTTGGGGCAAAATATACCACAACAGCACATCTAGCCAGTCAGTTGGTTGTGGTTGTTCTTATTTATTTAAGCAATCGGCTTTATTTCCATCGGGTGATCACTGGGGAGGCTCCCCAGGACGCGCTCAGATCTCTTCCTTCATCTGACAGAGGAGAGGAGGGGAGTGCGCGAGATGAACACTGAAGCTGTCTTATTAGTGCTTAACTCTCCTGCTTAGACCTCCAGATTGACAGGGAAAAGAGAAAAAGTGTTCATGCAGCCTGCGCCATAAACAGTGGCAGTGATAAATATCTGCTGTCACTTCCAACATGACTCACTTGTCTGACTCTCAGCTTTACTGCACGCAAAGGAGGCTGAAGCAAAGCAACCATACACTGCTGCGAAATCTTTATCAGATTACAGATAATAGATGCACTCCATAAAATAGCTTATATTACCAGGGAGTGAGTTGAAGAGCGGAACACAGTTCAGCACCAAATAGTGAATAATGAGCATAATTTTATAAAAAGCACACACACAAGCATTGATACAGGTAAAAAGCCATACAAGCCCTCATCACTCGTAGACTGGATGGCCCCACTCTACTCACTCTGCCCCCACTTTACGTAGGTTTCAGTTGCTTGTCTTCCATTTGGCCTCTCCAGACCACAGCGGTCACCACAGGCCTGTCTGGCTGTTAGTTAAGGTGAGGTAAGGTGTCAGTCCTGCAGACAATCGACCAGAGTCTAGAAGATGAAGGAAATCTAATAATGGGCCTGAATGATCCTACAGAAATCAGAACCCACATGGATGTTATGTTTTCTGTGTGGCAAATGGCTATGTTACACTACCATAGCATTTCAGCAGGGGAGGAGGAATTATTCAGATCCTTTACTTGGGTAAATGTACAATTCTGCAGTGTAGAAAGACTCCTTTTTCCATTGCTTTGAAAATGTCATTTAAAGTCGGGACAAGTAATTAAGTATTTTTAGCAAAAAGTACGCAAAGTATCAAAAGTAAAAGTAGTCATAATAACTGCCTCTATGCTACTTTATATTATATTATTGGATTATTATTATTGATGTGTCAAACTATAAGCAGCATTTTTCTACTGTTGGGCCGGTTTGATCATTAACATTGCGTAATAGTTATAAACTCACCATATGTTTTGAGTGTAAAACTAAAGCTGTCTAGTAAATGCAGTGGAGTAAAAGGTACAATATTTTCCACCAAACTTTAGTGGAGTAAACGTGTAGTAGGTAAATAAATATATAAACATACACATGTAAATGTAAGTGCCTCAAATTTATACTTAAGTACAGTTCTTGAGTAAGTGTACTTTTTCATATTCCACCCCTGCATTTCAAAGTCAAAGAAGCAAAATAAGGTAAAGGGACTAAAACGATCATTTGGTTAGATGAGACTAGAAATAGCAGGTAATTTCATGTAAATAGTTTATAATCTCAAAAAAGTCCTTTCACAAATGTGTATCCGTGGCCTCGCCTCACCTGTTGCTGTTGATCAGATTTAATTATACATTTGTTCTGTCTGTATTCATGAGGCTTTCCTCCCACAGTCTAAACACATGCAAATCAGGGGGATTAATGACTCTAAATTACCCATAGGTGTAAGTGTGTCTTATTAAGTGAATCAGTGATCGCCCTGTGATAAACCAGCCGTCTGTCCAGGTTGTTTTCCTGCCTTTATCCAAATGTATGCTGTGACAGCCTCCTCAGACTCCTGAATAAGAATGAGAAGACTGTGCATTTAGTTTCCTTTTAATGCAGCAGCAGAATAAAAACCAGCACCCCTATTATTACGAGTTACTGCCAAGCTCAGTACAATAAGGATGAAATCTTTGAGCCTTTAAATTGCATTGCATTAGTTAACATTCATTCAGCAGATACGTGTGTTCAAACTCAAAAGAAACAAGACCTACATGTCATCAAAAATGATCCTGTATATTTAAATGACTTTGGGCAAACTAAACTACAAGCAGAAGTAAACAATGGTACTAAGCCATATTTTGGGGGGGTCCTATATTTTTTTTAGCTTTATTAAACATCTATTAATCAGAACATTAACAACAGAATAAATAACACTTTCTATGACACCTGGGTGAAGAAGGTTCCTTTGACTGGGGCACATCCTACTGGCATTACCATTTTAACTCGCATTTAAATTAACTGGCAAGACCGTCCAATGGACCATTTCCACTTCTGGAAAAAGAGCTGCATAGTCCAAAATTAATTTATGACCAATTTATTAACATTTACAGCTCCGGGTTTGATATATTATTATATGGACATTTATCTGCAGACATCTGATGGCTTAAAAAGTGAGAGAGTCCTGACCATGAACAGTATTTGTGAATTATCCCCATTTCCAAGCAACCATCATGTCTGCAGAAATATAGCTCTATGTGACAAAATGTCAGAGGAGATTTAAAAAAAAAGTCTGAGAGTCCAGGGATGTGTCTTTTTCTTGGAAACCCAGCTATATGAAGGATTAGCTGTTGCTCTTTGGCAAAATAAAAAATAGAATTATAATCAATGTGACTTAATTAAATCTTGTTTACTTGCAGCCGTAAGCATGATTTATCTATATTTTGTTTCAAAGACACGCAGTGAGTTTTTTCCCCACAGGATATGTCAGCTAAAGTTTACCTCTGAGTAATTCAGATTGACTACCTCTCATAAATGCCAGACACGCCAGGACTGAAGTAGAACTGGCAGCCCTTTAGAATTCCTCCATTTTTATTTCCCAGAACAGCGACAACATGCAGAGAACATATGCTGCCAAGCAGCCTTTGCAACAACAAGAAAATCTTACGAATCCTCCAACTTGCATTCAAACATTTCCTCTATTCGAATGCACCAAGCGGGAGTGGAAACAGCATAATAGTCCTATAATCTTACAGCTTTTAAAAAGCTAATGTGAGCACGCTCTCCTATATGCAATAAGCCACTTTGTTTGTTGAAAACTCGCCAAGTGGCAAAAAAGCAGCTGCTATCTCTGCAGTCTCAAGGGGCTAGTTAATTTTAGAAAGATAATCTTCTGCAATATGCTGAGGGATTAAGACGTTAAAAGTCCCAGCATGGGGAGATGATAAGGCTGTATAGTCATGGACTGTGAGAAGCATCCAGTGCATTTTAGGAATAGAGAAGTATGTTACTTATCATGCTAATCAGCTTGCAGCTCAGGAAAAACAAACAGCAGTTGTTCAATGACATGTCTTTGTAATTTGCCACTACCCCTCTGTCTGTGAGCCACAAATGATGATCATGATGACGGCAGTTCATCTTTGGCTATTAGCATTGTCTCCCAAGGCTGTATTGCAGTAGTTTCTCAAGAGATTACCTGCAGGAGAGGAATGCCACACTGAAGCAAAGGAAGAACTGTCTATGGCTTAATCAATGTCATTTGCATATGCAGGATAAAACTAATCCTCATCAGAGGGAGGTTCTCCACCTGAGGCAATTTCTTGTCCTTTCCAAGCAATCCCTCTCTTATTAAATGATCCCTTGACGATATTCACCTTGCCAGAGAGAACAAAGCATGCCACCACAGTGTGTGCAGTGGGAGGGAATCCTACAGGGATGTTTGGACTCAGTATGAAAGTGTGATGTGATGCAGAGAATAAAGACCTGGGCTAGCCTGAGCCAAATGTTGGGGTGAGCGTATAGCAAACCTGCTGTAATGCTGTTTGGGTCTGGAAGTCAACCAAACAGCAAGTTCCAGGTGAATAACAATGTGTGGATTTGCAGGAATCAGGTTCAAAGTCTGAGGGGAGAACAGCAAGCTTTTGCCTTGCCACCCGCTTGCTTCCTGGGCTGCAGCCAAGGTTTTAAACACTCAGTCAGGGGTAACAGCCAGGGTTCCCCTGCTGTTCCTTTGCTGCACTTGAACGCAACACATAACATAGAGGGCAGGAAAATGCAACTAATGTACCCAAAGCAAACCTGAGGATGGGGAAGCCATTCCTCTGTTGGAGGGATTTATGTCACATTAGAGGGATGCTGAGCAGAAAAGAACTGGGTTTCAAAAGATCCCTTAAGGCACTGTATTGTGGAGACAACCTCTTCCCTCTCACAGGCTCCGTTCTGAATAAGATAAGCAAATATACACTGGCAGACAAACGTGACATTTTCCTGGTGCAGGAGCTGCTTAAGAGGACGCTTCATAGGTGGGCAAGGTAGATAAGACGACAGCCGGGATTGGAGGGACTGGAAAACCAGTGTGAAAAGAAGATGACATAAAACAGCAAAGAGTGGGATTTCGCACACCCTTTCATTTTCAAACATCCCTTATGCAAAGATCCACCAAGAGGGTGAGGCTTGAACAGGGGTGACCCACCTGCACTAGACTGGTGCTCCTCTTCATGCATATTTCTTTATGGTAATGTCTACCCCAGGGTGCTGTTTGGCTGTCTCTCCTGGCTGAGGCTCAGGAGAATCTCACCCTGTTTATAGCCTATCAAATGGATTACAGACTCATTATCAACAGTGCGATGTGGCCATAGAGGCCTGTCTTTAACACCACATTTCTACTGTGTCAGCCATAACACCAAATTCCATGGCAGGAGAGTTTTGAGGTGTGTGTTTTGTGTGTTTGTGAGTGTATTTATGTGTGTGTGAAGAGTGGCTAGACTAAAGGCATGGCCGATCCAGTTTTCTATGGTGTCTCATTTCTGAAGTTGGAGCAAAGTGATTGGCCACTGAGTTTACCAAAAGACTTACATTTCATGACCATGGCAGGGAATTACCTTCCAATACGTAGCAGCACTATATTCACCAGTATATAAAAATGAATGGCTATTACTACTTTCTTTTTCTGCTCAATTTTTCTTTTTACGGCCCTGATTGCAGTGTTACACTGAACCTAGATAAGCATATCGGCTGCAGAGAGCCACGGTGAGGAATGCTGGTGTGATGTAATGTGATGTGAAGCTCTCTGAAGGTCTGGGCTCAGCGACGCCATACGTGAGACAGTTTAACATCACTACCCATTATGAATTTACCTGCAAAAGGTGACGACAGAAGAAACTAGTGTTATTCAGCTTGGAAATGACAGCACTGGCCAGAGTCTCTCTAAATCAGATTGATGATCCATTTTCCCTGCCCCGGGGCCACAGTAATGTTGGGGCCCGGGATCCACTGAGGCTGCACAGAGACAGATGGGACCTTGTCTGCTATGACCTTGCTGAGCTAATATTTCTCTCAGGCCTTGTCTGTTGCCTCATCATTAAAGGTGCCATGGCTATCAACATTGAGGGAATACTTCAAAGACACTGTTTACTTGGACAGGACAGATTCCTGGTGAAGAAAAATCACAGCAGCAGAGTAACAAGGCAAAGAGGGATTGTTTGGCAAATGGTGAAAGTGAGTGTGTGTGTGTGTGTGTGTGTGTGTGTGTGTGTGTGTGTGTGTGTGTGTGTGTGTGTGTTCTCTTTCTTTGAAAGTAATGCAGCATTCTGCACAAGTAACCAAACAAACTGCTTGTGGAATAGACAAAGTAAGTTATGAAATTTAAATTTTTTATGTTCAGCCAGCAACTATTGTGACAATGAATTAATTGTTTCAGTAAATCTTCAAGCACAACTGGCAAAATCTCTGTGGTTCCGGTCTTTCAAGCGTTCCTTTGTCATATACAATAAGAAACTTATTATCTTTAGGTTTTGGACTGTTGAACAATCAAATGAATATCTCACCCTGGTCTTGTGAAATTATAGCTGGAATTTTCACTTTTTTCTGATAATTTATGAATTCATCAGGAAGGTTCATCCTTAATGAAAATAATTGTTAGTTGCAGCTCTTACTGATAGGCTTACAAAATCTCATAAGAGGGGGATTTGTTTAAGCCTGTCAGATTAAAGACGTTCTCTTACAAAAGTAAATATACTTACTATTTCATAAGGCCTTTAAAGGTTTTATTTTGAAGATTTGTTTGTAATTGTAACATCTTTCAAATTATTCTCATTGCATAATTTTGTAGAAAAATGATACTCTCCATATGAAGCTGACTGGATGGGGGGGTGGGGGGGGAGTCAGAAATTTTCTAATTCTAAACACAGTAGTTTTTTTTCTGTGGCCACTTTCACAAAGATATCTTAAGACTGGTAGAGTTAGGACAGTCTTATTTTGTCTCTTAGATTGGTCATATTCATTTAGACAGTTTTTTATATAAAGCTATAAAAAAATAAAGCTATAAAAGTTAAAAAGCCTCCAACCAACCCCCAAGGATAGGAAAACCCTGAAAATCAACAATTATTACTTTAGACCAGTGTTTCCTAACCTGTGTCTCTTTGCCTCAGGACCACATGTATACAAACCTGTTTCCAAAAAAGTTGGGACACTGTGTAAAATGTAAATAAAAATAGAATGTGATGATTTGCAATTCATGTAAACCTATATTTAATTTGGAATAGAACAAAAACATGCTGCAACTTAATTGTTTTATGAAAAATATAAGTTCAATTTGAATTTAATGCCAGCATTATGTTTAAAAAAAGTTAGGACGGGGCAATAAAAGACTGGAAAAGTTGTGTAATGCTAAAAAAAAAACAAACAAAACAAACAAACAAACAAACAAACAAAAAAACACCTGGTTGAATGTCTCACAACTAATTTGGTTAATTGGCAACAGGTCAGTAGATGATTGAGTATAAAAAAGAGGCTCCCAGAGAGGCAGAGTCTCTGTGCGGTGATCATGTTCTGTGAAAGACTGCAGTGGCCTGAAGAAATCTCTGTAGGCAGAGACAGGGCTGAAAACCAATACTAGATGGTGGTGATCAGGTTCTCAGGCAGCACTGCGTTAAAAACAGATACAATTCTATAGTGGAAATCACTGCATGGGCTCGGGAACACTTCCGAAAACCATTATCGTCATTTTTGTTGTTGCATCCACAAATGCAGGTTGAAACTCTACCGTGCAAAGAAGAAACCATATATAAACATGATCTAGAAATGTTGCCGACTTCTCTGGGCCTGAGCTCATTTAAGACGGTCTGAGGCAAAACGGGAAACTGTCCTGTGGTCTGACGAATCCAAATTTAAAATTCTTTTTGGAAATCATAGACGCCACATCCACAGAGGAGAGAGACCATCCAGTTTGTTATCAGCTCACAGTTGAAAAGCCAGCATCTGCGATAGTGTGGGGGTGTATTAGTGCTCATGGCTTGGGTAGCATGCACATCTGGGAAGGCACCATTAATGCTGAACGGTATATACAGGTTTTGGAGCAACATATGCTGCCATCCAGACGACGTCTTTTTCAGAGAAGGCCTTGCATATTTCAGCAAGTCAATGCCAAACCACATTCTGCATGTATTACAACAGCATGGCTCCATAGTAGAAGTGTCCGGATGCTAAACAGTGCAGCCTGCCTGCAGTCCACGCCTGTCACCCACCGAAAACATTAGATGCATCATGAAATGAAAAATACGACAAAGGAGACCCCGAACTGTTGAGCAGTTGAAATCCTATATCAGGCAAGAATAGGACAACATTTCACTTTCACAACTCCAGCAACTGATCTCCTCAGTTCCCAAACGTTTAAAAGAAGAGGTGATGCAACACAGTGGTAAACATGACCCTGTTCCCAACTTTTTTAAAACGTGTTCAATTCAAAGTGAGGATATATATTTTTTTCATAAAACAATAACATTTCAGCAATTCAACATATGACATGTTGTCTTTGTTCTATTTTCAATTAAACATTGGTTTACATCATATTCTGTTTTTATTTACATTTTACACAGTGTCCCAACTTTTTTGGAAACTGGGTTGTACTTGTTTGCTATCTCAGTCTGATTGCACACTAAAAGATTACATCCATGGCAAAAACTGGCGTATCAAAATGGATAGCTGTATTGCAACAGGAAGAATCAAAAGGACAGAAAGTCAAGACACAGATGATGAATCAACAAGTGATCTCACCCCCATCAAAGAAAAAATAAAGTCTAACTTGCTCAGAGTTCAATTCTGAATACCCAATTGTGCTCAAAGTGCTCTGAGAACAAATTATTTGACCTCCGTATTGTTACGGTGTTGGATGTGGGCCATCAACATTTTTGAGATTTTCAAGTGGGCCAGGGGTTGGAAAAGGTTGAGGTTGCTGCTTTAGTCTAACTAAATAGCTATGTGCAACAAATCAATGTAGACGTCTATCCAGCCGTTGTCAACGTCTGTCTTTACAAAGGTGTCAAGTGTTGTGTGTTGTAAAAGCAATTAAATACAGGACAAGTCACGGCACCAATTAAACATTACACACAATCACGTCTGGCCCTCTCATGGCTGTTATCCACATGTTTAGAATGGCAGTTTATTTGATCAAGTTTTCTTTAATGGCAAGTCATTCCTCTGCAGCTTTGTGTGATTTCAAGCGTCTGAATACATCCAGTGACATTTGGAATGTATTGCGATGCCAGAGTCAGACCGGGAAATATGGTCTAGGAAGCAATCCAGTGGGTCGCTGTTACTCAACACCAGCCAGTAAGAGAGAGATAAGGAAATAATCAGAACAGAGAGGCGAGGGCTAACTTCAGCCAGAATGCACTGACAGATGGGCTCCCACTTTTATTCTTTGGTATCCCTCCTTGCTTATTTTATCCAAACTAACCATTGCTGTCTCTGTTCATATGTGCTGGCTTATGGAAACAATTTAGTCTTTATAACCTTTATGAAACTTTAGCGCTTAGTATACAATAAAGCAAAAGAAAAATCCCTCAAGCCCAAACTCCCTTATCACCAGTTTCTTATCTCTCATTAGCTTTGGCCTTGTGATGAGTGTCGGCGGGTTTGCAGGGGGGGAAATAATCTATTGAAATATGGTTTCATTTTGGATAGACTTTATCAGCAAAGCTATTTAAATTCTGATAATGAGGAACACTGTAAATCCCCCAAGTGCCCTTGTACCATGGCATACACACAGCACAACAACACACAGTGGGTGGTAATCATTCTGTAATCACTCAAACAACAACGCATATCTAGGCCCCCGAGCCTCCCACCACTCCCTCTGCAGCCCATCCCCTCATATTTGCTGCATTTGTTCTGGGATCTAAGCAATAAGTAAAGCCTCCTTGTGGCCTTAGAGTCAAATTGAATTGCAAAAACATGTTGCACCTGGCGCAGCAAGAATGAGAGGGAGATGCAGCAACACTGTCTGCATTCACTATCTGATGGCTGCAACCTTATTGAAAATCTGATAATGATATTTGGTGAGCTTAATGGTTGCCCTCTGCAGGCTATAATCAGTCTCACTCAATCCTGTTTTCGAACCACCCCCCCCCCCTTCTCTTTTTCATCTTCTGCCTCACTTTCACAGCGTGCGGCTGACAGAGAGGCATGATGTACGGCTGCTTCTCTCAGTTTTAAAACTCCCGGCACCACATCATTTTTCCTTTGCCTTTGTTTTCCAGTAGAATTATTATTAGGGATTCAGAGTCCTGCTCAGGGACACTTCAGCAGGGAAAGATGCTAATGTGACAGGGGCTGGAATCTACACTTCATAATTAAAGGAAAGTCTTCTTCCTCATTACACCCCCTGCTACTTGATAGTAAATGTAGGATGCCAATACATGGCACATGTTCAGAGCTTTTCTCTAACATGTAATGCATAATGACCCAATTTGCCCACAGGGAACATTAAAGTTTCATCTTATGTGTTCTAATGGAGTCATACAGATTTTAGTGAAAGACTACATCTAAAGCTATATCTATCTGCTGCTGCGGCTGACGTTTTATTAGGAGTTCTTCCAGAAGCGCTAACAATACATCACTTCCTCTGAAATACCCAGCGGCTTTCAAACCACATTGGCATTTTCATTGTAACACATTTGCAATAATTAACAGAGCTAACTTTTTTATTGTGATTAATAATGGAGTAGAGGATAGCATTATTGAGCCACACATTAAATTGCACTCATTAAACTGACTTTCCTGAATGCACCAACTCAGACTACTAAGCGGGACTGTGGAAAGGTCAATGTGATCATTATATAATTTAGCTGGAGAACAATTATGAAATGGTCTAATAAGAGTGATTTCTAATGAGCGGTGTGAGAGTGACACCTCCTTCTCTGTGGAGCTAATCTATCTAATTGTCAAAATGAAGATCCATTTCAGAGCTTTAATGCGATCCAAATGTAACCCAACCTGTTTCTAGATCCCAACTGCAGTGTTGTTTCTGTACTTAGGGACATTTTCACATACTTGTTCTTTATTTGAGTGTTTCCATTTTTAGCTCCTTGATGCTTCTACTCCCCTATATTTCAGAGGGAAATGTTGCACACATACTCCACTATTAGTTTTAGATTTAAAGAACATATGGTAATCTCCTGAAATACAATACATTGTTAAGGATTAAACCAGTGGTTCCCAGCATTGGTAAGTGCAAATATGTGCAGCAAAGCCTTATTTTTTTCCCTCCTCTATAGCCCATTAATCATCTCAAGACCTCCTTCTTATGACGCTTTAGAGGCGACCACTAGATTAAACTACCTAACTGTAAGTAAAGTAATTTTAAAAAAGAGCACCAGTTCGACAGGCCTCAACAGTGAGATGCTACTTTCAGATTGATGCATTGGTATAAGCAAACTAATAATGTAATATATAATTACACATCAGTTGTAGGGGTCATTTTTCTGCATACTGAGAAGATTCACTTTTGATTTTATAAGTATATTCTGCTGATAATACTTTTGCTTTAGTGGTATTTTATATGCAGGACGTTTACTTGTTATCGAGCATTCTTACATCGCTGTATTACTACACTGATTTAAGTAAAGGGTATGAGTACTTCTTCCTCCAATGGAGCTAAACATTAAACCGACAGACTCACATAAGGTGCTCTTCTTTAGACATCCTCTCAGAAAATAAGCCATTAATTTCCATGTCTAGAGCACAAAGTGGGATTGAAAAATATATTTTGAAAGTTTTGGCACCTCATCGGCTTTGCTACAAATTCAATCCAAATACAGTATTTTCCCTCCTGTGCAGGCAAATGCCTTTGAGGCCCCCCGCCGTAAAGTTGGGAATGGTTCCAGAAGACCAACTCTCCATTTTGCTAGCTTCAGCACTCAATAGCTCCATGATTAAAGCCAGTCTATTTTATTGATTGAAAAGGAAGGAGAGAAAACCCAGAACCTTTCTACTCTTCAGTCTCCACTTTTCCATCTGTAAAAGTGGTGGAAAAGCCTCCCTTGACCATGTCCAGGCAATTTGGGTGGAGCGGGCCTCTGCTGTTGCACTCAGTGACTCTGGCCATGCTCTGTTACCTCATCTCATCAACTGGGAAAGTATTTGTGCTTGTAGCTCCAGAGAAAGCGGCCACGAGTTAAATTGAGTTACCTGTTCAGAGATGGTTTCATTTTCCATGGATGGCCCCGGAGATCCTTGATGGAACTGCTAACTGCTCATCACCCCTCATGTCCCCCAGTGTCTGTCTGAGCAGAGTGTGGTGACACTGCAACAGCGTCGTGGCTCAGGTGGCACAGACAGCTGCCTGCTGGATCCATCACACTGTCTCAACTGTGGTGTGCAGTCGGACAAACCTGCTCCGCTGAAGATATTGCTGTTTCTGGCTTTCACCTTTGTGAAACAACATTGTGTTTCTCTACTTTTTTTTTGTACAGATCATAAACTAAAACAAGCTACTTCCTGACATATTTGCTGCTTCTCTCAACTTTACTCATTCTTTACAGAAACCAATTGTCTGCATTCATGGCCGCACACAAGGACATGCACACATGCAATCAGACACTTCAGATGATATATGGGCAATAGATTTCCTGAGTAATAAGATAATGATTCATTTTATGGCGGGGATTTATGTGAAACCTCTATATTATGTACGTTAATCCTTATTGATTCGAATATAATGAACTTCCTAAGATATGTCAATCTACCATAAGTGATATGGAAGGGGTAGAGGCTGGAGGCTTGGCTCATGTCCTGTCTGTCTCTGTTGATAACCACAGGGCAAGAGATGAAAGGCAGAGAGGAGAGGTGTAAAGAAGTGATGTGGGGAGATAAGAGCTGAGAGGATAAACGAAAGGAGAGGAGTAAAGGGTGAGAGGAGAAGGGGCAGGAAGCAGCTGGAGGACGGTTCAGTGGGTGAGCACGGTGGAGGGAGAGAAGAAATGAGCGCAGAAGACAGAAAACAAGAGATGACAAAAAAGGGAAGAGAGGAGGAAGGAGATGAGAGGATAACAGATAAAAGATCAGGGGAAGAGCAGACAGCCTGCCAACCCACAGTCACGGCAGACAATTTACTATGTTCTGGCCCATAATGTTTTATAGCACAATCACTGATAGCACAGTAGTCAGTAGTGATCTCATTTCACAACCCATATCCTTCAGTAATGTGAACACAAAGGGAGAAGCAGAGCCATTAGCAGCGTCCAGTGCTCATCTACTGATGCTCATGCATAATTGGCTTCCATGGAAGGAAGCAAGAAAGGGTAAACAGCAAGCAATCATATTAACTCCTGTGAATCCTAATTGAAATCAGTTAACAATCAGCACAGATGACAGAGGCTGCGGAGACGTGGGGCCGTTCATAGCCCGGGCCCTCTTTGCTGCACGCTGCTCTCTGTGTATTGACACGCGAGAAAACGTGGGTTTGCATTATAATCAAGAGTTAGGCTTGATTCCTGTGCTCATGGATTGCATTTCTGCCCACCGTACACAGTGTAAATTAGCTGGATCTGAAATGGAAAAAGATCCAGGACTGCCAATAGTATCATGAATGAATATCAATTAACAAAATAATGTGAACTGCATCTTAAAGGAATAGCATAACATTCTGGGAAATACTTTTATGCACTTTCTTACTGAGAGTTAGTCGAAAAGATCAGTGGGCTACCTCCCTCGTATCTGTTAAATATGAAGCGACAACCAGGAGCTGGTTGATTAGCTTAGCATAAAAAGCAGTGGGAACCCGCTAGCGTGGCTCTGGATGAAGGTAAAGAAAACTGGCACACATGCACATAACACACACATATAAAACTACAACTTGTCATTTTTGCACTTTCGTTTTTGTTCTGATTAAACAACTGAGACACAACGTTAAATTAGTGAGCCTCATAGGTCTGGGTAGGCATGTTGCTTACCTTTGGACTAGAGCCAGACTGATAAATCAGCAAGGCCAATAAAACAGCTGCTGTTAACGTATGGCAGATAAACCTGTATCTGTATATAAGACAGCTGAGCAACAACAAGTTGCAGAACAAGAATGCCAGAGTAAGTTTGAGATGATTTAGAAACAGTGTCTCCATGAACATAGTGTGTCCACCTACCTGAGAACACTGGGACATTGATTATTCCAATGTAAAATGTCCATTTCACCATGTGTTTTAGTCACAATTTAAAAGAAAAGAAAAAAATCAGAGAGATCTGTATCAAGATTGTTTGTTCATGTTATGCATTTATGTTTAAAAGAAATTACTCTGGGCCAATATATTGTTATCGGGTTTCTCACAAATACTGATATCACTATTGGCTTGAAAAATCCAGTACTGGTCGGGCTATAGGCTAGCAGTTAAAGTAGCAATGTGTCCACTAGTATGTTTTATTTAATTTTTTTTTTTTACCCATTAGTTTTCATTCTTGTTATCTACTGTATATGGTATAATATTCCTTTAAATGTACCTGTATTCCATTTATTCTTACTCCTGTATGTAGCTCTATTAATAGTGTCAGAGGAGGAGCGCATTGGCTTCAATCATCAGTTGAGTCTTAAACCACTAGATGGTGTGCTTGTCTCTTCACGCTCACAATACACCACATCCACCATATGGGTTGAGTGGAGAGAAGCTCTGACTGGGGAAGATAGAGTCATATTATCTTTCAGCAAACTGTGTGTGCAACTCTCATTATGCAACATAGAAAACCACTATCTCACCAGGATTGGGGTGTTTTTGAGTCAGACATTCTCAAATAATGCACTGCAAAGCATGAATATAGAGCATATGGAACAGCTGAGCAGCCCCTCCTGACAAGCAAACAATTTAACACTGTCTGGAACGGCTTTTCAACAAAGACCTCCTCCAGACTGCAAATTCACCCACGGAGAGAAGAGAAATAAAACCCAATCTTCCGAAACTTTATCCAGGCACTGACTCACTCATATTTGAGAGACTGGCTGCCAGCCATGCTAACAAAAAGCTGTTGAAAGGCAGAATAAATACTGAACAAGGGTGCGTATGTTCAGGTTCAAGGGTTCAGAACTGGCGGACAGAGGCTACGGAAACCCTTCAGCTGCAGGGTTTGCACGGTTCCTGTTGTATTTTTAGTGCACTAATGTGGCAGACAGGCCTGCTCTTGTGTCTTGTCCCGCCCTGTCAAATATTTATTCAATAACAGAGATACAGCTTGACATTGTTTATTTCCCTGTCAGTTTCTAGTATTTATCTTTCAAATCACATTACAGCATGTTGAAGGAGTAAAGCTGCTACTTGGTATTAAGCTGTTGTGGATATTGAAAACCAAATTTTAACACTTATTCTTTATGAGCCAAGCATTACCTTTGAGTGCAGAGTATGAATAATAACGACGTCTCACATACGTTTCTGCATTCCTGCATTTCAGTGCTTTAATGTTCAGCAAAAATACTGCACGTTGCAGTCTTTGCTTCTGAGAATATGAAGCTTCGTATTCTCGACTCTCAGTGAGCGTCACTGCTTCTCAAGGGCAAGATAAGAGCAGACATCTCCCTGTGCTGCTGTGTGTGTCTTCTTTCTTTCCTTCTCTGCAGCAGATGGTAAAGAGAAAATCACTTTCTGCTGGGGGCAGGATGCACCGGGGTCAGGGTTTAAGCTTTGAGGTCCACTCTGAACCTGGCTGATTGGGCAGGACTCTTTTGCATACGCTGAGTCTAATCAAATATATGCGAAGGAAGGCGGCAGGATTTGCAAAGCAGCTTGATACAAAGATACTGATTAGATTAGGGATTTTACAGAACAGCAGGCTGGAACCACACCGTCCAGTCCAACAACAGACGCATGCAGGAGCACGCACAAACAAATAGAGACCAACAGAAAGATTTGTTGGAGAAGAGTGGAGGAGATGAAGGTGTTAATATTGACACTCCCGAGGACCTCATTCTGTTGAAACTACTGTACATAGATAATCAGTGTATGAGAGGCAATCAGCAGAAAATAGCAAAAATCATTGTCTTACAGTTTAAGTGAGTCTGCACAGAAACTTAACTATCTGTGAGTCTTGTTTACCTGTTCATGCTTTGATTGAGCTGATCTCCGAGGACAATGACAATTGATTGCGCTCGAAAACGACAGATCCTTTACAGAATGGAAGTCGATACGGAAAATAATGAGCTACTGAAATGTGCGAGTTATGTCAACAGCAGCAACAAGGGCTGCTTGATAACATATTTTCCCCGCACAATTATACTGTAGCTAAAAACAATTGCAGCAACTGACATCATGCTGGCACGATGGTAGATGGGGCTTATTTAAATGCCTCATGTGCTCACATTCTTCTGCGCGCACCAAACCATGAATCATGACCAGCTTATGCAGATGAACATACTGGTTTTTTATAGGGCTTATGTCATCTGTTTACAATTAAGGACTTAGAAAAACACCACATACATGATTGAAGCAGCCCATCCAACAAACAGGAGTGTTATGTAATACCTAGAAACAGTGAATCAATGAAACATAAATATTTAAAAAGCTATCCGGATAGAGATCTCTTTCTTTAGAGTAGGACAAAGTTCAATTTGCAACAAAATAGACAAATTACTTTTGAGGCCATTTGAGCCATGATATAAGCCCACATAAACATAACACCTACATGAAGGGCCTGTTTAGAATCCTTTTCTAACATATCTCAAATGTACATGTGTGGGTGTATATATTTCTTACATGTTCCAGCCAAGCTGATGACTAGCCTTGGGACAAGAGTGTGTGTGTGTGTGTGTAATGGCACAAAGATGGTGATGTGATGGCTTGTTCCTTTTAACACAAATACATCCAAATGGTGTTTTCTCACCCTTAATCCTATTCATAAACACTGAGGAAGAATATTCTGAGCCGATTTTAGACTGAAGCCTTGTACCTAACATTCAGCCCCAGCTCCCTGCATCAACCTTCCTGTGGACTACACATCTGCTCCCATCAGCCCACCTTTTGAGAACTGAACCCCATCCAGCGAGCCCGAATCCACGGGGAATCGGCTATGTGCCTCTGCAGAGTGAGTGAGTGAGTGAGGGAGTGAGGGAGTGGGAGTCAGTCAAAGCCTCGAGCACTTATAGGGAGGGGGGAGGCAGAGGGTTGGGGGTAGCAGTGAGGAGGTGGCTGCTGGGAGGCAAAGCTAATTCACTGTGACAGAAATCAGAGCTGTCAGGACCACCACGACCAAGCAGCATGGACAGCATATATCCAGTCAAACCCACAGCCGAGGGGAAGGAGGGAAGTCGGGGGCTGAGAAAGAAAGGAGGGAATGTACTGCATAAGGCACTTAGAGAGAATGAATGTGTCTGAGTGTGTGTATTTGTGTGTGTGTGTGTGTGTGTGTGTGTGTGTGTGTGTGTGTGCATATGGTGGTGGTGGGGGGGGGGGGGGGAACCTATCCACAAAACCACTAAAGTAGACATGACAGTGTAAGGAGGCACAGAGGTAAGAAGAGACCTTCAGAGTGAGAAGGACTTTCAACACAGGAGTAGGAAAAAAAACAGATGTATTTACAATGAAAAGCAAACCAACATCCAGACAGAGTCACACACACACACAGACACACATGAAACAAGAAAAGAAGTACAGTGGGCATAGCTAAATTTCAGTCCACTGGGATTATTGGTGAAAGGTTACAGGATAACACATGTAATATTCATGAGGAAAGCTCCTAGGTTCTCATAATCTGTTAGTAAGCAAAATGCTTAAAGTTTAATGGGGTAGAATATTAATAGCATATTGTGGGAAAACTGATATTGTTGATGGGGGGGGGGGGCAGCCACCAGTATCATCACTTAATGATGAGAGAGGGAGACACAAGGCTCTAAATGACACAGAGGAGGAGGAGGGGATTGTGGGAGATTAAGTGAGCTCTGTGCTGTATGTTACACACTGCAAAGCACTGCAGGATGTTTGCTGAGCGTCGCTCTCATTTGGGACGAGGAGAACGCCAGTGGGGAGACCTCGAACTTGGCTGAGGAGGAAGGCGAGAGCAGTGCATTGTTCCTCGAGCGCCTCAGGAGGAGGATCTGAGAAGCAGATAAGGATTAGGGCAGCAATGTTGTGAGTAGTCATTGATGGGATGCAACTTCGGAAGAGGAAATGCGCAGGAAAGTAGGAGTCTCATGTCGTTGCTAAGCAGTTTGCTTTGGATTTGTGGATTGGAAGAGTTTTTTCCTTTTTTTTTAAATCTTTTTTTTTGCAGGGAAGAACAGGATTAGCTAAGAGAGCCAAACTGCTCACTTGTCTGAGAGTGGTATGAACTTTTCCCCTTTCTGCTTTCATATTCTGACAGACTTCACAAGTCACTAGCAGAAAATCTGCCTGAACTGATCTCTGATAATGTGCAATGTGAAGTCAGCCCGTATCAACTGAGAAGAAACATCTTTTTCAGGTGAAGTATTTCCCTCTGCAGGTCTGGCTTCTAAACACTGAATGTGTTTAAAACTTTCCTATTTAGTGGACAATGATCTCATGATCTCTGGTTAATTGATGTAAATTTTGTGAATCATTAAAAAAGAAAAGCCAAAAGTCCCTCGTTTCAGCTTCTCATGTGAATTATTTCTGTTTTTTGTCGTCTTCTCTGATAGTGATGTGAAAATCTTAAGGTTTTAGACTGTTTGTCTGGCAGAACAAGACATTTCAAGGCTTTGAGAGAACATTTGAAGCATTTTTCACAGATGTTTTCTGACATTGTAGAGACCAAATGGTTCATTGATTAACCAAGAAAAATAATCAACAGATTAGCAGAGAGTGAAAATAAATGCTGCAACCCTACAAAGATTAGTGCACCAAAAAATGTGTACTATTTCAGTGTGCATACAAACATCCCTAAATAGTCTGAGGTGAGTATTTGTGATTCAAAACTGAATTAGAAGATTTTTCTGAGGCAAAAGGGATTTTCTGCTCCTACATTAAAGCATTTTTCATCTTCTGCCATAGATACTGAGGCTTCCTGTGCGGCATTAACCTTGAAGTCATCTTACACGTCTATTTAACGGTCAAAGTAGCAGGTGGATTGAAAAAGAGTAGCTTTTTAATAGATGCTGTTTCTTATCTGATTGTTATCCAACCAGGGAGAGCTCCACGGATTAGAAACCTTGGAGGATCCGATTTCCAGAAACATGACCTCTGGACTATATCCAGGCTCTCTGCTGCTGCTGCTGCTGCTCTGTCTCCTCCACGTCTCTGAGGAGACCTGTCCATCCATGTGCCTTTGTACATCTGACACAGTGAGCTGTAGCTCCAGTGGTCTGGCCAAGTTACCTCTCTCCCTTCCTTCCTTCACCGTCACACTCGACCTCAGCCACAACCATGTGTCCTGGCTTGGTCCGGGTAGCTTCAACAAGATGTCCAGACTAGAAAACCTCCGGATGGCCCAAAATCAGCTTAGCGCTCTGGGCCACGGGGTGTTTCACAACGCCTCTGGCCTCAGGCATCTTGACCTATCCTCCAACAAGTTGCACGTGGTGGAGCAGCACTACTTCCAGGGGCTGTGGAGGCTGGAGGAGCTCCTTCTTTTCAATAATAAGATCACTCAGGTGGAGGCCAGCACACTGAGTGGTCTGAGCAGCTTGAAAAAGGCCTACTTCAGCCTCAACCAGATCACACACTTCCCATTCTTCTCCATCCAAGACCACAGCCATCCTTTCCTGACAATGCTGGACCTCTCATCCAACCGAATGAGTCGTCTGCCCTGGGAGGATGTGAAAGCTTTGCCCGGGTTGGTGCAGCGGGGGCTGTATCTTCACAACAACTCTCTGATCTGTGACTGCTCCATGTACAGTGTGTTCTGGCACTGGGATCTGAGGGGTTATGACTCACTGAAGGACTTTACGGACGAGCACACCTGCTCCATTTATGGGGACCCACGAGCATCTATCCGGTTCCTGCAACACACCCGCTTCTTCCACAACTGCACTGTGGAAAAAGCCGTCTCGCAGCCCGTGACCGTGCTCCTCTCCAACGTGTTGGTTTCAGAGGGAGACAGGGTGCGTCTGGACTGCCAAACATCCCTGAGCAGCACAGAGCTCTCATTTACGTGGCTCTCCCCCAGCAAGGGGTACATCACCCAGACTAGCATGAATGACACGCTAATTAGCCTGTTTCCTAATGGCACCTTGGAGATCCAAGCAGCCAAGGTCAATGACTCAGGTCTGTACGTGTGCACAGCTGTGGATATTAAACAGGCACTGAATGCAACTCGCGAGGTGACTGTGACTGTGTTGCTGCCTGCAGGAGAGTCATTCAACACTGGCTACACCACATTACTGGGCTGTGTGGTGACCATGGTTTTCATCCTCATGTACCTCTACCTGACTCCATGTCGCTGCAGCTGCTGCAAACAGCCCAATCCTGTAGTTATCCCCATTGCGACCTATGACCCCAGCACCCTAACTTCTGTTTTCTCGCCTTCCGCAAGACACCAGCCCAAAATCCAAACTAACAAGCATGTAGCTTTCATGGAGCCCATGATAAGTGAAGAAGGAACAGAATGGACACCTGAAAGCTGATGCTGATCAGGGTAGCGTTTCTTTTCCTTTATTTCTCGACAATAGAAAGAGAACACCTTGGGACAAATCAAAACTCCTTACTCAGGCATTAGCGTTGCGATGTTATTAGAAGTGAGTGTTAACGCTGTAAAGGAAAAAAGAACATCATGTCTCTTTCCTAACTGTCAGCTGCAGTTAAAAGGCCTCCTGAAAAGAAAAAAAAAAAAAAGCAATATCTCCTGTTCCAATTCTCCTCTTCTCTGTCATCTGGGCCGCTAGTCGAAATGAAAGCTTCAACTTTGGTTTATTACAGTCAGTGTACTGACACTGCAAAATCAGAGTAGAGCCATTATCAGCCCTAAAATCAGCTAATAACTTCTCTGTGTGCTCAGGTATAGCAATAGAGGGAAATATTTCTCCCGGGATCAGAGAATGAATCTGGCTCACTTTTCACACAAAGTGTTTAACGAGGATTAAAAGTCCTGGAAACGGACTGGAGGAAGTAAGTTCAGCCCATCTTAGTGCAGTTGAGGTACTCCGTAATTAGTGTGGCACTTGCACTGCATTATGCTGAAAAAAACTTTAAATATATAAAACATATATCTTATAATGGGCACCTTCAACATGTAGAACCTCCTGAAAACTTCTGTTCCCTGTTTTCCTAATAAAGCCTTCAGTCCCTTTAGATCAATTGCCCACTCTTCTAACATAGTTTTGGTTTTGAAGGAAATTATTATAGCCACTATCATATAAATCAAGAGGAATTAAGATACAGTAAGAAAAGCACTGAATGTTTCTGCGCAGACGCTATAGCTTTAAGCAAACATTTAAAGTCTTATCTAGCAGAAAACAGAGGTGCATCCTGCAGTGATCCATCATACATATACATATCTCACACAAACCTGTTGCATTAATCTGGCACCTGAAAACAATGACTCTCTATCAGCGCTGTGCTTATCTGGCAAATAGTGAAGTACAGAAATCAGGAGTGTCAACAAACCAAAAACCAACAATTGGACTGCTCTTCAAAAGACACCATCTCTTTGATCAAACACAGCAGAGCACTTTGAACACTGCGGAACAAACACAACCACGAAATTTGAACTGAAGTGACAAATACTTCAAGCAGCTCTGATGCAAACCCCGAGGGGGCCCTTCCTTTGTATTGCTTTGGGACTGTGTTTTTTTTTTTTTTTAATTCGATGTAACATGCTTTAAATGACAGAATTACACACTGCAACAACAGAGATGAAAGATGCCGAAGAAGGCCTTGCATGCACTGCCACAGAAGAACATAAGTGTGTGGGCTGAGAACATGTCGACGATGTTAAAGACGAAAGAGAGCATATGGGTGGTCGGGGATGAAGAGATACTCAAAACCTGCTGAGACAAACAGTAGCCTCAAAAGAAAAGAAAAAATCAATTTCTCAAAGTCCAAGCATCTATTATGTTTTGAGATTGTAGTTTAATCTGAATGCACACACTGGGTGGGAATAAGGATTGCATTGAGATTGCATAGGATTAGATGTAATCCTTCATATAATGTCAGAGACAAGTTGTCAGTAACCACACATCTCACAAAGGAAAGCATGTCATTAGAGCAGGGCCTTTGATTACTTCTAAATCCTTAATTAAAATTTGACTCCTTTCAACCCCAAGGAAAATAATGTTGTTGTGCAACTTGAATGTAATTTTGCAGACAAAAAAGGTGGAAATCTACAGTCAAATGGGCAACTGCACATGAAAATGGGAAAAGCTCTTTGACAGCACTGACTTTCATCACTATTAAACTCTCAGGGATTAAGCAAAATCCGTTAGACTAAGAGACCACTGTATTGTAATGCACTCTGTTTAATCATACTACTACTGACTTTTTTTTATATTTAGCAAAGTTTGAAATGTTTTCATAACGGTAAACAACACAATTTAAATGGCCGAACAAAGATTACGCAACATGTCGCCATGTGCCCATGTGATGTAACATCTTCTTCTATCTGTGTCTGTCATGATCTGTTGTTTTTCAGAGACATTACATGGTGATGATGGGTTGGGGGTTACGTTTTAGGAGATTACCGCAAGGATATAAAAACAGGTGCTTTGTCGAGTTCAGTGTTTTTAAATCCCTCTAATCTGGTTGCGCTCCCTGACACAGCACACACAGCTGGGTTGGGATGCATTGTTTCTGATATGATTAGCAGATGGGTTAAAACACAGAGGACATGATTTCAGCCTTTCATGAAGGGCTTTCTATTTCACTGAGGGTCCACAGGTGACCCTGGTTATGTAAGCACACTGCTTATTTAGGAATCACCCTCAGTGTAGGCAGCATGGCAGTTAGAATGAGCGAAGTTAGTATCCTGGTATCCGGCATTTTATTTTAACCTTGTGACAGCAAGTACTTTACCTACAATGGGAGGCCTCAGCAGTGCATTTTGAAATAATAGATGTATAAAAAGCACACCATAAATCATCATCAAATTGTTACACACATTCCTGCTCATGTGAGGTAAGTCAAGGGAGGCAGTTAACAGGAGGCAGTTTGCTTGCTGAAGTCAGAGGCATGACAGTATTCCCCGTTTTCATATGTACATGTTATGCCTGTCACTTTTTTCTTAGAAATTCAACGTTTGTTTAAATGCGTGAAAACATTTTGTGTGAAATAGGGTGTTCGAACTGGAAGGACCTGTTTGAATGAAAAATTTTGTCTATGAGCGCATCAAAACTTTCAAAGTAGTTTGCCCTGTGGTCCTGCAGAGGCTTCACTATCAACTTTCCCCTTTTGCTTTCCCTTTTTATCTATGAACTAAGCTAATGAAATAAAATAAAAAAACGGATAAGGGCACTAGTGAGCGAAGCTGTGCTAATCAAGTAATCATGACGCCAGAGCATGCATGACAGCTAGCAGCTAGCTATATAGCAATACACTATAGCGTTTGCATTCAAATTAGTTTGTCACGTGCGACATTCACAAATGAACAGATAATCCTACTAATTGCACTGTAAAATAACATCACAATTTTCAGTCTACAGAGAAAGGCACAAGCCTATATGTCTCACTCATTCTGCTGTCTGCAAATCATCCTGAAACCACTCAAACAAAACACCCAGATGTAAAGCAAGGACCCCTTGATGCTTGAAAAGATGCCCTTCTCAAAAGCAAAACACTCCATCAGGCTTCAATTAAAGCATGCACTTCTCTTTCCAGATTAATTGTTTCCCCTAGTTCAGCTGGGCTCCCAGGGATTCAAAATCATCTTATTCAAGAATCTAATTACTGTGAAAGGGGAATTTTACTCTGAATAGCACAAGCTGAATTGCTTTCATTTGTGGAGGGCTGCCTTGACTGTCAACAGGGGCTATTACTGAACTGTCAAAACAGTCATCAGGCAGTAGTGGAGGCATCCAGCTGTGGCAGACACATACACAGATGCTGTGATACCCACATAGACAAGCTCAGTGGGTCCAGCGTCACCAAATCAACTAAAACCCTTATTTCATTCTAACTGGACACTTAACTTGGAATATGTGCTTGAGAAACACACACACACATATACTGTAGACTGTATACTGTAGATCTTTTTAGGAGGTAGGCTGGGTGCTTCCCAAAAAAGATTATAATAAATGTGGGCTGCTGCACAGCAGACAACAGGCTGTTTATCATACCTCTCCACTGAATATGAATGCAGGACTGTGATTTCAAAGCAGCTGGATGTTCAACAGCATTCTGGTCTCAGTCAGATCACTGTGGGGCACATTGTGCATGAATGCATCATTAACCAAATGTATAGATCTGTCACACTTCATTGCAAACAAACAAATGAGCATATGCAGTGATACAACCTGCCATTAGATCGGGGAGCAGTCTCCTGGCTGTCTCTGCATCTCTCTGGGGCCGTTATGTGTAAGTAGAATATAGTTGGATATTATAAGATTTGACAAGTTCAATTATTCAAAGTTTTTTAAGGTTCATACTGTGGTTCATAGGCCCATTTCTACAACTTCCGCTTGTCATTTTATTCTTCCTTAGTGTTCAGCCTGTGTCAATTCATCCACTGGCTTTATTGTATTATGTTGTAATGGTGGTTCCCTTGTTATTATCTGTCACATTTGTCCACTAAAAACACAACAATTAACTTTGATGGAATGTGGCTTTATTATTTCTATTAAGAAGACCTTTACTGTCAGAGACAGTATGGGAACCCTATCTACGATGTCTTATAGTGTTAGTGATACTCAGTAATGTACTTTATGGTACTATTTTTCAGGTATACTGGCAGCATGGCTCTAGGGATGGGAATGTCAGCCCATTGTTTGATACCACTTTGGTCCAGACTGAAATATCCCCATTAACGTGAATGGATTGGTATAAAAATGTGTACATACATTCATGCTCCCTAAATGATGAAAGCTACTACGTTTGGTGATCACCTGACTTTTTCTGTAGTACAACTATGAGGTTGTCATGGGTTTTGAGTTAAATTGGATTGCCATGAAATGAGGTACACGCATCCATGTTCCCCTCAGGATGAACTGTAATAACTTTGGTGATCCCCTGACTTTTCATCTAGCGCCATCATCAGGTCAAAATTTTAATTTGATCTATGAGCAATTATCCTAGAAACTAATGTTATTCCCATCAGTCTCAGCTGTACTTTGTGTTTAGTACTAATTAGAAAATTTTAGTATGCTGGCAATAGCATTTAGTTAAAAGCACTGCTGTGTTTAAGTACACCCTCAGAGAGCCTGTGAGGGCTGTAGACTCTCTTTATAGTGTCACTATGTTTTTGAATATTTCTAATATTCGATATTCATATATACAGTATGCTGCAACTATAGCCTTCTAAAACATTACTTGATTAGGTCCTTTTTCTGTGGAAACAGCCACTCCCATTGTTTTTTGTGTCTAACCACACAACACAGTGTTACAGGTGTCTACAGGCTGTAGGAGCTTTACATAAGATGCATTACTTTTCCCTGGTCAAGCCCCATTAAGAGGCAATGTTACCTCATAGCCTGCAAACTACAAAGAAGAAAAATCACAGTGGAGACTGGAGATTTTACATAATCTGAGGTGTTGAGGCACATAACAAAACCCTACATAGGAACCTCTTCAGGTAACACCCAAACCCCGGTACCTCCACGCCTCACTGATCTAATTTGACCAACCGTGCAAACTGTGCAAAGTAAACATGTCTTCTTGACCTACTTATTATTTCCGCTTACTTATGTCCTTAGCCAATGAAATCTGCTGTCTTTTTTTAAAGATCGAATCCAATGACAATGTGTATGTTGAGAGGGGTTGCATGTAATGTATGGAGGATGAAGTATTCAGATCCATTATTCAAGTAACGATGCCAACAGTCCTGGAATGTACCAAATTACATTTATTCAAGTTAAGTATTTAAATACAATTTTGAGGCACCTCTTGACTTGACTATTTTCATTTCGTGCCACTTTATACCTCTCACCACATTTCAGGGAGAATATTGCTTATTTTACAGTTTTTGTTGTTGTACATGAAAAACATATGAGGAGTGTATAAAATGTGATGCAATACAATAACATTAAAAACTAACCCTAAATGTGTAAAGTACCTAACCTGTTTTGCAAATTTTGCTTTTTTTTTTTGCTTTTGTTTTTTTCCCTTCAGTAACATAATGATTGCAGGACTTTAATTTACAATGGAGTATTTTTAAAATATGGTATTTCTATTTTTACTTAAGTAAAAGATGTGAACATGTCCTCCATCATCAATCACCAATATGACAATGTGAAAATACTCCATTAAATGTACGCATTCCCATCAAAAGTAATGGTTCTCCAGAAAAATGGCCCCTGTGACAGATGAGGGAGACCCAGTGCGGCTGTAACACTTTTTGCTTCAGCATCTATAACTCGCTGAAATTTTAAGCTACAGTTCTCAAACTCTTATTAAAAAAAAAAAAAAAAAAAGTACCAACATGTGTTAACTACAAAATAAATGCACCTATTCAAACCTCTGCAAGAATTTTTCATGAAGTTCCTTTATTACAACTTACTCCATGCCCTGGGGAGGTAGGGTTAAAAAGTGAAGGTGGAAATACTCAAGAAAAGGAGGTTACAACTACAACCTGCTAATCCATCCATGCCTGCTACTGGCCGCTGACAGATTTAGCGGCTGAGGGCAATACAGTGGAGCATTTAGCCGCAAACACCATAGAGCCAGATATTTCCCTCGGGGCTTTGTGCGGAGCTAAACAGAGCTAAACAGGAAGTGAATATTGGACTTGCATTCATCAGTGTAGCTCCGTGTCTGCTGGATGTGTGCACAACAACGGTGTGCTGACAGGTTAGCTTCATCGACCCACACGGTGAAGAGTCCGTGTTGTGTTTACAGCTTGACCAACACATCAACATGCACTGGGTCGTTTTCTTTATATATATATATATATATATATATATATATATATATATATATTGATTTACTTACTTATTTATTTATTTATTCCAAAGTACTAAAACCACGCTGCAAAAATACTTCATTGCATGTAAGAATTGCATTAAAATTGTTACTTATATAAAAGTATGTAAATACAATCAGGAAAATGTTCTTCAAGTGTTAAAAGCAAAAGCACTCAAGGCAGAAAAATGGCCTCTGTGACTGATAAGCTATTATATATCATCTGACTGTCATTACTCCTTCTTTTTAATATTGCACTTGCTTGAGGTGGAGCTGATCTCATAAAATATGGCTGCCAGTATTTTTTTTTTTTTTTTTCGTTATGAAGCTCATTTCATTATGATTTTTTTTTTCTTTCCAGATACAATTCAAAATACCGCAATTATGTATCCTCTGGATAATTATTCGTGTGATGTTAACACCTCTGACAGTCCCTTACAAGATGCTCACAACCAACCAAACTCCACCTCTGGAGCTGCCAGGACAGTGTCTGTGGTGTGCAGCTTTCAGGAGTAAATCAATGTGTGGAGCAGGGTGTTGGTGGAACAAAATATTCTTGCTCAGTAAGCCTCTCCCGAAGAAAATAAGGGTTTGTGTGACGGATCTTAGCTACAATTGATTTAATGGGAAAAACATATTTTCACACTTTCCAAAGTCACCATGACATAACTATTGCACAACTGGAATGGGGCCCCTGGAGATAAAATGTTAACCTATTTTCTAAATCCAGAGGAAACGGCGCCCTCTGGTGTTTCTCTCCCTCCTGGGAAGCTCTGCTCAGATAATGAAAAAACACAATAAACCCACACAGAGGAGGACATCAACCCTCCAAACGATTCTTTCAGTGGTGGTACAGTTGGACGGCCAGTGGCATCAGCATGAGGTCTCGGGGGGTTTTGATTGCTGCATTTCCTCTGCACACAGCTTACCCTGCTGGAGAAAATAGATTTAACTGATTTCTACCGCAGAGCTCTGCGCCTTCTGTCATGGTCAGGAAATAACCTTTTCCCACTTGTTAAGACATGCAGTTTTTATGAGACACCTGGAGTTTCCCACAGATATCTGACCTGTTGATTATTTAATTTCATCATTTGATTTTAGGCATATTAGATGTTTCCCATATTATTATATATATTTCCCACCTAACTGTCACTTGAGGTTAAGTTATCCATCTTCATACCGGACGTACAAATTTGAGGTAGCTGAATGAAAAGTGGAGTTTGATTGAAAGGACAGTAAGACTGCTGGGATTTATATTTTTAATGGTTTGCTTGACACTGTCATCAAACCTGTCACACAAACAAGATTTGAAATGTTTTATTGTAATAGAATTTAGGACAACCAAATATGTAAAATAAAAAAAAACCAACAGCAAAAGTGAAATTTCATTCACTAGTTTTTTTTTTTTCCTTAAAAAAATATCAGCCTTTCCCCTTGTTCACAAACCGTTTCAAAAACCGGGACAAACAGAAATAAGATGATAAATTCCGAGAAGCTGGAAGGCCATTAACATTTGTTGGCAAATATAAATATAGTGGTTTGAATAGGGTCTCAAATAGCTCACATGGAAAGAGTGTACATACAGTTTACACGACAGTAGGACACTCGGCACTGCCTGTATCAATTTTTATTAATGTAGAAAACCAGGATCCTTATTTACTGATTTAAATCAATGTGTTTATGACAAGGAAATATATACATTCAGCCAGCTCTTACAGTCTCTGGAGTATGGCATCTGTGGTTCCCCTTTGATCATCATGATTGTCTATTCAGGGGCATAATTGTGAGAATATGTGTAGTCCGAGTAGTAATCCTGTACTCCACCCCTGCCTGCTGGGTAGCCCCAAGAGCAGGGTCCACCTCCTGTCCCTTCCCCTCGTTCATGTCCTCGTCCTGGCCGAGGCCAAAGTCCTGGTGGTATTCCTCTCCCTCGATAGCTCCCTAAAGAACCAGGTCCCATAGCACCCCGCATAGGCCCATGGTCTATCTGTCCAGGGATGCCACCTATACTACCATAGCCCACACCACACACTGGATGTGGAGGCAGCTTAGGTCTAACTACTGAGCCCCCCCTGGTGGCCACTGTGGAAAGGCCCACAGATGGTCCAAGGTTATCAGTGCAATTCACCTGAGTCCTGCCCCCTTGACAACCAGGGGTGCTGCCTCCAAGGTTTTCCCCAGTCTTAGGAAGCCCACTGGGGTCCAGTAGACCAGATGTGACCACACCCTGGCCACTGCCAGTCTCACAAGTGCTGGTCCCTGCAGCGTTCCACATACCCTCCCCTGGTCCACTGTGTGTCCTATTGTGTTGCGTGGGAGTCCCACTAGCATTTTTAGGAATGCCAGCCATGTAACATGGCTGGGCTGCGTCACTATGGTCTGTGTAAGGGAGGGAGGTGGTGAGCGGAGAGTTCCCAGTAGCTCCAGCTCCGCCAGTGTCCGAGCCATATGTGTGACCCAGCATCATGAGGTGAGGTGGCGGGGGAGGTTTGACCTCCAAGGGAAGGGAAGCCAGGTTGGCTAGAGGTCCTGGTGTGGCCATGACAGGGGGAGTTGGGACTGTGGCAGAAGCTGTAGCTGGGGGACGATACTCCTGTTCCTGGGTGCTGCTGCAGGGTGAGGCTGGATAGGCTGGGGAGGCCGCATAGCTAGAGGAGCCAGTGTAGGATGACCACGACGCTGAAGGACACAGGAAGCTCTGGTGGGGATTGACAGGAAAACCTCCTGGTGACAAGCTGCCAATGTCTGAAGAGCCTATGCCTATCTGGTTGGTGGCTTTGAACTGAGAGATGGCTGTTTTGAAAGCGCTGTATTCAGACAGCGTTGGAGTTCTCTCAGGGGTGACCTGCTGGTCTGGGAGCGGAGGACGAAACTCCTCCATATCGGGTGGGGGCGGAAGCGGAGGCTTCTCCTTCTCAACTTCCGCCTTCTGCTCTGAGGGATCTGCTATAGTGGGTGGCTCGCCATCATCAGAGTCTAATGACATGTCCTCCTCTTCTACACACTCATCATTCACTACTGAGAGAGCAGGAGAGGGCAGAGAGAGAGAGAGAAATGGAAAAGCAGAGAGGAAGATATTATCAGCAGAAATGTTAGAGATGCATTGACAGCATCAAATGTGTTTAAAAATTGTGCCGATAGTACAGACGTCTTTCACTGGCAAGATAACTGTGTAGAACAAAAGCAATTACACTCCAGCAACATGACATGAAATCCAGTGTTTTACTGTGTAGTGCTGCTGTTGATGCTACCCACCAGTAGAGGGCGGCGTTGGAAGCTCATTCTGATTAATGGAGCCAATCAGACTGTGGAAACCGCTCATAACATCATCAATGCTCGCTATGACTATTCCATTTCTGGAGTACTGTAGGAACATCTCAAATGGCCTCTCTGTAAAAACACATCACAACAACAAACACTTTAATATCATTTTAATCATGTACATAATTTATTTAACTAGAATTCATGGAGGAAAATACATCTCACACAAGCATCTCAACACTGACACATAAAGATGTACTTTTTTTTTTTTTTTTCCAGATCACTGGTGAGTAGATGAAGTGAATAGTGATGAGGATGAAGATACCAGTGAGGAAGATAAGGTGCCGCTGCTGCGTGTGCTGAGCTTGGAGTTTAATCAAGCATTCCAGATCCGGAGCCTGGCGAGACTGCGTGTCACACTCATGGTAAGGGAGGAACTCCACTAGGTGCTTCTTCTGATAGGCTGTCAGAAGGTTCAGCAGCCCCATGGCGTTGGTGTTTAACCTTTAAAGAGAACAGCAAAAGTAGATGCATACAGTGCCGAGTCATTTCTTCACACCACAATACGGCTACAGATCATTTTGATGTGATTATCCCCATTTTGGGAAAGCTCTGGCTGAGATACTGACCTCCCCAGCTCTTTTAGCTTCTTCTGGGACTTACAGTGCACCTTCCACTGCCAGGGGTGTTCAGGGGTGCTCTGCTCTTCCAAGAACTTCAGCAGCCCCTGCAAACGCTCTGCACAAAACGAGCAACACAAGCTCTGAAGTATCGTCCAGCTGATATTTCCATGAACTCGCACAACTTGCACAAAGAAAAGTAGAACTTACCCTGTGTGATAAGGTCAGGGTTTAGGACAAACTCGTCAGACACCATGAAGCCCCCAGAGACAAAGAGTTCATTATAAGTGTGGTTCTTGACATCGTCGAGCGTGTCCACTCCAGCGAAACTCACTGAAGGCAACTTCTTCAAAGACACCAGAGCTGGGATCTGCAGGGTCAAAAGATTCAATTTTTACAAACTTTTATTACTTTTTGTATTAAAAATTGGTTCAGATCACAAAATAATTGTGTTTTCTTGTCATATTATATATATATATATATCCTGACATAACATACAAATAACGTTGTCAGTTAAAATAATTAAACTCTGTAACCAGATGAAAAAAAAATTGCCCCGCAGCAGATGTAAAAATTCAATTAAGATGCCATTTTTGTTTGATCACTGCCCGGCTCAGCTGGTGCCAGATCACCTGTGCTACAGATTGGAGGTGAGACTGTGAAGAAGAGTGTGCCAGGAGGTGATCCTACCTTGTGCACATGCGCAGCGATGTCTTCGTTCTGAATGATGATGAGGAGCTTATCTAAACTACCGCTGTTTTCCAGAAACGTCTGCGGGCTGCACTCACTGTTGCCAAGACTTTTCAAGTACTCCTTTGTGCCAGACAGGAGAGACGTAATTGTTAGAGACAGGCAGACGAATGTGTCCTCCTCTCTTAAACAAGTGCTGACTGACTGACACATACGGAAAGCACCGAGCACTGAGACACGGAAAACATAGTGACAAAGAGGAGCTAGTGTAGCCTTTCACATTTCCCACTGTCGAACTGTGAGTTCACTTGTGTATGTCTGTGCAGAAAACTGTGAAGGCTCTTTGGCTCCAATAAAAAAAAATTTAAAAAGAGAGAAGACAACGTGACAGATGATGAATATGATATAAACTGAAAGTATAAATATGTAAAATGGGAATAATAACACTTTGAACTAGTGTTCAAACAATTTGATCCACAGAAAATTAGACGGTAATCATGTCATTTATCAGATAAAATCACCAGTTTCTGTTTCTAAAATGCGGCTTTTTTATCTTATAAAAATGCTAATATCTCTGGGTTTTTGGTTTGGCTTCTGATTGGATAAAGCAAGCAAGTTAAAGACATCACTTTCATTTCAGGGACCTTACAAGGGATATTTTTCACTACTTCTGGCATATTATAAACTAAATAATGAATTGCAACAAGATCTACTTTCAAAGCCACAATGGAACCTTGCATTGTACCTTTATCTCCTTGCAAACAGTGCTCTCCTCCCCCTCGTCTCCAGAGTAGATGTAGAATTTCACTGTATTCTTGGTGACGTCCTTAAAGATCTCTACCAGACTGCTGAAAACCTCAGGCTTCAGCTGACCAATGAGGCTGCCAGCAAGCAAGCCGGACCCGCTGCCAGAAGCAGAGCCTGGGTTCTGGGAGTTTGCCTCTGGAGAACCTGGTGTGACTTGAGAGGGAGAATACATCTCTCCCCCCAACTCTGTTGATGCAGCTTCTGTTTTAGCCTTTGTGGATGCAGTGTCTTTGGCGGAGCCCACTTTAGCACTCTGAGAGGAGGGAGTACTCTTTGACAGGGAGGGCTCTGTTTTAGTTTTGGAAGTCTGGATGGGGGCAGGGGTTGGTGTTGTAAGATTAGACGTTGTCACTGGGGGAGGTGGGGAAGTGGCCTTGGAGGGAGCAGGTGGGGCTGGGATCAACTTGTCCATCTTCTCACACAGTGCTTTGACGTGCCCCTGAAAGGGCACAGGGGAGACGTAGGGTACAACAAAGTCTGAGAAGCAGCTGTTGGGCAGCCAGCAGTGGCGTGGAGGCAACCGTGGTGGTAGCTGCGAGGTATAGCAGATATGGTGAGTCTGCATGATGTTTTTAATGTCAGAAGTGAGGCTATGAATTTCCTGGTTGAGTATGGTGTCCAGGCTGATGGAGGGCCTGAAGGGAACCTCCTCTACGACTGGTAACGTGGGTGGTGCGGCCGCCTTCTTGACTTCCACGACTGCGGGCGTCTTCGGCTCTGGGTGACTTTCTGCCACTATCGCAGCCTCCGGCTCTGGCTCAGGCTTCGGCTCAGGAAAAGGTTGCGCTTTGTCTGGAGAAAAGCAGACAAGAAGCTTGTCACAGTGATGCCTGCACCAGATCTAAATATGCCTGCAAGGGAGAGTCGGGGTGAACTGACTGCTTTGAGGTACCTTCATTGACGGGGATAACCCAGTTCGGGTTATCTGAGGTGTGAGCTTGCTCTGATGGAGAGCCTGCGCTGAATGGGCTGCCGGGGCTACAGTCCATGTCCTCCTGAACAGATAAAACACCAGCACTTATTTTTAGGTCTACAAATGCATGGTAAAATATTCAAAAATAACCACCCTGTTTAAATCTCACCTCTGTGTAGTTTGTTTGTGATGCTGGCTCATTTTGTTTCCTAAGATCTGGGTCAGGTAAAGAAGGCTCCCCCCTGCCGGAACCTGTCGACGGTTCACCGTGGTTTGACTGCACAGACATTGAACCCTGAGCCACAGCTTTGTTGAGAGTGGCCAGGAGGATCTTGAGGAGGCGCTGGGTCTCGTTGACCGCTGAGGAGTTGGTGTTGCCACGCGCCCTCAGATCAGTGTCATAGATGCCCATGCTTTCCATTACTGCTGTAAGATTGTCACTCTGAACACCTTCATCTCCCATCTCACCTGCTTGGGTGCCTAGCAGGACACACACACACAAATTGATGCATTTAGCCCTTTAAAACTAAAGCAAAGATTCTGTTATAAAGCTAAGACGCATTATTGCAAATTTGTCAGTGTTTACAAGTTCAGACAGAAACCAGCTTGATTGCAGATATAGGTTTTTTCAGGTTCTAGTGTACTGCACTGACAGAGGAATATGAACAGCTTCCTGGATAAGCAATAAAAATGCCAGCATCTTGACATGTAAGTGTTTAAAAATATAAATAATAATATAGGAATTTAATTTTGGTGTAAACCAATGCACTAGGGTTGTTAATGTGTTTTTTTTTCCATAGCGACTGAATTACTGAGAACTCATCAGACTGCATTTTGAAACTTATGTAATATTCATTCTTTCAGAGGAGCTGACTTTCACGGCAGTAGGTGGTAATCCTTGAAAAACAAAAATCAAACAACAACATATAAAATCATGCTACAAAGACAGCTGCAGCACTCCTCACCTCGACTGGGTTCCCCATTGCTCAGCGGATCTGTGCGTTGGTGTTTGTTGATGCCTCCCCTCTCATCTCCCTCAAACTTCCTCTTTAGACTGTTGGCGTCCCAGGCCCCGTCCTCTCCCCGTTCCTTCCCAGGGTCCTTTATTAGTGCTTTTTTATGGAGCTGAATCAGCTTTAGCAGCTGTTTCATCTTGTCTTTATCATACTCATTCTGGGACAGTCGTAACCTCTGGGGCTGAGGCTGGGAGTCATTGTGGGGTTTGTGCTGTAACTGGGCTCCATTTGAATGAGCAAGCCCTTGCCTCCGTCTGCTGCTGTCAGGCAGTGGTTTCTCCTGGGCCGGCCTCTCTGGAGGTGGCCTCTCCTGGGGTAATCTTTCTGGAGGTCTCTCTGCCCTGTCTGAGCCCCTGTCCGAGCCGCCCCAGTCAGAAACGGGGCTGTATTCCACTGGGGCCGGAGCAGGTGTGGGCGTGGGCGCGGGGTTCCGTATTCTTTCAATGATGTCCTTTGCCTTGTTCAGAGGTAACATATAGTTGGCAGGGTTGTGAACATAAGAACGCAGCACGGCATCCATGTTAAATTTGGGTCTGGGCACTGGGAGAGGGTTGGTCCGATCATCCACGTTATATTTGTAGTCGGGCAGGATGAACGGCCGCACCGTGCCTGAATCCATACGCGTTAGGTAATCAGTGGCCTGCCGCTCCACCCCAGAGCTCAGGTCCTTGCCTGGGTTGGGACGCAGCTTGAACAGGGCATAGTGCAGAGCAGGGACGAAGGGCTCCATGGAGGACAGGATAGCGGGCTGGGGCTCTACCGTCAGCGGCTCTGGCTCAAACAGTCTGGATGCTGAAACGGAGGACAAGAGTCAGTGTTAAGATGTCTCTCAGCACAAGAAGTAATAAATGTTTAGAGACAGGCGCTTAAAAAAAGTCTTAACAGGAGTCATGGTTACGACATGGAAGCTTCTCAACTCTGCTTTTGATTTTTTTGCTCCTGATGTTCTCGTTGGAAGTTTCAGGCAGATTCTGGAAACAAAGCTCGGTGAGAAAAAGAATGGACAGACAGTGAATAATACTTACAATACTTAACAACCATCCTTGACTCCTGAAAGATGAATAATGCTTGCAGGTTTTTTTCAGCCCGCCCCCGTCGCTCTACAAAACAAAGAGCAACTTTTTTTTAAAGCTGAACCCTCACCAAAGGCAACAAGTAGGTGTTCAACTGGCACAACTGAGATTTATGAGAGAAAAGTAAAGGAAAAATAATCTTGGTACCTTTGGTCTCTACCATCTGAGCAGAGGACAACAGGAAGAGAAAGCCTCTGTCAAACAGAGACTTCACCAGCACCTGAACAAGGACAGTAGACACTACAGTCAGAAACACCAGGGTGTATCATTATCAGACCATGCGAGTGATCAAACTATCGGTGTATTGCTCCACAGGTGCACATTTACTCCTTCAGTACACACTCAGTTTATAGCTGCTAAAAAATAGAATCAGAAACAGAACCACAGTTTGAGACATGTTTTCCCTGCACTAGTTCCTTCTTAAGGAGGAAAAATAAACAAAATAAAATAAAAAATCTAGATTTTTGAGACAAAATCTACCCTAATGGCACCAAATGATGCAACACTGTAACACACTTGACCTTTATTCTTGTCCTTCTCTGAGAGCTTTCTCGGATTTTGCAACAAGAAGCATCCAAAGAAAAGCTTTTTGCTTGAATACTGGACACAAACTGTGATTCACTGCACTGATTCATTATCTTTTTAGAAATTTCATGCATGATAACCTGGTAGGTAAGAGCTTCAGGGTGACTCACCATCCTGTCTCTCTCCAGTTTGTTGACCAGCGCTGCCAGGCTGCCGCTGGTGGGCTTGCCTTTTCCATCCACCACCTCAAACAGGCTGCAGAACATCCCACACTTCATCACTGCGGACAGAGGACAGCAAGTTGGAATAAAAAGTGGGTCCATAAGTCATCTATGTTTATTTCCTCTGTGCTCAGTTTTATCTGAAATAACACGAGCATTTGTTCATAACTTCGGTGGTTTTGGTAGCTTAGCTGTTTTTTTTTTTTTTTTTAATGCATAATGCATCATATGCATTTAGAGCAGCTTTAGAAATTGAAGTAATGCATTACCGCCCACATGCCCAGGGCATATTCATACCATTTTATTATGAGATATACACGTGTGGTCTGGACTGACCTTCCCGTGATATTCTGTAGGTGTCCCAAGAAAAGAGCACAGAGGGAATCTTTCGCTTCACCTGCTCTAGCTGCATGCCCCGATTCACCTCCAGCTTCTCAGGTCTGCAGGGGAGCACACGGAGATTTAGCAGAGAGCAAATCACAACAAATTCAGGAAAAAAAAAAAATCTTGTCTATATTTTGCTCAAGTGGATTCTAATCTCCTCTCTTCCACTATGTGATATGTGTGGTGTTAAAGTTCAGCACATGAAAAGTCTTTTGTGGCAAAAAATAAATAAATAATAATAATCTTTACTGATTAACAGAGAAAATTCTAGTGGCACTACTGATGTTTTCTAGAGATACACAGAATTATGTGAAAAACTCAAGGTTTACTCACAGTTTGAAAGGAAGGTAGGGGCGCGAGGAGGACCGTAAACAGATTGGGAATAACTCCTGACCCTTGTTGACTAGTGGACCACTCCACACAGTGTAGCAGTTCTTCCCTGCAACAACAGCACAAGTCAAAGGTCAGAGAAAGCACAGCTATAACACTTTTTGACATATACTCTTTTTTTAAATTTTTTTTTTGCACTGGCTGTTGAATCTAATTTGGATAATTCTGGGGTAGCAGCAGCCCTTAAAATAAACTCTTCTTTAACTGACTAGCTGTGAGCGGGTTTGTCAAAGCGTTAAGTTAAAGAAGTATCATTGCAGTACTCATTAAAAGAGGAGCAGTTATTGATGACTGAGGACCCTCAGGAGGGTGTTTTCCGCTCCTGGTGTGAAATGGCCTTTACACATATCCCAGTTTAGACGGACATGACACTAATTTAAGACAACTTTTTTTTTTTTATGTCTTTTTATGTCGATTAAATATGTAAGATTAAAAAAAAGTTTTACCTCTACTTCCTTCAGGGGACACTGTGTTAAACCTGTTAGGGAGAGAAACAAAAAGCCTGTTTGAAAACAAAGAACCCAGTGGAGATATACGTCTTGCCAACATCATCAACCGCCTGACAACGCTTGCTGGGTTTCACCATTTCCTGCAGGAATGTGTACCTGTGTGCAGTCATAGGAGCTGCAGCAGCCTCCTTGCCTTTGTACTGAAAGGAAACCACAGCGTAGGGGCAGATGTGCCGGGGCCGTGGCTTGATTTCATCAAATGCAAACTCAAAAAAATATTGCTGAAAGGCAACAAGAGAGACACAATTTAAAACAAAGAAATTAAAGAACTTAAAAACATTACTTTTATAAAAATACACACACAAGTCATTCAATGTGTGAATGAAATAGAACCAGAGTTTACCTGCGTGAGCTCAAAAGCCCTGTAAGACAGCAAAGACGTAACTCTATTGGCACTTTTGGATAAGTGACAGTCAAACTTGGGTGTGGGCTCCATTGCATTCTTCGGCATGTTCTCGTGGATGTGCTTTATTCGGCCCTGGAAGACAAAACAGACAAGCTGGCTTCGAGTCCCACGAGAATAAGAAATCTGTCAATATCACAGAATGAGAATAGAATCATAGCCATACCCTCATAACTTTAAAAACGATCATGTCTCCAAACGAGCCCACTTCAAAAGGATTGATTTGTAACAAATCTGAATATTTGGAGAGATAAACACCTACAATGACAAAATAGCAGATTTAGAGGAAAAGCACCATGATTATACTTCACCAAAAAGCATTTAGGTGTGATATTCACACTCTTAAACTCAAATAAGGAAAGTTTCTGTCAATAACTTCTTAGTGATTGTTGATTTTTATGAGACATAAAGTGTTTATTCCTTGAGCAGGTGCTCAGTTGTGAAAAAAACATGTAACTCATACATCGTTGCATATGTCAAGAGAGCCATTCCCGGCTGTTGATGAGCCATGTTTGCACTGGCTTCAGTTGTAATTTCATCAGGTAAAAATACTAATCACACATCCACAGATGCAGATAAATAAGACAGATGTTAAGTTACAAAACGAATCCCATCAAAAAAAGGAAACTGATCAGGCTGGCAGAACTCAAAGCATCATCATGAGAGCAGCAATCAAAAAAAAAAAAAAAAAAAAAAAAAATCCTTCCATCTACTTCTACTCATAGTCAACTCTGAAGTCAACAGCAACTTACCCACTGATGGATTTCCTAGTGTAGTAATCCTGGAGTGCCCGACAGACAGACCTTTCTCACATATCCACTGGAGCTACGCACACAAGAGAACAAACAGAGCTCAGAATCATGTTTTTTTTTTTTTTAAAAAAACCCATCATGCTTCGTTACTTCTCCATCATCTTTCATGGGCTTTGCAGACAGGCTCACCTTGGATTTGTCTGGATAAAGGAAGCAGTACGACTCCGCCAGTTCTTGTTCGGTCCGCCCCTCCTGCTTCATCTCTCTCCGCTTCTCGATGAACTGACACACAAAGTGAGTATTCAGTAAATGAGATACACCAGCGTGAACCTCACAAAGTCTTGGCACTTTCATGCATGGTGGCGATAGAATGTGTAACTTGAAAGATCACATGCTGAAAACATTTTATTACAGCCCAACCTCGGCGTGTGGTCTTTTCTTTCGCATGAGCTACAAGGGCAGCTGTGAAGGCAGCTAATTATGATCTTGCTATATTTTGTTTCAACCTACAAAAAGGCTCCATGAATAAAAAGGGAGCAACTGAAATGCTCATGCTGACGCTGTGGGCTACGAGCAGTCAGTGACCAACCTCTTTCTCCAGCAGCTCATTGTGAATGAGCCTGGCCTTGCAGTAGGAGAAGGATCCTCGTGATGACGCGTCCAGGTAAAACGAGGAGATAATCTTCACAAGGTCCTCAAACTCCCGGCTGTCGGGGGGCAGAAACTGGTACAAGCCTGCACACACAGAGGTGAATCAGTGGATTAGCATACAGCATCTGCAGCACAGACCTGTGTGCCTGATTATCAAACTAATTCACAAGGTAATCTGGCGTGGATATAGCAAATCTACAATATACAGTCTTTCCTCTCACAGAAAGACAACACACATAACCTGTGTTTGGAATTTACCTCGACATTTGAGTCACATGTTCTTGTATAAAAGACATCAGGTACAGGAGAAAGTGATGTGAACTGAGTGCTTGCAAACAACAAATCACTGTGTTTACAAATCAGTGGAGTTGCAATGTACAAACTTATTTCCCCATCTGCGACAGACAGCTCATCACAACAGGTTACGGAAACGTTCTTTGGGAGAGAGCGAGTTATTAGGATTGGAAAAACACTGATCAGCAACAACAACAACCAGGAATCCCTTATATAAACAAACTGCTGTACAGGTGACCAAGCCTTGCATCTGCCTTTATTTACATCAGGTTTATCATGTCACTCAAAACACATGCAAAGAAGTGAAACCACCACTTCGGGCTACAGGAATGGAGCATCACAAGAGCCAAGTTGTGGGGTAACACACAGTAAGCATCTCTCATGTCAGGCAAAAGGATGAAGACTGGAGACAGGCCGACGGCGTGCACTCACAGCCAGGTTTGTCCCACAGATGTTAAGTTTCCAACTTGCACAATGAGACATTTTATACATTACATCTGCGAGCTGCTGGTGGTGAAGCTGGCCACGTACTGCAAGCACAGCTGCTTATAAGAAGCTCAAAGTGACATATCCACCCACTTCACCTCAACTTTGCATGTATACACACACAACTGATGTTTCATAGCAAGGTTTGTGACAACCACTGTGCATCTGGCGCTTTGCTAAGGGCACTTCCACCTATCTGAAAGAAGGGGGCCAGTGCGGGAGGGTTCATGGGGTTATGCTCTGTGGGGCACTGAAGTGAGGTGCTCTGTAATACCAGTGGCATCGAGCTGTGACAATGGGGTGGGCAGCCCTACTCAGATGGCATTCAAAATGTCATGGTATAGTGGAAACGTTTTATGTAGACGGGTTGGGGTGGAGAAATCCATGCCCTTCACTGAGGTCAATGAGCCCACCCACATGTTGTCAAGTGATGGCTGCAGCGCACTCGTAACTCCGGCAGCATGATTCACCCGGACCACGGACCCGTGAAAAGGTGGAGAAAGCGAACAAGGTGTGCTTTCAAACGGACAGTCCTCAAAGTGCCGCTTTCAGGCTGCTTCACGGCAACGTAGCTGCCTGCTGCCCACCGGACACCTGAGCCCATCTACCGAGGCTACGTCTGCTAAAACTACTCACGCCACATCCGCCGAGACCATCCGTGCCCGCTACACCCCGCGGTGCCGGTCCCACTCAGGCTCAAAACACCGGCGAACAATTTGTTAAACTCCACCAAACTAGCCGGACCAGCCAGCTAGTTAGCAGGCTAGCAACATGCAGCAGCAGAATTATGAAAGACAGTGCGGGCTCTGTTCAAAATAGCAGCGATATGGGCACCACCTTTCCGTTCTCGTATCTTCCTCGGGATTTGGAAATTTCTCCGTGGCAGCTCTTCGTTCGGTCTCTGGCCCGTCAAGGGAGAGCCGCTAAAGCTCCGGGCGTCCGTCTGCGAGCTCCTCCGCCGCTCAGGGGCTTCTTGTTCGGGCATTACACTGTCTCCACATCCAGCCTGATCGCCATTTTGGTTGGCTGTGGCCGAGGTGGCGGCTGAATTCTTCTGGGGTTCGCCACCGTCGGGGTGGAGTTCGCCCGTCTCGGTACAGTCTGCGTCCTTCTTCCCCACCGCGCCGGGGTTCAGGGCCATTTTCGGGCACCGTGCACGTCTTACGGGCGATGTAGCTGTAACGATTACGGCGCCGCTTCGCTCACACACTCTCCTCCTCACCCAGCCTCCGCCATTGTGAAAATGACGTACGCGTTCTTCTCCACCACTGCAAAACGCTGCCGTCACTGTGTTTACATACGAGGGAATCCGCGCCACCCGCCGGCGGGGACAGGTAATGAACTGATGAAGCGATGGGACGTGACCGCACAGCAGAGGATGTGAGGTGGGGGGGGGGGGGGGGGGGGTGCAAACGAAAACAGAGCACACGGTGAGGAGAAAAGTGAAGGCTGCAATCAGGTATGTCAAATCTGGCTGATTGGACAGAATTACTCTACATCCTAACAACTTTTTTTTTTTTTTCACCCCTATGCATCACTTTTATGTTTATAACATCTATTTAAGGCCTATTTCTCCACATGTTTATACCACACACACTGAGATGGCCAACAGCTGCTGACAAGTTATACACACTGTAGACCGGGTGGAAATCCCACAGTTGCAATACAACATCCTACCACCAGATGAAGACAGAGAAGCAGAGATGCTTTTTTTTTTCTTCTTCTGTGTCACAAGAAAGACTTAAGAATTATGTAGTTTTAAATAGTGTTGTTCATGTATTTTTTTCATGTAATCAATCAAACACTCAATCAATCAATGATCTGTTTAGCAATTTTCACATTCTAAAAGTGAATAATTACAATAAGATTGAGTGTATAATAATAATAATAATAACAATAATACACTATTTGTATTTCTTTTCAAAATGTTTCTTTAGGATCCATTTAACCAGAGGAGTGATTGTATCAGGGTAAATCTTTACACAAGACACTGACATGTCACTGTGGCTATTTAAAGAACCCTAAAGTATATACAGTTTTATACAAATAACATTTCAAGGCTTAAAGTAAACAAAACATGTGCATAAACACACAATAACAATGCAAATGAGCAATTTTTTTGTTCCTGTATCTGATAACTGTAAATATATTTTTTTCACACGGAGTTAACCATGCTGCCCCTGCTGTAAATGTCAAACTCCTTGTAGCGCAGGTAATCTTTCAGCCTGGGAGGAAGAGGAAGGAAGTTGATGAAGGCTGGGGATCTCAAGCGCAGGCGACTGAGATGCTGCCTTATCTGCAACCGACAGAGGTGCTTCAAACTCCGCACATTTCCTGAGTGTAAAGACAGTCGGTAAGGTCAGCGAATACACATTAACTCATCAATACACTTTTGCTGACAGGTGAAAAATGAACAGACGAGGGATCACGGCAGTTGTTACTTTGAATGTGACAGATCTCTGGCCACTGTTTCTGCCCCTCCAAGGTGTCCTTAAGTTTGGTGCAGAAGGAGACATGGTCGGTGTAGTCGAGCATGATGCGCACCACCTGAGCAGATAAGTGCTTGAGCCAGGACACAGTTATCACCTCGCAGAACTAAAAGACACAAGCAGAGACACAGGCAGTCAAAGAGAAGCCTTGAAAGAAAGTGTTACTCCACTGGCCCCCCCTCTATTTCATTCTTGATACCATATTTCCCCCACACAAGCTTTGTCTCACCACCATGTCTTTGATGACTGAGGTGGTCCAAGGACCATGGGCACTGTCACCATATGGACAGTCAAAGCAACGCTTAACATCATATCCGTGGTTCAGGATCATTCTCAGCATGACCTCATCTTTCAAGGCGTACTGCAGCGCTGATGGGAAGTGAGTGGTGTTGACACGGGAGTAGTAGTTTACATTTGCCCCGAACTTCAACAATGTGTTGATCAGTTCATAGTTGCCCTGTCTAAGAGCCACCTGCAAACAGGTGACAGGATCCTGGTTCACCATTGCCCCAGCTTCCAATAGCAAGCGGGCGCACTGAAGATCATTGTTGGACACAGCGAAAAAGAGGGCAGACCTGCGCTCATCGTCATAGCTGCGGCGCACCCTAGGGTGAAGCATGAAGTTTGGATCGTAGCCAGCTTTGAGCAGTATCTCCACACAATGGGCATGTCCCCCAGCAGCTGCAGAATGGAGAGGACTCATCCCACTTTCCTTTACCGCGTCCATCCTAGTCACTGGGATGAGATGCTCCAGTGCCCTGTCAAAGAGGAGTCCTCGTTTAATAACATGACAGTGGTGAAAACTCTGTATGAAAAGTGGGAAAAATAGATGTTGGCACAGACATGCTCCTCACAGTCTGTGTCCATGGTATGCCACCCGGTGAATTGGCAGGTGCCCACTGTAAAGAGGCAAGTTGGGATCTGCTCCATGGTCCAGCAGTAAGGAGATCACATCAGGGTTTCCTGATGCTGCTGCATCAAACAAAATAGTGCCTGACTCTGATTCGCACCACACATGGGCTCCTACAAAATGAATACAGGCAATATAAGAACATACATTTCATTTCAAGACCCTTTTATCCTTTAATATTCCACCATACATTTTCAGAGCAACTCAGTAAGTGAACAAATGGAAAACAGATACTTCTGAAATCCATAGTGGAGATTAAATCACCTTATTCCATGTACCTTTCTGTAATAGCACCTCCACCACATTCAAATGTCCATTCTGTGCAGCCAGAGCCAGTGGAGTTTTCTTTTTGATATCACATGCATTTGGGTCGGCGCCAGACTCTAGGAGCAGATACACAAAGTTCTCCAAGCCTAAAAAGGCACACTCATGTAAAGCTGTCCTGTTCAGTGGTCCTGTTTGGTCTACTTTGGCATTGTAGCGAAGCAGGAGTGTGGCCACGTCATACTGGTCATTTAGAATAGCTAAGAGACATGGAGTAGGAAATAGAAAAAAAAAAAAAAAAAATTAGCAAATACTGTATGTTTAGGTTTCTGTAAAATGAGGCGCATTTTGCATTCAGATGGATTTAATGTCAGATACCTGCCACCAATGGAGAATCCTGCTCATCATTCTGGAGATCCGGGCTACAGCCGTTCTGTAACAGGAATGTAGCATTCTCTCTGAGTCCATGGACCACAGCTAGAAACAGTGGTGTCTCACCCTTAAGAGTGCGACAGTGGGCTGCACCCGGGGGTGATGCTGGAACCCAAACACCAAACAACTAGTCAACATGCGGAATTTAAAGACAGCAGTCTGTATGATGACATTTTACAGTCATAGATGTAATAACTTTACTTACCTGAGAATATAATCTCTAGTATCCTTTTATCCGGATGCACCACAGCCTCGTGCAGGGGCATCCATCCTCGCTCATCAACTCTGGACAGAGTCTCTGGTTGCACTGCCAGTCTGTTCAGTGCATCCTCATCACCTGTATATGAAAACAAGGTAACACATCATAAGGTCTAGCAAGACTATTGACTTTCTGAATCTGCTTTTACAACAGCTTACCCTCCTTGATTGCTTTGAAAATCTCATCCGGATCTTCACTGGGGTTCAGACCACTATGAAAAGACATTGACAAGAGATTCATAATATAAGTGCAGAAAGAGACAGTTAATACTGGGTGGTTAGAGATTTACCTTGGATTCAATCCTTTGAGTTTTCTATATTGAATCAGACTTTGCTCAATTATATATTGCGTTGCCTCATCTTCATCCAAGTCATCCTCAGATTGATAAAATTCATCTTCTGTCTCTGTGTTCATCTGAAATGCACAAGGAGTTGCTCCAGGGGACACATAGCCATAAAGTAAACAAGATTATAAAACTGGGTACGTGGGAAGTCGGACACCACTTTCAGCCCTAAATGCTGACAGGGAAAAGTGAACTGCAGCAGAGCTAAGCAGGGAACAGTAGCAGTCAATCTTATTCCTGTTGTTGAATTAGATGTCAAAATGAGGTTATTTTTTATTAAATCTATACATCTATATAAATTCCAACGAATATCTGCAGAGATTTGTGGTGTTTCTCTTTCAGCGTAGCCAAAAAAAAAAAGCATGGAGATTCCTGCTGTTCAGCTTATAAACGACTGATAGTATTGTATCACAGGTCTGCACAGAAGAAATGTCATTAAGAAAAAAGACACAGCACTTTCACAGTGTTGCAAGTCCTATGAAACACCTTGAAATTCAACATCACCCGTACATTCAACAGCTACAAATCAAGTTCAACGGGTTAATCTCTACTACAGCAGCAGTTGCCTTCAAGCTCCACACGAATCAACCTAGTTTTTCTCTAAATGCACTATTTATTCTCTGTCTGGTGGTTACCTTCAGTCCAATGGTAGTGCTCCCTCAGTAGTTTTAACAACAGTATAGCCAGTGGGCTTCTCAGTGTCCACACATACTCGAGCTATTTATATCTCTGTGACTATAAATATCAGATCACGGGGTCTTTGCTTTGACCCACTGAACACTGCAACAACTACCACCATGATTCAGCTCATGTGCACACTCTCTCATATCATAAGCAAGGCCATTATTTAAAAAATAAAACACAGCTGGATCACTATTGCTGTAACTCCTATCATGGAAATAGACAAAAGATAGCTTTTTAGATTTATCTTATTTTATTTTTTCACCAATTTCCTGCCTCAAATTGTTGTTGAGATTGCCCTTATTTACATTTCCATAAGTATAAATATAAATTTATGGTGTATATCCTATTCAGTTTTGCAGGTAAGCAATGTTTATTCAGTGATCATCCATAAGAAGTGTTTTTTTAAACCACAGAAAAGGAACACAGGCACCAACAGGTAGAAAAGGTACAGTATGTACAGAAAATTTACACTGACAAGATATACAAGCAAGACCATCACGCTTTTATAGCAGCTCCAGTTCGGTAACGTCAAGGTTTCTTGTTACCAGTTGCCCTGATTCTCATTACAAGCCATATGTTTTTTTTATTTTTAGACAGCCATTTGTTTTACATTTGGCTTGTGGCTTCATTAGTTATGGTACATGAGTGTGTTCAAAAGAAATGTCACAGTTACCTGACTTATAGGAAAGGATTCTTGTAGTAACTGAACAATTCCTGTACATTGGGTGGATTAGTATGTTCTGTAGGCCTACGTGGAAAATAAATACGCGGGACTCTGCATGAAATATGTTTGTTAAATTTATTAGAATCAGCGCAGTGCTTTTTTTCTCATTACTTTTTGCTCTGACGTAGGACCTACTGAGGACTGAGAGGTGTATGTTGTCATCCTCCTCTATTATATATACAATGCACAGTGCATCTGATGCAAATTTTGTTACTTCTGTGTGAATTTAAATGTCTCTTTGACTTTTTTTGGCAAAAATTATTTATTCAATTAATTACCTCTCCATTGCTATCCACATTTATGCTCTATCCATAGTTTTGAAACACATACTTGTTGGTCAGAAACAGCAATTATGCTTAATTTTGCATAGTTATGGAACTGAGAATCTAAAAAGGCATCAGTGTTTTATGTGCCACAGGAAAGTGCTTCATCTAATTTCAGTCATCAAGCTGGCAGAGCATGGCCACACCACGCTTGATCCAATGTTGAGGGGGCCTGCTGGTTGTCAACGTCATGGAAATGACAAAATTGGTGGAGTGGCCTGTGGTAGAGAGGGTGCCCTTCCTCTCAGTGGTCTTGTAGAGAGGGCAAACATACAGTTTCTGAGGCTGGTCGTTGCTTTTCTTTTGACCTGTGTGGGAGAGAAGCGAGCAAAGAAACAAAGAAAACACAAAGTAGAGAGACAGGAAAATGGGGGGGAAATAATCACAGAAAAGAACAACACCAACTTCACAATATTGGGTTTCAAATAGACAAACATGAATGGCATTCATTTCATTTGCCATACATTGGCTGTAATCACAGTAATTTAATACTTACTGGGCTTTATCCAGATGATGGGCATTGTATCAAATAGGACTTTGGGGTGCTGCTCAGCCAGAACTCCACTGATGATAGAGAGACAAATGATAGTTAAGGTTTATCCAGTCTCTTTGTATATCACAACTATAATAACAATTATTCTAAAAAATATGTGAAACTATATGTAGTATCAACACCTACCTCCCTTTGTCCCATCGGGCTCCATCCAGAAACAATCCATTAATATAAACACCATCCTCAGGTGATGTGTCTGACTCACTGACGGGAAGAACCTGTAAGATCATGAAAACAAAACCACTTATCAGTGTACTCTTAGGGCTATGAGCAGATATTTTAGGTGAAGACAAAGGATTATGAAGTGTGTGAGATTTGACCTCAAAATCAAAACCTAGCAGGTCAATGGGGACATGGTATTTCCTGGCGTAGTTCTGCATAGCCCCAGTTAGGAAGGCCTGGGTGAAGAAGAAGCCTGACAGCCAGAACACATTGGGCTTGCTGGTGTCGTACCATTGCTACAGACACACAAAGTAAAAATGTAAACATAAGAAGATTTTTTTTTTGCTTTTTGCTTTTTTTAACTTAACAAGCTCACATTAAATCATACTCAAGCATATAATGCATTTTCCAATCCTCAATCAAAAATAATGGTCACTCTCTGAATGATGTGATCTTTGTGAAGCAGTCTCACCTGCAAAAACTTCAGTCTTGAGAGGAAGTCATTTACATAGCTGCCCAAGGGTTTGAGGCTGGGATAAGAGCACTTGGCCCATTTCTCTGGGAACTTTCCCACTACCAGACTTCCTGCAATTGCCTCCAGCTCAGCATCCATCACCACAAAACCCTTAATGGCCTTCAGCAGGTTCTGTAGACTCACACGGATCACACTACACAACCTGAGAGAGAGCAAAAACAGCAGTTAAGTCATATAATGTAAGGGGAGATGTGCTGTGCTTCTTTAAGTTCTGCAATGAGCTGTTTTGGCCATACGTGTTGTAGCGCTCCATCTCTTGGACGAGCACAGTGTTCATACTCTCCTCATAGCGCACAGGGAACTTCAAGAGAGCTGCTTCTGTGTCAAAATTAGCTGGAAGCTATGGGAAAAAACACGCCTGTTAGTTACAAGTATTCAATGCAGTATGTACAGATTATAATAAAGGTACTAATAAAGAAACACCAATTGAAATTCTTTACCAGATGCTGCATTGGTGCCCTGTGTACTTTATTTTTAGCGTGGAGCTTTTAAAAAAATTGTTGTATGTTGCTTAAATCTAAAACTTCAAGATTAAAAGGATGGGAGAATCACATGTAGAAGTTCCTTATCTTGTCAGAGCTATAATAACACGCTTTTAAGATATCTCACACAAGATAAACAAAAGCATTTCTGTATCTGTAATAACAAGGGTCTACAGCATGAGAGGCTGCACAATAAATAACGGTACAGCAGAGTGTCATTAGATTTTCAGGTATTTAGTCAGAAAACAAAGTATCTGACAAAGTAAAAGTTTGACCTGATGATTGCACCAAACAGTTTCTCCTGAGGGTGACATGAATGTCTGTCTGTAGTTGTTGAGACATTTCACGCCAAACTATAAAATGTCAATCTCATGGTGGTGCAAGAGGAAAAATCAGCGGCTCATCGAGGTCATTAGGAGTCACTGTCTGTGAACTACAAATCTCCGTACAAAAGTTTATGCCAATTCATCGAGTAGATGTTGAGCTATTTCATAGGATAAGTGAAACAAGACCTGCTAGTAAAACTAGAGGAAAAGTGAGGAGCTCAACAAAGTCAGTGTGGCTCATCCCCTAGGGACATTAAAAGTCTGCACACAGTTCCATGTCAATCCACACAATTGTTGCTGAGAGATGAGATATAGTCTGGACCAAAGAGAAGGGCAACACACATTGCCACTAGCATGGCCACCAGCAAGGCTAAGAAATTGCTACACAAAGAGGAGATTTTACTAGTTTATACCTTGGTAAGGATGTCATTAGCTATGTCGTACAGCGTGTTGTCACTCCCAGAGCTACTACCACCCTTAGCGCCACCACCCTGGGTAAGTAGCAGTGAATCAAACAGCATCTTCGTCTGCTGGAGATCTTTAGAAATGTCTACATTTTCATGCATCCCGAACACCTCTGGATGCTGGCTGAATGGAAGTTGCTGGAACACAACAAAGGTATCGTTACTGTATTGAAAGTAATAATATACAGACTTAACCAATACGTTGTTATCCTGTGTGTTTACCTTGATAAATTCAACATAGTCCTCATAGATAGATTTAGGCGGGGCAAAGTATTCGCCACTAGGTGAGAAAGGGTAGCGAGGTTTCTCAATGACATCCTTGTTGTAGAAGTCTGCCAAGATGGTCATCAGGAGCCGCCTATCCCAGTCGTCTGTCACACGGCCACCATAGTTACACTCCCCGGTCAGATACGTTACGGCCTCGAAGGGCACCTCATCATATTCATTTACAAACAGCTAAAGAGGAAAAGAAATTAAATGCATTTTAGATTGTTGTGATGATAGAAGCCAGGCCGCTGAATCTCTGAATGAATACCTGTAGCTGTCTGATGCTTATACGGAGGTCAGATTCATTGAAGCCATAGGGAATATTCCAGCCCAGTGGACCAAACTTCTTTCTTTCCTGAACAAGAGCGTGGAAGAAGCACAGTCCATACAGGAGCTTTTCCCAAATCTAGTGGAGAAATCCAAGAGTCAGAAAATGTCCTTTGTGTGATATATCTAGCAAATAGAGAAATGAAAGTCCCTGATGTATACAAAATGAAAATGAGCTCACCAGCTCCTTATTGGGGCAGTTACTGAAGAAGTCAGGGTCAGAAACAGGATCTGACAAGTAAGACTGAAGTAAGTTGAGTCTGAGTCCTGTAGGAGGCTCATTTGTCATTTTCACCCCATTCTGCAGTATGGTAACTGGAAACTGATAACAGAAAGAAACTCAGATGAAATCTCTGTACTGCTACTTAAAGGTTTTAATGCAGGCACAGAATGAAATGCACTGTGCTTTACCTTAGGTGAAGGGTAGCTTGTGAGCCAAAGGCGGAAGTCGGGGTGGCATGTTGCTGGACTTAAGTCCTCACAGATTTTCTCTAGGGTGGACATCCAGGAAACAGCCAGGTGACAATTCTGTAAACACACCCATGTCCCATCCTGCATGGCTGTGGATATCATTTTAGCAGCGATGGGGCCCTGGCCCTGGCCCAGAGAGATTGACTGGAACTTGGTGCCACTCATGTTCTTGTCACTGGCAAACTTTAGTAAACCTGTGGAGAGATATTATTTCTAATGATTTTCAGGAGTAGCATTATCTGAAACATTGACTGTAAATCATTGGTAAGGTAGGACCTACTAGCCATGGGATCTGCTCCTGGAGACAGCACAAACACAAGAGGGATGGTGGAGTTAGAGTCCAGGTAGCTCTTACTCAGGTCAAAGGGAGGGGGCTGTACAAATTTCTTCCCCAGTTTGCCAGTCACATATTTAGTCACAGCTGGCACTATCTTATCAGGCCTGAGACAGCGAACAATGATCATTTTCTGCAGGTCATTAAGTTGTTCACACCATGGCGAGGGCAGAGGAGTGTCACACGGCTCTTTGCTGTCATAAATAGGCTTGAAGTCTCCTGGACTCTTGATGAAAGCCTCTCTGTGGAATAGATGACACCCAGATTCACTCCATTTGTCAAAAGTAATTCATAATGACAAACAGGACTGACTTCACTAATGGAAAAGAACATTTTTGGTTGAATGAGTGGTGCTTTTTACTTTATTCCTTGTAAGCCAGGCAGCTCACTAGCTCGACAGATCTCATCCCAGCTCTTGTCCTGTAGCCAGCTGGGGTCAGGGTTTGCAATGGTGTTCTGCAGACCCACTCCTCCAGTCAGCAGGAACATGAAGTCAGAGTATTCGATCTCTTCTTTTGCTCTAAATGCAAATATCAGGAGAGGATAGCACGATGTAAAATTCCCATTTTATATTTTTATATTAGAACTTGGTTAAAAGCTGAAATCAAATCCTACAAACTTAATTAATTAAACCTGTGTCCCACAGTAGCTTTAACACTTACAGCAGTAGATTAGTGCAGAGGAGGAAGGAGAAGAGGAGTTTGTCCTTCTCAAACAGCGAGCGACAGACGTTGCAGTACAGGTTATAGGTGAAGTGATCGATCAGGTATCGAAGCCTTCTCTCCAGGATCTTGGACTTGTTACTGATGAATAAAAGACAGGACACAAGAATTTTTAGATGAACACAGACCAAGTGAAAGTTAATATAAACCTATGCTAAAGTGTACATCAGATGTCAGTGTGCAGTTTGTCTTTTGTTCATAAGTTCAAAATGTAGCTTAATGTTTGCTGACTGAGTAAAGGGTTTTTCTGAAAATGGTTAAAAACATTAGCATTTAACATGAGCACTGACACAAATATCTAAATTTGACTGCAGTTCTGACAAGACAAGAACTGAGCCTGACATCCAAATAGAAACACGCAAATTGCCATAATACTCCTCTGTCATCGTCAAGCTTATGTCTACAATATGTTCAACAGGTGGAGAACAATCTTCTCTAAACTGCTGGTAGAGTAATAAAGTCCCAGTGGATTTGTCTCAATGCATTACCTCTTTCAGGACATTGAAGAATACACCTGATGTGCAACACTCACCTGTCTTGTATTGAATTAATGTAGAGGTTGACAAACCAGCTCAGAGAGTACTGGTACATGGGGTCTATGTTGGTCAGATCAGCAATGCTGAAAAACAGGATGGAGGAGTGCTTGGCAATGGCTCTGTAACCCTCTCTGGACTCTGCTATCTTGATCTCTGTCTTTTCTGCAATCTGAGAAATATGTAAACAGTAGGAACTTAGAATACAAAATATCAGACTTGTCACATTCACAATCTCAATTTTTTTTGAGTCCATACCTGCTGTTTCTTGGTAATCTCATTGGACATGATTTTAGCAGAGTCTAGAATCTGAATGGCACTCTCATCCTCCAGGATATTTCCCTCAGAAGACTGCAGAGTTTCTAGGATTTTATCCTCAATTTCCTTTAGCTGCTTCTTATTGGCAGCTGACTGCAGGATTAATGCATTTCTCTCCTCCTCCAGTTCTGGCCTGTAGAGCAAATGAAGCAAAAATAATGCTCTGACCAGACGACAAGTAGTATTTCAGTGGAATACCAAAGTGATTATTATATGAGCAGTACCTCTCCTTGGCAACCACAATCCCCAGCAGCTGGTCCTCCAAGCCCTCCGGGGTGATCATGAAATTGAGCAGAGACACCTTGGTGGCCAGTTCTGGTAGGTAGTGAGGATTCCTCAGCTTAGTGGTGATGTAAAAACGGAAATCGCAGGAGTACTCGATCACACTCTCCCCCAGCCTGATGCAATCCACACCGCCTGGGTGAAACAAAAATGACTGCACTTAAAATTTTCAGTTTCAATTCGCAGATGGGTCTTTTTTCAGTAATGTCTCAATCTCAGCACCTTGTTTGAAGGTTTGTTTGAGCAGCAGTGGCTCTAGTGAAGGATCTAGCTCCTCTCCCACATTTTCCAGCAGCAAGGGTGTTCCAAATTGAATACAGTTTTCCAAAGTTCTCATGTAGTCTGCATCTGTCAGTTTGATTACACTGAGGTTGTTGTCTTTCTCTGAATTCTTCGCCCACTTGTTGGCCTGGCCCTGAGGGTCAATCATCAAGGGCCTACAATAAAACATTAAGGATGAGATGAATTGTAGCTTGAACCGTACATCTTTACTACTCATTTTTAAGCAAAAACTGAATGTTTGTGACAAATGTTTCAGTTTTGAGTAGATTTAAAGCTACATCAACAATCAAACAATACAGACTCACCATCTACGTGAATTACTGACAATGACACCATTGTCAATAGAGAAAGAGTCGCTGGGAAGGCCTGCAATGTTCCAAGCCCTGATTTTAATGCGATCTCCCAGGGTTGTACTGAGAGAAAAGTCATCTGATGATGGAATGTTCCTGGACTGGAGATTTTGATATAGGTGAAAAATAGATAATACATTTCATGTGTAAATGTGTATGAATTCAAAGAGAGTTACTAAAAGTCCAAATACAATACTGGAGGACTCATACTTGGCAGAGTTTGGTCCAATGCTTAGTGCAGTCCTGTCTGAAGCCAGCAGTGAAAGCCCCGAGGTAGGCGATGACACCAGCAGAGATAAGAACATCCCCTGTCAAGTTGTCATATGTGCTCTGCAGGTCATCTGCTGCCTTAGACCATCTAAAGACAAGCATGTTTTTAGTCAGTGGAATACTGCTATTATAATTTTCAATTGGAAAAAATAATTAACCATATATATTTTTGTGCATCATCACCTGGTCTTCTCTCCACCCAGACCACCAATGAGTTTCTCAGCCCTCTCCAACTTCCTGGCACACAAATCCACTTGGAACTCCAGCTGAGCCTTCTCCTCTGTCTTTTCCTCAAATGTTTTTTGAAGAGCAGCTAAACGATCCTCAACCTCCTTTAGCTCGGCTCTTTTCTGGTCTAGCAGGGCCATGGTAGCAGCCAGGGACTCCTGGGCCTCTGCAAGACTGGCCTTTTTAGGAGCCACAACCTAAAAACACAGAGAGCAGTTAAAAACAAAGAATGGGTTTATGCAAACATACAAATGTTATCAGGACTGGTCATGAGAAAGAAGCCTATGCAAATCCAGAAACACCACACCTTTGCCACTCTGTCATACACCTCCATTGCTTTTATCCACTTGCACAGGCCTTCTGCTGCAGAGGAGGCCTTTGCCACTATGCTGGGGTCAAAGTCAGGATTAGTCATGTACTCACTACGGATTTTTTGCATCACAGGGACCTGCAAATAAGAGATAGCAAAGTTAGTTATGACAAAATACATTTAATAGGAAAAGGAATGCAGTTTTCCTGACTCTCACAGGAATATTGTCCTTGTCATATTCTTTAAGATCACGTAAGAAGTTCATATCCCCCAGTAGCTTCTTGCTTGGACCCCAGTAGTCCAAAACCTAGAAGATAAAAAAAACATGTTACTCATCAGGATTTTGGAGGAATGGAATGTTAAAATGTTTTCATTATGATGAGTTTTCAAAATAAGATATATTTTTCCTTAGCCAACCTTTTTTCCAGTCCCAGCTGGGTCAGCTATCTTATCTGGCTTTATGTCCTTCATCACACACACAGCTGACATCACCAGCTTCACCCCTGAAGGTGGATTTTTCATCGACTTCACAATTGTGACATCAGAGGGCTGAAATGAAACAAGCAGCTCAACTAGCTGTCTAAACTGCAATGGTCTGAGTGGCTAAACTGGGTACAACAAAGTCGTACAGTTGAAGGGTGCTCACCTTTAAAGTGTCCAAGGCGGAAAGAGCAGCTTCCAGGGCAGGGATAGCCTCAGCCAAGTCGCTCTCACACTCGTTCTTCAGAGCCTGAGCCTCGTTGGCTTTTATAGTTGCTGCCTCCTCATCAACACGCACAACTTTACTTTTGGCTTCTACCTCCACAGACTCCACTTCAATCACCTGAAAGTCATCACATTATATAATATGCAAAATATAGTTACTACATATTAGATTCAGTATATACTCTAAGTCAATGTTGGGGCTGAATAAAGATTTGATTTATTCACCTTCATCATTTTTGTGTTGTCTATCTTTGCCTGCTCCAGCTTGGGCTGTAGGTCTACTAGTTCTTTCTTCATCTCGCTCACCTACAGAAAGACATCATTAAAAATAAATTATGGTTGAAGTAAGCTCAACATTTTTAATAAAACAAAAAACAAAACAACTCAGGTAAGAATGGCGTTGCATATACCTGAGATTCAGCGAAGGCTAGTTTATCCAGACCGTTGGTATACCTCTGTTTAGCCTTCATAACAGTGTCTCTTTTCTGAGTGAGTAGCAGACGGAAAGCAGCTATTAGCTCCAGGTAGGATGTGGGTGTCACATAATTATGGCGGCCAAGCTCAGAGAGGAATCTGCAATGAAAGCAGCAGCCTAATAGAAATGTACTTCACCTTTGAATATACAAGTCATAAATAACCACATGCCATACCTCTGTGACAGCTGTTTGGCAGAGGTATGGAATGTTTTGCAGATGGGTATGACCTCCTGCCTCTCATTTTCACTCATCTCCAGTGATTCCAGGAAGGAGTTGGCCACTCGCTCAAGTGCCTCCTCTGGCCATGGCTGTCAGGGCAGAGAAAGGAGAAGGATAGTGAGGTCAGGAACAAAGAAAAGAGCGTGAAAAAGCAGACTGCTGACACTGTTAAGAATGGTCATATTTTCTTAACAGGCCAAGGGAGTACAGATGAGTAACTCTCTGACTGACTATTTGAAACACAGATACATACAGTACATAGTTTGTTGTATCATTAGTGCTGTATATGCTGTATATTTCACTAACAATAAAATATAAACAAATGCCTCCTATTGCCTATATACTACCTGGAACCAGTCAATGGTACAGCAGTTGATTAGGGATGGAAACTGGCGCAGGCGATTTCGAAAGGCGTCCCCAATGGGACTGAAGGCCACAATAATATGCAGGTTCTCTCTGCAGCGTGCCACAAAGAATGCGAACAGAGTCAGTGGGCTCAACTCCAAATTCTTATTACCAGCCTGGGCAATAGGACGTACAGCCTGGAGAAAGAGAGATGAAGTAACAGTTATTCAATATAAATGAATAGGACTTTTACAACAGGTATAACTTGCTCTATAAGGGCTTGTAAGAGCCTACCTCCATAATCTCTTGCTTCTCATCTATGGCGAACAGATTGGGCACTTCTCCTGTGTTCAAGACACTGTCCACATCTTCCAGAAAAGCTTCATCTTTGATCTGAGCGTCAGTTAGCAAGAACACCGTCTTCTGACCTTTTACCCCAGTGTTTTTCAGCAGCATCTGTAGTGTAAGGAATAATAGGAGAGTATTGTGACATAAAAAAATTCACAGTTGTTTGAAAATGTTAAAGAAATCACAAGAGTGAAAAAACATGTAATGCAGAAAAACATGACACAGAAGTATTTCCTCAACCATAAAGCTTACCTTGAGATCATCTCTCCACTCTACCATACCATAGCTTTTAGAAATCTCAGGCTGGAACATGGTCATGTGGGCCATGGACGTAGCCAGACGGGTGATGGACTGGCGTCCACTGCCTCCCACTCCCACAAGCAGGGCATTGCCTCCTGGCTGCTTCAACACACGGCTGATACGGGACAGGTGTTCCAGGACGTAGCTACATAATGCAGACATTTCTTTCTCAGTTTATGTTTCTATGCAAAGACTGACTTGAACAAAAAAGAATTATTACATTAACTTACTCGGTAAGTCATTTGGTTATGTTCAGTCTAAAAATCATTACTTTCTTACAACAAGAACAATTCTTCATCTATAGCATCAAAGGTGTTTACCGGAAGATGACAAGGTTCATGCGATTCTTGTGCATCTGGTTGTATTCATCAAGACAGGACGTCACCACCTGAGCAAAGCTTTCCATTGAGGGCACCTCAGCGTACAGGCGCTCATCATCCTCCAGGTCAGGGTTCATGTAGTCGCCGAACAGAAGATTCCGCATGTCTTCCTCTTCCAGCTGAGAAAGGAAGAAATGTGATGCTACAAATCAAAGCATTTCGATTTTTCTTTTTGTTTCATAAGTATGTATTTTGTATTTGTAGAGCATGAACAGACTCACTGAAGTTTCAGTAAAGCACATGACACTAGAGAAAATATAACTCAATTGCAACTTACTTTTCTGCCTTTTTTGAGGTGATCGAACACCTGATCAAAGGACTCTTTGAAGTGATCTTTGAGGATGCTGTTCATCAGCTGGTAGAGCCATGCTCGATCTTTGTCATCCACCAGACGGTCATAGTAGACACGGAAGACCTCATGGACAAACAAGCGTATCATAGTGCGTTTGTTCTCCAGAGACTCTTTCTTCAGCAGAAGGCAGCCTTGGATAATGCGTGAGAAGTCCCGCAGGTTGAAGGTGTAGTGAGACTTGGCTGGAGTTGGAAGCAGGTTCTTCATGGCTTTCTTATACACCTTTGGTGATTGAAAAAATGATCAGATGAAAATCATATTTATCCATCACATATCAACAGTTCATGTTATCTCAAGGTGTATCTTTTGGGCACTCACTTCCATGGTAGCTGTCACTATTTGGTTGCCAACAGTGAAACATTCTGGTGGGAATTGGTTGTTTTTGAGGTAGAAGGACACCACACTGGAGAAGATGTGAACCATGGTATCATCACTGAAGGGATTAATGCTAAAAATGTTGAAGTGCCGCAGGAAGCGAGATGTCACTGCATTCCTCCCACCACCAGGGGGGCCCATAGCTGAGACAAGCTGGAGGTCAACAAGCGTAATCTTGGAGGTATCCTTCAGGTCGTACCTAACAGAGCATAACAGGTAAAGTCGGTCTGTTAAATAAACACTAAATTTACTCTTTTCCCATTACATCTTGTGCTTGTTTTAATATGAAATTGGTTTCTAACAGTGGATGGTCTATACCAGTTTCCGTGGTCTATGTACTGTCGAAGAAGCTCCACAGGAGGCTGTGCTCCAAACTGTTCCAGTGCAGGCATATTCATATCATCCACAAAGATGACACACTTCTTTCCCATGGGGGGACCAAACACTCCCTTCCTTCTTTTATCTAACCTGGACATGATAATATTCTGGAGAATGACACAGAATAAAGGGTTGAAAATTCAAATAAGTATCCTTTCTTGTTTGTCTACATTATCACCTCACATAGTATTTATGACTAATAAAGTTCTCTATCTATCTGTATGTTTTCCTAGTAATCAAAAAAATCCTCCAAACACATTCTTTCATGCATGGTTCCTAAGTGCTTACCTGGGTTTGGTTGGCACTAGTGCGGGCTGAAAAATTGACGAAGAAGGGTAAATAAAGGTCTTTGTCCAGATTGTTCATCAGTTTGTCCTTCACATACACTGACTTTCCAGTGCCAGTAGTACCAACAAACAGGAGAGGCCTGAGCAGAGTAATACAAAATGCAAAAAGTCAATTTTGTCAGATTAAATGTAAATAAATAAAATCAGTAACAATAAGAAAATAACAGAATATGTGGCACAGGTAGAATTCACAGTCATTTAAGATAACAAAGCAGTTTTGACATTTGTGTTGATCACTGCCATTGTAACCCCTGAAAATACTAACACTCTGTAGCTGACACAGAGGTCCAAGAGGTAGGTGTAACGAACAGTGTCTATGGTGGGAACAATGATCTCTTGCACTTTGGTGTTTTTGTCTCCCAGGTTGACATTCTTGATGAGATCATTCCATTGAACCCAGCGGCCTTTTCCATTAAACTGTATAAGAGATTAGAGACTTATTTACTGATTTAAACACAATTGAAACAGATGTGAGTGATGTAATTATGCAATACCTCATAAAAATAGTCATACACCAGGCCTTTGTCATCCATGGGACACTCCCATTTTCCCACAGTGGCAGGGACTGGGTATTCTTCTGTTTTTCCTGAAACAGTCACCCTGAAGAACTCACTAAACTTCTCTCTGCTGTCTGCATCACAGCTGCCACCCACAGACCACACCAGGGAGAAGGCAAAAGCTGCCTGCGAATGTGAAGAATGAGAAGCTGAGATGTCATACAAAAATATAATTTAACTGCAAATACAAAAACACTGAAACGTTGCATGGATGTTGTGAGAGGCAGTTCCAAAGTAATAGTTTTGAATAAATAAGGTTATAACATTATTTCAAATAATAAATGATTCAGATGTTTTACCATGATCCAGCTGCGAATATTTTTATCCCCAGGATATGTCTTTACAGGTTCAGTGAGCAGCATCTCAAACAGTCGACACAAGGAAACCACAGTGTTACTGTTGCCAGTGGGAACAACCTCCTGCAAACAAAACCATAATCAGGCATGACAAAACTTCTATATTTTATATATAAATAAATATAAATTTCTATAAATATTTGCGTCTGGGTTGTTCTGGAGCCTGGAGTCACTTACTCTGCAGTGTTTACGCAGCATCCTGAGGGCAGGTGGCAGGAGCCAGTGGAAGAGCTCCAGCAGCAGGGAGCGGTTGTTTGGGCTCTGCAGAGCATCAGGAAGAGAGTTCATCCAGGAGATCACTAAAGGTTCCCAACCCAACTGAGACGGTTCCATGTAGATCATACCGCAGCGGCTGACTGTGGCAGGCTGCAGTGAGAAAATAACCAAATATAATCTTTTTATAACATCCAATTAGATCCTGTCTAGGTACTATAGCTACTGATCAATAATTTAACAGTTTATAAAAAAATCTGATAACAATATATTGGTCAATATTATTTTTTTTACTTAAAAACATAACATGTAAGGTGACATGTTTAAAATTGTGACCAAGATACAGTACACACTGAGCTGCACATGTCACAGTTGATAAATCAGCTTGTCACTGCGCTCTGCTGGACAAACTGTAATGGTGACACCTAGTTAGAATCAAATGTTCTTCACAATCCTATCAATCATGTTGGTGCACCAGTAACTGCTAAACCTCAAGATGGGGTAATCAAATCAGAGCTAAGATACATTAGTCATAAAATAATATACTTTACTCCAACCATCTAACTTACAGAGGCCTGTGATAGATCCATTGCTTCAAAAATCAGACTCATCTGATTGGACATCTGGATGATCTCACCACTCATCAGGCACAACTGTGAGAGAAGAGTAAAGCGATAAAGATTGTGTTCATAACATGAAAGCAAATAACTATTGCACAAAACTCAGAAATACAACAATATCAAATGGTTTTACTGTGTACTATTTACCTTTTTGTTGTCATCCAGCACAGTGTTCATGCTCTCAATCCACAGTGTATCTATGGGACCATCAAACACTACCCATTTACGGTCTGGTGTTTCAGCCGATGCAAATTCACGAAATGTGTTGGCCACAATCCCATCTGTCCACTAAAAATTTGGAAAAACAAAAGGTGAAAAGACTGAGAGAAAGAAAGGGACACATCCTGCCCCAGGTCTACATCATTACTGTGAAAACCAGAGAATCTGCAATACAGGGAAAAATACAAGAGGATCCAAGGCACAGGCCCACCTCATGAGAAACCAGATCAAACTGTCCAAACAGCTGTCCCATGGTGATGGACTTTGGATTCAATGTCCTGAAAATGATCCTCTCCTCTTCGCCATACCCTCTCTCATTCATGAGAGTCAGAGTATCAGCTAGCACGTGTAGCACTTTGGTCTTTCCAGCGAAGGGCTCTCCCACCAGCATGAACCTGATGTTAAAAAAAGAATATCTTCAAGCCATGTCTCAATCATGTGAAATACTGTATCACTGGAAACATAGTAAGCAGGATATAAGAATATGGTAGCGTGGAAAATTGAAATATAACATACCCATGCCTGACGATCATCATCTCGTATGTCTGAATCATCTTCTCTAAGAAGACATCTGTTGGCTGTACGTTGTGATTTTCACAGCACTCTGTAGCAGCCTCCAGAAACAGCTGCCAAAGATATGAAAAAACACTGATTATAATATACAACACAATATTTAAAAAAAAAACACATAGGTGCTCTCAGATTTAGTACAAAAGAATAAGTAATGACATCAACATATCTAACCTGATAGTCAGCTTCAGGGAGGGAGATGCCTGGGAACAAATCACTGGTGATCCCATTGAACAGTGGGATATCATGGGAGAGAAACTTGGGCTCATTAACATCCTTTATAGACCTCAGGAGCTGAGTGTTAAAGTGAAATGGTCAGAAACAGCAAACCAACTGACGAACTAAAAAAGTTCCCAATTAGGACATTATGTATGGGAAAATGTTAATAAATGCATCCATTCAGTAGAATTACCAGTATGTCTTCATTCTCATCAGGAAACTTGAGCTTGAGGTTTCCTGCAGCCACAAGTACAGCTTTGACAGCCCTCATGCCGTAATCGTAATGGAACTGGGACGAGAGCTGCTCAGAACAGAGTCTGTAGGTCATCACAATCTTTACGGACAGTGGTTTAGCATTGAGGAAGCCATAGGAATACAGAGAGATCTCAGCTATCAGTGCGTAGTTGGGGACCATCATTGCCACTGTTCGGAACAGCACCTGCACAGAGAAGAGACATAAAAAATCAATAAATCTGTTACTGCCAATGTTGACAGTAGTACATTTTCTAATATTATGTTGAGGGTGTGCAAAAGCATCATCAGTTAATCACAGTGCACAATGTGATGTTGAAAAGCCAACTGAAATTATCTGAGAAGTTGATTAATATCATAAATGATGAAGAGTATGTAAGAGCTAATGCAAACCCACAATGTCTGATAAAATATTTCACTGGTAAAAGACCTTGAGGTTGTCTGGGAGTTCTGAGCGTCCCGCGTAGCCAGGGTTCATTGTTATGGACACAAAGCAGTTGGGATTGAGTTTCAGCATAGTCCCTTCGAAGTCAAAGTACTCCAGCTTCAGCTCGATGGCCCTCTGGATGCAGAGCACCTGCTGGGCCACTACAGACAGCACCTCCAGTTCAATACGGTTGAACTCATCAAAGCATGCCCATGCACCAGATGAAGCCAGACCTTTAAAAAACTGTGAGAGATTGCACCAAAATACATGGTAAAACATCATGCTTTTGCTTTTGCAATTATGGCATTAGGGTTATAAATATAACTACTAAATTTTCTGCTTGTTTTACTTTGCCCATAGCGATGTAATCCAGTCCGTCAGAACAGTTGAAGACCACACACTGCACAGCTAGAGCTTTGGCTAGATCTTTGGTGGTTTCAGTCTTTCCTGTTCCAGCGGGACCCTCAGGGGCTCCACCCAAATTCAGGTAGAAAGCTCCGATCTAAAACAAAGACAGGGCTTTGAAGTTTAATGTTTAAATACCTGATCACTCAGCAGTATTTAAATAAAAGGAAGTGGCATGTGACATTTTTAAGTCGGCTATTGGTGAGATATTTTACCAGGGTTCGGTAGCACCTGTCAGTCAGTGGAGTGATGACCAGACGTGGTGAGTTCCCCAAGTACTCATATGCATATTTAACATCACAGTTGATTATGCGAACGCGAACGTTATCATTGCTCCAGTAATAACGCAGCTGGGCTAGCCACTGGAAGTCTGTTTCATGTGATACACCTGTTAAAAATGGTTACAATTATTTTATTTGGCAAACATTTTTCTCTAGGTGCCATTGTGGGTGCTGAAGCAAAGCTCTGTTACTCTGTATTTTGTCACATGATGTACCTTTCTCAATAAGCTCCAAGACCACATCCCTGGCATGAACGTCAATTGTGACCAACGCTCCCAGCGTGATCCGCGTTTGTTTAGGCAGTTTCCCTCTCACCAGCTCCACAATGTCATTCAGCTGATTCTGGAGTTGCTGATAGTAGTTCTTTAAGCCCTATAGAGAACAAAAGCCCAATTACTATTTTAATTTTTTCCCAAGGTGGTACCGCTAGGGTGCCATGCCAAAGAAAAAATTCAGGTCAGTCAGTCAGGAGTGAGACACATCACTGCTTTGTAGCTCTACATGATCCAATTTTACTAGTTACACTATTAAAGTTTAATTAGTAAATTAATATGTTTTTTTTTAACTATAAATCATCACAACAAAATCTTGTATTCAGGAAAACATGATGCATAATTTCCATTAAGTAAGCTATAATTGTAGGTCTTAAAAAAAAGAAAAAAACAATGTAAATCTTTCGGAAAAAGCAGTGTAAAAACTCACATCACTCCCTGCTCTGATGGCTTCATGCACCTCCAAGGTCCAGAAAATCTGGGAGGTGCAAAGCACCACCTGCCCAGGCCACTCCTTGACCCACTGGCTTCGCGCAGTCTCAGCATATGCCTGTCAATACAACCATACTCAACCACTCATCTGTCACTCACTCATATTGACATACTGTATATGTAAGGTATGTAGAAAAATGATCTCACCACCCTGGACCGGGCCACCACATCTCTGACACTGCGAAGCATCAAATCCTCCACCTGCACCAACCACTTCTCCACAGCTCCTTTGGCTTCAGATGTGGAGATATTCTGGATTAGCTTAACACGCTCCCCTTCACTGCTATACATGGCCTGGGCATGAACAGTATGCAATTTAATGAAAGTTCATCAACCAATGCATCATATAACAATAACAATATGTGGCTTGCCTGGATATCCAGATTGGGTAGGAAGTCCAGTTTAGAAATGCCCTCGAAGCACTTTTTCAGATGGGGTTGCACTCGCAGTGGGTCTTTTGTCTCAGACAGAATCTCCAGCATTTCATCATTGGACAAGAAGAAGAACCTGGAAAAGGCATCAATAACAAAGATTGAAATATGTGATATTAACAAACAAATTAACATTGAACTAAAGAGACACTGCATAATCTTGTTGTTTACCGTGGAAAAAAGAGACGTTTCTTTTCCAGGTAGGCATTCAGTCCTTTCATGATGGTATCCAGGAGATTGTTGGAATCTTGAAGTTTTTCAAGCAAACCAGGCAGTGAGGTTGCTGGCAGAATCTATGATTGCAAATCACTGGTTAATTAAGACAATGGATCTTATGTTTCAGCTTTTTTCTCATGGTGATCACTAATAATATTTTGACAAGTACCTTAGGGTCCTTAACGCAGTGACTCATGACCTCTTTCCAGTTTCTGTCAACAGTTTGGAAAAGTCGTCCCTCTTCCGGAATCTGCTGCATTATGTCCTGAGATGAGAAGATGGGCTCCAAATAAAGCCACTGGGCCTGCACCCTCAGCCACTCATCTATGGTTTCCTGAATACGAAGCAGACGCTCCTCCCATAGCTGAGGGCAAACCACAGAGAGTCAAAGTTCTGCAGAGCTGGGTATAAAAACACACCCACCTAGTATAGGTGTAATACAAATTGCACATTTAGTTATTGTAATAAGATAAGTATATTCCCCAAAACGTGAAGCTAACCTTGATCTCATTTTCAAAGGGTTTGATGAATGGTGAGCCTCTCATAGTCTGAGTCTTCACAATCTGGTCATCTAGCATTGTCTGAATCTCATCCAGGGCAGTCAGGATAGACACTCCTGTCTCCCTGTAAGGTTGGTGGTGGAAGGAAATAGCATCCCAAATATGTACCATGGTTTGCATTGCCTTCTCCAAGGAAAACTCCTGTAGAGACACATAATGTGGATATGAAGTATAACATTAAACACTTAGATTCAGTATTAAGGTTTTTATCAAATGCTATAAAAAGAAACACAAAATTCAGTTCTCACTTTACTAGCAGCAGCGCTGATAGACTCAAACTCCTCCAGATAAGGATTCAGGTTTTGTTTGAGAACTTTGCGTAGTGTAGTACCAGAGTCAGGAGTGAGGTCATACCCCACTATCTTTGACATCTGGCCCCAGTGGCGGGCTCTGATGCCCGGATTACACAAGATGGATACTACAGGGATATGGTCCTGTTGACACAAGCACATTCCACATAATTCTTTAGCATCAGTACATGAGACTCTACTTACTACAAGACTTTGTTACTGAGGCCCTTTGAAGTAACAGTTACATACAATACCTTGAATTCTTTGATCTGCTCCATTACAGTGGAGCACAAAAGTATTGTGGGGTTCTCTTGCTTCCTTGGAGCATCTTCACTAGGTCGCCTAGACTTCCCAGCAATCTTCTCCATCTCTTGCTCGGCCTTATTTTGTTTCTGTTGGAAATACTTCAGCATCTTGAAGATCTCCCTAAAGAACTCATCCACTTTTACCTCCATGCTCTCGCCATCAAGGTCTTGGAAGGAACCATCCATCCATCTAGACACAAAGAGGATAAAAGGTTATCAGAGGATTTTTTAAATCAATACTCAACATGCATCAAACTGAAATTAGACCTGTTCTCAGTGCGCTGCCACTTCAGTACAAATCCAAACAGCTTCTGGTACGGTTCAATATTCTCTCTGATGACTTCCACTTCTGGATAACATGTTTGTTCCCACTTGTAGAAGGCCTCTTCTTTGTTAATGAAGTCAATAGTCTCCTTCGCCTCCTGGAGAAGTTTCTGAACTGTTCTGACGTCTGTAACATACTGCACAAAAATGATGACAAGACAATTATATCTGCATCATCCCAAACTAAGTAAATCAGAGGTCCACTGAAAAGGTGTTCTGATCCAGACACACAAATGTGGCAAAAATGAAAACCTCCTAACTGCAACAATGGATCTGATTTATGCAACACAGCCCTCTATTACAATTACAATTTTAATTTTACAATTTTAAAACTTGTTATACTAATGACCCATATCAGTGGCTATTTGACAGAAAAATAGATAATGCTGCCTTGTTATTCAGCTATAATTAATGTGCCAGAATTCATGCTCAAGAGATAAAAAATATTTAATCACGCTTTTACACAATTCTGATCACTTACATTGTACCAACACTAATATTTTAATATGAATGCCTCCTGGTGATTTCAGGTCTAGTTCATTAATAGTAATAGGTTGACATTTTGGAAATACACTTTTTTTGCTTCCCAAAATATTAAACTATTCCTTTAAGGTTATCTGAATGCACTAATGACACCGTACCTGCTGCATCATATCCAGCTCAGAGCAATGTGGGAACTGCTCTATTCTGCGTCCCAACTTCTCCAAATGTATCATTAATCTTTCTCTTTTAGCCAGAAGCTCCTTCTCCCCTTTCTGCTTGGCTGTCTGCATCACCTACAAAATGAGAAAAAGTTTCCCAGAATCAGGTCATCCTTAAAAAACATTCATGATATATTGTTATTGGCTGACATGGGAGCATTACCTCTTCATTGAGTTCAAAGACATGGAGGATGTTTTTTGGCCAAAGAAAGACAGTTGAATTAAGCTCCATATCTTCTGGCTCCATGACATGGACATCTAAGAGGTAGATCAGTCTGCAGAAGACTTCCTGTCAGTACACAATGTGGTAGAGAATGGTAATTAGTATAACTGGTATAAAATAACAAATTTTTGTAATATACAGTATGTATATTTTATGATATACAACGTGTTGAACTTATCATAAGGTTGTTTACCTTAATTTTTTCATTCAGTTCATCAATACCCGTTGTCTTAGTGAACTTTATGTAGTCAATCATCTGAGTCATGTCCTCTGTATTTTCGGGAACTTTCAGAGCTTTCTCTCTGATAGTTTCAAATTCAGAGCAGATCCTTCAAACAGACACAAAAGGTATTCAACGTACATCAAAATGTGAACATTTAAAAACACAGGGGAACAGTTTTGTTCATGAATTTTACAAGAAGTCACTTACTGTAGATTTTGCTCATGGTGGCTGGTGATCATTTTCTTCAGAAGTATTTCCGCATAGGTTTTGGCTTTGTTGGCCAGCCCTTGTTTCAGCTCTTCACAGTCCAGATGGACCATTGTGAAGTGGGCTCTTGCTGGGAGGCTGATAATCTCCTTTGACAGAACACGAAACTCCTCCACTTGCTTTAAAAAGTTAGATTATACAATGACAGTCATCAGGAAAACTGGTAACAAGGCAGGTATAGGTATATAACATATTAAGCATGAATTAAACTTCATTATTTGTTACCTTAGCGTACTCATCAAAAGAGTGCTCCTCTTTCATAAACATCTCCACTCGAGCCTGAGCAGTTCCATTGACTAGCCAGTCGTAGTTGTCGACTGCAAAACAAAACAGAAATGTCAGCAGTGAAGTGAATTAAGATCAATGGCGTGATGACAGGAAATGACTGCATTCTGGAACTTTACCATATCTCTGGAAATATTTGTCAGGTTCCTCTAGATTCCTGCGCACAGCGGTCTTTAAAGTGGCCTGTGCCCACGTGAGGATGTGATCAGCCACCTTAGCATCCACAAATGAAGATGTGGTTTGTGTCAACCATGACTGGACCGTCTGTACTTTCTGTGGAGCAATTTCATGGATATCAATACTAGCTAAAAATGCAATTTTACATGAAAAATGTAACAATTGCCATAAAATGGTCAAATGGTGAATACACATAACTTCACCTGCAGTGTATTTGTGATGGCATTAAGAATCTCAAAAACAGCAGCTTCCAGATCTTGTAAGGTGGGGTAAATTTCCATCTTTTCATCATCAAATGTCAGGGCCATACGGAAGAGGGGCAAGCGGTGGTGATTGCTTGGATCAAACAAACTGACAAACTCCTCAACACTTGTCTGAAGCAGGGATTTCAACTAGGATTTTACAAAAGAAAAATGTCTGTGAAGCATCATATATAATCAAGGAACATACATATAAGGAGCGCTACAGTACATATAGATAAAATAAAAAGAAACATACAGAAAATCATAATAATGGCTAGTTGTTGACATAGAGTTTGTACTGATGTTAGCACTGGTTCTACATCAGACCTCAATACAGCAGACTATGTATTTACAGTATTTGCATTAAGCAATGGTTTCTTGACCAATTCAATTTGCAATAGGCAGAAGTAAAAACAAACCTTGGCATGTTTCAATTCAATGTGTCTTTAGCTGTCTTTAAATGTATGACAGCTGGTTTGTGAAAAATGCAGTGTAGATCAGTATCACATAATTACTCTATCTAAGCACTATTTTTGCTGTCAGTAATGACTGACGTGACTTTACCTTGAATCATTTTAAAACTGACTCTTCTCAAGTCTAAAATAAGCAGCTCACCTGATTGGAGATGAGTGTGGAGGCACAGTCGTAGAAGGAAACCAATTTCTCCTCTTTAACTCCATTCAGAGTTTCTTTACTAGTTAGTAAGTGGATGACTTTGGGAAACCAGGTATTCATGATACGATCCTCTGTCCTCTTACACTCCACAGCCATTTTATTCTGTAGGCTCTTACAATCCACAGGTCCTGAAGCCCTGAGCCAACAAAAGCCAAAATGAAATCAAAAAGAAAATTGAGAAAATCTTCACATTAAATGTCTTAGTTGTGTACTTATTTCAGATTTTACCATTTTGCGTTCATGTTGTCTTTTCTTACCTGCATCCTGAAAGATCAACCAGGACCAGTGCAGAAAATGTCATGTAGCTAATATCCAGGACAGTTTTCATCACCGGATGAAGAATGTGCAAATTAGTTTTTACCATCTTGCAGCTTCTGATAAAGCTATCATGCCAAGGCTGGGAGAAATCAAGAATTCTGCAAAAGATTGGAAATGTATTTTACAAAAGGGCATTAAAAATAGATTAAGCATTTCTGTACTTTAGACACTCACTTTGTTTGGTTAGCTGTCTGTTTTTCTGAGATAGGTCCCTCTATCTGTGGATCCCTTAGTATTGTGTCCACTAAAGGGAGTAAATATGACATAATGAGACATGCTTCACCTGTAGTCTACATGTACTCCAGATGAACAGGCATATACATACACAAATAATTGGCAGTACCTGTGTGCTTGACAATAACATTGCGGAAGTCATTGCTGACTTCCATGCAGAGCTCCTGTAGCAGTTTATTTGTCTCAGGGCTCTCTTTAAGTTTCACTGGGACTCTGGAAACGATAGAGTCCAACCACTGCTGCTGGATTGGAGTGAAAGGGCGGCTCTCCACACACTGCCTCAGGAACACATAGTTCATCTGCAAATGGAGCCAAAATAAAGTAAGAGAGAAGTGACATGCATATAAATATGATTTTGTCTCTTGACAAATTTTAAACTAAAAAGAAAACTCACCCTACGCTTCCGCTCCTCACTTAGCATCTGTAAAGCAAGTATTGAGATATACCACATTATACTGTGCAATATTTTTGGATATAAATTGATATTTAAAATATGTGCATAGGAAATTGGATAACTGTCATACACAGGCTGGGAGCTCTGGCTCTGGTGACTGGCTGCGCTGTGCTCTCCTCTCTTTGCTCTGTCTGTAAGTTTCCATTGCTCTAGACCTCCTGTAATAATTCAGTCAACCAAGTGTTACACTGCAGGAAATCCAATAGCCAACATAATGAGCATAATGAGTCTAAATTTACTAGTGGGGTCAACCTGCTATAACTCTAGCTATCAGTGAGATACTGACAAAAAAAAAAACATACAATATCATATGGAGTTTCTCTTGTTGCACTTTACTCCTTCTGTGTCCCAGCAGCTTTTTGTGAGCCAGTAGCCTCCCCGCTATCTCCTCCTTCGCTGCTGTGATCTGCTCCACCTCACCCCGCTGCTGCTGAGTGCCTTCAATGGGGGGGAGGACTGGAAACTGTGACATAGTTTTGAAAAATCCATGGGAGGTAGCCATCTCTGGCAAAAGGCCGCTGAAAAGAACCAGAAGCAAAAAAAAAAAAGGTCAGACACTAAATAACATCTGTTGTAAGTTAACAAAGTTAACGCTAGGCTAATTTCCAGTTGGTAACATTTGACCCTAACAAGCTAAATAATGTCGCAGTAATAATCTCAAAAGTTAATAATAGTGAATAACAACAGACTAGCTATTGTTTTACCTGTTCGTTCATTCAATATCCGCTCGGTTGGGTAAGTTAGTTAACATTGTCTGTCAGTTTATTCGGTTTCGCCTCTGAAATGACTCCTGAGACTGAAGTTAACATCGTTACCATAGAAACAGTAAACAGGGTAGCCATAGGAGGGAGGCGGGGCTTGTCGTGTTAATACTGTCGCGGCGAGCTTATTGTCTGTATTGTATTCATAGACTGTATATAAAAAGATTGTACTTTATATATTTTGTAATACGATATTATTAATATTGTATATTTTCAAAGCAACTTTATTTAAAACACATATAAGTAAGGTTTCCTGTCCAAAACAGAAGCACACCTCCAAGGATGTTTTCAATTCATCCACAGGGTACAACTAAAGATCAATCACTTATAGGAAGTAATAACAAAATAGTTATTGTTAAAAATGAAAAAAAACAAAACAAACAGGGTTGAAATGTGAAATAACAAATAATATAAAAGGTATATACTGTACAGAGGTCAGATCTCAACTGGTCACACAATTCTTTTAATTTACTGTAGGGGGCAGCAGTGTGCGGGAAGCGTGTGGTTCACGGTCCCGGAAATGAGCAGAGGAAGAAAGAGAAGAAGAAGCAAAAGAGGCTCCCCTCCGCTAGCTAGCTACTGCTGGGAAGTAGCGACACAATTTTCAGGTATTGTGAATAAAGTAACCGTTATATTTGCATAGGGTCGTAGATGCATATCAACAAAAGATAATAAAATAGAACAGCGCTCATTCCGAATGTGTGTATTCGACGTAAATGCACAGAAAGGCGGAAGTTGTCTTTGTTTTCATTCGTGTTGACGAAATTCAGGCTTCAATGTTGTGTTTGTCATCGAAGGCCCCAAATGTTGTGACTTAGGATTTCCGGTGCCGTGTTGCTGTCAAACTGAATAACAAATGACCAAAACAGTTATAACGACATACAATTGTTCTTGCCATGAGTTAAGAATGTGTTTCTGTTAACTGACAAGATAACCATTCTCTACACCTTTAGGATATTATCATAATGAGTTATGCAGAGAAGCCGGAGGATATAACAAGGGAAGAGTGGATGGATAAACTCAACAATGTCCACATTCAGAGAGCTGATATGAACAGGCTCATTATGAACTACTTGGTGACAGGTGAAGGACCATTTTTTTGTTTATAAAGATCAGTTGTGCGTGGTGTTTTGAAGGTGGAATGTGCAGGGTTTAATCAAGGTTTCTCTTCATTAGAGGGCTTCAAGGAGGCAGCTGAGAAGTTCAGGATGGAGTCTGGAATAGAGCCCAGTGTGGATTTGGATTCCCTAGATGAAAGAATTAAGATCAGAGAGATGATCCTTAAGGGACAGATCCAGGATGCCATTGCACTGATCAATAGTCTGCACCCAGAACTGCTGGACACCAACCGTTACCTCTACTTTCACCTACAGGTAAGGTAAAACACAGTGCAGACACCTCACCTCTGTACTTTTGGAAATGTTATTTGTACTGCATGTTTTACTACTTATTTTGGTTTTTTTGTGTGTATGTGTGTACATGTGTGTTTGCAGCAGCAGCATCTGATCGAGCTGATCCGTTTGAGGGAGACTGAAGCTGCCCTGGAATTTGCCCAGTCTCAGTTAGCAGAGCAGGGGGAGGAGAGCCGTGAATGTCTGACCGAGATGGAGAGGACTCTGGCCCTGCTGGCATTCGACAACCCTGAAGAGTCACCTTTTGGAGACCTGCTAAATATGATGCAGAGACAAAAGGTAAAGTCAAAGCATTTTATTAAAATTTCTACTACATTTATCTTGAACTTGGCCCTTTTTTCACTAATATGCTGCACATATATGTCACATGGAACAGATTAGTTAAAAGTGGTGCTGTCGGTGCTGCAATTTTTAATATGGTCTTACAACCACATTTTAAGATTAATTTCATGTGTGTAAATGATAAGATTTTGATGGTCAAAGGTCGTGGTCACAGTGACCTCATGTTCTTGTGAAGGCATATAACTGCAAGGCAGTGATTCCTGCATAAAACCAACTATCTCTTGTGAGTCCCCCAACCTAATGAAAGTGAACATATTAACTCTGATCCACTGTTCAATAGTGAAAGTATTCAAAGCAATGACATGCATGTGCCTGTCTTTCAGGTGTGGAGTGAGGTGAATCAGTGTGTGCTAGACTATGAAAACAGAGAGTCAACACCCAAGCTGGCCAAGCTCCTGAAACTACTGCTGTGGGCTCAAAATGAACTTGACCAAAAGAAAGTGAAGTATCCCAAAATGACAGACCTCAGCAAAGGAACCATCGAAGACCCAAAATAAGGACCCACAGTGAAAACATAACACAGCATTATAAAATGGACACATTTCCTTTATCTATTTATACCCCAACAAACTGACTCATGTAGAGTACAACCTTTTCTTTTTGTAAGGGTTGCTTTTTGATACTTCAGTAAAGTAGAATGTGCAAACTGGATTGATGGCATCTTAAAATGACCTCACACTAAAATAACATGCATACCATTATTTTACTTGGTATTATTATTTACATATTTGTTTATGTAAAATTAGTATTTTCAGTTACACTAGTTTTTCTGTCTGTTGGCAGGGAAAGTTGTTGGCATAGGAGGATGTGAATAAAGCCTAAATTAGGCTGTCACTTTCTGTGTGACCACTTTGAAGGGGTTTGATGTTCAGGGAGAATGGTTGGCTGAGTGTGCACTGCCTCAAATGAACATACTTTTTCCTTACAAAACATACACATTTCAGCTAGTAGCCTCTTAGCTTGTACTCTTTGAAACGGCAATAGCCAAAACAATATACTTGGGATAATTCAAAATACTGTGACCTTGAAAGTTAAATTTAACTTTGGAATCATGTCGCGTTATTACATAAAACATTACAAAAAGATTCAACAATAAGAAAGAAGAGACTAAACTTTCAACTATACATCACAGTAGCAATGAACAGGTAGGACAAAGTAAGATCCCTGGAGTGCTATAAACTTTGCAGCGTTCGGTGACTGTGCAAGCTTAAAGGCAGCCACAGTTTCATATTCTTATAAGATATCACAGATGATATTAAAAGATATGAATGGATAAATCTATGTCCACAGACATGGAGATACTTTTACAGATGGATTATTTACATGTATGGAATAAGTAGCTCTTTTGCAAAATTTGATGTGCTTTTTTTTTTTGCTGGTATATTATTTTGCAATAAAAGTGAATTTTTAAACTGGGCAAGTCACAAAGGACTTGTGGTGTGTTTTTAATTCTCCAAATGTCAAAGTGTGCAGCAGCAAAGGTGGAAAGTAACCCTTCTGTACTATTTATTTCTGCTTCACTATGTTTAAGTGAGAAATATTGTACTTTTAAGACCACTACATTTGTCTGACAGATACAGTTACAAGTCACTGCAGATTAAGATTTTACAGAAAGAATGTGATCAGTATATATCATGTGATGCATTGTTATACTTCCGCCCCTAGCGACAGCCAAGCTAAGAGTCATTATGTTTTCAGCTTGTCTATCTGTCCATCCTTCTGTACGTCCCTCAGTCCCATTCTTGTGAACATTAATTCTCAGTTACACCATGAGGGAATTCCTTCAAATGTGGCACAAACATTCTCTTGGACTCAAGGATGAGCTGATTAGATTTTGGTGGTCAAAGGTCAACGTCACTGAGAAGATTGTCAGGTTATCAATTGTTTTTCATGTAAAATCTTGAAAAGCTAGTGACTAAATCAATCACTCACACTTCATTACAGACCCGGGATTCCAGATAAAAGGCATTACATAGAATACATTACTTACAATAAAAGAACATGGTTTAAAAAGAGCATAGAGCAATGTCCTTCAAAGAGACAACTGTCCTAGTGTCTCCACAGCTGGGGTTGGTTGTATGTAGCGCTAAACCTTATGATAAACCCAGAGTGATTTCATTTTTGGAGTCATCAAGATGGAAAATAAATAAAATTTCTTAGAATGGTTTGTAAAGTATTGACTCCTGTAGCCACAAACATTACACTTGCAACTACACCATAATATTCTCATGGGCTCATCACAAGCTGCTTGAAGCTTGTTTTTCTGTGGTCTGACCACAAGTGTGCGGTATAGAGAAGTGTACAGTATGCTTGAAACAGGGACTTCTTCACTCCATCTGTAAACACACTAAACTAGTGTAAGAGAAAGTTTGCTTGTGCATACATTTCAGACATTTGTCCTCTTTGGTTCTACAGATAATGACAACACTCTTACTGGTATTGTATATGATATTATGTTCCACCCCATACCCAGAACACATAGTAAGCACAACATGGACTAAGGACCTTAACATCAGCTGTACACATAGTATGGTTTACCAGAGTATTACTAATCATGCACACAGTATTACAGGCTTTCAATTGCTTGGACAGGTCATCAATATAAAAAATAAAAGGAACTGGGGACAAAACAACATTGCTAACCCCAAACAGGGTTGAGACATTATCGCACACATGTAAACAAATGAAAACTGAGGAGTTGTTTTTTTTTTTAATTTTCATTTAAGCCACACATACACAAGTCAATGCCATGTTTAGCTTTAAAAGTAAACTGGTTACTAGTGGAGTTAAATTCATTGATTCTACACAACAGAATTCTTTCTAGGACTTTTGTCAGTGAAAAAAATTACAACTTGGCAATTCATTTTCCCCTGGATCATGTCGAACTGTCGAGGTTCAGAGGCAGCAAAGCCTTTTGGAGAGCAGCAGCATCCTCCTTAATGTCCTACTATGGACACCATGCTCCATGCAACCATGCACCGCGATTTGCATATGGTAGACTGATGAACAGATATGTTAACCACCTCCATTGTTTCCTTAAAGCCTTTAGCTTTGAGCTTCTTTGTCACATCACTAATCATTCTGTGTTGTGCCTTTGGAGTAATCTCAGCTGGATGCCCACTTCTAGGGAGATGAGCTGCAGAACTAAACCCTCTCCATTTGTAGACAGTTTGTCTGACTGTGGACTGATGGATATCTAAACTCTCTGAGATGACTCTGAACCCTTTCAGCGTCATGCAAATCAACAATTCTTGATCCTAAGTCTTTGGGGAAGTCTTGTTTTTGGAGGAATGGTTCACCTCAGCAGCTGTTTCTTGCGAATAGCAAACTGAAAATGTTTTTTCTCCAAGTCAAAGTTGCTCTAACCCACACCTCCAACCTGGTTTCACTGATTGAACTCCAGGTTTGATTCCTCCTGACTCCAGCTTGGATAAGAACAGTACAATGATTTGTGTGTTATTATTTGAAATGGATTGTGTTTGTTCATAATTGGATGCAAATTTGACCAAGGACAAATAAAATGGATATAATTCCACTTACTTTGCCATGACACTGTATAATGCAGTAGGCTACCTATTTAACAGTGTGGTGTTACTTTAACTTAAGGACGTAGGTACCTCTTCCACCACCACCACCACCACCACCACCACACTGTAAGGGGGCTGCTAAAAAGTTGTGTTGAATGCAGCGCATTATATAACGATTGCCTGCTAACTCAAAACAGCCAGGGGCAGACGGACCACTGAAAGCAGCCCTTGCAGGCGCTGCGCACATCTCAGCACGGCCGCCGTCACGTCTTCATCCGGCAAGGACAGGTCAGCGAGGACAGTGCACCCTGCCGCTGCAACGATGCTCCCGCAGCCGAGTCACGGTCACATCTTCCGTACTGCACAGTCATGGCTGCTGAGCGGGGGCCGCGCCGCAGCCAGAGGCGTCTCTCCGGCGCGTCGGGTGATACAGTAGCGGCTGAAAGGCAGGTTTAGAAAAGACTAAATCACTTCCTGGTGAACCCTACCGATCGAGAGGAGAACTGCGTGGCCGGCTGGAGGAGGCTGGGGAGAAAAAAAAAAAAAAAAAAAAACTGACACGTGGATTACTCCTCCTAGGGCATCAGGAAAAACAGTCTCCCCTCCCTGTAGCTCAGTTCCGCCTGCCGTCGCCCGCTGTTCCCGTCGGTCCGGCCCTTCGGGTTACATGGATTGAAATGACCCAGAAAATCCCAGATGTGATTGCGCAAATACTTTATGAGAAGGCTCGTCTTTTTCTGTACGCTCACTTTCTTCCTCACTGACTGGTCGACCTGGGGGGGGGAGGAGGAGGAGGAGGAGGTGTGGGGGAGAGAGAGAGAGAGAGAGAGAGAGAGAGAGAGAGAGAGAGAGATTGGAAGTAAATAGCAGAAGCGGTTGGAAGGAGTCTGCCGTTACCTCGCGTTGAATGGCAGTTATTCAAAAATATGGCAAGAGCTATGGTCCAGATTTGGTCTGTCACAAGGAAAACCATCCGTCTGACAAGATCGGAGCCGCTGGATGTCACAAGAAGTGGCCTGAACACAACACCAACTGGTCAAGGTAATGTCTTCTTTTTCTTTTTCTTTTTTTAACTCCTGAGAGAGACATAGATTCAACAGTGCGGACAGTTTGTCGTGTTTACACGCGTCTTAGCAACTCTACAGTCAAACAAATCTCGCCAGGAGGCTTCAAACATGAAGCTAAATCAATATTGGTACTTTGAAGTAACTCTTCGCCCTATAGCCCTTGAGGTCCTGCATCAGGAAGAGAGAGACACACACAGGCAGTTTGTGGCTGATGCGCCTCTGTAGCTTTTCTGCCGGTGAAATGACACGTATCATCTATGGCTTCGTGCTCCAGTGCCCTTTAGGTGTAGTTGAAATGCTACACTGGCTACATGCTCTATAAGGAAGGAAGGAAGTCACACTTCCTTTATGAAAAATGATTAAGCATAAAATGTTATTATACTGTCAGTTTTTGGGGACATTCAACTGTTACATACTGTGTGTATTAGAAGCCATTTTGGCTAGAGATAAGTGGTGGGCAACCAAATTGGGCAAAGTAATTCCCTCCCCCAGTTACATAAGCAATCCCCTATCAACTTTTTAGGTCCAAAGTTTGTCCCCACTTTGTTCAACTAAACTCAAACCATTTCAATCCATTCTCCTCCTGTGCAGGCCAGTGGCGAGGGTATGGACGGTGGTGCTGCTGCTCGGGACATGCCTCCTCTACTGCGCCCGTGTGGCGATGCCCATCTGCGCCGTCAGCATGGCAGAGCAGTTCAGCTGGACCAAGAGTGAGTCCGGCATGGTGCTGGGCAGCTTCTTCTGGGGCTACTGCTTCACCCAGGTGTTCGGAGGCTACGTCAGCGACCGGTGCGTAATGTTTGTCAGGTTGTGAGGTATTTGTGGTTTGAGGGCACTGAATTCAGTCTTTTGTCTGCACAGATGTCTCCCGTGATCACGAATGTTGACAGTGACACCTGTTTCAGCTCCCAGCTCATCAAGTGTCATTTGCATGGGAACATTACTGGCAGTGACGCAAATGGCCCAGTCGTTTTTGTGCACTCTGGACAGATAATGTAGTGAATAAATGTCTTCTCTGCGTTAACTCTTGTAGGTGCACAGTGCCATAAAGAGAGAGGCTGCTTATGTACAAGTCATCCACAGTATCCAAATTGAGTCTCCGCTCAGAACAGTCGGGAGCTGAATGTAATGCAGACCGTCTGTATTGTGTGTCCGCAGGGTGGGGGGCGAGAAGGTCCTCCTGCTGTCTGCAGCAGCCTGGGGGTCGATGACCGCCTTCACCCCGATCCTGGCCCACTTCTGCTCTCAGCCAATCTTTTCCATGACACTGGCCCGCTTCCTCATGGGCCTGTTGCAAGGTGAGATGGGTGGTGTGCCAGTTCAATCACAACTTGAGATTAGGTCATTGATGAAACACGATTGCTCTTTCCGGAGATTGGTCTACGCCTTTTTTTTCCAAGGTCTGGAAGGACACAGCTTCTTCAAAAGTCTGCTGTTTCAGTAGTTCTTAGTTTCCCACTCCCAAAGAATGTAAGATTTGATTTAAAAAATGGTTGGTCTTAACTTACTATCTGTGGCAGGTAATTAGATTACAGGCAGACAACATGAAAGCACACGGACGCATGTTAAAATCCCAATTAGTTAAGTGTATTTCTTGATCTTTCACGATCAAATGTCTCTTATTTGATACTTTGTTCTGCATTCTCTCATGAAACGTTTTCTTTAAAGCCATTTGAGAACTAAAACTGACATGACTTGCATGTATTCACTGGAAAGACAACAAATTAAAATTGAAAACGTTTTCATAATTAAAGTTTGATCTCAGCTGGGAATTCCAGATTCTGCTCACTTTGATCTGTAGCCTAGTTTTTATGCACTGCCACTGGCCTTTTTTTTTTTTTTTTTTTTTCTTAAGACTGTTTGCACTGTAAAATGAAAAACATTTTAAATCAGCATTTTATCTAAAGAGGAAACTGATGACCATTGCATTTATTGACTAATCATATGACATTTATAGACCTGTTGGTGACAGCATAAATAACGGCATTGTCACCATTCGCCATTTTTACTTCGTCACTTGTTTGTCTCGCTTGAGATCACAGATGAGTATTTTTCAAAGACGGGGTGATCTAGGGGTGTCTTTGTTGTCCTTATTTTTGGAAGCAAGCTCTTGTTACAAAAACACAGGTGCTGCTATTTCGGGATTACAAATAATTCAGCTCCTGCTTAATAATTTGCCATGTTATTCGTACTGCCTTTTCCCCTCAGATTTAGATGGGGTGGTTAAAACTCCCACTCTTACTGCCCCTTTAATTCTTTTTGTGACAGCGGCTGATTATGTTTTCGCTCTTGATCTTAGGAGTTCATTACCCTTCTCTCGCGAGCCTCTGCTCTCAAAAGGTGGTGGAAAGTGAGAGAGGCTTCCTCATGAGCACCGTGGGTAGTGGCTCCTACCTGGGGTGAGTCAAGCATGATGTAATAAATAGGGAATTGTGGGAATGGGACAAGTGTTTCTCTCTAGAAAATCACTGTTGTGACCCCATAGTCACTTCTAATACCTTTTTTACTGTTTAGACATATTCATTTCATATCTGTATCCAGATGTAAAGATGTTTTACTACACTCAGGCTTATTTATCTTTTAGGCTCATGTCATGCCATGTATGTGACTCATCAAGCACTGAAACATCTAGTTGAAAGGGTGTGGTTGTGTGTTTGTTGTGACCTTTTTTCTTCCAGCACGCTGGTGATTGGAGGGGCTGGCTCCCTTATGTTGGACCTGTATGGCTGGGAGAGCGTTTTCTATATCTCTGGTCTCCTCTCGGTCCTGTGGGCCTACTGCATGTGGAAATACCTACTCAAAGGAGAAGGCAAGGGAGGCTTTAGCCGTGTTGACAGTATCCGCTGTGTCACAGCATGCTCCTATCTTGTAGCTGCTTATTTGTATAATTGGAGTCAGTGTCCTCTTGTATGCCCACGTGCCTGCGTTCATCTGTTTTTGCAGGGCCTATCATCACCCTCGAGTCCCTGGGAAGTGGTGGGCCCCAGTCCAAACTGTCCAAGAGACATTGGTTACGGCTCTTCAAACAACCTGCCGTCTGGTGAGATAACATGAAAGGATGTGTGCATGAGTGTGGGTGTGAGTGCATGTGCAAGCCCCTGTGTGTATGTGCGCATTTTGTATTCTGTGTAGCTCCTTCGTCCATATGCACAGCTGTTTGTTTGTTCTCATATACAGAGCTTGAGTCTGGCAGTACTACTATAATCCTGTGGCTATATTAGAGCTACTCTATAAATCTGAAATTCCAGTTTGATGCACATGTTTTTCAGAAGAATAATTTCGGAGGAAGAATGTAGAAATGTATAAAAGCATATCTGAGTCTTGACAGATCATAATTTAGTAAGGGCGTTTCTGTAATACAGCTGTTTCTGTGGAGTCAGATCCAACTTTTATATGTACCAGATTTGAAAGCAGCAGATCTCTGGTTGCCTCAGCTGTCTGTTAATGTCTCTGCTATTGAGCTCTTCCATGTCCTTCCAGTCTCTCCCTATGGCCTAGATATTTATATACTGTAATGCAACGGATATGCTCAATTTTCAGTGACAGGAAGAACCTCTGTGGTTTTATTTGATGTGTCTTATCCGCCTTGAGAGTAACAGATCAGACGGTAGTTTGATGGCTTTGGGATTAACATATTCCCAATCTCTTCTTGCTTTCAACCACATGCTACTTGCCTTAACGCAGATATGATTTAGAAAGGAAAACAATAGGCGTCAAACAAGCTGCACAGGGCCAAGTGTCTGTCAAAACAGTGGGACAGTGCTCAAACAAGTAGGGCATTGTCTTCGTAAATAAACAGCCTTTGGTATGTGTACATTTTGGTTGCAGTGCACTTATTTTGACTGTTTGTCTCTCGTCATTTCCTGACCAGTGCTGTGATTGTTACACACCTTTGCACAGCGAGCACCTTCTTCACTCTTCTGTCGTGGCTGCCAACGTTCTTTAAAGACACCTTCCCTGATGCGAAGGTAAACACCTTTTCATCCTCCTTTTGATCACATATTTGACATCAAGATTACCGGGGCCATGAGGGTTAAACTAAAGAAAGACTGCACCTTTATTATTAAACTATAGAAAGTCTACAGCATTTCCTGTTTCTCTGCGAGGCTGCACACAGTCATAACGGTGCTCTGAGCTGACTGCTAGCGCCGGAAGGCTAACTTGCCAATGTTAAGCGGCTGTAACATTTACCAGGTTCACCATCTTTGTTTAGCATGCTAGCATTTGCTGATTAGTGGTAAACACAAACACATTCATGATTTAATGGTGGTGCTAGGAGAAAAGCCGTTATGATACACCTTCTGTTAACCATGAATGTCTGTAGATAATATTGTGCCAAGCTGATCTTAAAACTTTGGCCTGCTGGTGGCACTAGATAAAAGGTGATGATGAAAACGACCTCACCAAATGACAGAGTGCTTGATGTTCCCTGCTGTTTCTGGTCAAGCTCATTCACACACAAAAAATGTATCGTCCCTCCAGGGTTGGGTGTTCAATGTCATTCCCTGGTTTGTGGCCATACCCTCATCCCTCCTCAGTGGCTGCCTGTCTGACCACCTCATCAGTCAAGGTACAGCACCCGAGGGCCTGATATCAGGATGATTAGTAAATGTAGTTTAATATTGATAACTGTCTAGCTGCCTGTCCTAATTTCTGTCTTGATCTCCTCAGGCTTTGATACAGCCTCAGTGAGGAAGTTGATGCAGGTACAGTATTTGACAGTTGCTATGCTATCCTGTATATATGTTACCTGTTTAGTTTCTTTATGTGGATTTCCTTCCACTCGCACAAAGTGTATGAACGTCCTCTTTCCTCTTGACTCTTGTACATAATGCATTCTGTAAGGTTTTGATTTATGTGTTTTTGTGTGCGTTCATCCCTCTGTTAGTTTTTCTCCATGGGTGTGTCCAGTGTGTTTACCCTTCTTCTGTGTGGCAACACCACCTTCCCCTGGGCTGTAGCATTTGTGTCTGCCACCATGGGCCTCACCACCTTCAGTCACAGGTACTGGCACCCACAACGTCCTCACACTCTATCTCTGGCCCTCAAACAAAACACCTTTCTTTTAGATTTAAATGTTGTGTTCCCCAAGTGTAAGTTTGTCAGTTTTCTGTTTTGTATTGCTGTTTTGTATGTTCCCCCTTGGTGATGCCACGTGAAACCATTCAATTAATTTCCATCTCTATGCGGACAGCACCACATAGCAGCCTCATCAAATTTATTAGTGTTGTGCCGCCTTGTTTCAACCACTTAGAGGAAATTGCAAAAAGCAGGACCTTATTATTCTTTATTTATCCTGGGAAGGATCTTGCCTACTAAAAATGGGTTATAAATGTGTACTTAAATCTCAATATGACTAAACAATTTCCAAAAACACTCACCAGACCTATCCTTTCTAGTGTGAGTGTATGTCCTTCACTTTATTCCAAAATAAGAGCACGATTGCATACTAACAAAGGGTGGGTAAACACTTGGGTGTGGTGCAACTTAGATAGAACCAAAGAATGTGAAACCATGCCCACAAATATGAAGAAGTGACGAGCGCTGACACTGTATGACCTTACAGTTTATTGTGTTTTCTCTTATCTGGTGCTTTTTCCTTCTAAATATCATCTATAATTTTATATTTGAATTTTCTTCCTTGGATGGATTTTTAATTCTGTATTGAAATGCAGTACATGTCACATTTTTAATATTTATTTATAAACAGTAGCTGGTCTCTTGGTCACTGCTTTTATGTCATTTTACAATATAATTGTAGTGTTATGATATTATTTAAAGTTTTATGTAATTAATATTTATTAGTCAGTTGGTTAAGTGGTGTAAAAACACATTTTATGTTAAAGATATAGTACTGTTCCTCCAGTATTTTCAATATGTATCCAACTGTTGGTTAGAATGATGATCTTACTTCCTCAGAAAGAAAATCATTTTTTAATTCAGGTTCCAGACATGTAGAATTTATTCAAGGAACAATGTAGGTACAGTCGATGATTGCAGGCTGGACAGAATATAATTTTCTCATGATACGTTGCCCTGGCCACAGACCTTTATTTTCTCTGCTGTGGTTCTAATCTTTTTATGGCTGTGTTTTTTTTTCTGGCTGATTACTGGTTTTACTTTGAGACAACTTAGGATGCACATAGTCAATTTATCACCTTATAAGATGAAACAGTTTATGACATGTCTTCCACAGTGGGGTGTCTGTAAATGTTCAAGATCTTGCACCTTCCTGTGCTGGAGCATTATTTGGTAAGTTTAAAAAGAAAGGTTTCCAAAATCTGTGAAAACTTTTTATTAAATTTTCATTATTATAAAACCATTCAGCACTGACCTAACAGATCTTTTTTTAAACCACAGTTAAAATTTTAATGAAGTTTTCAATTTTACATGTGTATATCTGCATTTCTTTTACAGGTGTTATGAATACATGCGGTGCTTTCTCAGGTGAGACATTGAGAACAAACACCTGTGATGAATCTTTCACTAGCAACTGCTAAATTATTGTTTTTGCCTTTAACAGTCTATTAAGTGAAATAATTCATTGACCTCCCTCTAAAATTAAAACTTAAAGCTGACGTTCCAGCTGTCAGTCATGATGGCTCCTGTATGCGATGCATATTTCATCAAGGGAGAATGATTGAGTTTGTGTCAGATGAATAATACAGGGAACAGAGGATGACAGCTAGCGGTCCTGTGAGGGACGTGGCGTGGACTGTGACACCTCCTCTGTGGAAAACTGAACTGAACTTCCACATGCAAGCTAGTGTGTGCTGTCTTTGTGATAATATGCTTTTAATGGTGACTGTGTGTGTGTGTGTGTGTGTGTGTGTGTTCCTGTACAGGGGTCCTAATGGTGTATTTCTCGGGGTATCTCATCGAGGCCACAGGCTCGTGGGCATCTGTGTTTGCCCTCATCACCACGGTCAACCTGCTGGGCCTCTGCACCTTCCTGGCTTTCGCTGAAGCCCGACGGGTCGACATTGACTCCAGTAAGGTGCGCCACCACAACATCCACATCTAAATCATTAATCATCAGACGCACCAGAATGCTATTCCCAAGGAAGAGGTGACCTCGGGCAACCAGCAGCTGGGACATTATCCACATTGGAGAACTGGGCAAGGGACAGCAAGCGGTGCATGGATAAAGCCTGCATATAACATCCAGGGAACTTTGATTGACTCCGTGTCGGGTGGAGGAAGTACTGTAACAGTTACTGATAAGCACACAGCAGAGACTGCCCAATGTCACTGAAAAATCTTAGAGAGTTGAATCCTTCAAAAACACAGCTGTGTCAGTGGATGCTGTGTGAGTTCAGGGAGGAAGACTGCAGTACCTCCAGGTCCAAGCTCGTCCAGCAGATGGTGGTCACACAGTTGCTGGGCTACTGTTTACGCTTGTTACAGAATGTGTTACTGAAGTCACAGGGACTGTCATCCTAAAAAGCAGTAGCTCACTTTTTTTTGTGTGCGTATCGAAGGAGCTGTGAGAGTGATGGATGTGTTAGTCTCAGGAGCTCTCTGACAGCTGTGACAGACCAAGGTGGTGTGTTCCTACCCTGCGGGAATGGGGGAGGCGGTGTTTTTGACGCAGGGAGAGTCCTTTAGAGTCTTTTATTACTATGCCCCACTCACCCATCTCTTAGAGAACTGTCTGAGTGACACCTCATTACCCAGCCACTAATTACTTGGCAGGCGCGCTAATGTCCTGTACAATTTACCTTCTCCGGTCCCCATCTCCATGGTTACAAGCTCATCTTATCGTTACAGTTCAGACGGGGTCATGAAAAGCTTTATTGCTACAAGGCTTTCAATGAGCACATTCTCCCTGATTGTTGTCCTGAAGAATATGTTTGGAGTCAGATGACCAAAGGTTATTAATTATTTTAATTTCATTTCTATGTGATTGCATGTAATAGACATACCTCACTTAATTATTTTGTGTACTTATATATTTATATGGCTTATTGATTTCCTTTGTCCATTCCAAAATGTTTTGAAAGAAGAAAAAATATATTGAGTTAGATAATAGAAAAAGAAATATATCAGGTAAGATGGTGGAAAATGATAGTAAGTTATCAAAAGTCTGATGCAGTATGGAAACTCCCAGTAGTACTCCTCACCTTTTCTTCTTTTCTGACTTGCACTTTCCTGTCTAAGGAGACAGCACTTGTGGAAAGAAACTTGTCCAGATAATCACCCCCACCCTTATTATCACACTTAACATCATTGTTACTAAGCCTCTAGACAGGAAGTGATGTCAGTATTTGGGAAGGAGCTTGTTAGCAGAGGAAGGATCCCATTCACTTGTCATGGCGATGTCAGACAAAGTGTCTTCACACTCTGTCTTATTAAGGCAATTTTAAATATCATGTTGCATGTTCCAGTCCACGTTACACACTGACATGCTGATTGTTGCAGGACAGGTGAGAAGATTAAAAATAATATCTTGGGTTCAGTTCAGTTGAGGAACTGGAGAATGTTTGGTGTAATGTGCAAAGTCTGTAGCAACATAAAGTTAGCTGCATAGTTCTGGCTGAATGTTGAAACGATTGTAGCAGTTTTGCAATTTCTGTTTTACATGTAGAAGAGTTCAAAATCCAATCGAGATGCTTACTGGACGTGTGTACCTTAAATCTATGCATTTATTATTTTTGTGCCTAATTTAAGCAATGAGAACTGCAAGATACGTTCATTGTGGTCATGCGGTGTCATTGGTGATTGCATTGCTAATGTTTGCCTTGTGTGTAGGAGTCGCTTTTGTGTTATTTGTCATTGTTATTTACATACAAAGGCACATAGGCTCATGTTTTCTTGGATGTTTGTACAGGCACTTGGAAGTGTGTCTTTTGGTTGGACATTCTGTCTTTACAGATCTAATTTCTGAACTGTCTGTTATGTTTCTTACATTGTTACACACAGTGGTTACAAATATTGGGAATAAGAAATTAACTATACCATATAGCATAATTTATATTTTATGTTCATGTCGCTTTGAATTTGTACATACACTATGTTTTATAGTGATTGCACATGCCTAGAGCTTTCAGATACACACTTAAGTCTGTTTACATAAGTTTGCTGTACAAAATAATTAGCCCTCAACATTTTTTATTTTTTTGGGGGGGGAAACCATTGCCACACATTCCTGAGATGTTTAACTAGCCTTAGCAGATATGGGTTATTTACAGTCATCCTTTTTTTGTGTGTGTTACTGTGCTGATGTCATGTAAAATGAAAACATTTACATGAGAAATCGCTGGAGTTCTGCTCACCAACATATCTCACTGTAGGTTCCTGAAAGCCTTCTGACAAATAGTTTTTAATAATGTGTAAGATATGTATGATAAAAAAAACAAACACATTATTGCAAGAAATTGCAGCATTCTAATGCTTTTAAGATAAGTTGTATTTGAAAGCATATATTAACTTTGAATAAAAATATATTTTGTCAGCATTGTGTGAGTGCTTTCAGTTTGTTGTGCCATCCGCATGTATTTTCTCTGTAGTGCCACAGAGAGGCAGCACAGTATCAGTGATGAGGAGAGCACATCGTGCCATCGAGCCTCCAAACACTTCACAAACATTTTCTGTCTGTCTGTTTCTTATGATCTCATTTCAAGTTTTTATTGAGAGGACTTCCAACTTACAGCAAAAATTACCCATAATTCCACAAGCATTTTTTTTTTTTATACACCTACATGCACTACATACTGGTCAAGAATGAAAAGAGGTTTCCCCACCATGAAACAGAACCATTTATCAGTTTAGTCAGTTCAGTATGTGGATCAGCTGCTGAACAGGTTCTAGTGCAGGTCTGTCCTGTTCACACTATCGGCTCACTACGGGCCCAGATCCCGAGTCCGGGCCAGCAGGACGTATGTGATGGCACCATATGGCAGGATGCTGCGTGCCATGTTGGCTAGCTGGCACTGCCCACGTGTGAATGGCCAGACGCTAGTCAACCCAACCCACTCCTCCTCATGGGACTGAACGGCTCAGGTTGCCATGGAGACGGGTGGCTTGTGGCTGCCGCGTGGCAATGAAAAGAAAGGGAGGGGTCACAAGTGAGTGAAAGTAACAAGTCAGATAGAAGTCAGTGGAGTGGAGTGGAGCGAGTTGGCAGGGAGTTTGGCTTTTAATGCACAGTTCATACAAAAAACAGCCACGGTCCTAAAGAAGTGGTCAGTCGCTTACTGGAGCGCTCTCACTGACAAGAAACGGTGTTGTAAAAGCAGACATAATCATGATGAGTGGCCCACTATTTAATTAGCAGAGATGAAACACTGTAAGGGAGAGGGGAGATAAACCCTCCCCCAGCTTGTCGGCTGGTAAGAGTAACCTAGTAAAGGCAGGCCCCATCAGAGAGCCAGAGATACATGTAAATGAAATAGCCCCATTAATTAGTAATTAACATCAAGTTAATGACATTTCACTGTGTCGCCATCTCATCCTGTGTCCTTCCTCTGTGGTGGAGGGGCTGTCTCTCCGGTCCCTGATCTGAATGCTAATTAGTACAAAGCTAAAGTGCCATATAGGGCTACCTAATAATATAGAGGCCCAGTTTAAGACTGGTCATTGTGTGGGGAGGATTAATCACTTTGTAGTAATAGATCAGGAGGCTTTATAAGTCTGCCACTCCTTAGAGGGCTGCGATATTGAGGGCCATTGACAGGTTTTATGTGCTAATTGCGTTGCGCCTGTTAGCCTAATGTTGGGCTATCCCTTATGACTTAGAACCACTTTTAACCATTCTCCTAGTTTTCCAAATGTTTCCGGAAACATTTTCTGTGAGATGAGCATAGAATGGTTTGTTATGTGAAGTCTGATTATTTCAGCACCTTGCCTGGTTTGATTGAGTTTGAGGGCCCGGCAGTGGATGCAGTCTCATATGTTTTGGGTCCCCTCCTGAGCCTAAATCAGCTTGGTGACAGAGGTAATTTCACATGATCTGACTGTAGTCAGACGCAGCATCTCTGTGAAGCTAGATGAAACATGAAGCTAACACTCTGTACACAGCGGTCTTCCTGGAATGGACAAGAATGTCAGCCCCAAAATACAGGAAATGTATTCACACATTGATGTGTGGGGCTATGTCCTGCAAAGCTAAACTACGCTTTGAGTCTGCCACAGTTTTCTGTGCTTCCATTATTATTTCCTCTTCTTTTCTTGTTATGAACACCACTCTCTGCCTGTCTGTGTCTCTTCTCTGCTGCCCTCCTTCTTTTTTCTTTTCCTTTCATTCCAAACTCTGTTCTGATACATAATTGACCCTTTAAAGGGATCCCCTGATGCTAAAGCACATCCACCATTAGCACACCAACACACACATACACACACAACCAAATATGTTGATTTCTGTCAATTAAACCCCATCAGCTGTTTGCCTCCTGCTAGACATATGGCCTGTGTTAAATCTAAAGAGCAAATGGAGCCGCCATTGAGAGGGGCATCATTTTAATGGAACCCTGAGGGACAAGACCCACACCTGCGCAATAATAACATTCAACCATGCTCAACCCACTGGCCAGATGAGGACTGTGTTGGTTCGTGTGTGCTGTGATTGTGTGTGTGTGTTTGTGTGGGGTGGGGGGGTACATACACATGCCATTTGTTCTTTTTAATTTTATTTCAGCCCCAGCAGCAAAAGGAAGTCTTTACAGAACAAAGTCATATCCAACAGTGGCAGTTTTTTAGTGAAGCTAACATTGCAGCTAGCTGAACATATAGGTGTGTTTGGTCTGAATCCTTCCTTACAGTGTACGTTTTCTGTTTTCAGAGCCACACCAAGAGACGGGCAGCTCATACTGTTTTTAGCCTCTAACAGAGGTTATTATATAAGCCGGCAACAAAAAAAAACAAACGCACTTCATCACTGCAGACCAACTCTCCCCTGCAGTCAGAGGGAGAGTACAATTATTTCTTTTTTTTTTCTTTCTTATTTTGCCAAATGGATGTTTATGGAGTTCACAGGTCCTTAGTCAGAAACGGAGACAAATAACTGAACAAATGTTTAGAAATATAATTTTAGAAAACAATATGGTGCTGTGCCTTTGGCAGGGTGCGTCAGATGCTTTGTTTTAAGATAAGAAGAGAACAAATGAAGTACTCTCTTAAGTGTGCAAATGTGACAAATCATTCCAATTCAGCCGTAACACTGGAAAGTATTTTTGTTGTATGTGAACTGCTCTATTTTATCTTTAGTCTTGGTAACATATCATTCTAAGATTTATTTTATTCCACTGAAATATTTTTACTGGGATTGTAACTGAAAATTGTTATGGATCAATCAGCACATCATTTGCTCGATTAATAGATTGGTTTTTAAAATGTCAGAAAGTAGCAACGCTTTGTCCAACACAACCCAAAGATAGTCAGTTTACTTCTGTAGCTTCACATAAGATGAAGAAAAGCAGCACGTCCTCCAAACTGAGCAGCTGGAGCCACAAAATGTTCAGCATCTTTGCTTTATCGATTATCAAAACAGTTGCAGATTCATTTTCTGTTGATCAACTAATTGATTAATGGACTGAAAATCTCAGCTCAGATTCGTAGTAGATCATGTGACACACAGATATATGCAAAACTGAATTCAACACTTACAGCCCATCCCTTGCTTTTTTAAAAATGACATTCAGTTGTGCATAAAGTGTGAACTTGTGATGAGGACAAATCAGGTAAGAGAACAGTTTAGGAATCAATAGTTAAGTTGTTTGTTCCTAAAAGCAAACAAGTTCCATTGCTATATCTAGTGTTGCAATTAATAAATATTTTCATTATAATCTGTTGATTGTTTTCAATTAATTGATTCATTGTCTCCAAAATATCAGAAATCTGTCCAAAAATGTCCACCGAAGTTTCCTGGAGTCCAAGGCAGCATCTTCAAATTAGAAATAAATAAGTAAAAAAAGAGAAAAGCAGCAAATCCTCAGATTGGTGAAGCTTAAATCAGAGCTTTCTGCACGAAAAATTATTAAACTGTTAATTGATTATTTAACTAACTGATCCTCCTTTGCAAACAAAAAAATAAGTGTATAAGTGTATGTTCACTTCATGGTTAAAGGGAGATGGAGGTGTTTTCGACAGGAAATGATGAAATGTTGTTAAATAGTTCCTAATAATCTGCAGCATTGTGTTTGTGCATGCATTCTGTTCAAGCCCCCCCCCCCCTCAGTACCCCTCCACTCATCTGTTCCAGCTCTCCCCAGCTTCACACTGCTCACATCTCCAACACCACCAGATCTCCCCTTTTTTCCTGCTTGCTCTTTTCTAAAGTTTGGCTGTCAATCAGTACTGGCCTCAGGCAACAGGCACTGATGAAAAGACCCCTGAGACAAGGGGACCCAAATTAGATTTCAATAAGGATGTTGAATATTCATATCAGGGAAACATCTAAAGGTAAACGCTTTTTGATCTCCGCGCACAAATATCACTTGTGTGCATTCCCAGGTCCTGGCGCTGTGGTTCTACAGTGTTTTCTCCCCCAGCCTGGTCCGGCCCCGGCCCCGGCCTCGGCTCTGTCTCGCTCCTCGGGGGATGCGGTGGAATAATGATGATGGAGCTACAAAGGAGAAAAAGAGCCATAATGAATGTTTATACTAAAGGGACCCAATAGAAAGGGCATCCGTACTAAGTATTCAGTAATTAGTATTTAGCAGAAGTTGATCGCTGAGTGCACACATTCAAACATGCAGAGACACGCACACACACACGCACACATATCCAGGGCAGAATTACTGAGGCATAATCATTTACTGTGTAAACTTTAGACAGGGGAACCTCCCTTGACAGCAGCAGTCAAAACACTGTTTCATTTCTCCTGTCAACATGTTTACTTTATTTTTATAATTGAGCCCACTTTGGGTCTTTCTTCCCCAAATGTCAACAGAATTCACAGTGTGGCTGTTTATTTTTCTGACTATACCTGTGTTCTGCTGCTCATCAGCTCTCTACAGAAACATAATTACCACTTTAAGACTGCACATTGTGATGTCTCCTAACCTTTTTTTTTTTGTTTTACCTTGATGTGCTTTTTGCTTTTAAACTGTGCTTGTTATGAGAGCACCTAAGAAGGCCAAGATCCTCCCAATACCCTGCAGAAATTGCCATCACTTCCATCTTCGCAGAGATGGAAATGTGTGGGGGTGGTGGAGGTTGTAGGGGGGTGCTTTGGTTGCCTGAGGCCCTTTTCCCCACAGAGTCCACTCTGCTCGGGAGCTCACTATGAAGTGAATCCCGAAATGAGACCAAAGGGATGGGAACAACCATCTCTTCTTGACTAAGGAAAGGACCATCCAGTTAATCGTCCACGTCAACTTCTATCATCAATGATGCGTCAAGAGTGACCATGATAGTCGCAATCGAGCAACTGTGGCTCATGATGCAGGGAGACAAGCCAACTCCGTCCTCCAGCAGAGCTAATAAAAAGACAGCCACTCTCATCTTACATTATACTTTTCTCTTGTTATTTCTCTCACTCTGTGTTCTTCTCAACCCCCCAATCCCACCCCCCACCCCCCCACCCCCCCCACCCCCACCCCTCCTTACAACACGATGGTCAGTCCATTGCCAGGCAATCTGGTCTGTGATGTTGTTCACACCTCGATCGAGCCAAAAAGAAAAAAAAAAATCTTTGACAAGATATGATGACTTGCCCAGGTGGTGTGTTTCACTGGTCTTACGGTCTCACTGGTCTCTTGGTCTTACGGGTGAGGGCAGTGAACCAAGGTTTGTGTGTGTGTGTGTGTGTGTGTGTGTGTGTGGCTCCCTACAGTATACGATGGTGTGTTTACCCCAGGCCCTGTGCTGTGGTGCTGTGATGCTGAGTGTCACCCTGCTCCGGCCTGAGCCCTGCAGCCAGAGGAACCAGCTGTGAAACTGACAGATTTGTCTTCTGCACTCACCTACACTCTTTCTTCCTCTGCACACACACACGCACACACACACACACACACACACACACACGCACACACACGCACTGATACATACACATGCAAACACATACACATAATGAAGCACACATACAGACCCTCACACTTTCATGGCCTGAGGTTTAAGTACACATGCACATACGAGCCCCCCCACCTCACCACCACCACCAACACCACCACTTCCACACATATCCACAGACCATCACACAAGCTGCAGGCAGTCTCTCTCATGCCAGCTACAAACACTGTGCAAAAGGAATATGCTTACAGAACTCTGATATAGAGGCTACTCATAACCTGAACACATTTTTAAATCAGCGGATATATTGAAGAAAAACAAGACAAATATGCTTAAAAACACTATTTTCCATCAAGATACCTCACATTTTAAGAACTGGACTAAGCTGAATTTTCTTGTATGTTGTTTCGATAAGTTATAAATAACAAATTGCAGGTATTTAATGTCTTTCAAAATCAGTTAGAAGACAAATAAGAATTCAGTTGCTTCTTACTCAAGAAATTAAATATAATCAAAGTAGTTTAAGATCATATAGGTGAAAATACAGCCCAACATCTGTTCATAAAAGTCTGTCTCTAACATATTTTATCAAACAAAGACAATGACCACTGAATGAAAAAACACCTTGCACCATATTTATTTTGACATAGTTTAAGTAACCTTGGTAATCCCACTACATTATAAACTAAAGAATCCAGGTAACTTTTAATTAAAAATTTAACCTAATAAAAATTCTGATTAACATTGACATATTTGCATCATCAAATATGACTTCATTCTCCTATGTGACTCCATGAATCTTGCAGTAGTTTGCATGAAGGTATGTAGCACATACATGAACACATGTAGCCTGTATCATGTAGGTCAATGAGGACATGCAACATTGCCACAAGCATCTGAACTTGTGGTCCATCCAGGAAAAGCTGATGAGTTACCCTCAGGAGATGCTGCCTTCAATGGCACCTTCCCCCACACCTAACGCACACCTTGTGTACACACAAACCCACAACAAACACACACACAGTAGTGAAAGATGCCATGTGTATCCAGGTGTCTGGCTGTGCTGTAGCACCCTTCAGATGTCACAATGACAGAAATCAGTGTTCTGACCAGAAAGTCTGCAGGCAAGCACGCGTGTGCTACCCTGCCACGTTTGTGTACTTGAGTGTGCGTGTGTTGGTGCATCTGTGCACATGTATGCATGTGTGTACTTCTATGTGTGCCTGTGGTTGCTTATTCCTAGAGGGTGGGGGTGAGAAAAACAAGCGAGAACACAGCAAAACAAGTTAAGAGACAATGAAGAAAGCCACACTGGCACCTGTTTCCCCCGGTGTGGAGGGTGAAGAATCCACCTCAGAGACGACGACGCCTGGGTCTTTGATGTGCTCTGCCTCTAATGATGACACTGATTATTTTAACTCTAGATATTTCAGCTCAACAGCATGCACACCTTTATCTCTCCGTCTAACCCTCCATAAAGATGCTCCCTTCCTAACACACATGCACACTTTTTTTTTTTTTTTTGGTTCAGTTATGTGGCCAGATGTCCAAGTTGACATAGCGCTTAAGGCGTTTGACTGGATGAAACAGTGCATTGGCTGCGGGTAAAGAGGGATTAAAACAGGGCCTGAGGCACTTGTGTTATATTGAAAACATCCTGGGCTGCTTTGTATGGAGATTTGCATACATTGGGGTCTGTGCGGCGATGGCCCATCTGCTGAAGTGCATTGTCCCCAAACAACAAAGTGCGTTTAAATATTTCACATCTCCATCTAGTGGGACAGAGGTACGTAGAAATAAGTGGCGAGTGAGTGAGAGAAATAGAGGGAGATGGAGTGGGGGTGAAAAAACACACACAGAAAAAAAAGGAACTAGTAGATTGGCACAGCTTTGAATTTGAACTCCTCCCAAATGTGCCTCAGTCAGAGCCACAGTAAATAACACTATTGCCGGCCAGGATCCGGGAGAATGAGGAGACTCTAAATATAATATGTCGTAAATCTGAATCTTGGTAGAAAACATAGCCGTCTGAATACAGAAATGAAGATGTGAAATGTATGTTTTGTCCATCATGTGCTCAGAATATTCAGCTAAATATAAAAGAGGTTTGAAGAGCAACGGATGCAATTAAACAAACGACTTTATATTTGACTTTCAAAACACATCGTGGTCCGTATCATGGAATGCATTTATCTCAACACTGGACATTTTTACCTGATATGAATAGATTCTCTGTATAATGCATGCAGTGTTAAGTTAGCTATAAAAGACACTGATGATGTTGGTAGAATAAAACTGGCAAAAATCCATAGTAGACAGTTTTTTAACAGACTGGACCAGTATTAAGTTATCATCCCTCTGGCCCAAAACCTCTTTATTGTATTAATGCCATAACTCTGGATTTCTGTGACATTTAATGGCACTGTAAAATTAGATAATTACTGTAATATATCTGTGTACTCATGCCCGTGTCCGAGGTCAGAAACATAAAAATTAATAAGGAACAAGTGGGAGAAAAGGGACGGAGAAGAGAGATTAAATAAGACAGTGCATGTGTGTGTGTGTGTGTGTGTGTGTGTGTGTGTGTGTGTGTGTGTGTGTGTGTGTGTGTGTGTGTGTGTGCGTGCACAAGAGAGTCTGAAGGGACAAAGATGGCAAAAGTTAGTTTTATTAAAGCAAAGAGAACACAGTCTGAAGTTACTTTGACATCCAATGTTTACGCATCCTCTTTCAATACCCCTGCATTTTTATTTTCACTCTCCTCTTCCCGTGTGTCGTCCATTTCAACCAAAACACACATCAAATGAAAAACATGCTCAGGGCAGTGGATGGTGGATGGAACAGTAAGGTGATTTAACGACGGGACGGTTTGTGTGTAGGCTGGACAGCCTGGTGCAGCCTCCGTCTTCACAACCAGCACACACACATACACAAACCCATGTGCACATTTACACGTGTACACACACACACACACACACACACACACACACACACACACACACACACACACACACACACAGACACACACACTGACACCAAATATCTGAAAAAACAGCCAAGATGGACGTGAGGAACATGTTGCCTGCACGGGGGAGGATTTTGGAAAGAAGAGCGTGGTCAATCTGTTTGTTTCTCTGCCACATCCAAGAAGAGTGATAATTTCATTTTCTTTCATTATTTTCTCCCTTTTATTTTACTCCTGATGTCAGATTTTGAAAGCTGCTGAGGTTTATGTTCAAGAAAAAGAGCATATCAGGCAATGTTTTTTTATTTATTTTGGGACAAAATGTCACTCACGATGTCTCTTGTTGCTGCATAGTAAAACATCAAGACAGCAATACAGACAAACCCGCCAGTGTTACCTTAACCTCATACCTCTGTGTTGTCTCGCCGCTTCTCCCTCTGTCTAATCATGTCACATAAGCCAGTTCATTTATGCAAACTCTTAAGTCATAGAAGGTCACGGATGGAGAGTCTGTGAAAAAGTATAACAGACACACATTAACCCCCATTTAATCAGGATTACAGAGAACAACCAAGCATTATTTAACACACACACAGAGCATGACAGCCGCACACACACACACACACACACACACAAACACAAATCCAGCACAATCAATCTAATGGTGTGCATTAGTTAACTGCCAAATGTTGGGCTTTTTATGGCTGGATCACCCTTCCCTTGAAAAGATAAATACGGTGCACAGATCCCAGTAATTACAGCAATCCCCTTACAGCACACAGAGACCGTCCTCACTCACCAGCCTCTCTGGAGCTCTGTCGCCCTGTAGATTAAGTCATTTAGGACAGTTTTAGGGCACAGGGGTGGCTGACAGAAGAGGAGCTAGATGGAGAGGAGACAAAAGTAGGTATAGGAATGGTGTTAATGTGTTTTGTCTTTACAGTATTTTGGGGGTGGGGTTGCGCTTGTACAAAAACAAAAAAAAAAAATGTGGACACACCAGGAAAGAGATGAACAGATTCAGACGCAGTCAAATGCACGTTGAGACATATGCAGCACAGGCAAACCCGGGGAATCTGATCTCTCTTTTGTGGCAGTCTGTGAACTTCCTTTTTTTTGAGGTTATGTCACCGAGAACCAAAACCTTTCAGCTAATGAATAAATGAATGAAAAGGAACTTCAGTCATCAGGCAACACATAAAATAAAGGTTAATGGACTTTGTGTGGATAATGTCAAAAGAATGTGCAATAAATCTTACATTATGACCTCACCAAGAACACAAACAGACACAAAAACATTATATATCCATGTTTTCGTGACCACATCATGTGCAATTTAATATAATATAACACAGCACAATACAATAAATATCACCTTTGTGAAGCTGAAAATGCTTTTGTTGAGACTGCTGGTGAGATGTCAAATCAGCTCAATGTTATTTTTTTTACTGTTTGTGATGGTAATGATATGGTGTGTCTGTCATTATGTCCAAAATGAGAGACTTTACAAACACCTTACAATATAATGCTACTCAATACTGCACACTATGGACTTTAAAACTCACTCAGCACCTCACTGACTCAACATAACATACCAATATGAGCTCTGTATCGCAGTGAATTAAGTGGTAAAAAAAAAAAAAACTTAAAGGTGCCATGAGGAGTTTCCATGTTTCCCTCTGAAGTGTGTTGTGTGTATTCCTGAGGCCTAACAAACATGTTCTGCTGAACCTTTCTAACTGATTGCTGGTTTACTAGTCTTCTTCTTCACTGCCTTTGCTTTGCTTCTTTGCGTGTTACCGGCACCAACTGTCAATCAGCAGAATGGCAGAAACTGGTGACAAGAATGTGTACTGCGTTGCCCGCCCGAAAGCTTGCGCGCTCATGTGCAAGATACAAACAGAACGGAATCCACTCGTGATAACATCGCTCCATGGCACTCTTTGTAGTCAAAAAGTAAAGGCTGACATTTTTTTCAAGCCTGTCTTCAAAGAATAGTTGTAGACTAAATTGGCATTGAAACTGTTTCTGCTTATCATTGTTGCTGTTCTTGATACCCATAAAGAGACTCTGTCCTTACAGGCTTCCAATGTAAGTGATGGAGGACAAAATCCAGAGTGCGGTGGATATCTACCAAAGTTACATTCATTTTAGTACCAAAGTCCCCCTCTGTGATAAGCTCTACACACTGCAGCTCAGTGAAACATGGTACAGGTAACAGGTAAATGCAAACAGGGATTTAGCATTGAAAAGGCCAAAACTGTAAAGATACTCAGATGATGTTTCTAAATAAGACTTTTGTATCCTCATATTAGCTTTGGCTGAACTTACAAACAAAAAGATTTTGTCCCTTTATCTTCTCCACCAGGAAATTCCTTCAATGGCCAGTATGGAGCAAGAGCTGTTTCAATGTTCATATTGGCACCAGACTATTGTTTTAGGACCTACTTAAGCTGGTTGTTGCGTCCACTCAATGTACGCTGTGACCTCACAATATTGTGATGTAAGGGAGTCTACTCTCTAGAAAAGCTTGCAGCATACAGCACAACAGAGATACACTCCTCTCTGGTATAGACCACAGTCAGTTTAGACCTTGTCTGTGCATGTGGATCTGTGCAAGTGTGCGTGTGTGTGTAAAGGGTAGCGATGGGTGCAGTTTAGCAAAGGGTGCTGAGTAAAGCCTTCAGGCCACGGGGCGATTGATGTCCACTGGGTGGCTGAGGAACACTAACTCACACTGCTCTCTGACTGCAGCTAAAACTCTCATTAGTTTAAGTGTGTGAGAGTTCTCTGCTTCCGCACCTTTCAGACCTCACAGAGCGGCAAAGGGCCAAAACCCTCTCAGATGGCTCTCACTACAGGGGAGGCATGCAAGGAGGCAAACGTTCATATCTGCGAGCACGCACACACACACACTTACACAGAACTACAATTGTACACACACACGCATTAGTCTCTCTGCCTCTTTTTTCCTTTCTTTTTCTTGCAGCATTCATGTACATAACCATGAGCACGCAGCTTAACAGCAGGGCCTAATGAGGTCTGAAATATGAGCGGTAAACATTTGTATGGACAGATGTGGATTAATGTTCATCTTTTCTTCAAGCCAGAGATTAAACCTGATTTACTGCCTAACAGGTTTTTCGGTTTTTTTTTTTCTATTTGATTACAGAGAGACAGAAATGAGGAGAGGAAGTAAATGAGACAGAAAGAGAAACAAAGGAAGAAAGCGGAGTGATTGTTTCTCTTACTTATGGGGAAGTTGCCAGAAGAAGCCAGACAGTGAAAGTGGAAGGAACAAAGAAAAAAGAAAAAGAAAAAAAAAAAAAGGCATGATTGGATGGAAGGGGAGGCAGAGGGAATCGTCAGATGCTCCTCATTCCTGTTGTGGGCTGTTGAAGTGAAGGAGGAGAAATTTGAGTCATGGGGACGGAATCAGAAATGTCAACAGATTGAGTCAGAGCAGAGCTGGGACCGTCTGGAAGGAGAGAGTATCAACACTGACTGAGGGGCACGCAAGATTTTGGGACCGTCACTGGGCTAATGGCAAAATTATTGGACATTATGTGTGCGCGAGTGTGCATGTGTGTGTATGTGTTGCATGGGGGCGGATGTGGGATTGGCTTAGTCTGCTGTCTATAATGAATGGTTAATGTTAGTCGGGGAAAAAATGAATACGGTCACCATCTGCTCGATCTAAGTCTGTGTTCTGTGCACACGTTTGTGTGTATGAGAACCATGCAGACACACACACACACACACACACACACACACACACACACACACACACACACACACACACAATGTGCTCTTGGAGAGGGATTTGGAAATATGGAATGGAAGAGAAGGGAGGGAGGAAGAAAGAGAGGAGAAAGCAGCTAACAGAAGAGAGACGTGCAACAAAAACCTGCACTAAGCTGCAGAGATAGACAATGACAGTGACGGAAATTATATTTATAGAGGCAACATCATATGTGTTCAGACGTAGCAGAGACGCAGATACAGGTGAGCACAAATAGGCCACAAGTCTTGAATGCTGTCAGGTCTCGCATACACATGTAGCCTATGGCTGCAAACACACATGCATAGTTTACACCAAAAGCATTATGAGCAACAGATCAACACTGTAAAGAGCAACTGTAAAGAAATAGAACGTTTTTATTACCAGGACTGAAGAAGAAATTGACAACCAAACTACTGCAAAGCTGATTATTTGAAAGACTTTTTGGAGCAGAGGAGGTGAATCTGCAACACACCTGTTTCATCAGGGTGCGGCTAAAGTAAAGGCATGGGGACATGAAGCTTCTTCTGTGCAGCTTAGTCCACGTTTGATGACCACTTCCACTGCAGGACAACAGAACACAGAGCACTATTACTAATACTAAGCAGAGGGTGCAGTGTTTTGTAGTTCCCATAAAAATTTGAAACAGAACATGAAATGCACGCAGTTCAACAGTACGTAGTTAGAATTAATTAAATGGAGCAAATCATCCCGATAAACAATAGTAAGTAATAGTAAAGGTAAAACTAAAGCTCCTCCTACAATATGGATACCTCTTAAAGAACATGTTAATGCTAAAATATATTCAAATCCTCTGCTTGAGTAAAATGGCAACACCACAATGTAACACAGGTAAAAGTGCAATACATTATTTTGGAGCACCAACCATTAGTCAATTAGGAATTAGCAACTACTTTCATCATAAATGTATTAAGTCATTTCTTTAAACAAATGCTGCTTAAATTTTGGTAAATTGAATATTTGAGGATTTTTGGACTGTTGGTCCGAAGAAAACAAGACATTTGATTACATCATCTTGTGCTCAATGTTGTGAGGGGAATGTTTTTTTTGGTTTTTTTTTACGGTTTTCTGATGTTTTATTGATGAAACAATGAATCAGTTAATCAAGAAAATCATCCACAGATTAATTGACAATGGAAATAATTTTTAGTTGCAGCCCTAAAGATCTTACTTACTTAAGTGAAAGAAAGGAGACACATTATTCATGCATTAACATCTATGAAGCATTTTAATATTTAGATGTGGGAGCCAGTTCAACTTTTTATACTGTTGGGTAGTTTCATCCACAACAATTTATCATATTTACTGAACTGTAATGTTGTGTATTTGTGTTATGTCATTATTTAATTCTAACCTGTAGAGAAACGGAAGTATAAAGCAGCATATAATGGAAATACTCTTTTCCATTTAAAATCAGTTTAGATATTCCAAAGCCTTAAGTGTAGTCTCACATAAATTGTGTCATTGCAAAGAGTTCTGTGTGAAATTAAAGAAAGTTATGTAAGATCCAATTAATAGTCTTGAAGTGATGGGCAGGCAAATTTTTAAGACATAACAGGAAATGTAGTTTAGACATTGTGACTCCAAATTCAAGACCTCTGTACAGCTATCTGTTACTAAACTACCATTTGAATAAACAGTAACAGTATTTAAAGCTTTAGGGGGATTACAAGTGTTGAGGACACCGGAACAGTATCATCCCCGGCTGTGCTCACACATAAACACACATACACACTCTCTCGCCCACTCACACACCAACACAGAACAAATGCATGTTTGTTATGTTTTTTGGTTTTTTTTTGTCTGTGAACACATCACATTTTGTCTCCAAAGTTCAAAAGACAGAAACCCCGCACTTTTCATGCATCATCATGCTCTTGGGTAGCCATGACTGAGAGGAGCCGCAGCACTGATAAAACATTTGTGATACATCTCTGAACACTGGGTTGATAAGTAAATACAGCCTACATTGATAATCCTCATGTCACTGTGCACTATGTATTATGCAGAGTTGCATACACACACACAAACACACACACAAACACACACACACTGCCAGGTTGTGATTAAATTCTCTGTGGCCTATGATCCGTCTCTAAATCTTTGCAATTTTCATTTTATGCAGCTTTAATATGGATCATAGTTGCTCTCAGAGTGCCCCATCTCCTAATCTGGCGCAATCTGAGCTGAGCTTGGCTGGGCCAACAGCTGACACTAAGCCAACCAGTCACAGTCAACCAGCCAGCAAGTCAGCAACAAAGCCTCTGTGCAGCCAGCAGGCCCAAAATACCACGAGATAGGAGAAGTTTGAGACATTTTAGAGGCATCTTTGTCAAATAATTTTGCAGATATGCAGCAGTTACACACTACAGCAATAAATTATGTGTATTTTCTGTAGAAACAACTAAGATAAGATGACAGCAAATAAAGGAAAAACAAAACAGAAAAACGCTACAATGATGACAACTTTGCAGAAAAAGGAGATTAAAGTGAATAAATGAAAAACAATATTGAAGTTTAAGTTGTGGCTGCTAAAATAAATAATGTACATGTGCATAGATATAAATCTTGATCTGGTCATGATGGGTTGGGCCTTGCTGAGTGTTTGTGCAGTGGCTGGAGGGGGTGGAGGGAGGGGAGGGGCTGAGGGGTAACATTTGTCACACACACACACACACACACACATACAGTATATTGTCACGATACTCAGCACCTGCAAGCATACACAAGACCACACATGACCCTATTTTTTAGAGCATGGGAGGGGCCATAAGAGGATTAAGTAATTAAGGGTACACCGTTAAAAAATGTATATTAATACGGTAATGCTTAGATCCAGGAAATCCAAACCCACTGTACCATCTCCCTCAAAATCATGCAACTGTTCGTGTCAGATGGTAAAAATAGATACACTTATGTTATTTCCCATATATTTTACTGGCAGAAGAAGGAATTTGCGTGTTGGTGTCTCATTTCTCTCTGTCTAGATTAAACTGTCATGTCAAAATACCATCGAGTAACCAGCTGAAGTGTTGGACCAGGAACAGGCACCCTTCTGGGACTTGTGTAAATAATACTGCTGCTGATGGAGGAAAACCCACAAACTGAGCAAAGCTAATGCTGAGCTTATCTCTCTCTCTCTCTCTCTCTCTCTCTCTCTCTCTCTCTTGCTCTCTCAGACACATGCACACACACACACAGTCGCAGCACACACACACACACTGCTTTATATCATTTTTGCTTTGCTTCATTTCTCTAATACTGTTGGTGAATCCATCTCTTGCGGTGATTAATTCTTCAGATGATTCTTCGTCACTGATGTTAATGAGGAGCAGAGAGTGAGGATGTAAGAGGGAGAGTGAACATCAGGGGAAGGGGGTCACCCCACCACCTCAGCCGGCTTAATCCTCCCAGTGGCAGACGGCAAGACCAGTTAGATATCAGGAGACCCTTATGGACATATGTGGAGTGCTGCTTTAACAGGAACACCTTGATGGCCAATATATATGACATTTATGTGAATATGGTAGACAGGATGAGCAACTAAAGCAGAGTCAGTGTTTTTTATATTGTATGTTATGCTGGTATGCAATATAGGTCGTTCTCATGCCAGTTTTAAAATGGAAATAACTTATACTTTATGTATACATAAATGTACAGTTAAATGTTCTGTAGACATACACTTAAAAAAAAACCCTTACATTTGTTTATGTCAGCAACTGTCTGAGTTGATTTCACCTTTAGCGCATTGTTCATGACATACTTTATCCTCCTGACATTTGCTTATCCATAATCTCTCTATTATCTGTCTAGGGATGGTCCTCTAACTAATCCATCTACATCGAGTTTCACATGAAAATGTTAAATGTTAGAATGCCCCCACCCCCACCCCCCACCCTAATACATACTCTTACACTTTCTCTTCAACCTTTCTTGGAAATGTCAACAAATCTTATACAAAAGCCAAGACTGAATGACAACCATTGCTTCTCTACATACCAATGAGTCACATCACTGCACTAGGTGACATGTTCCCACACTTCGCTGAACATGGGCAGTGTAGTTTATTTTCAGTCTGCTGCCGTAAATACTCACAAGCACACCAAATCTGCTGAAAATAGCCCCCCACAAATACACAGTTTACTCCTGTTTGATTAACATTTCCTAAAATAAAAAAAAAAAACATCACCCATTACTCAAGAATGATATGAAAAATGCCACAAACGTGTCCAATCATAAACTATGCACACCACTTTGTGACATACCAGCAGTACGGGTTTGATCCCCCTCTGTGCCGAGGCAGTAAGCTTTCTGTCTGCCTGTCGGACAGTGGATGGACAAAGTGAAGTGCAAGTTCACCTCAGTGAACATGATTAAATCAAACAATAACCTCCCTCCCCTTATCAAATCCTCTTAAGCTGGCTGTATTACATATCTGCTAAACAAAGAAAACTCAATCAGAACAATCAACCGAGCCAAGCCAAACCCGCCCACCAGCTTGTCTGATCCCATTGCGTGATTAAAATGAAAATGGAGCCGGGACATTATCAGAAATCCCATGTTCACCTTATAAGGAAGATCAGAAAACTGTGTGTGTGTGTGTGTGTGTGTGTGTGTGTGTGTGTACATAAATGGGGGATAAAATAAATGTGCCCTGTGTAATTCCCTGGCTTGGATCACAAAACACTGTTTTTATTGTTTGCAATATTAATAGAAGAAAGATTACGATTCTTTGGATGGGATTAATAATATTTTGCCTTTCCACTCTCAAAAAGTAATAAATTAATTTGTTTATGAGCAGTGTGTTTTGAGGAAAACATGTTTTTATTGTGTGGCACGGCAGCACCTGTATGAACATGTATATGTCAAAACAACATCACAGAGGTTCTGCTGGATTTTTGATTCTGGTTGTTCTGAAATCAAATCAAATCAAATCAGGCTGTAAAACCAGGTACACTTACATTTACATTTCAGTTCCGTATCATAACAGTTTTTAATAGGGCTGCAACTACTGATTATTTCATTATTGATAAATTTACCAATTATTTTCTTGATCAATTAGTTTGTCAAAAAAAGTCACAAAATGCTGAAAAATACCTGTTACAACCCAAGACAATGTCTTTTAAACAGTCACATTCAGTTGACTGTCATCTTCACATTTGAGAAGCTTCACATTTTTGCTTCAAAAGAGAGACAATTATTTGATTTCAAAGTAATTACCAATTCATTTTCTGTCGACTGACCGATAGATTAATCAAATAATTGTTGCAGCATTTCACATTATGAAAGCAACTTGCAGACACTTGAAGCTTAAACAAGCTATCACATTTTGTCAACTTTATTTTTGGCCACCACCCAGAGAATAACAATAACTTCAAAAAAAATATGAATCACTACAAAAGTTTAATTGTGATACATATTTTTAAAAATATATCAATCTTAAACAAGTTTCAGGTGTCTGCAAATAGATTTTTCTGCTGCAGGTTGTTAACAACTCATGTGGTTTCATGAAATGCAAAGTCACCATCATGGTCCTTTGATGAATTATGCATATGTTTTGTTTATATCAGTTTGTGTATGAGTGTGGGGGGTCTGTCCTCTCCAGAAAAGTGTGTGTGTGTGTGTGTATATGTGTGTGTGTGTGTGCGTGTGTGTGTGTGTGTGTGTGTGTGTGTGTGTGTGTGTGTGTGTGTTAGAGGCTCCTGGGCGGGCTTACAGTAAGAGGCAAGCTTCACATTACTGTTGCTCCAATTCACTTCCTGGGATAATCCTTAACACAACAGAGGGAACGGCAGGTGACCTGGACCAGCGGAGATACAGTATGGGGCTCCATTAACAAGCACACACCCTCTCCCACAAACACAAACACAAACACAAACACAAATACAAACACACATATACACACACACACACATGTACATATTGTGCATACACCTACTCACACACACAGAGCCATCCATTCATAAATAATATCAATATGACCCTCCTTTCACCCTTCACTCTTTCCCTCCGCTTTATCCTCGCTCCTCTGCCGTGTTTCTCTTTCCGTCCGTCCCCTCCTCAGCTCTTAGTGAAACATATTGTCGCCCTGCTGCCTGAGATGATGGAGTGTCATTCATCCCCAGCCCCAAAGTCATCTCCTCCATTAACAGCGGTGTCTAATTAAACCTGTAAATGACAAACACATAGACACAAACACAGGCCATGCTCTAATGGCCTGCTGTAGCAGTAGACTGATGGGCAGCTGTCTCTTGTCCATCCTCTGTGCAGATCAACCTTGAGACAGGAGGCCTGGGGGACGACTATTAGACCACTGCGATAACACTGGAAGGTTAGCAGAGCATTGATAATGAATGATGAATATACAGTAGTCTGGCAGTTAGATAAGTTAATTGATTCATTAATTGAGGGCAATATTGTCTTTTAACAAAGTGCTGTTCTCATTGCGCTGTTTGGTATGTCTCACATATGATTTCATCGCTTTCCAGATATTCATATTAGCGAAACAAAAACAGCAGGGGATGGCGTGGAAAACAAACAAGAGGTGTTTTTCTGTTGTTTGACACAGAACCAAAAACAATTGCAGAACAGTAACTGTCTCCAGGGATCATATCTGACATTATTATCCTCTTATTTGCTTTCTATGAAAAGGGAATAACAAGGTAGCAGAGCTGTGGCTTATCTAGAGCTCCTGTATTAACCACTGTGGCATTAGCATTAGCAGCTTGGGTTAACTCCTTCATGTAGCCCATAATGTCAAATAGAGAGAGGGTGACAAAAATCAAAAACCCTTTAAGTCACTGAGACTTACCGAACAAGAACAAGAGAGAAATCTTTTTATTTATTGTATAAAATTTTCAGTGAAACCCCACCTCTCACCATAATGCAAAGCCCACTTGTTTCTGTTTCTCTCTGTCAATCACTTACACCATCCACTTGCCTATCGCTGTGTCCTGAAGAAACCTCAGGATAAAAAAAAAAAAAAAAAAATCCATTTCCATATTAGTACGCAAATGTTAGAATATTTCAGAAGAATTATCCCTTCCAAAAAAATAGAATAAAACCCTCTTATTCCCGCTAATCCTTCAAAGACTGTAACATTACCTGATAGAATGTTTTACAGTGTGAATACTAGCAACAAGACATGCCGGAAATAAGATAAGCAGGTCCCCATTGTAGAGATTAGAGTTAGTATGTCTCTCTCTCAATTTATCTGTCCCCTGAAATATAACGCCTTGTTTTCTCTGGATTTCACCCACTCTTCCTCTCCTCCTTCCAGAGTGAACTATCAACCAACTGGAAGCTATTTGTTTCTTTTACCTCTTTTACCTCCCAAAGCTAATACAACAAATATTATGTTATAAAATGTTTAGGACAGTGGTAAATGAAGAGAGTGAAGTAAAAAGAGAGAGATTAACAGAATAATTTGAGGGAGCTTCTCAGAGGGAACATTGTACCAATGACATCGTACATTGGGATTTTCCCAACTTTTCACACATCAGACAATGTCATATTGTTTCTTTTTTTTTTTTTTTTATGAAATTTTAATTTTGGGGGTTCTCTCTTGGCATATAAATGGTGCTAACCACTAAATGTAGTATTAATACTAAAAGTACTATAAATACTAAAAGAGTATTATGAATATTTTGAAGTTTCTAGAGTTTGATGTTACGCATCTTCCAGGCCAAGAATGCAACAATGAAATCAATAAGTGTTTTTATTTAAGATAATTGAGTCGATGCTACATGTGTAGCCGTTGCAGATATAAGAAATAAAGTGGAAATGAGTAAACTATTTAAATAAGAATCTAACTCAACCTATTAACACTAACAGGCACTAAAAGTTATGTAACCTAAGACTGCAGGCAGCAGGAATATTTATAGGTTAATGGGCTAACAGGCTAACAGGCAGTCTACTGTGTGACTGGTACATGAACGACTCTGGTAAGCTCCCAAGTCGTCTCTTCAACATTCTTCAGCATACGGGCTGCAGTTCAGCATCTACAGGAAGTGCTGAGGGCAGCGAGTGTGTATGGGAGCTGGTATTAGCGTTGGTATATGGGCTTGGAGAGGTTTGTAATACTGAGTGTGTTTAGTATACAGTAAGTCCCTAGTCCCCAGTGAGTCTCAGACAGTCACATACCACACTTTAAGCAAGAGAAACTTTGTCACACATTATGAGTTTTTAACACTATTCAGGACTATGATGCTTTTGCTTACGTATTGGCTAATAGTTAGCTTGGTAACTTATAAAAGCTGAAGATGAAAGCTTTTGACAATATTAGAATTTAGAGTGTGGGTAAATAATATAAGCTATTTCAGTACATACCAGTGTAAACTTGATTGACTAATTTACACTGAATGACATCACAGTGTAACAAAGGAGCTTCATGTCACTGTCTGTGTGCAGTAATTGGTCCAAGACAGAGACTGAGCTGCAGGACACTCAAAGCCCCTCAAGTCCAGCTCCTTTCTGTTCTATACATATTGAACAGTGGAGTCAGGGGCCTAAGAAGATTATCACAATGGGATGAAGGGTCCATAAGAGCCTTTGTAGCCTCACAGTTGTGGGAGGGTTAGAAGTGCATAGGGAAAGTTACTACAGCACTCGCAAGCCCTTAAACTGCTTGAGCTTTAAAGCCCTGTTTACGAGCTCTCAAAGAAAAAGCTGTGAAATGGGAAGTGAATGAAAAAAAAAAAAACAACAATGTGAAAAAAACACAACACAATACATTAAATGGCAAAACACAATCCTGCTAATACTGTATGGCAACATCACACAAAGGGACAGAATACAAAAAATGTTGTCAGGTGGAGAATAGGTGTTATCAAGATCGCCTGAAGCAAAAATGTCATTGTCTTATTTTCACTCAAAATATATTTTTGTGTGCGTGTGTGTGTGTGTGTGTGTGTGTGTGTGTGTGTGTGTGGTGAGAGTGAAGCATTGAAATGACATGAAGAGTTATTTGGGCTGTAATGAAGCTGCTTAATGAAATCAGTGCCCTTGAAAGTTCTTCATCAATTTTAGCTCCCTTGCTCACTTGCTCGCACTCCACTATTCCAGCCTGTCAGCTAATCCACGTGCGCGACACAATATTAATTAAACACAGCGTTTCCTGAAGTACTTAAGTGAAGCGCTATCATTGATAATGAGCAGGTTTAAAGGAGTCACATCCCTCCAAAATTACTTTTTAAACCGGCCTTATTAAGCAGAAAATGAGGCCCAAATCAGCCTACAAGCTCCTCATTAAAAGCCACTGATCCTTGGCCACGCGCATGTTCCAATGGTTTTAATTAGGCTAGCGCAAGATCGTCGCCGACAGGAAGTGCCATTAATCTTGTCTTTTCATTTGGGGGGTGGGGTGTGGGTGGGAGGGGGGGTTCAGCATGTTGCAGCCTGGTGCTCCAGCCTGGACCCAGTGGAGCCTCAAATGCCACAACAGGATGAGAATTAGAAAATCAAGTGACATACTTTGAATTGCTCTTCATTTGTGTGGCAGCAATAGAAATATATGGTGTTCCACATCCCGTGTGTTACAAATTTTAGCTTCACTTTGTAATTATGAGTCAGTTTTGCTGTTCAAGTACATCATTAGCCACACACACACACACACAAGCAGGATGAAAAGTGTCTTCATTTTCTGTGTGTGTGTTTATGAGTTGCACTCGCCGTAGACGATGGTCCTGGCCCTGCCTGTCACACCGTCTCCGCATGGAGGATTATGGATGGCCAATTACATCGCTTTTGTCATTAATTAATGAGGATAACGAGCTCCCCCTGCTCCCCACAAAACCATGGTGCTCCTCAGCTGGTACTGAACAAGAAGAGGGGCCATGTGTGTGTGAGTGTGTGTGTATGTGTGTGTCTGTGAGAGGGAGAAACAGCGAGAGAGGAACAGATACAGAGTGGTGTATGTGAGTGAAGGAGGATATAGTGTGTACAAAAGGGTGAATGCAGTGATGATTATTGACCCCAGGGCTTTGCATGTACATTTGTCCAGCGAGTTGAGGTGTGTGTGATTGTCTGTGTGTGTTTGTGTGTGTGTGTGAGTGTTTGCGCACCACCAGTCCTGTATCTGTGGGGCCATTACAGAGATTAGGCAGTGCAACAGTAACGGATGCCCCCGTTTGTCAGCTTGGATCCTCTGTCAAGACAACAAGCTAAAAAGGGTGAGAGTGACGAGCACAGTGATAGAAAAGGGGGAAGGGACTGTGGGTGGAGGAGAAAGATGGAGGCATGTTAGCGAAGGAAAAGAGGAGGAGAAAAGAGAGGCTTCGACAAAGTGGAGAGGAAGCAACATATCTGTGCTCTTGAGAGAGGAGACATGACCCACGAGATCTATTTCAAAGGGCACCTAGGAGATATAACTGCAGTCCTGAATAGGACGTCATTTTTTGACCGTAGCTCAGACTGTTGTCATCCGCTGCTCACTATCCGGCCTCCTCTCCGCTCCCTCCCACCAGGCCCAATTTGGCCCCTGCCACACTGTCTGGGTCTACCATGCGTGGTGTCAGGTGCCTTGTGGCGATAGGCAAAACGCTTTGCCTGACTGCCATGTTTCGAGGGTTTGCGGCCATATGAGCACAAAACACAGGCACACACACACACACACACACACACACACACACACACACACAATGCACAAACACACACAGACACATACAAACAGACATCCCCTCTCCACCCCCCTTTAGACGTCTGATTAACGAATGAAGGGCCCCGGCCCATCCCGCTGCACTTGCAGCAATGTCGCCCCGAATCACATGGCTCCTCGGAACCAACTGACTCACCCACTCATCGCTTCCGACAAGGCGGGGCTGGGAGGGACGACAGAGTGTGATGTCACAGTGGAAGCAGAGAAGTTTAGGGGTCCGTGGGTGATGGGTGGGTGAGTGGGGGCCATCCTTACAGTGCCACCGTTGGCACAAAAACACTGAGGCACCAGCACCTCTTACTCCATGTCCTGTGTTCTCCTTCTACCACCACGCACACTGACGAACCACCACACACACATACATACACATGCACGCACCCACTAGTCTAGCTCTGTTGTTTATCTCACCTCCTCACCCCTTCTCCCCCTCATGAACCTGCCCAAAACAACCAAACCTTCTTTGTCACTTGGCATCTAAAGCCGCAACTATGCTTCTGTGAGCAAAATTTAACACAAAGAAAAACATCTAATGTTTTACGGTCCCCCCACTAGAAACATAATCGGAGCTGAAGTATGTTCATTTTCCTTCAAGGCCCCAGTTGTAAATACAGTCTGTGTACAGGGCTGTGTGTGTGTGAGAGATGGAGCGCTACAGTGTGCATCAGACACATGAGCTCGCACATAGAAAGAACTTAATTAGAGAAAACAGCGCTGTCAGATGCATTAGGCAGAGGTACGCACTTAAGGGCATATGGTTTTAGTACTATACCATCGGGTTGGAGAAAAGCACACAAACATACCTCAAAGCTCCGAGCCATGCTAATGAAATCACTCCCTTTCTATCCCACTGAGAGCAAACACAAATGTTTACAGACATCACACAGTCTGTCCACACCCTGCACCACACTGGGCTGTCTTGAGAGTGGTAGTGCACTGACTGTAGTGCTGTAGGTTTGTCTGCAAAAAGGCACCGTCAACAATAGACAATAGGTAAGAATAGGTGGTAAGTTGTCAGTCTGTAGCAGCTCTTTGTGCTGTTTTGATATTTGATTTATTTTATCCGATCTCATTCATCTTATTTGAGTCTCAGATTAATATTATCTTGCACCAGTTTAAACTACGTGGATTAGACAGTGTTTTTTAAAAACACAATAAATGGCGGCAACAATGTGATTATAACTTGACAATATAATTATAGAAGAAATTATGTTCGTCTGCATTACTCCAACCAGTTGTAAATCTATTTTTCTGAGGAGATGCAGGTTAAAATGCGTTTTCATTTTTATGTTCTGTGTGCTGTGTGACGCTACAACAGAACAATTAGATGCAAGTGAGAGATTTTTTGGGATATTTTAAGCAGGAATAATTGTCTTTCTCTGTAAATTGTTCTGCATTTGTAGTTTTTAAAGACAACTTCCAAGAATTTTTTCTGTTATTGCAGCCTTGTCAAGTGTTTTTTTTTTTTTTTTTTATGTTTTAGGGTTTTACATCTTGACTCACATGGTAAACTTTCTGCAGGGGCATGCCCAGGGCATATTCAGGCATTGATGTTTGCTGTGTTGCATCCAGAAATGACACAAAATGTACGTTTGTGAAATTGTAGTTGCATTGCTAAAAACTATGCTCTATATAATTATTATAATGTTTTTGTTTGAGACGACATTTTACTGTGTGTTATATATTTTTTGTATGTTATATCTGTTTCTTTTATCACAACACTGAGTTATAACACTATGCTTTTGCACTAGAATGCAAATGCTGTGAGCGGCATCCACTGTGTGTTCATTAAAATCTAAATTAAATCAGGTGTATATTAATTAAAATGACATTATCATTTCCCAACTATGTGTCTCTATCAAATGAGCACTCAACACACACACTAACATACACTTTGTACACCAGGCACATATACTAGGCAAATACATGCTTTACCACTTTTTTAAATTATATTGTTTTAATACACCTCCCGCATTCATCAAAGAAAAGGCAAAACACACAAACAAAATGTAGCTTACACATCCCTAAACCACACAATGGTCCTCAGCACCGGGAAAGATGAAGATAATTGTATGTACACACCATCCATTGCTCATAGGCAAAAGGGCCAGAAAACATTACCAGCAAAATCTCAACTCTGTCTTGATGTATAGATACAGCCTACATACCAAATGACACCCTGCCACCATGCACACTGACGGCCATTAAGATAATAAAGTGACACAATAAAGCAAACATCTCAGCAGATTGACATTGGAGGCCTATAGGGAGCGAAAGTGACTGCCCAACCGTCCGTGCAAAAAAAGGCAACCATCTCATTTGTGGCAATTAGGCTGTACGGAGACCGAGGGAGTGCGGGGCCTGAGTCCTCACATCATCGACAGCGTTTGTCACATTTCATCCCCGCTGCCCTGACTGTCTCGTGGGGCCTCAGAAAAGACTTGTCATCAGAAGGCCAATTTAAGATGCCATGGGTGGCCTGTTGTTGTGACATGCAACTAAATTGTAAGAGAGAGACTGGGGTGGATCACTTAGTCACTCTCTGACTAGCATAAATAGACTGACCTGATCTAAATGTCTGATCTAATGTGTCCTGAACAGTGTCTTAGTTTGTGTGGAGCAAACAAATATACCAAATGAATGTAGACATGTTAGTAAAGGAAGAACACCTGTGGGATTAAAAGTAAAGTTTTCTTTTGGTTATGAAAGGTGGATGCTGTTAAACACAAAATCATTCAACTGGACAAAAAGAATATTCACTGGCATGTTTGGTAACACTTACATTTGTCTATCATTATTGTCAAGTCAGGTGTTTTTTTTTTAAATGCCAACAAATCTAAATAGAAATATGATTAACTCAAAAAGAGCCATTATATAGCACCTGGGTATGGACAAAGGTATCTTAATATAGCATCATTTTTCTAGGCAAATGTGACTGCAGTCAGACAATCAAAGACAAAGAAAACACACATGTACATACATGTTTTCAGGAATATAAATATCACCTCACTATGACCACGTCAAACTTCAATTTCAAGATACTTTTTTTTTTTTCTAAATGCATCCTCAACCTGCAAAGGAAAACTGGCGCTGTAACGTTCACAGAATTAAGTCGAGCAGGGAGACAGGAGCTGAAATCATGTTAATAGCCATCCAGGATAGCCTATAAGAGCCCGGCAAGGAAGCCTGCAATCACCCAAATACCCAGAGACAGGTCCTGGGTGCCCCGGGCGGCTCTTGCGCCCTTCCCCTCAGCGCCACCGACCCCACTGCGTGCCAAACGGGCCTCACCAGCCCCATTGAGCTCGTTTAGACTTATCTCTTCATGTCAGAGGCTTCTCATGCGAGAAAAGAAAGTTGCCAAGTCATTTTAGGAGGGCAACTCAGAGGTTGAGAGCTGGAAATCATTTTAGCAGCGTGAGAGGCGACAGTTTGGTTTTTATTTTTGTTTATTATTTGTTTGTGATTTTACAGTGATCTTGCCTGTTTTTAACCCCCTGCGTTAAAAGTAGATTAGTTGGTAGATTAACTGGTTTTAAACTGTCACCTTAAATGTCCACATCCTAATTATAGTCTAAAAAGAAACAATCAAAAAAAAAAAAAAGTAAATTATATATGCCGTGTGCAATTGTGGCTGGTGTTTGTCAAATTACAGTGTGTGCAGCTGATGTTATTAATGTGAGTTTTAAAAGCTGTAAAATGGTTGTTGAAATGAAGCAAACCGGGCCCAGGCATAGATATGTGTTTTAATTATAAAGACATATAAACAATATATGAAATCCATGTTGCAACACAACCAAGACGCTTCTTCCGTGTGAAGGCTGTATATAACCATTAGTATAGCCGGGCTTGGAGCAAGTGATTTTTCCACAGTTGTACAATACAATCATGTGAGATGTGCAATAACTTAAAAAAAATGAATTAATAAATAAAAAAAAAAAACTTGTGAACACATCTTTTCAGAAAATGTATCAGCCAACATCACATTTGTTTTTTGTCCCCCCCTCCTACACAGCATCAGGAGAGTCAGTCGAGGGAAATCCTCTCATAATCGCTGTACCTATTCAGTCTAAATGTCGAGATTAGGGCGCATTTCCTAGCGTTTCTACTTTTCTTATTGTTGTTATTAAATGTTGCATAGATTACAAATAAGAGCTGATGACAAAACATTTCCAAAAAAAAAAAAAATGTACCCAAACTTATAATTTGGACATGGCCTGTAGTCTCTGGAAGGTACAAGTGACAAGGTTTTTGACTTCATCCTATACGAAGGCCTAAACAGATCGTTCTCCACGTAGCGTTTGTTAAATATGGATGAAACATTGCAGCATAATTACTTAACCATATCTTAAGATTAGTATATGCATTCGACTAAAATCGTTTTATTTTTCCACAGAATGATTTTAAAATAACTAGAGTGGGAGAGAGACCGACATGGGTGCAGAACAGGTAAAAGTTCAAGAAAGAGAAATAAAACCAAATCAAGGCTTGTCGTTACAGTGTTTGAAGAGACTCGACGGTGTCCCGGAGTAAGTAGTGCACTTTTCGGCACAGGTGGCGATAGCGGAGCCCGAGAAAGGGTAGACGGCAGCCTGTCCAAAGGGAGCCAGAGCGGTGGGGATTGGTGAAGTTATGGTCTGTCCCTGGTTCAGATACGCCACCAGCCGCCTCATCTCCTCCAGAGCCTGAGCCTGCATGAGGATATAGTTCTTGGCCAGGAGGAGAGTGGCTATTTTGGAGAGTTTTCTCACCGAGGGGCTGTGGGCGTAGGGGATAACGGCGCGCAGGCCGTCCAGTGCGTCGTTCAGGTCGTGCATCCTCCTCCTCTCCCGGGCGTTGATGCTGAGCCGCAGGGACCGCTGCTCCTTGGACTTCTTGGCGAGGGGCCCCCCGGGCTTGTCGTCCCCAAAAGACGAGCCCCTCTTCCGGGACTCCAGGGAGTCGAAGCCGTCCTCGTCGTCGCTGGTGTGCTCCCCGCCGCTCTCGTTGGACTTCGCGGTCTGCCCGGAGAGGAAGTCGGCGGCCGGTGTGAGCGGGAACCGGCCGGGACTTCCAGCACCATGGCCAGCGCCGAAGCCGAAGGCTGACTGGCCGTAGCGCTGAGTCAGGTCGAGGAGCGCGTCGTTGCTGATGGACTTGAGCAGGTTCTCATCGCTGGCGTTCATTTTTCCTCACCCAACAGCAGATTCTGACCAGGAAAAGTCTCTACTCTTCCGTTTCTCCCGCTGTCCTATCGCTTTGTTCCCTCACTCGCTCCCTACAGTTCTCTCCGAGAGTTGCTGTTTTCTAGGAGTTTTCCCCTCTGTCCTCCCTCTCTCCTCTCCTCTGTCAGCTCAGTGGCTCTTCACGGAAGGAGGCAGCGGATCTGAAGCCGAGCCCCTCTACACGCGTTCACCTCCTCTGTACACTGCGCTCCCCCTTGTTGCGCGCAGAGCCCAAGTCCCCGCAAAAACACTTCAGTTCAACCGTGCTCGGTGACACCGGAGCGCTCGTGTGTCTCCCCCCCCCCCCCTCCCACGTCTCGTGGGCTACAGTTTCTCTCTCTCGCGCGCTGCCCTGCTCGCGAGTTAGTAGGAGCACGAGGCCCGCCGGGGGACGATCCGGCCGTCCAATCAGAGGGCGTGTTCATTAACTCGGTGCGCCCAGTCTCGACCATAATAGTGATAATTGCGACGCACACTGTCACCACACACACACACACACACACACACAGCCCCAGCCGTGCCCGTTCCTCTTTGAACCTGTTTGTACAAAGAGCATTTAAATAGCATAGGTCAAATATATTACAGGTCACACAAGCAGAGGCCTATAGGCAACGTGAGCTCAGTGCAAAAACCTTAGTGCAGCAGCATCAGACAGGAAGGTGGATAAGAAGTAGACTACTCACCTGTCAAAAGAAGACTTTCTGTCTGCATCGAAAAAAAACCCCCAAAAAACAGGTGCAGAAAGTCACTGACAGGATGTAAGGATGTTGGGAGATTTGAACATGCCACCTGTTCTGTTCCATCTGTCCAACATCCCAGAAACAATAGGCCAAGTTTATAGAGGAAGTGTCTCCTGACCACCATTCACCTTTCACACTCAGAGTCAGCATTGGCACCAAATGCACAAGGACAGGTCACACTCAGTCACCTTTGCAGGCGATGTAGCATCTTACGCTGACAGCCAGACAGATAGCCTCAATGTAGTTGGTTTATTCAATGCTTAATCGGTTTAACTCTCATGAAAACTGTAGGCTAGCATGAATATAATGTAATTTATTATTATGTGCCTATAGTGCATATAGGCTTAGACTTTCCAGAAATTCCAAAAACTTCAGAGAAGAAAATTATAGTGATTGCACAGATGATAGAAAGTGAAAGTGAGACGTCACTGTGAATTATCTGCTGAATAAACCCCTGTGGCTGCGACAAACGGCTGGGTGTAGTGAATTAGTAAATGTTTGCATAAGATTTCCAATTAGACTTAAGACAAAGAGCGAGTAAAAGGTTTCCTGAGGCAAAGGAACAGGTGTCAGAACCGCTAACAGCAAGACTGAAACTTCATAGTGAAGGTAAGGCTGCCACTCTGTGTCTGGTATGGAGCATTACACTGTGATGAAGTTTCATGTGCGATAAACTACAACAATCTTCAACTGAGGTTTCCACATGACTCCCTGTGACCCCCCTTTAGATTTGTTCTTTATATTCTTGGAGAAGTTGTTGAGGTGATGGTGCCACCTTGTGGAGGACAAAGGTACAAACTTGGTGAGTTGTTTTTTTGTTTTTTTTTTTAGCGGTTTAGATCTCATTTGGTGGTTATTCTTGACTAAATATGTTTTTGTGCTGGTAAATTCATTTGGATGTTTGACCTTTAATCTGCAGAATGATTTATATACTTTGAGTTTGACATTTAAGTGTAGTTTCACATTCATCTGCTGAAGGGGGAAGTTTCTCTGTGTGTGAACCTACAACCAGGATCTTGTGAGATTACAACTAATCTGGAAGCCAATCTAATGTGCAGCTTACAGAACATGTGGATACATGACTTATTTACTAGTTAATTGAACTTTTTCATGTCAAAGCTATATCAGACACAAATTATTATTTAAAGCAGAGTATTTTTTAGATGTCTTAACATATGTCAAATGAGGATCTTTAAGTTAACATGTCAATAAGTGTCTTTCAGTCTGTGTTCGTCAGGGTTTATTTGTGACTACTAATTTGATAATTTAATTATTATCATGTATTCGATAAATGGTTGACTTTTTAGACTTTTCTAAAGACTTTTTCACATTACATGCATCTGAACATGTTTCCTCATTTTGCCTTGAAACCCCACTAATGAAATGACAATCACCAAATTTTAATGATAACTGACATCTGCTGTTTATTGGTAATAGATTAGCTTGGACTGACTTACTGTCATTGTTTAGCTGTCAGTGATTGAGATTTAAAGTAGTTATTGCCTGAATTGTTCAACAGTCACAGGCACTACTAAATCTTCACTGTAATACAGTGAATACAGTTGCATCCAGTTGCACATCGCATGACATCCTGACCTGAAAAGTGCACTGGGTTGTAATTCAGATTTAAACAGTAATGGGGGTCAAACCTTTCCACTGGTGATTAATTGTGATGCATTTGATGCACTTAACATGATACATCTGTTTGTGTGTTCACCAGCGCTGAATACAGTCTAGCAGTGAAGTAGATGGCAGAGAAACACAAAGCAATAACATAAAACTGTGGGAGTGAATATCCAAGACAAAGCTACACAAGATAAACACAATTATCCAACAGTGATCAATAAATACTGAACAATCACCTTCAACAATGTAACTAAACACAGTTTGAAAAAGAAGCTCTAAAAATACATACAACAAAAACCTGTGAAATGTATTTAATATTGAAACTGACATGTAATTTGGTCTTTAAGTAATTACAAGAACAAACTTCACTCCATAAAAACGTCAATGAACCTTTTTCACAGCAGGAGACGGATGCTACATAAAGCTTTTTACAACACACAGCCTCTGGCTTTTGACATCAAAATGTGACATCAGACAAAATTTTACTCATTGATCATGTGCCATTCTGATCATTTTTATATGTGAGATCATCTTAACTCAAGACATCTGAAGAGAGGGGGAAGAATTTTACATCTGAAACACTGAATCACAAACTGCTGCTACGATGGGGTCAAATCTTCAGCATCTGACAGAACAGATGTTTTAATGTTGACAGGTGATGAAAAACACAGGCCATGTCATCAGTGTCATGCATGTGAGTATGGCCACAAACACAACATCTTTCAACAAGTTTCAAACCATAAAAAACAGTTCTCTGGATCATGTGATGATTTTCTCTCTCAGACCCAAGGATGAATGTAGAATACTCGGGCCAGCAGATGGCAGGAAAGCCCATGAGTTGACAAAATACCTTAACCATATAATGGACAACACAGTATTTGTGCATCAGTCAACAAAAACAATTTAGTATTTCCTCGTTTCATTTCAGTGATTTATTTCTGTTAATTATGTCCAATGGATAATGATCTAAAGAATAAATAAAAAAACTTTTTGTAAATAAGATGCAGACAAAAGAAAAGCTTTGATGTCTAAACTGTGAGAAAATGAAATAAAGCTGAAATATTAACTTTTCACTACCCATCTAGAGTGACAAAAGTATCCAGTGCAGGCAATAATGGCACAATTTTACTTCACAGTCAATTGTGACCATATCCCCTAGTGTTTGACTGACAGCACTACACACAGTCGTCACCTTCCCCCGGGGCGAGTGAGCACTAAAAGCTTCTGATTCACAGAGAATAGAAGAAATGTAAAAGTGTCAACACACCAACTACTAATACAAGATGCTTTTAAAGCCTGTGCTGCGGCTCTATGTCGCCATGGCAACTGCAGGCCTAGCTGCCATACAATGGTGGCACACCACACTTGGCTGTGACTGAGTGTGCGCCGACAGGAAGTCTTAACGGTGCAGTGACAGTAGAGGACCACCATGGGGCAGGAAAGTATCTTCTATTGGTGTGAATTTGGTGGCACTGTCATATTTGACAGGAACAATGGATGTGCACACATACACAAATGTGTGTATAAGGTACATGCATGCATTCAGACATGTGGTCGCAAGCATCCGCACTGTACATGTGTTGTATCAACCTCACGCTGTCATCCTCATATGTGCTAATTTTGCTGTATACTCCCGCGGATGCAGTGGAATGATATCATTTTGTAGGAACAGTGTGCGCAGGATTCACTGGGTGTTGATATTCAAAGTTATACCAGATCTTGATTATTGCTAATATGTTGTGTGTCAAGACCCAGCAGGCTCCACACATGAGGGTTCTCTCTCCAGGCTGTCTCTCATATCCTAATTTTGAGCCCCACTCTCTCTGTCTGATTCTCTCCTCCTTTCTCTCTCACACACACACACACACACACACACACACACACACACACACACACAAACATCAAAGTGCTGCTCTGAGTAAAGATGGAACAGGCTCCTTTGATCTCTCCCTGCCGACTCTGATTAATGTGTGGATTTACAGTGCAGACCTACAGGGACCTGGCAGCCATGACACCCTTCTGCTGCACTGGAATCTAGTTTTCCTCGCAACCAATCACAATCCTTGATTTGAATAATTGCTCCAATCATGATGCTTTTTTTTTTTTTTGGTACAGGCACTCTCAAAGAACGAAACAACAACAACAACATTCAACCTTAAGCGCCCAACCGAAGTCTCCAAAATCCCACCGCTGTCACAAATCACAGAACACCATACTCTGTACCTGCCCAATCAGAGAGATTTCACAAAGTCTCTGCTTTGCAAAGCCTTTCCACCCCAATCTAAACCCTTTGCTTCATCTCAGAAGAGAGAGAAAGGTACATGAGATAGCTGTGGATCGGTGTGGTAAATGTTTAATTCAGGCAGTCTTGGCAGTCATTTGCTATGGTGGGTACAGTGTTGGTGTTTGGTGGGAGGTTTGCTGACGATGACGGATCAAATGTTAGAAAAGTTTAGCATCAAGCATCAAAGGAAGTGTTTGCACAGCACACATTGCACATTGTTCTTTGTGCATTGCACATTGCACCCACGTTTCATCACAAGCCAAGCCAAAACAAGTAAACAAAGTACCCGCTCTTCGCTCTGTCTTCGCTCTTTTCACCCTAAACCTTTCTCCTCCAAGTCTCTCCTTACTCCTTATCTCTTCCTCGCCATTTTGTCTCCCCTCACTGCAGTGCAATGCAGATTTTTCACAGGGTGGAGGTATGGTAGAGATAGGCGGGGTCCCATGAATAATTGTTGAAGATATTTTTACTCTGACCCACTTTGGAGTCCCTTTCGTCCCCCTTAAAGGTGCCGCTGTTTTAAGTCAATAGGATGTTTAAACGGGTGCCACAGATGCACAAACCGGTTCGCAGGTGAGTTGTGTGGTCTCGGCTGTCAAATGAACAACTGCTCCATAACCTAACTATTATGACTGAGTAAGCAGGGTGTACTTACCTATATTGTTATAGTGCACCAGCTTTATTGAAAGACACTTTGGACTCGGTGAAAATATTTCTGAAAAACAGTGGTAGACTCTTTAACACTGACTCCTCAAGTTCAACTGACTATACTGTATTTGGGCTGAGTGTAATGTTGTCTTGGCTACGTGAGGATGATGAAATCCTGAAGTGATTTACTTACCGTGACAACTGTGCTGATGCTGCGTATGTGCGTATTGTTTTTTTTGCAGTGACTAAACAAAAATCCATGTGTGTTGTGTCATGGCAGTAGCAGAGATAAGACATGAATTGGAGACCATGAAAGTGTTTGAATCAATATGCAATAAAATTATTAACACTAGGCAATAACAGTTGTTTAACTACCAACAAAACAGCAGGAGCAAGCCAGGCAGCCAGGAACAGCATCCACAGGCTAACAGGCACTAAATTTACTGTCTGACTGTAAAACATGAACACATCATGAAAGCCCCGACGCTCCCCAAGCGGTCTCTTCACACAGGCTGCCATAGGGAAGTATTAAGTGTATGTATGAGAGAATGTAGGAGAGCTGGTATCAGCAGCAGCCAAGTGAAGTCAGGCTGAGTCAAGGATATGAGTTTGTGGTACTGAATGGTATCAGCAGTGGGTGAATGCAGCTATGGTAAGCCCAGGGGGAAAAACGCGTATCACTTTGTTACCTACCACACTGCTTAAAGCAAATTAAACTTTGTCACACAGTACTGACTGAGTTTTTTTTAACAGTACTTAAGGTTGTAATGCTTTCATTTATATGGCTGTAAGTTAGTTTGGTAACATAAAAAAGCCAAGTAGGCAGGAGAGGGTGAGAGCTTCTGTCAGTATCAGACTGTGTGTGCAGCTATTTCCTGGCAAAATTACATATAAGTGCAGATTTGTTAGTTCACTGCTGCAGTTTGTTTGATTGTTAAACTACTTTAAGTGCCTGCCAGTGTTAATTGATAATTACAATGACATGTTGTTTTAAATTCTTTATTGTCTCCGGTTTATTGTCTCCACTCTTCTTGATTTCAGTTTTATGTAGCCTATAAGTTAATATTCTGGAAGAAAAATAAATTCTAAATTTCTTTACTTCCACTCAGTGCCAGCATGCCTTTTAATCACCCTTATGTCTGAGAGATGCACAGCACTTAATACTTAGACAATATGGACATGTAAACAAGATTAAAAACTTGATGATCACAGGGGGTCTCTAACAGACCATCAGTGACCACAAATCTTTGAACATAACATAATATCTTTGAACAATTTGAGTCAGCAAAGTAATTTGCAGTGTCCACCTCTAAACTGAAGGCATCAGCTCAGCTGTAATATAGCAAGTTACTTCCTGTGTAAAGCTTACAAAAAGAGCAAAAGCCACACAGCCAGTCCTGATGTGGCAACTGTTGTGGACAGGTACTCAGCCATTATCCTGGTAATCTGTGCTTTAGGTCTAGTTTTGTATATTGAACAATACAATTAGAACAAGTAACAAACTGAAATGAAAGCGGTCATGAGCAGTGATGTAATGGAGAAACTGCAACTGACTGCTTCAGAAAGAATAATGAACAAACTAGAAAATCGATGATGAATGAATGTAAACTGAGTTAAAGGATTTGAAGCAGCAAAGTGATTCGTAATGTTCATCACAGTGGAAAGAATTGAAAGTGCTCACTGAGTTAAAAGCAGTAAAATTGACAGCAGGTGAAAGGAATTTGCTAAGAAGTCCCAATAGCCTTAAGATGCACTAAATAGCAGTAATTGCACTGATTCTTGCAAGTGCAGACATATGGATTTATCTTGAAGGTAGCCAGTGTTTATGTGGCTGTTTCTCTGTTTGAGACTTTCTGACATTGGTTATGATACTGCTTTATACATGTTAACAGCAAACATGCAGAAACCCATACATATCGAATTATCAAGGAAGAATAGTCCATGAGATGCGCAGCGAGTATAATTTTAGATGGATTTGATGGAGACAAAAGCCCACAAGAATAGCAAAGCTACAGATGTATTTATTGACTAAACCAGTAAATAAAATTCACTTTAATGTTAGGATTGTGCAGAACTTTGTTGTTTATTTTTATTTAATTCTCATTGCACTGTTGCAGTTTCCTTAATACCATGAAAGTCGGCTCCCAGTCCACAACCAAGCCAAAACTGATGAGAGGCTCTTTTATCCACACTCGTCTCTGGAGGACTGAAGAACTCTAGAATAGTTGTGTGAATTTGTTGCCGACCACAGAGATACAAACATGTACAAACACAAAGGAACATGAGTGAAAGCATTTATATTCACAGAAAATGAAAAATAGAGAAATATGCTGCCTGACTGGAAAAAGTTGGTGACTTGCACTCAAACTGCAAAAAGATTTGCTCTAACTGTTGTATGATAATGACGTTTGAGAAATAGGTCTTTCAGGCATTGCTATGGCACCATGAAATTTTCCATAGACACAAAGCTGCTTTGATTATTTTTTTACAACCATCCTGTGACAGTGAATGAGCGCATTGTTGAAACAACACACTTGCAAGCTGTTCTAGCTGCAGTGTGACAGACCTGTACCATAAAGTTGATTTGGATTCAAAACCATCAAAGATTTTGAGCTGAAAATAATTGAGTTGTGTAGAGAATGTGGACGAAACAGAAGACATTGCGTCAACATCCATCTTTGTGAGGCTTTTAAAAAAAATCGTATCAAACCCTGTCTCCAAGAAATGACATTTATATACAGCTAAACAACAGCAAATACATTTCATAGGGAATGTAATCAATGCACAAGACAGGGTTGAAAATCCAGTGTTAGCTGATAAGATAATGCCATCACAGGTTAATGTCAGATTTGTTGCATATATATTTGATAGTGTATGTTTGATTTTACTATTAGGCCTATTACGACTACATATGCCCATCTAAAAGATCTCCATCTTAAAGACTCTGAAGAGTTTGCCAAGTTGTAAGATAGCATTGCTGAAACTGACTTCAGCAATTGTCCATTTGTCCCTCTGGGACTGATAATTGTGTGAACTCTTTTTCAGCTACAGAGGAGATACTTGTTTAGGTTTTTTGCTAAGAATTTGATAAATACTTTTAAGACTTTGAAATGGGGAAACAGCTAGATTGTTCAAAGTACATGTACCAGCTCCTTTGCTGCTCAGTATTTAACATGTTGTGTGCCAGTTTAATCTGCACACAAACCAAACTGTAAAAACACCCAGTTCTGGTGTTATGACAATCACATGCTGTAACTGTTTCTTGGTGAAACAGTTACAGCTACACAGTTAATGCACAGATATGAGAGTGGTATCAATATTCTCATCTACTGTAACTCCAGGCAAAAAAAAAAAAAACTGTGATTAAGCGTATTTCCCAAATGTTAAAATATTCCTCTCAAACGTTTCAGTTCTCTACTTCGAATCATTACTACATTTAATATTTTTCTGTCCTTACCTTCACTTGGATCTGAATGTGTTTTTTTTTAAATTATTATTTTTAATATTTATTTATTATTTATCTCCAGGTTCAAATAATTAAACAAACAAACAAAGAAAGACATTTGTGAAAAATACAGTTTTAACATAACATTAAAGGAGCTGTATGTAAGTTTTGCTATTGCTAAATAGTCAACTTTAGCATTAACAGCTGTTTACTTACCAGCCTAGAAGAAACGTTGCAAGTTCAGCATCATACTTAATTTCTTTACTCACCAAGAGCTTCAGTGGTGGAAAGCAGCGTAGATTATAACTCTAGTTTTGCGTCTATTTCTATCACTTCTTTTCCTCTGTTGAAGTTAGCATGCTTTCACTTTCCGATAGCAAGTCACTGTAGCACCCAGTCTGTTCTGAAGAAGTAGCACTGTCCAGGTGGTGTATTACAACCGCTGGTCTTGTTAACGTAACAATGGCTGAAGCTGTTGGCAAGTGACCGCCGCCGCCACGTTCTCCGGACAAGAAACCACGTGAAGTGGAAGAGAAAATTTACACAGAGCCTCTTTAAAGGGATTTTATTGCTTAATCTGCTTCTGTGCTCTAAGGCCATATGTGGCTTCTATAACAGGGTATAATTAATAGGCTGTGAAATTTCAAGAAATACACACATCGTTATGAGTGATTGAGCAATACGGAGACTTCAGACATGACATGGACTCTGACTAAAAGTCTTGACACCAGCCTTAAACTTAATGTATTTTGTTTCAATTGAAGTATCTTTTGGTGAAAGGAGCTCAGAGGTGATATATTCTCTTTTAACACCGCTCTGTTGGAACACATACACAACTGCTCATAACAAATGGGATATTCATAATGCAACAGTGCGCAGTGAACTTAGGCACTCAGAGCGATTTTTGCAAAGGCTACAAAAAATAAAAAAGGAAGCTGCGAGATTTGAACGTTTTACATAACTTCATATTTTTGAGAAACTGTTTGGAGCCAGACACATTTCAAGCCTTTGAATTTGGAATGTTATTGAGCTGATCTCAAAGCAAAACACATTCTCTTCCCATTGCTTCTTCCCACTGCATCTTTATCTTCTATTTCTTCTTCTTCTTCAATCTTGTTTTTTCGGCTCTGTAATGATTTTATGACATTTGTTTTCTTTCTTGGCTGTGAATATAGATAACAACAAGCAAAGACACACTATAAATGCAAAACTGACCCTATGTGTGTTCTGCAAATTTAGAGATCTGACAGATCCTCTCCAGTTTCCACCTCACTGCTTCTGTTATCTGGCTTTGCTTATCCTTTTTTCCCCCAACTCTGCTATATTTCTCTTCTTTGTCTCTCTATGCAATCTTTTTTTTTTTTCTGCCTCCAACTCCCGTACATGCCCTCCTCCACCCCCATATTCTTCCCCATATTTCGCAATGTGAAAAGTCACACAGAGTTTTCCTTCTAGGGTTTTTGCGGACAGGAAGTCCATATTTAATGAAGTGACTCTCTTGTTAAAATGCTTTTAAGTGCTCCTGTGCAGGGCTTCAGGCTGGAGGGGAGGTGAGGAGGCGGGGGCTGAGGCTTTTATTTATTCATTGGGCGGTTCAGTGCCTCTTCCCCGCTCCGGCTCTGTGAAGAAGGAAGAGGATTAGAGGAATGAATCCCCCTCCCCAGCACACACACACACACACACACACACACATACACACCCTTCCTCCCGCTCCCCTTTGCTGGCTGTGCTTCCTCCCTCGGGGGACACCCCTGCGTCAGTCCACATTAACATCCATCAGAGCATGGTGCTCCAGAGAGGGACGAGCCTCTGTCCCACTGAGTCGCACATACATGCATGAATACATGTAAGCACACGCAAACTCACGCACACCCACATACACAAATGTGCAAGGCAAGTGCACAAGCAGGAACATGCACAGTATAGCAGCAGACACATTCTCAAACCAACACTCCTCAAATTTATGAGTCACGGACCCCAAGTGTCTCCGTCACCCCACTGCTGTTCCCGCCTTGAGCTGTGCTCAAATTCAGTTTTGTTTAGATTCCACATTCAAACTGGACTTGCTTCCAGTGAACCCCTCAACGTCTGAGTTACACAAGTGCAAGCTGTCCCTTACTTGATCGGTAGGTGTATTTGAACAAGTTTGAACAAGAATCTTAGGACTGTCGGGAAACCGAGGGAGGAGAAAGGAGATGGAGAAGAGGAGAAAGTTTCTCCGAGTGAAGGCTGAGATGGTGCGTTGCGCTGATTCCTCTCCTCTTTGTGTGAAGTTTTGTCTGCTCCCTCGTTATCACTCCTCGCTCGCAGAATGGGAGGGGAGCTGAGACTCAGGCTGGATGAGAGAGGCATATCATTAACCAAGAGTGTTTCTACAACAAAGCGCAGACTCCATCAAATCCCACTCATTCCCACACACTGGTGTCACACTCATCATTCTCCTGCACTGAACTGCTGTGTGAAAAAAAATGCCCTCATTTGTCAAAGGCACATATCATTTTTTTTGTCAGCAGGCCTAATAGAAATTCCTTTAATATTTTCCTCTTTCAAATCTTTTAGAATTTTGAAGGTCTAATGCTCATATCTAAAATTGGATTATATTTGTTAGGGGCTTGACTGATGTGCATGTGTGAGTGTACGCTTGCGCGTGTGGGTGTTGGGCGCATGTGAAAATGCACGAGTCTTCATTGGAAGGATTCACTGAAGCCGTGTGGAGGGATGCAGACTGTTTCTAATTCACCACGCTGACCTAGATTCCAAAATCAGGCACACAAAATGAGAGATGCTGCCCCATGTCAGCGCACAAACTCCACGGACCAAAGAAAAATGCATTAACCTCTGCGTTAGAAGATCTCTCCTTTCCATTCATCACTTCTTACCTTGATTTGATCCATTCACACCAAATCGCATATCTGTAATTCTCCCCTTTTTTTTTCTCATTTCAGAACTTCCCCTCCTCCTCTCTCATCCTGGAATCTCACATCAAACTGAAATGTTAAAATGCAAATTCATTTTTCCAGCTAGCTCAGTTCACACAAACTTATAATTGGATTCTGGCCTATTAATATAAAAGCTTTCTTCATCCTCATCATTCGATCTCATATTATAGTCTTTCCGCGACACACATGAACCGGCCTCATTCTACGATAAGACGTACAGAGGAAAAGAGACAGAGAGGCAGAGGAGGACGGAGAGGACAGTCGCCTCATTAGCGTGGAAAAGTGTCTTACTGGATCATGGAGTAAGGCCAAACCAAGGTAAAGCAGTTAACACGGGTTAGGAGCACAACGGAAGTGTGCACATCTGCCTTGTTCATGTGGGGTCAGTCGTTTTCCCACCCTCTTCTCTTTTCCCTCCTGTTTCCCCTCAGCCCTTATCAGCTGCTGCATTCCAGCTAACCTGAGAATATTTCTGAGGTGGATGCAAGACGCTTCGCTCAGAGAGGCAGATGGGATGGAGATGCACTCCGTGACCCGGGCTAACTAGCATGTTCAGGCTGAGAAACAAAAGGGACTGATGCCACCAAACGACAGAAAGAGGAAAAAAGAAACGGAGGAGCCGATAATCAGCGCGCGACGGTCGGGAAAGAGACAGACGGCCTGAGAGAGAGCACCAGATGCTGTGTGGGAGGGTTATTTAATTGATGATATCACACCTCTCTTTCCCTCTTTCTCTCCCTCTTGTTCTCCCTCTTTTCTTCCTCCAACACACACATGCATGTTCACAAACACACACACACAGACACTAAGACTCGTGCACACCGTATTTGCCCTGTCACCTTCTTATCCTTGAATGACACGCCGCCCACGTTTCTCCCTGCTCTGTTCTGCCCACCTTAGGCTCCCCGGGGATTTGCGAGGCCCGTAGTGTGAGTGAACCCACAAAAACAAACTTGAATCAGTCTCTCCCACCAGAGCGACTTCACAATGTTACATAGATGCCTTAGCTAAGATTATGATTAAGAAATGAGCTGGTTGTAAATTCATGTAGCAACAACACACACAAAGGAAGAAAAACAGCTCAATTATATGTTTTCCCTGCTCTCTGCATTAAGTCATTTGAAATTATGTAACAACACCAATTTGATGCATAGTTTGAGGAGTAGGAACGTATCCACAGCTCTGTGTTACGCTCAGCCGCAGTTCCTGCTCTCTTATGACACTGTGCTTCTCTACATGCAGGTAGAAACTGTTCCACATGCTTTCTGCTAAACCAGAAAAGCCCCAGAAAACGAGTCTCATTAATTAGCTTCTCATTTGTAAATGCAAATGAGCTTAATTAAAAAATAGACTCTCCTTTTGCGGGCTTCAAAGGGAGACAGTGAGGCCTAATCAGGAGGTTTGTTCAGCTGTGGCACTAATGAGACATATTTGGCCTAACGAGGGAGCGATGCCCTAATTTGTTTATGCTAATGATATGAAACAGTGCTTGTCCTTTTGGTGTATCTGGGAAGGGATCAGTCACACACACGCCTCTGTGCGATGTACCTTCAGGGTTTCGTTCAGTGTTGGCGAGGTGGTGCAGCGGCCTTGCTGAATTGTTTCAGTAGGTTAATTGGCTTAATTAGCCTAATAGAGATCATTGGGGCGACGACTCAATGTCAAGGCATATGTGGGTTTCTGAGGCATTTTCCATGCAAATATTGTGCAATGAAAAAGAATGAAGGAGATGTAGCTCCCATGGCTGTGACACAGATGTCAGATTCACTCACTCAACCTTTTTGCTTTAAGTGTTCCTGGAGAGGTAAACTAAGAAATACAGCTTCAAGTCAAATCCCACAGCTCAAAGCATGATTGCGCTTTATTACAGCATGGCTCTTAATTTCATTGCTGTCACTATTTTGTAATTGTTATTTCAGTAACAATAACTTCTACGACTCACCACAGTATTTGCTAAGAACAGAGCATTCAACAATGTCACCAAACAAAAGTCCAGCTGGGCAAAAATACAAGTTAGACAATGACACAGGTTTTAGAGCTGCACTTACCAATTGTTGATTTCATTGTCTGTCACTTTGGTCCAGGCTGAAATATCTCAACCACTGTTGGATGGATTGCCATGACATTTGGTACAGACTTTCATACCGAAATTCATGGTGTCCAGAGAACAAATCCTACTGACTGCAATTCCCTGTCGTTTCACGTTTAACATTTTTATTTCGAGTCAAGTGTCTCAACAACTACTGAATGGAATATCGTGCCTTCAGGACGAATTGTAACAACTTTGATGATCCCTTAACTTCTCATTTAGCGCCATCATAAGGTCAGAACTTTACTTTGTCCAATACTTTTGATTATCACAGTCCCATCAGCCACAGCTGTACTTAAGGTTTGCTGCTAATTAGCCAATATTAGCATGCTAACGCACTAAACTAGATCAGCACGTTAATGTTGCCATTATGTGCATGTTAGCATCCTGACATTAACATTTAAACTTGTTATATCAACAATAGAGCAAACAAATACATGTTGCTCGTTCTGCTGAATGTGCTATTAAGCAGTTACGGACCTGTTCACAGCAACAACTCATATATTATGTAATTGTTGCATTTTAAGCCTGTGCTGTTGCCCCCAAAGTGGCCAAAAACAACCTATGCATGCATCTTTAAACAAGAGCCCAGATTGGAGAGCAGTGTTTGAGTTTGCAATGAGGTGTTATGTTTCAATTTCAATGATAATTTTCAGTTTGAGATAATCTGGCTAATCATCAGACCATCTGACCTTGTCGTACAATGCAGTCATGCTCCCAGAGCTCAGCAATTATTGCAGTAATTACTATGTTGTCATAGACGTAATGACCAGAACCCAAGAAGTAATAAATGGGAATTATCCTTTAAGGCAGTGTCACTTTAACTTTGTGTAAATGGAATCAAAAGTGTGACTGTGCCGTCCTTGATATTTATGAAGTCATATCCCTCTTATGTCCGTTCCTATTAAGGTATATTTGTGTGTACATGTGCTTTGGTGCACACTGTATGTGCATACATGTGCGTGTGTGTGTGAGTGACAGAGCTCTCCCCGCTATTTTGTTCACTGTTGACTGAGTGTGAGGCCGAGTGAGACGGCAGCATGGCTGGCCCTCACTGATAACTAGGCACAGGCAGAGTCCTGTGCGCTGTGCCTCTATTCAAAACACACATGCACGCATGCACACACACACACACACACACACACACACACACACACACACACACACACACACACGCACGTTAATTAATCCAAAAATGGAAGGGAAATCGAAAAAAACCCCACTGTCTCCACTTTTAATTGGACTGACTGTCGTCCAACCATAAAGAGAAAACAAGCTCAATCATTCTCCTCCATCTTGTCGCTTGTTGAATTATTGATAGACGTCGCAAACTGCGCTAGAAAATGAAATGGGGAAGGAGCACTGGGCTGGAGTGTGTTTGAAAGTAGTGATAAAATTTGATTATTCATGTGTGATGCATGCTGCGTGGATTCTTGTAACAGAGTGAGGAGGAGTACTGAGTTTCTCCATGGTGACTGTAGAGAACCTGTATGTGCCAGACAAGCCAGCTGGTATCTTGTTGTCCAAGTACACAATGCTCCAACAAAAAAAAAAGAAGAAGAGAAAAGAAAAGAGAAAGAGAAAGGAAAAATAACTGATGTAGATGAGGTAGTTAGTCACAGGACAGTCATTATTCAATCACTGTGTAAATGCTCATCCCTTACTAACCATTACACATTGCCTTTCTGACCCTTTTCATCTTTGCTCAACCAGTTTCACACAGTATTTGCCCCCACCTCCCGTATAAACCCTCTAAATATACTGTAATCATCTCTTCATTTTTTCCCTGCATTCTGAATTATCTGTTCTTAGTGAAAAGCTTTTTTTTTAGATATATATATCAGATTGGCTTTTTTCCAACAGTGGCTGACATCTGCGCTTTCTGTTTGTCAAGATATTTGCCCTCTCTGGCTCAGGGTGACCAGAAGCAGCGGGGTCTGTCTTCTTTATAACCGAACTGCAACACCTCTTTAAAAATCTGAATGTAGCTAAAGCCTTGTTGTACAAATTATATTATAATAGGTGATCTTTATTGTGGCATATTAGACATGCTTTTAAGTCCCCTATTATTGCTAATAATTAAAAAAAATCATACTGTATGATGGAATTTTTACTGTATGGTACCATAGTAGAAGGATGAGAATATTTTTTGACCTCCAATGTTTTGATACCTCAACCAGATAATGAGGATGGGGAAATCCCTGAATGGGCTTCTGTACTTTGACAGTGACAAAACATGTTCGACTTAAACTTCTAGAGGCCAAATAGAGACCTTGAAATATTCCCCTCATCAATTAATCTCCATTCAATGACACACTGCTTTACTTAGCCAACCATTCAGCCTCCTCTGGCTGCTATAATTGTCCCAGTTAATTGCTTTTCAACTCTCTTTGATTACAAGGTCGGCTCTGAATGGCTAGTATACATGGCTCAAAGTTGGGTGCTGCTCGCTCTTCCCTCGGTCCCTTCCCTCCATTTCCATCCACCCCCTACCCCCTTGGTCACAACAGGTCTCACCACCTCCCCCTCTCCTCTCCTCTCCAGTCCTCTCCTCTCCCCCTAACCCTACAGCCCAAGGTATCAGTGTTGTCGCCAATGTGATTTTCACAAATCTATTCGTCACTGGGACATGCGTATATAATGGTGTCTGTAAACTTCGATATACTGAAAGACAATAAACCTGTCCACTTAGAGACTGCCCATAGTAGAGAATTAAAAACTGAACTCTGAGGGGAGCAGGGGAGGAGTGTTACAGTTTCACATCGTCTGTAGAAATATGTTCTACAAGCAGAAGAAAATTTAAGGCAAATGTTTAATCTGCAAGCAGAGCTGTAATGGCTCCTTCTATTTCTCACATTATCAAAAATGGGTAACATTTTACTTTAAGTCTCCCTGTTTAGCATTTAAAAGCAGCGCATAAACATTTGATACATTTGATAACAATAACTGTAATGCATGTGTAAGCAGATTTAAGTGTTTATTAATGTATTTGTCAGCAACTATAACTCCTCCATGTGGACCATCATAAGTAAAACACAGTCATAATAAAATAGAATATATCCAGAGGAAGCTATAATTGTTGACACATATTGTATCTTGTAATACAAAATGTCCATATAGCTGCATACAACTATGTAGTGTGTTTTAAACTATTTATTAGTACATCTTTGTGTACTGCTTATAAATAATAAACAGGGCATAAAGTGTTAAACAAAAATAATACACTTTCTTTAAAATAAGATTGTTATTTCACTGTAAAATGACACAGGGAAAAACACAGAAAAAACTGTATGAAGGAGAAGATGTATTGATGTTAGCTCTTGAAAAGAGCGCTGCTCTACAACTGTCCCTGACAATTTATGTACTGTTGAGGTTGGTTAAGGAAGCAGAGTCCATGATTGGAAAGAGATGGGGGTTGGTGTGTGTGTGTGTGTCCGTGTGTGTGTGTGTGTGTTGCTCCTGCGTCTTTCTCCTCTCCCTCCACAGCTCACACGGAGGCGACAGAGTCCCTCTCATTACTGAACAGCACAGCCCCCAAACAAAGGCTCGCGCACTGACAGTGGCGCGTGTTCAATACCGATAACTAGTGTGGCCTCTCATCTGAATTAGCATGCCGTGTAGGCCTTGACACATATTCACACCAACACACATAGACACACACATGCAGGCACAGGCATGCATTCAAGTCCAAACACACACACAATAAAAATACATACATGCACACACATTTAAAGACACACCCTTATGTGCAATTATTCACACAGGCACACACACACACTCATCCTGCAAACTCTTGTGTTGAACAGATAGCGAGCACCGGATTACTCTGCAGCGGCAACTTGAATATGCATTCAAGCTTTGCGTCGTCAGCATTGGCTTTTGTTCTCCATGTGGGGAAGAGCCACACAAAGCCTTTTCGACATCAAAGACACAGAACAACAGAAACAGCAAACTGCAAAACACTAACTGTGGTTCTGAGGGATGCTGCCGGGTTGCTGCACAGAAGAACCATGCAAATAAGCAACGCAGCGTTATTTCTGCTCCACTTGAATGTAGCTCTCTCCTCATCTGGCCTTCTGCATGTTTCACACCTGGCTGGTTAAATGTGCTACTGGGCCTGGAGGTGTCTGCTGAGGGGTGAACAGCAATGAGGCAGCGCAGGTGCTTGCACACTCAAACACACGGATGCACTTACCAGGCTGACCTTTGCTTTTTCAAGTTCATTTCAGACTAAGTCCTCGTGTTGCAAAATATAGTACCATGCGGTGTAAGACAAATTGTATCTTGAAAATAAGTAGCCAATAGTCCAGCTCATTTCTATAAATAAATACCTTTCTCCTTTTATGGAAACCATGTGGTAAAAGCAGGCAACACAAATGTTACCCCCTGTCGCGACTAATTTCTGCAATGTCTCCCTGTCACACAGTCACAATGGTTTGTTTATCTTGCTGTCATATCTCTTTGATGCTACGTTGCTTTCTGTTGTGATTGGGCCAACAGTCCCTACATATACTGCAGCTAGATGCAATGACAGCAGGGAGCAAAACGGGGGAGCCTTTAAAATGTTTTACGTCCCCGTGCATGCAGCCGCACACATCAGTAATTGCATATTTGCGTCGAGCATGGGAGATTTTTGCCCCTGTGCGTTGTACTATCTATATTTCAAAGGACACTTCAACACGGGTGGCAGTGACCCGCTTTGCAAATGAGTTCGGGCTTGAGGATTATTTACCAAACAGGCAGATCATTTCTCACGCTGATAATGTGGGGGAAACGTGAGGGAAGAAAACATGGAAGAGGAGGAGAGGAGGAATAGAAAAGTGAGGAGAGGTGGAGTGCAGGACAGAAAGCCTAAAATATGCATGTCATCATGTGGATGACTGATAGCTTTCTGTGAAAGCTTCTCTTGATGCGCGTGTGCGAGGCAGGCTTCTAATTGAGCACTGCTGCCAATCATATGTGCTCATAGTGTGTGTGTGTGTGTGTGTGTGTTACATTCCCCTGCTGAAACATCTAACACACACACATACACACAGAGAGAGAGAGAGAGAGAGAGAGAGAGAGAGAGAGAGAACTCTGTGTCTTTGATCATCTGAGTGAGACTGTTCTCACCACGTTCTAATTAGCTTGGTGTTAAATGCAAGAGACAACAGAGATCAAGCAGCAAACCCATAAGATGATCAGTTCACACTGTGAATGTGACTATCACCCTAAACTATCATTACCAGTCTGCAGGACTAACCATCTATCAAGGCTTACATTGCAACAACAAAGAGACATGGTGATATGTTCTGTCTTCTCAGGCTTTTGTTGCATATCCTTGTAACCCTCTGGAAAAATAAATCTTACATGTTGGTACCGTTTTTCATCTCAAGTGGAAACATAAAAAATCAAACCAGCCAGAGGAGGAAAGAAAGGACCCATGACTGTTAACGGACTGCAAAATTCAGTCTAAGTAACTATAGTAACCATTTTTGTGTGGATTCATGTCTTCAAGTTTATAAAATAAGTGAAGCACATCACAGAACCACCACTGTGTTGACTCGCTGTGCAACAGACGAGCACTGAACTGCTTTGGATGAAGAAACTGTTGTTGAAAACGTTGATTTCAAGTTAAAGGTGTTTAAAAGAGGTTTTGTCTGGGTGTTTATCTATATCAAAATAAAGATCACAGGTTAAAAAGAAGTCCCAAGGCCTCTGAAGGCTCTGAATAAAAAGGAGCACTCAGTGCAGACATTTTATGTTTTCACTAACCCATAATTCTCTTGACCTCCATGTGAAAACAAGTTTTTCCATTTGAGTGCCACACACACAAAAAGAGATGCACCTGCAGACTTCTTCTGTGCTTCATCCTGCACTTCCCTCTGCTGCTGGCCCACTTCCTCGCCACATGCAAACACAAGCAGCTCAAACAGTAGTAATATCAGTGTCTCCCACCTCACCGCCATCCTTTATTACCCCTCTTTTTCTTACTCTCTCTTTCTCTCTCTGTCTCTCCCTCATGAATAAACATCCCTTACATTCACTCAGTGCTGGCATGAAATGGCCACACAGCCCCTGGCACACGCAGGAGTAATGCCGCAATCATTATTCCACTGCAGTGGTCCCACACAAGCATATTTCACCAATCATGTGGCTCTCTCCCCTGGCTTTTGTTTGGATGACTTAAACAAATGATGTGGCAGTGAGGAGGGCCTGCGTACCACAGCTCCCCCTGTTAACACGGCAACCGTTGACACGGACACAGCAAAATTTGCATAAGAGTACGCTTGAGTGGTACTGGCAATTCCAACAGGGGTCCGCAGATTTTTCCCTCCCTTTCTGACAGAGGGTGGGGTTGAGGGTAGTGGTTAAAATGGGGAGGGAGGGCGGAGGGGGGGTGGGGGTGGGGGGGGTTATTTTTGGTTCTCCCGCTTTTCTCCTTCCTTTCATCCTGTTCTCCCTCTCTCCTGTTCTCTTCTCTGACTGCCAACTCCTCTTTTCTCTGGGGTTTAGTGTTGAATTGGAAGTAATGAAAGATGCACACATGCCATGAGGCTGACTGGGCTTTCAGCAATAGAGATGGAGGAAGTCTATTTGGCAGAGCTATTAAACACATACAAGACAATGGTGGCATCTAAGAGTCAGGCCAGTTACAAGTGAAATACACCTCCCTGTGTAGTTGAACTGATACTGAATGGCCACATAGGCAGCTGTAGAAGCACTGTGTATGCATGAGTAGGAGGAAATAATTGTTTTTAATTACATACATCACTGGTATGATTATTTTGAAAGTATTCCAGCAGCAATCACTGGATCATTTCAGAATAATGGCCTTGCTAAAGATGATGGCTGTGATGAGGAAAAGGAGGAGGATGTTTAATAAAGTGACATTTGAAGAAGGGCGATGACAACTATTGTGTCGATGAGGGCGATGATACATTTAACAAGGGCAGCGCTGCTGATGAAGGTGAGGAAGAGGAGGATAGTCATGATCATGCTTATTTCTGTTTTGGCTTTTTTGTTGATGTTAATATCTGAAAATAGATCGAGTAGTGCTGCATTCAGAGAAGTTAATCAAGCAGCCCGAAGGGCCACTGCTCTGTCCTTTTATGTGCCTATCTCCCTCCACATTTCTCCAATCTCCATCGCTTTCATTCGCCTTATCTCGCCCTTCTTTAATCATAGCATATCAATGTGACTGATACATCTAAGAGATCTGTTTGCGTGCTGTTCACTTTGTGAGAAAGTTCTATTTGAATTCCATGAATTTGCTCCAGCCTGACTTTCAGACTTCTCACAGTGAGAACAGCGGCTCACAAGAATACCAAACAATGAAAACAAGCCACCATATCTTCCCAAACGTTTGCAATGCACGTGCGCAGCTTGGTGTGTTTTAATATGTGTTTAGAGGCACCGGTTACTCTGCAGAGTCCTTAGGGTGGGTGTGGCACACCACCGTGCAGAGGTTGTCTCCATGGTGATAGATGTGGGGTCATCTCCATGACGATGGATCGGAGGGGGTGTTGGCCGCCAAGGTTGTGGACCAAGGACAAGGCAAGAGTGATTGCAGCCACCCAGACAGGAAATCGAAGAGGAGCACTCCAAGGGGTGTAGGGGTGGGTGTACGTGTGTGTGTGGGGGGGTGAGGCGGGGCAGGGGGTGAGTGGGGGGGGGGGGGGGGTCGAGGAAAAAGGTGCAATTTCACAAGCCAAATTACTTCTGGGATGGTGGAGAGAAAAATATCACAGCAATAACAGCATCAGGGAGGAGAGGAGGGAAGGAAGGGGAGGTGGGGGAGGAGCAGGAGGCAGCAGGAAGGAGGAGGGAGGTCCCAAACAAAAGCTCAATTATCAAAGTCATCAAACATGCATGCTCACATAAGCAAATAGAGTGACACCCTATTACCTTGATGCCACACAAACTTCCCAGCTCACTGGAAGGAATTTTCAGAGCTATCTGTCAGAGTTTGCCTGTGATTTTCCATGTGGTTTATCAAGCTCGGTTTATTTCTGAGACTGATGCCGGCTGTGACTAGAAAATATTGATTGGATTGTGCAACATGTTCCACTGCAGCCCTACTGATTTCTTTTTCTGTTCTCTCTCTTCGCTCCTCCTCTGCTCTCTGGCGATTCCACAACATTAGTATGTGGAACAACGGCACATCAGTAAATTGTTAACAAGAACAGGCACAGTGAATAACTGACGACGACAACTTCAAATTTCTGCCTCGCTGCCTTGTTCTCTCGCTGCTCAGGGTTTCCCCCGTTGCATTTTCTGTCTCACTCAGTATGCCCTCTATTTTCTGTGCATGGGTGTGCGTGTGTGTGTGTGTGTGTGTGTGTGTGTGTGTGTGTATGCTTGTACAGATGAGTGTCTGTATCGGCAGGCTGAGTGCATTGAATCATTAAGTCCACAGTGCCACTGTGCCCATTGCCTCATTGCACCTAATTAAGCCCCTTTTGTTTCCTATCAATTAACATTGTAATTAAAACTAGTCGTGCTTCTGTTTACCCAGACTCTGCTGATTCAGGGGAAATGACACACCAACAGTGTATGCAGGAATTCAGCTACGCAACACACATGCACGATGTACATGTACACATCAGTACAAATGTGAACATGCCTCTGATACAGTAGACGCACACATTTTCTCACGCACACTTTTGCAACAGCAGGCAACTGTGGGACATTTTAAAGGGAAGCTCAACCAGGCCTCAGTTCACTCAAGAGTGGGATGGAACAAGGGGTGTTGATGGAGCTGGGAAATGAGAGCAGGATCCTTTGGTGTGTTGGTGTGTGTGTGTGTGTGTGTGTGTGAGTGTGAACCTCTGTTGAGTCGTTAACAGAACCAGGGGATTCACCTCCCGATAATCTCACACTAATCACCTAATCCTCCATCCCTCAGGTGAACAGACGGAAAAGGAGTACTTGACATCAAGTGGAAGCCTGACATCACACAAACACACACACACACACAGAGTATATATTTATTTGCGTGGATGTACACACAAACAAATGAATAAGTCAAATGAGACAAATGAGTGCCACTCCACCCCGCCCCCGCCAGGCCCATCCTCCTCAACATGCCAATGTACATTTCACCAAAAAATATACACCCTATCCTCTTGTTTCCATGGCAACTGACCGTAGAGCTGTGGGTATATGAGGCAGCAGGCGGCAGGCGAAATCACTGGAGTGAGAGGCGTACCGGTCTGTCACCTCAGCCTCCCCAGAGAAACAACACATAATACTGTACTACTGTACTCTCTCCTCTCTCTTTCTCTCTGTGCAACTATCACTACAATTTACAGGAATACACCAATTTATCTCTCTCCACACACACACACACACACACACACACACACACACACACACAAGCCCACACATGCACCATCCTCCATGTTGTCTCATGTACTGTAGCTCGGGGCAGACAGGGCTACGACACTAGACATTTGTGTGTAAAACATGTGTGATCTTCTTATTAAAACATGATCATGAACTGCCGCCCAGACACACCACCCTTCCCCTTTTTCTTTCCTGTCAGGGGGGGTTAATGCTGCTACTACTGCTTCTGCTGGTGGAGGCCAACCTGTCCTTGGGTGCAGTAAAGGATTACAGCAGCACACACCATGTGACCTTAATTCCCCCCTGTCTGCTTGTGCAACGCTCAGCCAATCAGGGATGAGCCGTGCACGTATGTGTGTATATGCTGTGCATAGTTGTGTGTCTTTACATGCAGGACGCCATGTTTGTCAAGACTGTTTGTCTCAAGCGTATATGCACTAATAGATGGATTAAGCCAGATAAAAAGGGGAATGCTGTGAATGCTGTGATTGTGTGTACATTTGTGCATATGTGCAAGAGTGTGCATGTGCCAGCTTGTGTTTTTTTTAAAAGGGGTGGGGGTTTGTGTGAATCAGCAGCAGCAGCAGCAGCCGCCCCGGCACGTGTCGCACATTCAGACGACCTCATTCATCCCCAGCAACCCCAAAATCCCCCTGCTCCTTCCCCTCACCCACAAACAGACCTCAACCCCCACACAGCCGCCGCCGTCAGCAGGCTCAGCTGGTGGCTGAGGGGGGAGGAGGGGGGAACAGAGAGATGGAGCAATGGATGGATGGATGGATGGATGGATGGATGGATGGGGGTGGGGGTGGGGGGGCAGGTGCTGAGAAGACAATTTAGTAAGCTGCCTTTTTTTTTTTCTCATCGCTTCCTTTTTTTTTTTTTTAAACGGAGCAGGAGAAGACAACTGTAACAAAAAATATGGAGGATAAGATCAAATTTGGGAAGGATGAGGAAAGGTAGGGAAGAAAGTCTGATAATAGGAGCGTAATATGTGCCCGTGTGTAGTGGGGGTAGAGGTCAGAGCGTGTGTGCTGGGGGGTGTCAATTAGATATGGAGATCAGACAGAATAAGCAGCAGTTTAAACATGAGCATTACATCAGGGGGAGACGTCCGGCTGTTATGTTGGCTTGCACCCGCCAGATAAGGCCCACAAAGCTTTGTGTGTGTCTGCGCGAATGCATTCGTCTTTGTGTCTGTGTGACACAGCAGACGTAACAGACGCAGCACCTTGCCTCATAAGACACCCACTGTTGTTGGCAACCTCTGACCTTAACCAAACCTTGACCCTGGCAGAAGGCAACTGATTTACGCAACAAAGACAGAAAACACAGCAGAGCTTGAAGCCAGCGCAAAACTCTGACCTTCCAGCCCCTCAGTCCCGACCCAAACACAAACCTTCCCCTCGACGCCACGCGTGCACATTCAGGCAAGAAGCAGGAAAAACGTCACACTCATCCATCAAAGCAGCAGAAAATCAATACCATCAAATTACATAGATATGCAAGTGAAGGCAATATTATTATGCTAACTAGTTCAGTTAGCTCATTATTTATGGGCTGCAATGAGACATTTTAGTTTGTCTGTTTTTCACTTTAGATTTAAATAAGGTGCACAGCAATCTGCTGAGGTAGCAGAAAATCACACCAAAGATGCAAGAAGATAAAACATTATTTTGGATAATACAGTTTGGTAGTTTGGTCAGATTTGAACTTTGGCAAATGTTGAGTTCAATAAAAATAAAATATTGCGAGAAAAAGTGTGAGGATTTCAAAGAGTGCTTCATTTTTCTTTTTTCTCTTTTTTCCTTTTCTATTCTTCTTTTTGTGTTATATACATATAGATATATATTATTATGTTGAGTTTATTCTATCTATCAAAATACTCAGGCGTGGTAAGCAGGTTTGCACACACAAAAACACAAGCAATTCAACACACACATAAAAACAATCCAAAAATAAGAAATATGATAGTGTAACGGACAAAGTGGAAATACACAAAGCTTAACAATGGCCAACAATGTCCAACACCATGAAGACACATTATGTCAAAAAGTGCATTTATCATTCTCTACATAAAGTAAAGTCACCATCTCTTGTACAGCGACTGATCACAGTGACGGCCTACAGTAAACCGTGTTTGTTTTAATACAGGCAATGTGACATTAGCTTAAAGGACGCGTGTGGCAGCGCTGATCACCTGAAAGGCCATTTTTAGCCTTGGTCATTGTAATTGATTTAAATTTTATAACTGAGATAAAAAACAAGTTGCAATCAATTCTTGTCTTTTTGAAAAAGGGATAGAACATTTTCAATAAAAGAGAAACAGTACATAATATTATGAAAGCATCATATACTTCAGTCCAATTAACACTGTTTTAGTCGCTGTATCGCATTTTCTTTCTGTTTCCTAAACACTGTCATTACAGTAAAAGCACAGAAATATATTTCAGAATGTAACATCAGTGATGTTTAATTGCTATTTTTTCAAGACAGGTAAATTCTTTCCCTTTGATTCAAAAGACGATTTATTTCATGTCTGTCACATGTAGCCCTGTCATGCATATTAACTACATATGGTCTCTGGATGTGTTTCTGTCTCTGAGTCATGTGAAGTAAATGTCTGGCCCCTGCACTGCCTGTGCGTCTGTAACAGATGGTGTGTGTGTGTGTGTGTCCTACAAAGTCTGGCAGAAACACCTTATCGCTCTGTGGTGCATCATGCCAACTGCTATCGGACAACGACACAGCACCTTCCAATCTACCGTGTTCCTCCTCTCATTTTCAGACTTCTAGTATCATTATCTTCCTGCTTGTCCACCAAGAGAGAGCTGCAACTAGATCAAACTAGATAAATAGATACAATATGGTGAATTTAATATTATGTGTGCAAATTAAGGGTTTGTACTTTCAGGGCATAATAATGAATTATGTTGAGCTTTTTCTCTTATTTCTCATACCTCTCTTTCTACACACGCCTGCCATCAAAACTCTCTCAAGTAACATTTATATTCTAGAATTCCACTTTAAGTGCTCCCGTCAGACGACAGATATACATCTGCACCGAACATATCTGAAAGATACCAACCTGTCAGTGTCATGGATGCTGCAGCTCAGTGTGTAATGACAGGGATAATGATATTGTCTGATCCTTTGCTGCACTTGTTCTGTGATATTTAATAACTGTCCCTACCAGGCTTTTAGATATGACTCCATAAGAGGTTTGACATTTTCAGATCATTTTTCACATGGAGCTGCGCAGAGAGATTATAGAAGGAATGACGACGAAGAAAGGATAGATAGATAGATAGATAGATAGATAGATAGATAGATTACATAAAACAAACAAATCAACAAAGGGAGGAAGAGACATAAATTCCCTGACGCTCACATTCCTCTGTTAATCCAGAGCACACTGGGCTTCAAAGTTATCTCAGCAAACTTCGTGGATTCATTGAAAATGTGATTGAAATGACAAAAAGGGAATGAAGGCGATGAGTAGGGAGCGTGCAAGAGAGACCCTCTGAAAATCTGTCAAAGTAGTTTGGAATTCATGAGCATTTCTTGGGAAAGACGCGCACGTAGATCCCATTTCATAAAAGCAGAAAATGCAATACCCAGCTGACGAGCCCCAGCGCTACAGAATTCTCTTTGGCAACGCTTTGGTACCATCAAGAGCTGACTACAAACAGCATAGCAACACTGATTTGACACATGTCATGGGTGTTTTGTAAATACTTTGGATATTTTCCTCCCCCAACATTAGACTATGGCTGCCTCCTGTCAAAGTGCTGCTCATATGACAAATACTCCAAAGGACCCTTCCTCAAAGGTCAAGCAGAAAACATTTTTTGGGTTTTATGTGGGTGGATGAATTTTACATTGTTTAATAAAGGCACGATGGGTGTGCAAATAATTATCTGCGGTGTGTATGAAGCAATAAAAGTATTCAGCATGGAGTTGGAGTCGGTGTGAAAACGAGCAGGCGTGTGAACTTGCGAACATCTTAGTGGATGTGAGTACAGCTCCCAGCCGCTCCCTCTCGTCTGTATGCAGACTCTGTCTCATGCCGTCCTGCTGCTGCTGCCTCTGCTGCTCAGGGAGGCAAAGGTAGGCTTAAGGTGGGAGCAGCGGGGTGGGTGACAGGGCAGCATCCATGCCCAGACAGACACAGCCTCTCCCTGAGCCGATGCTACCCAACACTCTTTGCTTCTGGAGACACGCACAGATGAGCCCTGTCTGGAACCGCTGCAGCAACCACAGTGTCAATGTCATTGTGTGTGTGTGTGTGTGTGTGTGTGTGTACTCTCTGGTGTGCTCCTGCAAGTGGCAGAAAGTAACCAAGTACATTCACTCATATACAGTACTTAAAGTGGCTATGATCCTACGTAAAGCTCTTTGTTTTATTATAAATAATTATTTAATTATTATCAATGTAGATACATAATCATATCAATCCATCAAATGATGGTGAGAACAAGGTTGCTCACAGAGACTGAACCTGTGGCATTATCAACCAAACCTGCAACTCCCTTTCAGAGTTTCACAGTGAGTTTCAGCTCATCGTTCATGTGTCCATCTCATCGTTGCTGCAGCAGGCAGCTGTTTAGACAGACAGACACAGTTAGCCACTAGCCGGCGAACACAGTAGAGACTTTGGCAGCTGCAGAGCCAGATATTTCCCTCAGGAGTTGTTGGAGACCAAAAGCAGAGCTAAAAGGGAGTGAATATAGGAGTCACTTTCACCAGGTTCCAAATGGGGGATAATGTTGCTTCTCAACTGCAGGATTTTTGCAAACATGATGGCCACATCTATATAATTTATGTGTTGGCCAAATATGTGTCCAAAGTTTGTTTTCTCTGCCCTTATGTGTGAAAAAAGAGAAGAAAAATTTTTTTTTAAAAAAGGAAAATAGAAAAAATCAGTTATAGCAAATTTAAGAATGTGGAACTGCATTCACATCAATTCATAAGAAAAAAAAAACATTATTGGACACCTTATCTCATAATTATGACTCCTGTATCTCATAATTACGAAAAAATAATTCAGCACTACCAGATCAGGATCTCATAATTACAGGATCCTGTTCTCGTAACTATGAGAAAAGGTTCAAGTTCCAACAAAATATTTTGAAAAGCGTTGCATTAAATGTTAAAGTCTCTTCATTTGTGTGAACAGATGTAAACCTTTACAAAAAACAGGAAGTGTTGCCATGGATTTATTTTTTACAGTTACATTACAGCATTTACAGTTTCCTTTTTCCTATATAACATTGGACTAGCAACGGTAAATTACTTTGATACTGAAGAAATCCTAAAAACCTAGAAAAAAACACAAAACCTATGAGATAGTTTCCTCATAATTAGAGATTAGGATCTGGTAAAAGATTTTGTCTCATAATTATGGGATCGGAGCTCGTAATTATTAGATCTTTTCTCTTAATCGTAGGATAGCAAGTCACAACTTTGGGATACATTATGTAAGTCATAATTACGAGGTCTCCAATTCTTTTTCTTTTGTGGATACAGTGCACTTCCATATAGAACCATTTTGAGGTACTGGTGTTTTACCTATTTCTATTTTGCTTCTATCACATTTCAGAGTAAAATACTGTACATGTTACTCCTCTGCATTTATTTAAGCACTATAATTGTAATCATTTCATTGATTGAGATTGCACGATCAGTGACTAAAATATGATGTACAGTGCCTATGAAGAAATCCTCACCCTGCTGGATGTTTTCAAGTTCTCATGTTTAATTTTACAAAATTGAATCAAAGTCGATTTAAATGGCTTTTTTACACTGATCAACAGAAAAAGATCATTTAATGTCAAAATGAAAACAGATGTGTACGAAGTAATCTAATACATTCCAAATAATAAAACAAAATAAAAAAATATGTGCTTGCATAAGTATTCACCTCCATTTATAGAACACACATAAAACATCACTGGTTTTAGAAGTCACATAATTTGTTAAAAGATCATCTGTGTGGGTTTCAGCCGACTGTGGCAGCCTATAAATTTATCAGTACAGTATCTGTAAGGCCCAACCTTTGCTACGTCGTTACTGTGACAGAACGTACACAACAAAATCCAAAGAAACACTCTTAGCAGTTCTTAACTCCTCATTCAACTCAAGTTGAATGAGATTCTTCTTTGTCAAGAAGAATGGGGAAAAGATGTCGTGTCCAGACTCAAGGCTATAATAGCTGTCAGAGGTGCATCTACTAAATGTATAAATCTACTAATTAAATAAATTGGAGGCAATCAGTTATTCAGACAAGTAGGCTATTTTATATTTCTTATTCATTTGGACCACTTTGTAGAGATCTGTTTTCACTTTGTGTCTGTTTGTGTTGATCATGCTGAGGCAAAGAAAAAAACACATAAGATTAACTTATAGGCACTGTGTTATTGTAACTATATCAAGTATACTTACAATATCTCGACCAGCTATAATATAATACATCAATAATAATAATAATAATAATAATCCAATGATATAACATATACAGTTTATGAAGACATCTGCATGATGAGTACTTTTGGTACTTAATATTCATTTTGCTAATAACACCGATACAGGACTTTTACTTTGTATTTCAACAACAGGGTTTTACTACTTTTACTTCAGTAAAACATCTGAGTATTACTTCCATCCCTTGCCCGTAGTTTCAGATTTTAAATTCAATTCAACAGCAACACAAACTACATCCTCCAAAATGATCATACAGTTGAATCAGCACCTCTCCAACAGAGTTTCAGCAAAAACTGAACATCATAACCTTCAGGACTGCTGCATTAGATGGGTGTACCTAATAAACTGCCAAGTGAGTGTGTATTCAGGTTAAGTAAAGGAACTGAATTCCCTCTCCAGTACGTGCTGCTGTAGCTTCCATGTCCACACAGCAGCAGCGCCCAAACTCCACAGAGCACTCAGTCCAAAACAGGCTGTTCATAAAGATAATCAACCTCCACTGTACATCTCCAGTGAGTGACTGGTGGAGCTGCACAGTATAGGTGAGGCGAGATGAGGTGTCAGGGGTGAGTGGCAAAGAGGGGAGGAGAGTGGGGGGGGTGGGGGTCTCTGAGAGTAAAGGAACGATGGATACAATGCCGCGGGGTCCTGGCATTGCCTCCTTATAACGACATTACAGTGAAAAGAACAAGCAGCAATGAGCGACGCCATCATTAACCTCTGGCTGGGCAATAAATCAACAGCAGTTCACACAAATTAGACCAATTCCCCTCGATCTGCCTCCGAAGGCCCTCACTAGGACTATGCTATTATAAATCACATACAGGAGGGGGAGGAAGGAGGACACACACAACCATGCACCCACACACACACACACACACACACACCTACAGATACAGGGAGAGAGCATGCAGACACTTTTATTGGTGGTGTTTTACAGGGAGTCATATAAACTAAAAGAATTAAATCTCTCAGGCTTGCCCTTTGTGATTCATACATATTTTCATCATGGCTGCTTATTAGAGATAGCTCTTGATTCTGTCTCGGGGCTCAAAGAAATTAACGTTACTTGTGCCCATGTTACAAGAGAGGAGAGGAGAGGAGAGGAGAAGTAAGCAGGGGAGAGGAGAGGAGATACTTTCAGAATAAAGATGACGTAGGTTATGCAATTTCAGATTATTATTCTGCGCAGTGCAGCCGTGGGGACTGATTTGATGTAACTATGAAAGCATACAGCACCACTTTTTTCCTGAAACAACAATCAGAAACCAAAAAATAAGATTGGCTACGAATACAATACACTAATTGAGCACAAATATGTTCAAATTCCCCATTTCACAAAAGTGAGAGAGCAAGAAATGATAGTAATATGTTTTGATTCATGACATTGTCTATTAGTATTGTAGCCTGATTATTCTCCATGGAAATGTTTAGCCACATTTGGTCTGGGCTGTTTGGTGAACTGTGCGCTTGTGTCCTTGCAGGGCGGTGTGGGGAGAGGCATGGACAGCTGCCGTCTCTCCACGGTCGTCTGTACGAAAGAGTACATATTGCACGTCACTCGGAAAGGTAACAGATATGGCAGTATGCCCCTGCCATCTGTCCCTGGAGCTTCACACGTCCACACAGACAAAGGAGAGCCAGGCCGCCGAGACGGCAACAAGGCCCCATCCTGCTATTGTCCTTTAGGCTTGTGGGTGGACGTAGGGCCCCTTATCATCCGGCACTGCTGGAGCGATGCAGTCTGGCTAACAGCAGCATTGTCCACCACACGCGAACTCAGACTAAGGACATGCAGATTTTATCTTACAGTTAATCTCAAATCGCAAAAATATTTCAATTAGTGCTCCAAATCCGAGATGTTATGATACATAATAGAAAGTTTTGTCCAGTTAGATTTCTTGTCCCTGATTTCAACACTTGTCTTTGCCCTTTTTATCTCTTGAATAACCCCTGAGACGCAGATGCACACACTCACACCATCCAGTGCAGACTCCCACAGATAAGGTCGCGGGCTTAGTGGACAGGGTCGATTTTCCATTATGGAATTTTATAATAAAGATAAACTGTCACAGCAATCAAAGTATCACTTAAGGCTATCTTAAAGCAAAGCCAGGACCTCTGTTTTCATCCACCAACTACCCCCCATCCCCAAAAATAATCATCCTCAATCCTCCCAAATACTGCAGACCCTCCAAGAGCCCCATCCTTTCCTTTATCTCTCCCTCAGAAGAGAGAGAAAAAAAAGGAAAGATGAGTAAGGTCAACGATCTGTCAACAGCAGATAAAGAAGGATGGACGAAAGAAAAGATCGATGGAGAAATCTCGAAAACTTCAGTTTTATGTATTTATGTTCTGAAAAGAAAACAGGAAGATAAAGTGCCACCAGACTCTCTACATTCTCAGGTTTCTGGTTGTCTCAGTTGGAGTTGGAGTGGTCTGTTTTCACTGTTGAAAATGCTCGTCTTTTCAAGGAAATTGTGTCAGCGGTACAATCGAGTATGCATACAATGCATGTGCTTCTCTGTGCAAAGTTCTCTCTTTGTGTCTGAGTGCAAAAACTGAAGAAAAACAAGCTTTGCTTACTCCTTTTTTGGACAGCATTGCAGAGCAACATGTGAGATTACACCACTTAATCCCTGTGTAATCTCTGTGTCCCTGCTGGGGAAGCTGCCTCAGCATGAAGGTCCAATGGCCTTGCAAATCAGTTCTTAATACAGTAATATAGACTGCGACAGAATCAGGACTAAGCCAAAATGGAGACAAATTGAGAGTTTTCAGGAGAAGTCTTTGTTGTTGCAAGAAACTTAAAGCCCCTTTTTTAATAACTTTAAATATTCTTGACTGAACAAGAAACAATCAAAGTCAGATATCTGCAAAAAAAAAACATCCTTATCAAGAGGTTAACACACAAAACCTCAGCTAATCTGCTTTATCGGGGCTGTGTGAATATGGTCTGATAAGATTTGATTGAGAGTGCTGGCAAAAAAAAGAAAATAGAAGAAAACAAAGCCACAACTGTCATCAGAGGCTGATTGAGGAAATATGTTTTCTTAATACTTAAAAAATATCACTGTGAATACACAGCGATCCCTGTGCCGCTGAAGGGAACCAGCACACTGTGGAGGTCAAGGTATGACCCCGTAGACCCCAGCTCCCTGTGTGCGAGGGCGGTTCCTCCTTGTTTTAATCTTGGGGTTTCCAATCAGACAGATTGGTGTAGGGGCCACATTTGACACAAGGGGGCCAGGGGTTGCTTCAAATCCTGGTGGGCCAACTGGCAGCCTCTCCAGAAATGTATTTTAATTACCATAAGAGCCTTGGCATGTTTCCCTCCATCCTATATTCTTTAATGGGCTGTGCATGTAGCATTTCATGCAAATGACCTATAGCAAGGTCCTTTCCTTTAGTGGTGTTGTTTGTCAGAGTGTATACTTGGTATGAGTTTGTGTCTCTGAATATGTTTCCTGTCTCTGTATATACCCTGTGGCTAAAATGTTTTGTTTTTTTTTTGATAAGTTGATGAAAACAAACAAAAACACATAATTGCAGAGGCAGTCTGTGTTGACGTTACATGAACAGGAGCAATATCTATGAAGCAACCAGAGCGTGCATCAGAAGCTGGAGATCAGACACAAGTCATATCTGCTTTTTCTTCTGAGGCAGGGAGGGAGAGACCCAGAGAGAATGACAGCAGCAAGACAGAGGAAGAGCTCGGAGGAGGGTGTGTGAGTAATACAAAGTCAGTCAGAGGAGCAGAGAGGGGAAAAAGTTGTACTTCAAAGAATAATTTGAGGAGTGCTTGCTGATATCAGTGTGTACGTGTTTGTCAGATAGTCTGACACCGGAATACAATGAGTCTGGCCGTTTTCAGACGTGTCTCCGCTTGTTTTATAATATTGCTCCTTGCGATGCTCTGTCTTTCTAAACCAGAGCCAGTATAAATAGGAATAGTAATAAAGTCTTTTACTTTTGTTTCGGGAGTAAAGTTGAAACATATTAATGCCTGATAGAGAATTAACTTTGATAGAACTGCTCAGCTCTATGATTGAGGGAGAGGAGGCAAAAAAATGAAAGAAAGCACTTTTTTCACATTAATAACATTAATGTTGGCTTTGATCTGTTCAAGTGTCTCGGTAAGACATGACAGTGTGACAGTGAGTCAGCAGGCACGTACCAGGACCCTGAAACCAAAACAAAGCCATGTTTGCAGCTCCATGAAGCTGTAGCCTACTTTAGCACTATGAGCTAAACGCTAACAACAGCATAACAACATGCTCACGCTGATAATGCTAACCTGTAGTAGTGTGTAGTGTTTATCGTGTTCACTGTTTTAGTAAGTGTCGGCATGCTAACATTTGCTAGTTAGCACTAAACATAGAGTGCAGTTGACCGATGGGAATGTTAGCTTTGCAGGTAGCCTACTGAAGATCTGACCTGCTGCAGGTGGTAGATGAAAAGTTAGAAGATCAGAGTAGCGCTCATTTATAATGAATTATTTAATTATTCAGCCACTGATCAGACACAGAATAAAATCTGCTTGTTTATCTATATCAATGAATTAGCAAAAATTATTACTGAATATGGAAAAATACGACATAATTTTCACACCCCTGAAATCAGCAACTGTTGCATTTCAGGTTTGTTCATCATAGTTCATCATAGTAATTAACCCCAAGGCAAAGATTCTTGATGAAGTCTCCTGCAAATGCTGGTAATTCCCTCTTGTTATATATTTATGGGAGCAGGTTATAAAATGATCACTAAAAGAGCTAGATCACTCTTACCCTGCTCCCCAAGTGCAATTTTCTCAAATGGTGACTTTGAACTTGAATTTAAACATGTCTCTGAGAAACTTATGGCAACCAGCATCCACTGCAGCAAAAAGGTGAGGAACTAGATGGAAACCTCCACATTCACTTCTGCTCTATCACTGGTGTGGTACATTTATAAATATATTTCAGTCTGGACAAAAGTGCTGCACTGACTGACCAACACAACTCAACTGACATTTCCATCCTGAGAGCATGGCTAAAACTAAATAGTAAATATACACAGTGGTGACAAATTAAAAGAAACAACTGAGTGGAGAAAGGGACACCAGTGAGTATTAAAATCATGTGAATCATATGCTATGGGCTTCAACATTGAAAATGAGGAAATAACATGGAAAAATGCTGTTTTATCCCTGCAGTGGAGCTCCAGAGGCTTGGAGATTCTGTGCTGTAGCTGCTGTAGAGGTTCATGGGGGCCAAACATCTTACCAAGACACTAGACGTTGGCTTTTCTTTAATTTGTGACAAATTTTTAAGTCTATAGTGGTAATTCTCCAGCATAAATGTAGAATTTATCGCTGCTCATTTATAACTATGATCTATGTTTGCTAATGTTTCAGCTGCTCACATTAATTAGTAAGTCAGGCTAAATCCTCCATGGAGGTAATGAAGGCAGCTGAATGTACATTTAAATAAACTCATAATTAATCACCTGTATGTCGTCACGAAAAATACATGATGGCATTGCCCTGAATACATACACTCCTTCCATGTGTTGTACAGAAACAGCACACCAGAGGCTTGGTATAGGTGTTTAATCTTTCTGAAGTGAGAGCAAACCCGACAACAACTTTGGACTTGTATGAGATCCAATTATGAGAGGTGGAGGGGAGCTTCCTGCTGCTCTCCCCAGGATAAGAGTTCATCTGCTGGGGATGAGCTGTGGGATTACCTGGACATGGGACTGGTTCCCAGGCTGCAAGGAAAGTCTATTAGCAACTTGGTAATCTTACCTGGTGGAAATAGGTGGATAAATGCATGCCAGAACAGAGTGCCTACTCAACCCATTTAGGTGTTTATACGTGTGCGTGTGTGTGTGTGTCCCCATCTATCCAGTGTTTCTGATTAGTATGCTTGGGCCATGAGGCTACACTGACAGTGGGGCCTCTGAGAGCAGCAGCGCCATGAATTCTTTAGCATGAGCCTGCATGTACCCTTGCTCTCATCACGCCTGAGAGGACAAGTCCAGTCAACAGGAGACAAGGAGACCAACACACACACACACACACACACACACACACACACACACACACACACACACACACACACAAACCATCATTTGGCGCATACATCTATGCCTGCCAACCTACTCTGAGTTAACTGAAGGTCCCTCTGGCCTACATGCAAACACACTCTGCATTTAACCATCTCATCAGCACACTCAACACATTTCCTTCTGACTCACAGAAGTGGAGCCAAACATACTCACGTCTGCGCGCGCACACACACACACACACACACACACACACACACACACACACACACACACACTCTCTCTCTCTGTCACACACACACACAAAAATCTGAGGGAATTTTCAATCTCTTCTTCTCCCTTTCTCTCTCTCTCTGCCTGTGGAGAACACTGGCAGGAATCAGGGAGAAGAGCAGGGTTGCTAGGCGACAGGTTGTGGTTGCCATGGTGAATTTAAGTGGAACAGCTGGTCCAATCAGCATAAAGTGCGGGCAGGCGGGGGCAGAGCCAGGGGGGCTCATGCCAACACAGACAGACAGGAAGGAGAGGCTGCTGAGGCATGCAGGATAGAGGAGAGGAGAGGAGAGGAGAGGAGAGGAGAGGAGAGGAGAGGAGAGGAGGATAAAGTAGGCTAATGAGTGAAAAAGACAGAATGATAAGAGGACACTAAAAAAAAAGGAGGGATGAGAAAGAAGAGGTAGGAGGTCAGACAGACAGGAATAAGCTCAATGAGAAAAATCCTGGCTTGTTAAATGAACAGATATGAACCACAACTAGGAGAAAAGATGACAATAATATTGTTCTGCAAACTATTGACTGATAGACTCAGTCAGGGATCACTCAGAGATTATTCTTCCCATCAGAACAACAACAAGCACTGCATCAAATCTATCTCATGAAATGTATGTAAGGACTGTGACACACAGCGGCACTGCACCTACAGCGGCAGCCGCTATGATCAAAACCTGATAGAAATATTTAAAGGCACAACACAGACTGGAATACAGGAAAACAACACTGGCACCATCACGTTTAAATGCAGCTAATGATAACATGGTGATAACATGGTGATAATGATAACGCAGTGGGAAAATGTGTGGGTGTGGGGATCGGGGGATTTCACAGTCCCATCAATGGCTGTGTGTGATGGGGCATTTAAAAAAAAAAAAAAAATCTCAAACGTGGCTTAGAGGGGAGTGAGTGAGAAGTCAGGGTCTGTTTGGTGTTAAAGTTTTCAGTCAAGTGCAATCAACAGCTATGAAAGACTGGAAGGGTATGTTGGGGTGACGGAGGGGAGATGGAGAAATACAGGTGAGATTATAATGATGCAATCAAAAGAGGCCTGCAGACTGATGTTCAAACAGATGTTCAAACAGAAATAATGAATATTGGATGTGCAGATATGATCTCGATTATCGCTTATTGGTTTATAAGGTCATTAAATGTGGAAATATGTCAGATGCCATTGTTGTTTATTTCATTTTTTGGTGTCACCTTGTGTCCATTGATGAATGCGGGGAGAAGCACTGCACTGTGAGCTTTGCATGAGCATATTTAAAGCTATAAATACAAAGCAACAGCTCCACACAAACTGAAACTACACCGGGAGTCAAACTATATATCAGTAAGAGCTGACAGGTGCTCCCAGGAGTCAGTTATTTCTGATTTTGCTTATCTGGTCAGTGTCCAGGAAAAGGTCTGTTTCCAGGTTCACCACTGGACAGCACTGCCTGCTGTCTGATACTTTATCAGTTATTGGTTTCACACTTTATCTGGCTTGTGAGATTGAACCCTGCACAGATACACAGACACATACTTATACACACACGCACACGCACACACACACTAGATTCAAAATTTAGGAGTTGATTGCATTGACATCAGCACAGACACATCAATCCAACTCTCATATACAAATGCATGCACTTATTGCACACTGCAAAGTACTGTGCACATTGTCTTTTAATAAACACACACACACAAAACATGCAATGCACAGACACACAGCATGATATAAAGCTACTTTCAAGTTCTGCACTTATTCGGTAGAGAGAGAGCAGACTTACATTCTGTGGACACATACACCGGGACATGCGTGTCTTCTCCAAGGAGGACACACTCTCGGAGCGTCTTGCATGAGCGAGCACAGAGGGGAACGAAATGAACACAGGCTGCCACTGCTGTAACCAATCATGGCAGCCACTTATCCTGCTCATTCCCCTCAACGGCAAAATTATTTTGCAGCTATAGTCACAGAAAATTTGCACTTCTTTTCCCTGAGAATAAGAATTGGAACATGAGAGGAACAAGATAATTACAGCATATCTTTAGGTCTTTCCATTCAGTTTGGACAGAGCCACTGTGCAGAACTGACAGCATAAACTATCTTAATAATGATAATATTGTTCTCAGAACGTGACAACACGTGAGGGAAACAGTAGTAGATTAAAACACTGTTGATGAATAGAAAAAGCTTTAGAGCTTGTCCAGCTCGCAAGATGTCCATTCACACAACGCTCTCACTCTGTCACACCTTCCTCCTGTCACTCACACAAAGCATGCTGGGAGGCATGGTTTCCAGGGCGACCGAGAGGCACCTTTCCTTGACGACGGTTCAGAATGCGGAGATGGAGGACATTAGCTTGCACCTCAGGTGTGGCAATATTGGTGCCTATAGCTCGACCACAAGCAGAACAAAGCAACCGTGACCACTTTGGTGGGGAAGAAACACACAGAGTTTGATGTGAAGCAGCAGAAAAATGCAGTTGAATAAAAACGACAGTGGAGCATACATATGGATGAAACAGCAGATGAAGTGGGAACTGACATTACCAACAAGCAATTGTTCCTCAATGAACTTTGTAGTTTTTTGTTTTGCAGCTAGTTAGGATCCTGCAGAGTTTGGTGTGACAGAGGACCTACTGGGAGTTGAAACAGCTCTCTGGGTACCTCTTCTCAGTGATAAATGAACTAAGCAGCTTCACACTTATAGTGTGAATTAAAATTTCACACACACATACTCTCTCAAAAGACCCTCACACACTGTCCTAAATATGCAATAACACACTCCTGAATCCCCCTCAAGGCTCCAAAATACATCTTCAAAGAAACCCTCAATCTACTTAACACATTTTACACACTGCCCACACACACACACACATGGCCATAGCTGCACACATGTGCACAGAAGAACACATTCAGACCCAGAGCACATAGATCAATGCAAGAAATGGGCAGACTGTGTGATATCGTGTTACTTTCAGTAAAGGCTAAACCCATGAAATTCATGAAGAGGAGACAGAGGCTGGGTGTGTCATGAGCACCAAAAACACTGGATACACAGGGAAGACAACGCACAGTCGCTCAAACATCTCAAGAGAAACACACGGCACCGGGAGAGCAAGAGGGAGAAGAATATGGGAGTGTGTGTGTTTGTAGGTGTGTGTGCCTGTGTGAGGGAGTGAGAAGGAGACTGAGTGCATAGAGAATTGAGTGCAGTTAGTAGTGTTTCCCCCTCGGCTGAGGCATTAACAAGCCTATAATGGACCCTCTTAAAAAGCCGACTAGGATCTCCTCCAAAACTAACTGATTTAGAGTGGCCAGGGCCCCCATGGGCAGTGGCCAAGTCCCCCTCTGTCCCTCCCCAGCACAGCCACAGCCAGCCCCGGTGGCAGGCGGCACAGAAACACATTGTGTTTGTCTACTGAACCACAAGCAATAGCAGTTTATAACACAATAAAACACCATGAGGAGGCATTAATTGGATATAATAGCCAGGGAATGATTTAGATGATTTAACACCTTTTTTCCAAGACGAGTACATAAAAGAGGGAGAAAAGGAAGAGAGGAACAAAAAGGAATTAGAAATTGACTTACACACCGTTTCCGACTTTGATTTCAAATGTTAGCCTGAGATAAGTCCACACACACACACACATTGAACACAGACAACGTAGATTTAAACACACTCACACATTAGTGCGCAGCAAGCAGCTGTTTATTTTATGATGTTGTGGAGCCTATGTGGTGCATGTAATATCAAATATATGCAGTTCACATTTATGATCAGACATATCTACAGTAAGTTCCTACAGTTCATATATTTTATCAAATGACGCTATTGTCATGGATGAATATTGGAGGCAGGGTACAGTGAATAATCAGTAAATCTAACAAGTAAAATAAAATCATCTGATCTGTGCAGCATTAAAATGAAAGCAGTGTGATATCCATGTTTTCTGTGATCTAGGAATCCTTGAATTGATGAAAATAATCAGCCCATCACAGATGCAGCTGATGCTGATAAGATATGACAGGCTAGCTGGTGGAAAAACACACCCACATAACCTCCTTATCACTCATCAGTGTCTCAGTGGTAGCATTTTATTGACAATATAAGGATCAGGAAAATAACAGTCTCCAGATTCTTGCAGCAAATTATCCTCTAGACCCGCTCGCTAACCCTTCAAGATATTTCCTCGCCTTATCTCTCCTCCCCTCTCTTCCTCACCTCCCTGTCTTTTCACTCCACATAGAGCTGAAAGGGAGCAGGGCCTTGCATGTATGTACATAATTGGCACTTTACTGTCATATCAAATTCATATCAGCGGCAGGGTCTCGGGCTGGGAAGAACAATGAGGGCCAGACAAAAGCGTGGCTCTGTGCTCTGAGAGCCGCCCTGATAACCGCAGCATAGGCCGGTCAATAAAACCAATCATCTCTAATCTCCTTATGGGGGACTAAACAGTTCCCCCATGCCCACTAGACACAATGTGTACCACACTGTACCACTATATGGACTCCCCCAACAGGAGGGAAAAACAATGGCTGCAACGTAACCTCAGCGTACGACCCCATCAACCTTATCTGCAGCTGTATTATCACCGAAACATACAAAGTTCTTTAGGGTATGAAACTAAGCAAGGTTTATGGGATTTATTGCAACATTTATAAAGAAAAAGGTTTGTTAAATGCAGGTTGTTTTATGCCTCTGTGAAGTGAAGATTTTATTTTTATAAATGCAATGACTCAAGTAAATTAAGTGAGCAATGCATTTAAACAATAAATATTGCTGTTATAGCTGGGATATTTTGGACCGAGTAAGTGTATGGTAGACTTGAAAAAACACTGATAATGCTTTAAATATATTTTCAGAATAGAGCAGAGGTGTCTTGGGATGAAATCCTTTACTGCATTTTGTATATATCCCCACATTCTTTGCCCTGAGTTACCATGAACACCTTCATCTCCTGGACTCCATTCTTCTGTTTGTCTGGAAGCAACTCCTGCAGCACACAACAGAGATGATTAAAGGTCAGCACCGTCTTCCTTTAGCATTTAGCTTCCACCATCTCACTCAGGAGCACCCCTCTCATTTTCAGTGTTACAGCAAAATCTAAACTGCCTGTTATTTCACCATAAAACCTAAATACATTTAAAAAAAAAAGTGCACTTAATAATAGAACATTTTGCCACATATTTCAGTATTTCCAAATCACTCCTCCATCAGCCTGTCAGGCGATTTGCCCCAGACTTGAATACAGCTGTATGCAAAACCTCTCTGACGCTCCAACGCCCAGACCTCTTGACTGGGGCCTACTCAATCTGCCAAAAAGTGTGGGGGATGGGAGAGGTCACAGGGGTGATGCTATATGGTTAGTGTAGCTTAATCATTCACAATCCAATTTTTTATAAAGATATATATGATGTCATATATCCAGCAAAAACACAGAATACATGTCAGGCAGAGAAAAACATTCACACACCAGTAGATTTACAACATAAAACAAGTGAGGAAAAAAAAAGATGTGCATGTGAACAATATGAATGAGGCAAAATTATAAATAGAATTATAAAACTTTCTTTGGTTATTTGCAGTTTTTCATGTTTAAATTTCCCATTTATGCGTGACAAGATCACCATTTCCCGCTCTCTCCATTTATCTGTCTCTCGCCTTTCTCAATCTTCCTCTCTCTCCTCCTCTCGCTCCCTAATGATGTTTGGCTGAGGTGCGGGTTAATTGCGGGGTTAACTGACAGCGCAGAGGAGCAGTGTGCTGTGAATATGAGACGAAAGCCAGGTTTAGTCACAGTGTGTGGATGTCGGACAAGCTGGGCATAAGTTTATTGAATTGTTGCAGGTTTGCATTCTGTGTTTGTGACGGAGGCAGGAGGAGAAAACGAAGGACTTGTGTGTCTTTGTGCCACTACACATGCACTTATAGAACAGCATCAGCTGGGCCTGAATGAGCATCAGTAAGAGCAATGCTTTGAAGGGAGGTTAAACGTGCGCCTTTGTTTTCGTGTGAACGGCTGACATGCAGGATTTGTGTAAAACTCACCTCAGCAGCAGTGTCACCTCTGCTCTCTGTCTCTGTGGAATAAAAAAAAAAAAAGAAAAAAGTGTCTTTGCTGCCACAGTATTACGCTCATTGGAATCTGACTTGTTTTACAACAGCTAGTAATGAATATCTATGCAGTTGATGCTCCAGGTTATTCAGTGTGTCCTGTTTCCTCTCCAGCCTCCTGACTGCAGAGCCTGGAGTACATGACTGAGGAGCAGCTTCAATAATGTACAAGCTAATGACAGCATGTATGCGCTGAGAGAATGCATGTATGAAAGACTAGATAGACATATGAAAATATACAAAATACACACTCAAGTGAATTTTGCACCACTTATATATCAATCTGTGCAGGGTGTTCACTGCCATCAGCACCACCAGTACAAATTCAAGCTTTTTATATAATCCTTCATTCTTGTATCTATCGATTCAAGGCGTCACTATCCCGTCAGTTAATACACACATACATATGTATTCAGATGCAGACTTAAGCGTGTACACATACACACACACTCGGGGAGAGTTCACAGAGGATGTGAGATGCAGCAGCCATTCAAATGTACAATAAACATAAAGAAATAGGCAGGATAATGACCATTTTCCTATGGCTGTGTCCCAAACAGATCAATGCAAACAGCTCACGACATTTATCAGATAAAGTCAAGGACCTCCACATTAGTAGTGATGCTCACCTCACTGGTCAAGTGGCTCACCATTATTGATATGGAGCGCACAAAAGCAAAAGGACAAATGTAATTCAGTCATTTATACAACATCCCAATTGAGGAAGTGCTAAAGGCAGAGTGTATCAAATAATTATTTCAGAAACTGCGCTCTGATGTTTACAACCTGCCAACGTGTGTGTGTATGTGTGGACACGTCATTGTTCTGAGACACACAAGTGACAGTCCATCTCTCAGCACTCAACAAACGTGCAGTCCAATTTTTCTCATTGTGAAATGATGAACAGTGACATCTGGGATTGTTGGTCTCTCTGCTCCTGAACACTCAAAAATAAGTTTGAGTACAACTTTGAACAGATAACACTCAAACATTTCTTTTTTTGAATTTTATCTAATTGGGTGTGGGTATGTCTTTGTTGACGTGTGTATAAAATGGCTGGGGTTTTATTGTTTGAATGCAGATTGTTACAATGAGTAAAAAATAAAAGAAAATAGATTAAAACTAAATAAAATGAAATGAAACCAGAATTTCTAACTGCACAAAAAATGTTCAAGGGTTAAAACTACTTTAAAATAATTAATATTCAAAAAAAGCCTGGCATAACAATGAACTTTCGGGTGAGGTACAGTGTAAGCTAAGCCTTAATCAGCTCTCATCAGATTTCATTATATGTCAAATGACCAGAAGGCTATAATTTATATAAATTTAGACTTTATTTTCTAGGAAAACAAATAAGATGTATGGCAGAATTAAAAAAAAACAAACAGACTTTAAGGTAGTATTTCTGCATTAATATGATAGCTTACCTGTGACCACGATGACCACATGCTTTACTCTGGCTCTGAAAAATAAAGTCTGGAGCAGGTGTAACACATTGTATCCAGAGTACAGTAAAGTTTTCCTCTAACTCCCAGCTTCCAACCTCTCCCTCTGCCTGTCCTCTGTGTGCATGTGTGTGTATGTGTGTGTGTGTGTGTGTGTGCGTACAGGACTTGGTAATAGACTACTTGCACGGTTTGATATAGGCTGGTGTTTGTTATATCTTGCCATATATTACCATTTCTCCTTGGAGGGGCCCCTTGCATTCAAATCAGCGGCCGGCTGCCTGATCGTAGAGGACAGCTTACTAGGCCCCTTGAATTGTTCACCAGGAACAATGGATTCCTTTGTCAACGTGTTTCTCTTTCTCTCCCTGGACAATACTAGAGGGTCCTTCTGGCTCTCTGCACTTAAGAAATGTTTGCAAAATTACACCTCTTTATATGCCTCTCAAAACAAGTAGCAGTGCCAGTATAAAAGTGTGGGAGGTTTAAGGGAAAAATGCACCGGAGATTCATTTCTTTTCTCTTTGATAAACTTCAGTCACTGTTTTAAAGGAAATTTCCTGCGTTTAAGAGCAGCTTACACCGTCAACTTTTTTTGTTTTTTTTTTTGTTTTTTTTCCTGGAGCCCCTCGCTGAGTTGAAATGTTCCAGCCTGCTAACCTGTAAGCACTGCTGAAAAAATAAGAAGGAAAGAAAAAAAAAATGCAAAGGCAACACAATTTTTTTTTTTTTTTTTTTTTTTTTTAAATGGATACAGGAAAATACAACTAGCCTAATAAAAACAACAGAACTTGAACCGCATGAAAATGAAAAAAAAAAACAAAAAAAACTAAGAAATGAACGCCACAGTTCTCGGAGATGTTCCTGCTCACCTGGCAGAGGTGAGTTGTTTTGACTCGGAGTGTCTCCCTGCTGCCTTGGAGCAGAGTCCGGTTCAAAAGTATAAACTGTGTATCTGCATAACGAGCTTATGGTGCGGAGCTGCCCACCGGGCCGCAGCGCTGACCTCTCCCTCCTCCCGATGAATAGGCCCATAAGCAGATGCCCAGCTGTGCCTATTCGGGCCTTCAACAGCATTTCGGAAATCGGTATGATTTCCCTGGGAAAGTTGGCTCTCCACACCGGGACAATTTCTCCAACAATGTCCACTTTCTCAATCTGGCATCGATATTGAACGCTTTACTTATTAATGTATTATTATTATCATCATTATTATTATTATTATTATTATTAGTGATCAATATTTGAAATAAATTCAGAAATTATTTCTCACAGGTGAATATATAAATATGAGACAAAGACAAAGCGATGAGTTGTTTGTTTGCTTGCATTGTGTTTACAGGCGAAAGGAGCAACACCAAGGTGACAGATGTAGGTTTTTTTTTGTTTTGTTTTGGGTTTTTTTAAATCACAATTTTTATGACACCTTTAAATCCCTCTTTCTTGAGCTATAGCTATTGCTTCAAGGTTTTATGTGTAAACTAATTTTTAAAAGCACATAATCCGCAGTGTTTACAAATGCATTGCTTTAAATTAAACTGTAGCCTACTCTGTATCTATGGTGTGACTTTTGCGCAGAGAGAATAAACTGCCTAACTTCCCTGGCATATGCGTGGTTGTGCATATTCTGGTTTGATGCCCTGCAGCCTCCCTCTGGACGTGTTTGCGCCAACTTGGCAGTTTCCAAGAGTGTGGGAGCGCATTTGTTTTTGCCTTTGCGCGCAGAGCGCAGTCAAATAAGTTTTGCTGGTTACACTGCACTTGATTTGAACCTTTATTTTGAATGGCTAACCAGGCTTCACCTGCTGCAGAGAGGGTCCGCAGCTCATAGACACAAGCAGGGAGGGATTAAAAGCAGCACACATATTTATTTTGAAATGCTTTTGGTGATAACTCAACATTAAACCCCGCCGCGGCACGTTCCTTAATGAATTCAGATGCACAGGAATATTTTCCCAGCGTACCTCAGAAGCAGCTCGCACAACTGGGGCCGACTCTCCTCTCTCTTTTGTTGGGGCTATTGTGGGGGGCTGCGTGTTGGGATTGGGGGTGTAATGAGGGGGCTGCGACCCCCCGATGGGGTTGCATTTGCTGTCCAAAGACCGTTAGACAGTGGCTGAATGAATGGGGCCTGAATGTCATTGTAATGCACAGGGACAACTCCCCCTTCATTCAGCTTAAGATGTGGAGGCCGCTCAGCTCGGCAGAGGGAGAGATGTGGGGAGAAAAAGCGACTGCAATTCAACTCACAGTCTCGCTCCCTCTTTGCTTCGTCGTGCATGTGGAGAAACACGGAGGCGGCTTTCACTAGAGTTAGGCGTCGTGCGGCTGCACTTGCGTGCGTTTCCTGCGCGGATGGAGGCCTGCGGCTGCACAAAATGGAGAGAGGATGTGATAGAGCCGCAGTAAGGAGCATAGCTGGAGGATACCCGCAACGACGAGAGTAAGACACCGAACAAAGGATTGTGAGTCCAGGTCGTCGTGGATTTATCAGTATAGGCTCTGTCTGGACAGAGGACGCTTCTCCTGTAGCAGGCCGCCGCTGTGCAGGCTGGGTTCTTATATTTTCTCATTTTCGGCAACGGGGAGCCAATAGAGCTGTAAGGCCTTACAAATGACCTGCATTAGTCAATTGACTTGCATTAATGTAAATGCAGGAAGCGCGTTTTGAGATGTAGATTGCGACGGAGGCTGAGATGAGACAATAGGCGTGCCTGCTGAAATAGTTAATAATTGCATTTGTTTGAAAAAAGGCCACATTTGCGATTCTATAGGCTCCGTTATGAGTGGAAAGGGCAGCGGTTTCATCCTATACACCGCTGACGGTTCCTCCTCACTGTCTCTTTGTTCAGCCAACAGTGGGAGGGAGACACAAGCTACAGAAGGAGGGAGAAACATTTGAAAATCCAGTGACATTTTCTTCCGGGACAGAAATCAATATATTCCTGTAGGATTTTATATTGGAACGGCGTTTAAATGCATTATATGAACACACGTAGAGCTGCGGCCGTGCTAACAACAGGACTCACTCCTTCGAGGGGGGAAAAAAGAATCATTTGAGAAATACAGTTTCTGAGCTGCAGACAAGGGGACCGCGCTTTTGGGTCAACTTGCAAAAAATAATGAAATAATTAAATAGCCTCTACCCTGGAAAAACAGACACCAGGCCTCTTAGTGGACACACCAGTCTGTTGAAGAATATTATGCTATTATAATATAATTCTTCTTGAAGCAACAAGCAAATGATCTCCTTTGCACATTTCTGAAAGAAAACCACAGGCATGCATTTAGGTGAGCTGACAAATATTTAGGCCTAACATAGCCTAGGCGATAACACCAAAATGGCAGACGAACCTATGAGGTCAACATCTCTATCAAAATCTTTTTTTTTTGTGCAAACTCAGAGGACTACTATATCATATAATGTATCACATGAATCAGTTATGTTATAGGAAATTTCCTTTGGCAGTGGCGCAGAGCATCCAATACACAACGTGTAGCCTGTGTCTTATAATATGCACCATAATGGCTACAAATAAGTATTTTTCTATCTTTACCTTTTATGCAAAATATAAAAGTGATGCACACTGCTGCATCTGGGATAAACAGGTCACAGGACTCTCTGTTGCAGAGTTGGAGAGGAGACAGTTCTGTATGGTTGTTGCATTAAACGTGTGCTCCCAAAAGGAAAGGATGGCATCCTGGCCTGTTTGCAAAGCAGAATTAATCCACCCTTTGCAAACAAATACATCTCGGTGTAATGGAGGCCAACAGGCCGTGCGTTTGGATTTTTGGGACGTGAGAAAAACTTCATTTTGGTGCGTTTTGCACATTAGGTTTGCCTCACAGTGATCACAAAGTGCAGATCACGGTGGAGCCTCACATCGTTTTTATGCACACAAGTCTGCAACAGTGGTGTGAAGCAGCTGGACATGCACCCGTCTGGGTAAAACCTGCAAGGTGTTGGTATTCAGGTGCACACTGGCGACAGGGGACCTGCCATGATATTTTGGGTTCTTCTGCGTGCCGTGTAAACAGCACGCCAACCGTGGGCTGCAGCTATTATCTGTAAGACTAAACAGTAGTCTGCCCCGACGTATGCATGCATGACGCGCTGCAGAAAGTCAGGCCGGTGGTTTCAAGGACATTTGGGGCTGATGAGGATTTGGTTTTAATGGGGGGAGGTGAGGGTGGTTGGAGGGGAAGGGGGGGGGGGTTTGACTTGGGCCCCGGGCCATGACGTCATTGTGCGCCCATGTAATCCTCTTGCGCTGAAGTCCAATCAGCAGAGACTCGCAATTGTCTAGGATGGGAAGAGAGGGGCGCTCTAATCCGGGAGACAGTGGATCACACAGCCCGAAAGAGAGAGAGAGAGAGAGAGAGAGAGAGAGAAGAGCGAGAGAGGGGGCATGCTTCCAGGGCTGGATTGTGCCTGAAATGGGTCAGATTAAAACGACACGAACCGAAAGGGACCGACTGACTCTTGGGTGGAGAGAGGACCTTTCTGAAGACGAAGAAGCCATTTTTTTTCTCCACCTCAAACACGTGAAATTCCGCCTGCCGACTACACCAGCTTTAGGGATATGCTAGAGTGCTGTGTGGCGCACAGCAGAACGACCTGCTGTTTTCCATACAGTAGACAAAAGTCCAGTGTAAAAGTAGCCTTCTGTAGTTTGTCAGCTGCATGAGAGGAGAGAGGAGGCATCGCGCGTTTTTTGTCCGAGGGCGTTGATCGTGGACAAGTCGGGGAGCTGCATTCAAGCCAAGTTAAATGGAACATACAGTACTCTTCGCAGTGGGATGTATGACTTCAAACAAATAGCCTTGTGATGTGCTGCCATCGTTGCCTTCTCCTGTTTTCCACTCTTGTCTTTGCGTTTCTGGGGTCAGGCTAATGTTGTAATTCGAGTGTTTTTGCGGAAGGACAAAGCGAGAGCCTGTGTAGCTTCAGCTGTCACTCTGCGTGAGGTAACCGGCCAAGAGATGCGTAAAGACGCACATCCACACAATCCGGGGGTAGAAGTGTTTGCAAATGCTGTGCTAATGACAGCGTTTTTGCAGGCGCAAGATCGGCTTCACATCCTTTGATTATGTGCTGTGTGCTGATGGGGGGTGGGGGGGGGGGGTGTTTAAAGCTGAGCTGTGGCGCAGTGATATCGATATTTCTTTGCGTGGAATCCAAAGAGGCGCAGAAGAGTGTGTGGCGGCGCGCATTATTGCTGGTGTGGGCTGGAAATCGGCTTTAAATCTGAGTGTCTACGTGCGCGCGTGTGTTGCAAAATCGGCTTTAGATTTGTGTGTGTGTGTGTGTGTGTGTGTGTGCGCGTGTGTGTGTGTGTGTGTGCGCGCGCGCGCGCGTGCGTGCGTGTGTGTGCATGCCCGAGAGCGCGCACGGAAACGGGAACTGCTAGGCTACTTAAATCGCAGTCTCGCAGCTCTGCGTCCTCCTTGGCGGCAGATGCTGGAGGTTTGAGCGAGTGGAAGTCAGACTGTTGGGGGAGTTAGAGGTGCCGGCTCGGCTTCATTCAGCCCCCCACACCAAACCACCCCCCCTCCCTCCTTCCCTCCCTCGCCTGTCAGCAGGGTGGGGAAGGCGACTTCTTGAAGGGTTGTCACTCTGCGTGTTCACAGCGGACCTTGATTTAATGTCCATACAATTAAGGCACGCGGTGAATGCCAAGAGAGGAATCTCCACAGCGTCACGCTTCACCTCTGCCCCTCCGCACCGGTCTCACCAGGCCGCAGGCTGCAGGTCGCCGCTCTGACCCCCAGCGTTACAGACACAGGGGCCTGGCCGCCGAGCGCAGCAGCAGCAGCAACAGCAGGATAAAAGCTGACTGCTGTACTGTCACTCAGCTGCCCCTGCGTGTGTTGCTTGTTCTATGTTGCCTGTGTGTGTGTGTGTGTGTGTGTGTGTGTTGCTTTAACTGGGTGGGCGCAATGCGTACTTTAATAGGCTGCTGTAGCATTCAATTAGGTTACCGCCGGTTAACTTTTATATCGCGTCTTTAGTTTAAAAAAAAAAAAAAAAAAAAAAAAAAATCGTCGGTTTGAAGCGTCTGTGTTGTCTGAGTTATTTGGAAAATGTCAAAGCCAACACACGCAGATAAGACGCAGGTTTACTGAAACGGTTGGACTTTCGCCAAGTGAGGTCAGTGGCCTACCTCTGGCTTTAACAAACAAAAAACATATTGGGGGAAACGCTGAATTTGTGGAAGACTATCCGTCATTGCATCTTAACTTTGTTTTTCATTTAGGACCTGGCAAAAAGGTTTAGCCATACTTCATTTTCAAGTGCGCCATTTTTATCTCCTCACAGTTAAAAAAAATAATTAAAAAAAAAAAAAAAACCAAAACAGTTCCTTGTCAGACATAAGGTCAGCAGCCTGCATTTAAAAGTAGGAGAGTTGACCTAAATATAAAATGTGAAAATAGTCCGTATTTCTATTGGAAATGTACTCTACATCTACAGGCGCGACTTAAAACATGAGCGAACGCTTCTGACGCACCGGCCGCAGCCTGCAGCCGAAACAAACCCTGTGCGTCTCATAATGGACACATCCACCGCTCTGACTGCACCCATGCCAAATCCTTATCTGTAGGAGGTGGTGCCGCAGACTCCACAGTCTATTATTCCTTTTTTTTTATGTTATGAAGGCCATCGCCAAGGCTCTGTAAGCTTCAGCTTCAATTGAAATTGGTCTATGATATATAATGTAATAAGCGAAACTAGGCCTGCGGGTCCAGTCCACCACACCTTCAGTGTGTGGCTCAAAAGCTCAGGCCCACGACAGAGGCTGAGGAGCTCTGCGGGAACACAGACTGACGATGGCTGTAGAGTTTATTCAGATGGAGTCAACATATAGAAATATGAGTTATTCAACGCCACCTACCGGCGACCTACTGACAATGCATCGTCGAAGCAGTGGCTGTAGGATTTCATACTAAAGACAAGACTAAGATAAACTCAAATAATAACAAACAGTTACTCTTTACACCAGCTACAAAAGATTTCACTCTACAATAGTTTTAAACATGCCATCACCAAAGCAGAATTTGGACCTGACAACTAGATGTTCTGTTTTACGCCCACTGGATATTTCCTTGCAGCTAATTTAAATTCATCTCAGAGGAATGTGGTTTTAACGACAAGATCTTCAACAATTTTTTTTTTTTTTTGTTGAATAAACCTCACATTTTACAATGAAACACATGACCAACTTAACCACAAACAGGAACATCTGGAAAAGTTTCTTTCTCTGGCATACTCTACAGCACAGGTTGATTATCAGTTCCCTTTCATGTAACCACAACATGCAGGCTCTTGGAAATGTTCCCATATTTGAATGATATGGTTCTTGATTGCAAGCAACCACTATGTGAATATAAATACCATAAATATATGAGCATGAGGCCAAATAAATAATGTCATTGTGGATCTGTGTGTCAGGAACATTCTGTAATAATGCTACACAGTGTTTGCTATGCCGAGTTCCACATCGATACTTTGAGCATACACAGCAGAGAGCCTGAGTGTGATATTGTCTGTTTTGTCTCAGTTGGATGCATACTTTGTAATGATATGAGAACAAATAAAGCCTGAGCTGCACTGAGTTTTCTGTTTGGTCTTATTATTATTACTACTTATTTTATGATGAATTGTACTCGGTAGACATGCCATTTTTTTCATCATGTAAGCAGCCTTTACAGAAGTATATCTGCTCTAAATTATTTTCTTTTAAATGGAGAATTCAAAAGCTTTTCTTTACATTTTCAGTGAAGTACATTTGTACCAGAGAGCTGCCCTGCTAATCTGAGGACACTTGTGCAGGATAAAATGTTATTATATTGAACAATCATAAATATCTAAAACACAATAATATCTCAATCTCCATTTTGTGTAAGATCACTTACTGTTTTCACTCAAGACAGTGTTCTTTACTTGATTATGTGACTCAAACATCCCACCAGCAGCTCCTCCAGATCAGGAAATCAGCACCACGGAGAGCTCCTGTCAAGCAAAGGCAAGAGGATATTTTGACAACTGTGGACAAATATATTTTATTGTAAACCTGTACAGGTGATCCCAGGCTGAAGAACTAGATTACCAAAAAAAATAAAAATTAAAGGTTTGGAAACATGTACATGGTTTTAAAACTAAAGCTTCTGTCTTTAAATTTTCACAGCTAAATTAGCCACTAAAATGTTTTTTTTTAATCTTCATAAATTTTAAATACCATATTCTTTTACCCCAGACTGCCGCACTCCCACTTGGGTGCTCAAATTCTGTTGTGGACCACTTGAGAGTGTGGAAACAGAGGCCTGCTTTGAAAACAGTATTTCCAGATACCGTAGCACCATGATGAAATAAGACAACAGACAGAAACAATTCCAGCCTGGAAAACCTTTCAGTGACATTTAAGCACAGGGGCTGCCCTACAGAGCTTCGTCTCTTTGGATAAGGTCACTACAAGGTGGCTGTTTATTTACTGGAGAATTCACGAGATCAAGACAAAGTAATTTCTGAATGGACAGTTTATTAAGGCTTGATTTCTTCTATAAAGAAAAACCAAGATAGCTCTTTTGAACAAGTTATTATACCCACTACAACTGTGGTCTATAAGATAATCAATGTTTATTTAATATTTCATGTCATTAATCCTTTTGTAGTGTTGATACATATACTTTGATGGCTAGCCTGACATCCGTCTATTGCAGCAAACATCTTCTGACAGTTGTCATTAACGTGCATGTAAGCCCTGTTCTATAATCACGACCAGCTCATGCTTCCTGAGGCAAAGACGGCTGTGGCTGCGACATCGGTGGCATCCTTTAGCTTCTCACCTCCCCCTGACTCTAACGCTGGATGGAGAGAGCGGTGTCGGTGAAGGCGAAGGCAAACATGTGAAGGGCGTTCACTGTATTGCTTGGATCAACCTAGCTATTGATTAGTGCAGGTAAAAAGGAGAAGGGATGGAGAAGAAAGGATCCTGTTAGAGGTCTGGTCTCTAGATTACAAGGGGATACACTGGCCAGGTTTAAAAAACAAAAACAAACCAAAAAAAAAAAAAACAAACATACAATGCAGCTTCACACATCTCGAAATACAGTTGTGAAGCACACGGTTCATACTCACACTCAAGTGACCCCAACAAAGTGCAGTACTTCTGCCATCTCAATGTTATAAAGGGGATAAAGTCCTGACAGAATCAAGATATATCATATAGCACATACACAATCTAACATACTCTGAAAAAGACCAAACAGCTTCATGAGTCCAGGCCACATCACCTAAACAGGTACAAGTGTCAATATTATCCGTTTCGACTGAAATATTCAAACACAAAATTGTGAATTGGGTTCTGAATATTTGATTTGGTTACCCTGAAGCTACATCAAATTTAAACTTGTACACAAATAAAGCAAAAATGTCAAAATGAGAGAAGACACCTTAATATGAAAGAGACACCCATGTCTATTAGCAGCATTCCTCTCTGCAACATGGTAACCCCACAATCCACAAAATACTGAAGTCACAATCTCAAACTAATCAAGAGACACCCTGCTGATCTCAAAACCTCATTAACAAATAAACTGCATTCTGGCTTTGAATGCCCTGAAACGACTGACACGACAACAGGGGGACACTGTCCTTTAACGGACTGAACAACATCACCACTCTCACCTCACAGAGAAGCTGCAGGATGGATATTAGTTTCAACATTTCCAGCAGACTTAACTATATTGCAGCTTGCCATGCATGGCACACACATCTATTAGTGACTTTGTTCTTTTAATAACCAATCTTTTTTTTCCATGAACATACCTGAAAGTACTTTTCTGTATCATAATCAATGGATTCAGTCTAGAGCAAACTATTTTTTTTTTTGCAACAACAACCAAAAAACACACAGAAACCACATTTCATTCTTATTTTTTTCTTACTCGATAGTAAATCAGTTACATTAATTTTTAGGTTATACATTTTTAGGCTTTCTCCATGAATATATAGGCTCCTACGTTAAAGCTTAGCATTACGACCAACATGATAGACTTAGCAAAACCAAATTCAAGGAAAAAAACGAAACAAAAACAGAGGATTAAGACAGAATGATGGTGAATGGACAAATATGTGAACCCTCCCCCCGTTTTGTGGAACAAAAATGCACAAGCAACATTTCATTCTGAACTGATTATAAAACAATTTAAAATGGTGGATGCGACAGTTCTCTCAGACTGGGTTGCGTACACAAGCAGAATCTCCTGATGAAACATACAAAAGACCCCTTCAGGACAAACATCAAAAGAAAGCAAAGCAGAGGGGTGTGAAGGATGTCAATAGTACAATTTTTGATTTAAATGGTGAGAGTTCTGGTTGTGGAGGACACATCCGTTATTTCTTTCCCAGAGGCCTTTGCAATTCCTCCTCTGAAATGTCTCAAGTCCCGTGTGACTTCACACTATCCCTGATTTCTCCAGCAGTGTCACTGTTTGAGCAGTTCTTTTGAGAAGTCACCAATAATTAGAAAAAAAAACGTTAAGGCTCCAGAAAACAGACTTCTGAAATGAAAATTGTCAGTAGTAAGCCAAAAAATAGAGATTTTGTCGATCTGAATGAAAAATAGATAAACCATTGAAGTTTTATTATCGCACAGTTCCAAGTCCAACATTGCCTTTGGGATCCTCCAACCCTGTTGGCACAGTTAAAACTCTGAAGCATGGCAATGTTGCCCCCAAATGGACAAATAGGGGCAGGACACATCTGTTCCTGATTGTACTGAAATATAAAGTGGCAGATTTTTTTCTCCATGATGCAGTCAAACCCTGATTCAATTGGAAAGAAGAGGTGGGGGCAGGAGAGAGAAACCAGTCTGGTGAGAGAAGAGTACAAGATGGAACGGGAAGAAAAATACTTAAAAAAAAAACCTGAACTAAAGATTGTGGTGGTGGCTAGGTAATACATTAAATCAGCTTGTTATCCCTGCACAAGAAGTGGGTGGTATATGGGGCAAAAAAAGCACAAGTCTCGACAATGGCAGAGATTCACCAGGATTAAATAGAAAAAAAAATGAAGGGCTTGGTTGCATTTTTATTTTCTTCTGTCTCTTAAATCAAAAGTCCTAGTGTAACTGTTGATCAAGCCAAGGATAAATGTCCTCTATTGTTTATTCCTGTTTTGGCGCTCCTGTTTGAAAAAATAGAACAAAAAAACATCATCAGACAAACAAACATTACATAACAGCACAGTAAACTGCAGGACATTTTGATGAACAGAGGTCTGCATTTATCTATTTAAAGCAGTGATCAAGTATCAAATTATGTAAAATGTCATCCTCACAGTGTGAACAACATAATCAAGAGCAATCATCAATGACCATCAGAAAAATCCTTAATACTATGTCTAAGTCTATGACACCAACAAGAAAGTATGACAGTTCTTTACCTGATCCAACCGAGAGCGGCTCTGTATCTGAGCAGGTTCAAAAGTCTGTCAAAAGGAGCAAGTGAGGGGAAACAGACAAAAACAAGAATTAGTCTTTCATAAATGAGGCACAAATCAACAGTGAAACAGTCGATCGAGAGAGAGAGAGAGAGACTAGAAGAAACAAGCTTGGATACACTTATTCTAGTCAAAGATGCCAAAAACATATTTTTGGTGTACTTAAAGGGGGATGACTGTACCCACCTTGCGCACCTCCTCCTCTTCTTCCTGCCTCTTCTCGTAATGGGAGAAGTCATCAAAGATGGAGGTGGTGTGTTTGTAGGTGGCGATGATCTTGAGCACCTGCTTGGCCTTCTCCAGAGGAACCTCCTGGGTGTCGCGGGAGTTGGTCACTGGCTTGTTGTCGTTGTTCTCCAGGCGGATGTGGCGCAGCTGGCTATTAGGCACATCCTTAACAAACAACCAGTCCACATCAAATTTGCCCTTCCACTTGTCCTGTGCCCAAACACCAGCACTGGTGCCATAGTCCACTGGTGAACGCATCTCTGCCACGCCACAGAAATGGCCACTGCCATTGACACTGAACAACAGGTACACAGGACCTTTACCATTCATGGCCCGGAAAGCTGAGTCCAGCCGCTTATTGCCATGCTCCGTGCTGCACCAGATCGAGTACTTGATGGAGCGATGGATATCGTCCTCAGAGTAGCTCTTAATGATGAAAACACGACCGTTCTTCAGGTTCCATTCAAAGTCCTTGGGATTGTAGCTGTGGGAGGCACGCAGCTTCTCCAGAACTGGGTGGGACTCTCCACCAGGTCCCTGGTTGGCAGACAGCTGGGGGCCCACGTTCCCACCACCAACCATACCCATCATACAACTACCATCTTGGCCGAGCCCACCCTGACCATAGCCTTGGTTGCGGTTGCGTGGGGCAACCCAACGGTTCTGGGGTTGTGGGGGCTGGGTGTGGTTTTGATAGGGCTGAGGTGGTGGCTGATGGTGCTGGTGATGGGGGGGTTGGGGCTGTAAGGCCATAGGTTGCATCTGGGGCTGCACCAAAGACTGGGGAGGAGGGGGCTGCATGGGTCCTTGCTGCATGGGGGCTTGAGGTGGCATGGCATGAGGCAGGCCAAGAGGCTGCTGCTGCTGCTGCAGTGGAGCTGTGGCTACTTTAGTCACTGGGCCCTTGTCCCAGGTCCCAATGTTCATGTTGTGTTTGATGGGTGGCGGTGGCAGAGCTCCCCCTGGATTTGGCATCCCTGGCTTTACCTTAGCTTTCAGCTGCTGCAGTTTGGCGGGCTTGCTGGCAATGGCTGCCCAGGAGGTCGGTTTGGGCGGGGGCATGCCAATAGGCGTGGCTCCATTTCCCGTGGCTGCCACCGCTGGGCCACCAATCACGGATCCCACAGCCTTGACCCCTGACCCCTGGCCAGTGACATCCCCTCCAATCTTCAAGCCAACCATACCCTGCTCCAGGCTGTTCATACCAGGGGCTTTGTTGAGGGTGTCACTGTGAAAGCCCGTCTGACCATCAGGCACCAGGGTGCCCCCTAGGGAGCTGGGAGGATAGCTGTAGCTGCCACCATAGGCTGAACTTTGAGTCTGCTGGCCCTGGGAGCCACTTGTGCCCCAAGCAGAGAAGGCAGGATTTTCAGGAAAAAAGTTAAACCTGTGTGGGTAGATGCTGCTTCCAAGGCCCCCCGGCTGGCCAAACACCGTGTCATGCATGAAGTGATGGTCTCCATTACTCAAGGGTCCGTAAGGGGTGAGGTATGGAATAGGGGGGTCCCCTCCTGTGGACCAGGGAGCCTCACTAAGGGGGTATGGAAAACCAATGGAGGGGGCGTAGTAGCTGGACAGGTAGGGGTCGGTGATGGACTGGTAGCTGTTGTTCTGCATGAATGAAAGTCAGCAGAGCCACAACATTAGCAAATGACTTACAGTTTGATTTAAACCCTCTCTATATGGAGCTAGCTAAAATATTTTTTTTTTTAATGGTTTCTAATGATGAAACCATGTCATACTTCTGCAAATTTCTGTTGCTCAATTTAAAAGTTTGTTTTGTTTTATACACAACATTTCAGGTATTTTGAACATCAGTGTAATTATTATGTGTGTGATTGTGCACACATTTGCCTTTTTGCAACATACATCAATCCTAGAAAATATCCTTAAAAATAATATGACATTGATGTTAACCATACTTCATATTCCTGGTCCATCGGCACTTATTTAGAAATTTTCCTAATAATTGTCAGAAGATGGAGATTTGAGTTTTACCTGAGTTGATTGACCAGTGAGGTATGGCTCAAAGTCATTGTCATGGACAGTCTCCTTCTGATGTAGTGAACCATTTTGCACTGTAACAAAACAAAATTACATTAATGAAAAATTAAACATACATGTAGGGGTGACAGAGTTTGTTTAAGGGACAGACTGCAACAGCAGTTTTAGTTATAAAGTTACACTGAGCTTCCAAAGCAGCACACCACAGACCTAAGGACAAAATTCTGATTACCTCATGACATTAAAATATTTTCATCACATTAGTTCATGCTGAGATTAATTTGTTTGGCTTCACCATCATATTAGTGGTATATAAAGAGATACTAATCAATCAAATCATAGAAATCAACTCACAATTTTAGTCCTTAAATCTGTCCCTATTGCCAAGTGCTCTTCTAAAAAACAATCAAAAATCTGTGAGCCATAAGACAGCCCCATGACCCATGAGACAGCCCTACCCTGGAGGTGAATCAGCCTGTGGCCTGCTGCCAGCCAGACCTGCAGGTACAGAGTGAGTCAAGACCTGCCTGTCACTCACCCTTCTTCAACAACTGCAGTAAATCAAGGATGACTTGAACATCATAAAAAAACACAATTACAAGGCCAAACCACCACCATCGCCAGAATTAATGGTAGTGAGTAAGTGACAACAATAAATTACCAGTAAATCATATTGTACAACTGGAGTTAGTGGTGAGAGAAGAGTGAGACTGGAACAGCCCCCTACAAATCCCAGCTGTTGATGATTTGAGTATGAACCACTCAGTACCTGTAGGAATTAATGGTTTGCAGCCTGCTTGCTTAATCATTATTAGCTGCAGCCCTATTGTCGTTCATTGTAGGGACCAAGGAATAAAAATATTAACTGATGTTTCTCAAACCACTCAAAACTGCCAAAATATGCATCTAAAAGCTGTGCCCTCAAGGCATATTTTGGCAAAACAATATGACTTGAGGACATTGCCTTTAGAGCATCCACCTGCCATTCTTCCATGGTCAGGAGAACTATTACTGATCACTTGACTAATGTAGAAACAGGAGGTGAACGATTAATCCTTTACTTATCCAAATTTCAGAATACGATTGGAACATTGAATGCGGATAGAAAGCAGCAAGGTGGATTGTGCTGCTAGTGTGATTTGATGAATTTCTACTTGAATTCAAGCTAACCACAACTTCCATTCTCTGTGAAATTGTACTTACACGTATTTTAAAGACACCTTTCATGGATAGATGTGTCCTTATGTGTTATACTCAAAAGACAGATTTGGATGGAATATAACCAGAAACCAAAAATGCAAAGGCCAGTCCATTGGAGACTGCACCACCACTGGGCAGGGAAAACCTTGCATAAGCATCATGTACATCTTCTCATCATGGATACTATCAATCATTGTAAATACTCTTTATCAATTAACAAAGCAATAGAAAAATACACATCCCCCCCAAGCCACAGTGTTGGAAATATTATTCAATGTTCCCCACAGTGACTAGAGTTCTGAAATTAATCTACCCTTTTAATAACATGGTCAATGTTCTACTTCAATATGTCTCTGCAAACTTTTTCACATGTTTACCTCTGGTGGCCCAGCTCAGTATTGTTTGAGCTAAGTATTCCTACTCCACACCCTCAGTATGTATTTATGACACAGTCAGCCAAATTATTAAATGAAAAGATACTCCCTTCATGGCTTGTTATCTGCGATAAAATAAAGTTAACTCAACCATATTACAACATTTTGAAGCCTTTGATCACCCAACATATTATATTACACAAGAATATACAGAATATTGTGTAGTCTGACAGCAGTGTCTGCCAGGGCCAGAATATCAGTCTATGAAAGGCTGGTATATCTAGTCAGAGGCAGTAGGCCCAGACTAGATATACAAACAAATTATCTTGAGTCAGTCTTCTGTGATGCCGCAACTCACCTTTAGATGCTTGTCCCTTTGATCTCTGCTTCCAGGTTGGACCATGAAAAGAAAAAAAAGGACGAAATGGTTATTTTAACTCGGTCTGAGATTTCACACATAGGTTGGGACTGAGTACAGTCTCAAGTGTTGTCTGTTTATTGGTCAGAAGCTCAACGTAAGACTACTTCCTGAAGAGAGACAATGCAAAACATTTAGCAAATGTTACTCTACAGTGAAAGCTATATATACGAACACTTGGTTACATATGTTACTGTCATTTATTTTGTGTATTACACCATATAGTGTAGAACTTATTGTTAGTTAATCAACCAGCTAACGGTAGCGTTAATTCACGGACAACTTTGCTAACACACGTAGCCCCCTTTAAAATAGCTGTGTAAATGCTAATGGCGTCAATGTAGCTTGTAATGTAGTTTACCACAACAGGCTGCAAACATTTGGAGCGGTCTAAACATCCTACAGATATTTATGATACCTTTCCTTTAAAAGTTGTGATTCGCAGAGTAAGTTAGCTCCAGCCTCTGTAATTCTTGTACAGTTAGCTTTAGATTTCACGTACTGAGCCACAGGAGCGGAGTTTTTTTCCTGCTACGTCGGAGGTAGTAACATATAGTTTCACACAAAAATGCATTTGACGACGGGTTGCAGTCTAACTTGTTGGTGTGATTTTTCTGAATTATCCATGAACACACATTTAACCGTTTCGCGGTATCTTTCTAACTTGCTAGCTGCATGCACCGGCCAACGCTAGTGGCTAGCTAGCACTTCCGAGGAATAGCCATAGCCCAGTAAATCGTTAGTTAGCAGGTAGCTAGCTCCCAAGCTCTCTACAGGCGAGATACATCGTCCTTCCTACCTGAGGGTCAATGCTTGTGGCAGACATAATTCATTAAGCAAGTCCCTGGATTCTCACAGAGCCTGAGCTTGTGACTGGATTTCAAGCCCCGTGATTTGAAAGCAAGTTCACAGCTCAGTTACAGCTAGCTATGTGGCTAATTGTGCCGCTTAGCGTGTGGCTAGCTCAGCTGTATATTTTCCGCTGTGGGCACGTATCCCAACTTCCACAGTTCAAGTCTGTCGCCTCGGATACTGTGTCCGAGAGCAGCCGGGTCCTGGTACAGGTTTTCAAGTTAATGTTACGTCTCGCCGACTGGACCTTTCGTATCTTGATTATATTTCTATCCTCGCTCGCCTTTCACTTTGTATTTTTTTTTTATTCCACAGAGAGAGAAAGAGAGCCCTCCTCAGTTACGTTAAAGCTCTGTACACTTCCCCAATGGCTGCTCCATCCGGGCTTTGAGCTGCCGCTGCAGTTCACGTCGTTCCCTGCGGGGGGTGGGGGTGGGGGCTAAAGTTTGAAGCATCCTTTCCAGTAAAAAGACACTGATATTAGCTGCTATTAGATATTAGCCTCTATAGCTAACATCCGCGATTCAGACAAGACAATAAAAATAACAAATACACTCGACTCAAGCGCTGATAGGAAGAGAAGTTAGGATGTTGACTCGTATGTTTACTGGCATTTGGTGCTATTTTCTGCAACCTCTGTGGGTATAAACAGCGCCAGGGGGCTATCAGCAGACTGAGTGTGGTTTTCTGTTGGGGCGATTTGATCTGATACAGTTTAGTTCAGTACAGTGCTCATGTGAGACCTACTGGATTGCAAAAAAAAAAAAAAAAAAAAAAAAAAAAAAATACATCTAGCACAATAAGTCAACAGTAAACTTGGGTTAAGGCATCAGTCCAATATCTCATGTAGTTGCAGTGAACCCTGCATCTTGTGTCTTTGGCAGGCGAGCCCCACTAACAAACACAGAAAATATAGATAGAAATGTAAGCGATTTCTTATAGGATTTGGAAATCTGACTGTAATGACAACCGTGCATAGTCAGGGTGTGAATTTGTCTACAGCTGAATAACTCTGATGAAGTGGTAATAATTTGGGTATATCTTAGGCTCTGGACTTCAAATAAATTACAGTAGTTATTACTCCCTCTTGCCACCAGGAGGTAGCAACAATATATCCACAATCCCCTAAACTCTGCCAAAGGTCAAATTTATAACTTAACTGTATAGCTGCTGTATGCATGGATGTTTGTAATACATCCACGGCTGTATGTATGAGAATTTTAATTTCCTTATCTTCTTTTGTTTTGCCCTGTTACTGCTTGCATCCTTATTACCTGTCACCGACCCGCACATTGAACCTCTAAGTACTGCATTATATTTCCCAGGGAAGGGTAAAATTACGCAGCTTAATATTTTGTGTGTTTATTGAGTCACTCATCTTCACTCTTAATCTTATTACTTCAAGCACAGAGGGAAGATAAATACTGGACACCCAACAGAGAAAAAGGTCAGTGTCAACACAAGTAGGGATAAGCAGGAGAAAAAGCCACATCTGAGCTTCTAATACACTGAAAGGTCAAGTTTCCTTTTCTCTATGAGATGAAGTCTGTGAGCATTTGTTGAAACCCAGCAAACCTCTCACAGAAAAGCACCACAGTTCTCGGCCCATTAATGTAAGGAATCATAGGTTAGGTTAGTTGGTTTTCTGTTATTCAGTTGTGGGCTTATTCTGTTCTTACTGATTTTTTTTTTTTTTTATATTAGTGTAATACCCCTTTAATAGTCCTTACAGTTGTTAGGCCGCAGTTTGCGTATAAAATTATTTACATGGTGGGGCTTTTTCCCTAAGAGGCAGAGTAACATGGCATGTTCAGGCTGTCATTCATTCAAGCATCAATGAGCATACATTCTGGCATTTGGTGGCTTTTCTGGAAAGCTGTCTCCTGTAGGCCAATGTGCAGGCCCCCCACAGCTGATCATATTATTTCAGTCGGTGTGCTGCACTCACCTTCAGTGTGTGCTCCACTATGGACCGCAAAAGGGATGACTGGCACGAGACAGACAGAGAAAGGAAAACCTACATGCCACAGAATGACGGATGACAGGAGCACTATGCTGCACATTCTTGAGGAGCCTCAGATGCGAAGAGAAGGGGAGAGACTTCGAACTTTTCTGAGCTGGCCAGCAGATGCACCTGTCACATCTGGAGAGCTGGCCAAAGCAGGCTTCTTCTTTCTTGGCCCCGGGGATAAAGTCCAGTGTTTTTGCTGTGGAGGGATTTTAAGATGTTGGGTGCACGGGGACAGCCCAGCCGCAGAGCACAAGAGGCATTTCCCCACTTGCCGTTTCATACAGGGTCGAGCTGTGGGAAATATCCCTCTCCAAGTTGGATCCTCAGACTCCGTTGATGGCCAGTTATTGAGTCAACTCCAGAGGATGACTATGGATGATCAGGGGACAGCAGGACAAGCAGTCTACCCGGAGATGGAGGAGGAGGATTCCCGGCTCACCACTTTCCACAACTGGCCCACTGAGGCCTCAGTCCAGCCAGATGTTCTCGCCAGAGCAGGATTTTTCTACACAGGTGCTCACTGTCTCACTAAAAATATATATATATCCTAAATATGTACTTCCTTTAATATCTTATGAGCAATATTTCAGTATCCATGAGTATATTTCAGTGAAATATTCAGCACTGACCCAGTCACTGCTAGAGCGACCTCTCTTTGTGAGAGAGTTAATGGTACAATGGTCCTGCTGAGTCATGATGTTGTTGACAGAACAACCTGGACAAAGCTGGGGCTGCTAAAGAAGTAGGATTCCACAGCTTCAGGCAATACACAGCGTGTGGACACAATATCATGAAAACCTGTACAAAGTCATGCAATCAGATCAAGTAACCCTACAGTAACCAAAGCAAAATTCACCTTTGTTGTATAGTTTGCATATGTGATAGATTCCCAGTAAAATCACACATATATAGACAAGTTGTGTTCATGTTTTTTTTGTTAATTTAGGACAGAAATGGAGCGTAAGGATCTTTTCTGTGTCCAGCCTGTCATTAGCCTCTCCTCTCAGTGATCTCGTTCATTCTGACAGGTCACGGTGACAATGTCAAATGCTTCTACTGTGATGGAGGGCTGAGAAACTGGGAACCAGGAGACGACCCGTGGCAGGAACATGCCAAGTGGTTTCCAAGGTAACAGCAGGACCTGTCACTGGCACATACAAGGACAACTGTTGAACGAATAATTTGCCCTTTTTTCATGCACTGGCAAATGAAACTGTTCTGCATTCATGCTTTGTCAGATTCTAAAATAGCATATATTTCTCAGGTGTGAGTTTTTAATCCAGTCGAGAGGGCAGGAGTACATCAGCAATATACAGGATACTCATTTCCACCTGGGTGACACTGTGGTGAGAACCTCTATCCCTCTTCTTATCTAGATAAAACACATTTGTCATACTGCAGACATGAGAATAATTCCACATCAATAAATGACAGTTTGCCATTCCTGCATTTAAATCATTCATCACTTTCATTGTGAATTTCAAATATGATTACTTTTCAAGGGTGGATCACAGACCTCCACAGGCAGAGATATCAGTTCCAGAAATGGTAAGTCATATAAAATAAAATAAAAAAAGAAAGAAAAAAGGCAGAGAATGAAGGATATGTACTAAAAACATAAAAAACCCTTCATTTCTACTGTGTAGACTGGGATAACAAGATAGGAGCCTCCTCCTTTGATGCAAATCATCAAAGTGTCAACATCCACTCCTGCTTGCTCACACAAAAGGGGAAAGGTAGAGCAAACATTTTTGAGTTGCACTGCAGGTGGTGGAAATGGAGAAAAGAGAGGCTGCAGCTGGTTGATTGAATTATTCTTAGATCATCCTGTGAGTACCACCTTGGTTGAAGCGCGGCTTTGGAGGATAAAAGAAGGCCTTGCACTAGCACTACTTAAAACCCCAAATGAGACTCTGAACGCACTCACTAGGTTCATTACTTTTTTTGCGAGGCTGCTGAAAATGAAATAACTGGATGTTCAATTACCTGAGCTAATGTTTGCTCTGGGGTTGCAGTAATTAGGGAGCGCTATGGAAACCATTTGACTGTTGCTCATGGTTGCAGGGCAGTCATGAGAAGGCAATTATTCCATACAATGACGGAATCACAATTAGAATCCATTTCAGCAGATATACAGAAGAGGTTTGTGATTTGAAATATTAATACATTCGCAGACCAAGGTAAGCTGCACAGTCTGTCATTTATTTTCTCACTTATCTAGTGGATTGTATTGTATATGGTGCTAAACTGCACCTAACGTCCTGGTGGCTGGTCACTGGTCTTCCTCACCTCAACCTTCCTCTCATCTCCCAGATATGGTCGGAGGTCTAAGCGCTTCGTCAGCGATGCTTTCTCCTGTGGTGCAGACCGTGCTTCAGATGGGCTTCGAGGCCAGCCTGGTGGAGAGTCTGGTCCAGACCAAGTATCTTCTGACCGGCCAGCACTACACTTCTGTGTCTGACCTGGTCACTGATGTACTGCAGGCAGAGCAGGAGGACAGACAGAGGGGGTCACAGAACAGAGGTAACAGCCAGCGGTGGACAGTAACTAAGTACCTTTCTTTTTTTTGGTATAGTTTTGAGGTACTTGTACTTTATTTAAGTTTTTCCATTTTCTGCCTCAACTCCACTACAATTCAGTAGGAAATATTATACTTTCCACTCCACCACATTTACAGCTACAGTTACTTTTCAGATTAATATTTTACATCAAAGCTCACATACAGTAAACTTATAAAATACAATACATAGTCTGGTTGGAGGCCCGTGTCACATTTCAGATTCTCAGACTATTGTTCTCTGAACTTCTTAAATTTCATTTAAATGACAGTTTGAGGCCCAGAGAGGAAATTATCCCCATTAATCATCTCATGGCCACTCAGACTTATGTTGTGACCCATCAGAGGAGGCCTTACCTCATAACTGGGAACCACTGGACATGACCATCAAGTAGTGAAAACTATCTCCACCTATTATGTAATGAATCATAACATGCCAGGGCCATTTTTTCTGTAGGACCAGTACTTTTACTTTTGATACTTTTGAAGTATCATCAATCATGTTTTGACTATTTAAAATACAGTTTTAGTTAAGCAGTGTAACTTCCATTTGTTAGTATGTTCGATTGTTATGGATATGTGAGTTCATTTTGTTTTTGACTGGCTTTTTTCATCTTTGTGCGCCTCAGAGCCAGAGATGAGGCAGGGCTCCAGTGCTGGAAACGTGAGGACACAAACACCCGTCAGAGAGAAAGGTCAGAGGTCAACGTCTCCACAACTAGCACAAAAAACAACCACTTTTGTACTTGCAATGCTTTTCATAATGAATTAGACCATTGAACCGCTGACATATAATTGCTCTAGCCTGCAGCAATCAGGCTTTAGACACAGCAGTCAGCTTGTATATACGCTCTGCGTATGTGTGTTCATCTGTTTGTTTTTCTGTATGTGGTTTGTCAAACAGTGAAGGACCCCAGTCCAGAGGAGCTGCTGAGGCAACTGCAGGAGGAGAGGACCTGCAAGGTGTGCATGGACAAGCTGGTGTCCATCGTCTTCATCCCCTGCGGTCATCTGGTGGTGTGTGGTGATTGTGCTGCCAGCCTGCGTCACTGCCCCATCTGCAGAGCTGTCATCAGAGGCAGTGTTCGTGCTTTCATGTCCTAAAGCTGTAGTGAAAAGCTGCTGCTATCCAGGTGTTAACATGAGTGGCCTTGAGTTTTCCTCTGTACTCATTTTCTCCTTGTACTCATAAAAATTTAGAGTGCTGGTTGCTTGTTTTGTCAGAGTTCACAGATTATTTTCTATAATAAACATTTTAAGCTGTTTTTTCTTTTTTTTCCCATTTGCACACAAACAAAATGTTTGCTAAATAAATGACACGCAAGATCAGTAAAAGAGCACATTCTTTTATTAACAAACACCTATTTACATGAACACAAAGCACAGTTCTGGATAAATAGGATTACACAGTCAAGGTCACATGGATAGGGGGAAACACAGGACACAAAATAGAAGAGAAAAACACAAAAAAATGTTTCCACTTTCTATGCAAAGAAAAAGAATGATCTACAAAGAGGTGGAATCTTTTTTCAGTGGAGACTAACACACATAAACAACCATAACAGGTTTCAACTAATTCCAGTCACTGGGTTTCAGGAAGAGGCTGTATTGCACTGAGAGGAAGACTCATTTTTACATAACGATTTTAGTAGCATTTTACTACTAATACTGATTATGTTACAATATGAGGTGCTTTGTGTTTTCACTAACCCACACACCAGTTAGCATAACGGGGGTGTGTAAACTTTAAATTATAAAGACAATAATGACTTATAAATTATTATTGCATCTTTCCAATAGAGAGGAGACCAAAACAGATCACTCACATTTTTCTGAAATGAGTCAGGAGGAAGTGGCCAGATCATTTTCAGAGTCATAACAGTTTGTAGACTGTCTATCTGGCAGTGAAAGTACATCTAATATCACAGAGGAATCTGATGCCCAGTGGGATATTTTCAGGCGCTAACAACAGATGAAATGGAGTAAAAAACAAAATGAACAAAAATCAGCTTGTTCGTTTACAACTTTTTTTGATTCAAGAAAAAAATTTGCTTTGCTGTCAATTTCAAGAATTTGCATCAAGAATTATGGGCAATCACACAAATGATGTACTGAAAGTATTCTGTATCCAGATTCAGTGGCTAAGAAAACATCTTAACTGAAATGATCAAGAGAAGAACTGAATGTAACAATGAAACAACCAGGGCAACTTGCTGACTCCTCTTAGGTGACGAATACTCAGTATCATCATGCTACTTTAAGATCTACTGTTATCTGCAAACAAAAAATGAGTCTGAGCTAAAACATTGAAATTTGTGCAGGAGCAGGCAAGTGGCAGAAACTCAGCCGCCTTGCAACTTGTACTTGAACACCGTGAACACCAGAGGGCAGTAGTGATTCAGACAATCAGCAAGGCAACAGGGGCTCTCACTATGGCTGACTTTTGTCCTGATGGATCACACATTAGGTGAAGAAAAGTGCTACCACTCAGTTTGGGGTAGATGACACTAGTGTGTGTACTTTTGCCTAAATCAAGTTCTAATGTTACCGGGTCAGAATTAAAGAAATCTGTGGAATTAACTACTCCAGTTTATCCAGCTTATATAGTGTGAAGACATCAGTTTTGCTATTTTGTCTTTACTTAATATGCTATACACATAATTACAATACAAACCCTGTAAAAAACATGCTATAAAACAATCACAACTGAGACTATCACCAATGAGAATCTAAACTGTTAAAGTGACAGGAGACAAAGCTCTGATCCACATAGCCATGCTACTTCTACACTGAAGACCAAACCCATAAGACTCAACACTGTTGTGTGGAATATGAACAGTAAAACAATTTCAATCGTTTTCTCGAAGTTAAATATATGCTGTGTAACCTTTGTGGGAGTGCGTGTAATGATCCCCCCCCTGCCAGCAGCCTGATGTGTCAGTAGTTAGGAGGAGAAGAACTGAGGTGAGAACAAAGCTTTCAACACGTCGTCTGACACAAACACCTGACACTTCAGAATTACTGACGAGGCTGTCGGTGAAAATAGTCACAATAATAAGACTCCGGAAATAAAAGTAAGACTCGCATGCCATTCCCTGTGTTTGAACACCTCTTACACGCTAACGCTCTTTTGCATTCTTGATAGTTCACATGTCAAACTCTCAACCATAACTCTCAACCACATGTCAGCCCCCCCACCCCGCTTGTTTCATTATTTACATTTTCTATTTTTGACGGATGCCCCCGTAGGTTTGGTGCTTTTGTTCCCTCCCCTCCCTGTACCTCTCCACTCCCCTGCCTCTTCCTGCTTTACTTTGTGTATTTATGCACACAGATCCTGGCCTAAAGTAAACAGGCGGCACACAATAGCTCATTCCACAGGCTCCACTGTAATTCAGCCCTCCAGCCAAGATCTGAGCCAAACCGGCAATAACATGCTAAATCACTGAGTCCTCTAAGACACAGTACCACAGACTGGGAATGCTGGACAGTCCTTGATTACATACACAATGTATTTATATGCTGTACATGGTCTATACAATCATGTTCTTGGGGAGTATTACACCATTATGGGCAGGTCACATGAATGGGACCTCAGCAGAGAACTCAACACAAAGAAAATGATTGATACTTCCCAAAATACACAATATGAGGCTTTGTTGCACTGTAATCCCCCCCCGTTCCCAGAACCCGTCATCCCTCCCCGGAAAACAATGGACCCCAACTGAGAAGTGTTGGCTTTTCTGGGCAGCATACCAGTAAATGACATGTTTAAAGCACTGAAATGAAGAAGGGGGAGGAATGTCTGGCGTGTCCCCAGTGCACTGGGATGTTTGTGTCAAAAAAGCCAGTTTGTCTCCGTGGGAATTTGCTGTGTCACCTCCCTGCTGGACGCTCTCCTATTTACGTAGACCTGGAGAGGACAGAAACGTGGGAAGGAAGAACAGAGGGTTAGTGGTTGTTGGGCAACTCACACACATTTATACAAAAACACACACACACACACACACACAGACACATTTCCCTGGATGAATTTATCCAGGATATAACTCCCAGTAGATTGGGGAGACGAAAACTTCCTCCCTCCCATTAGAGACGGAGCTGATTAAGCTGTCAAGAAGCTAATAAAATATTCATTTCATGTTGGCAGAGACTTATTACATGACTTCCCAGGCTTATTGTTATTAAATTCTCTGCACAACTTAATTGATTTATCCAATTTTGGACAGATTTTTGTATGTTCTTCTTCATATGCTTCTATCAGTAACTGCCTGTGGCATGAGGACACACATGCACACTACACACAAAAACACAACAGGACCATGAAAGGCCTTCATACTCCCCAAAGCCCCCTAACAGGACATACATTTCACAGAACGTGTTTCCCCCACAGACATGACTCAAATCTCTAGATACTGAGCGAGCAACCGTCTGCACAACCTCTTCTAGTCAGTGTTGTGTTCTAACCTACTGGGTCCTGATCAAGTAATAAAAAGCTCTGTGACAAACATGTCAGTGAACCTTGAGTTGAGGTCATTTTGTAAACTCAAAAAAAAAAAATTCTTGTTTTGATTTATGAATAGTTTCAGGGAAAATATGGGAATGTAACCTTGGAAAAGAAACAACTTCATGCAGGCAATAAATAAGTAAAGAAGCAAGTCCATCCACAAAAAGGAACAAAAACCAATGGTTATGTGCATATTCACATGCACCTGTTCACATTTATAACACACAGGGATATATATATATATACACACACACATAATGGGATGACAGCACAGTCATACTTACAGATACATGGGCTTTAAAAGGAGATGAGATGGTTTCTCATTGACATGGTAGAGAGGGAATGGGTCAAATCCACCAATAAAATCAACTGAAAATAAAGGATTAAACACATAAATCATGGAGTAAATCAAAAGACAGACAGTAACAGAATATGAAGCTTAACTAAAAAAGACATGCATGATCAAAAAACAATAACAACACGAGATGAATGAGGAATGAAATGGAAACAAAAGACAGTTGGAACAGCAGTCATACAGTGATGTTGAAAGGTACTCAGCTTGCCACGAACAGTACACGCTTAAAGTTTTTTTTTGTTTTAACTTTGACAAATAAAAGTCTGAAAAAAAATCTGCTTAAACTTTTTTTTTTTTTTTTTCATCTGTGCATCTGCCTGGAGCCAGAGGGAAAGCTTGGGAACAGGTGAAAGCTGGCCAGCTGTCAAAATAGCCTAAGCCTTTTTATCGCTCAGAAACAGAGGTGACCTTCAGCCACCAACCAAATGCTCAACCTTTTCTGTTTATTTTCTCACTTAAGAGTTCAGACTTCAGGCGAGGGGCAGATGAGTGAACGAGTGTTACGCCATGCAAGGAAGAGAGAGAGACACGCCGGAACCAAAGTGCTGTGCATTTTTCACAGATGCAGAGAGATATTTTTGAGATGAAGGAAAATGCTCGCGGCTCTTGAGGGGACACAAAGGTTGAGTGGGAGAGAGTGGGAGGGGGGGAGAAGGGGAAGACGGTGCGCGTCACGCTTGTCGGTCTGACTGACAAGGGGCCAAAGAGATTAGGTTGACGGAGTGCATGTGAAAGAGGCCGTCATGTCCACAGGCTCTGAAACTACTGTAAACACCACGAGGCGAGGAAAAGGAGAAACTGAGATTGAGCCTGATTCAGTGGAAAAAGACACCAAGCAAACAGTGGGTCCTAGTTACAGAGGTTAACAAAAAAAAAAAAAAAAAAAAAGGGCAGATCTGTTACTTTCTGGGAACCAACAACTGAGGGGAGAAAAACAAACACAAGCCAGCCATGGAAACTACTGTAAGGCCAAATCAGTTCCATCCTGATAAGAGGAGGCAGGGGTGGTCTGCTGAATACTGATAGCTAGGCAGGATGAGCGCAGAGAGCCACAGGGTGCTGCAGTGGGGGAACTGTCCCTTTACTCTGACCCTGCCCTGGTTTCCGAGGTTTCTCCATTTCATCTGTACACCAGTCACACACACACACACACACACACAAAGACCTCTTCCTTGCTCTTTTATGTACCAGTGATTTTCTCATTATAAGCAGGTGGGGATCCAACCCCTGCCATGATAAACTGTGCTGAGGAATACAGTTAGATGATAACGATGGTTGCCATTTTTAGACACACTGGCAGCTCTGGGGAGGGGAATGTCGGTCGGTCCATCTGTCAGTCTGTCAGTTTGGAGTGAAATATTACGGCTACTGTTGGATGGGTTGTTGTGAAATTTGGCAAAGACATTCAGGGTCTCCAGAGGGTGAATCCTAATGACTTTGGTGATTGCCTGACTTTTCATTTACCATCAAATGTTCCATTTTCCATCTTTGCAAGGGTTTGATTCATGACAGGACACCTCCAAAACAAATAGAAAATTCTTGTGCTGCATTCACAGGACAGCAATGTAATAATGTCACAATTGGCAAAGGAAAGCCTCTGCATATACAATATCTCAAAGCTCAGAATCAGTGTCTCAACAGGTGCCTCAAATTGCTGCTACCCATTCTTACTCTAATGAAAACATCCTGTGTGTCAAAACATTAGTTAGCACCTTATTAAATGCTTCATTTATAACTCTGATCTCCTTCCCTTGTACATACTGTATAGTGTATGCTAGCCAGTTAATTGCTTTTTTTTTCATTAATTATTACACATATTGATCTGATCCCATGCTTGAGCTGAATCTTCGGTATAGCTCACTAAATATTGATGGTTAAGAAATCAATGTTTACAGCAGTAAAAACAGAGCTTTTTGAAAACACTAATACTGTATATAGGGTGATATCTTTTTTATGTGTTTGTTGTTTTGTGGGAATATTTGAGATTGCTGAAGTACACTGTTCTTGTTTTTCTTCTATTTCTATCACTACTTTTCTTCTACTGAAGTTAGCATGCTAACCAGCTAGTTCTGGCCCAGTCAACCCCCCCTCATCACTTTCCGATACCGAGTCACTGTAGTGTCTAGTCTGGTAGTGTTTCTCAGAGAGTGTATTATAACCTGCGGTCTTGTAAATGCAATGATGGCTGACGCGCTTGGCAAGACTAGTAAGTAAATAGTTGTTAATGCTAACGTTGGGTAAAACTTAAAAATAACTCCATTAGACATATTTCTAATGTTTTAACATGTTAATGTTTTTTTTTGATGGCAGATTATTAAGAAGTGATCTGCAAACACCAGGGCAGATAGCATACTTTCAACATGAAACCAAGTATTTAATTTGTCCTCTCCAGTGTGGATTGTGACCTTGGACACAGATATTGGCAGTTGATCAGTGTATTTGATTCTCCAATAATGAAAGAGCCTGGTTACTCCCAGGCAGAGGGAGATGATTTTCAGTTCTGTGGACACACGCAAGAAATGAAAGGTATGTAGGTCAACAGTTTTAGACATCTTCGTGGTGCCCCTCAACAAGCAGGGGATAATATAAGACGATTATGTTTCAGTTTAAGTGGAAATTGGTTGAAATCAGAGGACTTGTACTAAACAGGGGAGACACTGGCAGTCAGTCTACAGTACACTGTCGCATCTCACACCACGTGTGTGTTTGTGTGTGTGTGTGTGTGTGTGTGTGTGTGTGTGTGTGTGAGGAGTTGGCGAGCTGACAGTGAAATGAAACACAGGCACAGAGATAGAGAGAAAAAGACCAGGAGGGAAAAACAAGGTTGGTGAGAATAAAAGAGTGGAGTGTGAGGAAGATTAAGAAATTCAAGGAGAGACAGGGCAGAGACAAAGACAGAGATGGAGAGATAAAGAGCAGACAGACTCAAGACTTCAGAACCTATCTGTAACAATCTCTAAAGATGAGATATAAGACTCAGTTGTGGTCTGTGTCTCACGCTCTCTCTGCCTCACACACACATTGTGTGCAAGCAGCCTCCATTCTTCAATCCTGAGCCTCTGTCCTCACACACCATTACACAGCTATTATTGCTATACAGGCTACTCATTTACTTTAAAGACTGGTTTAGTGGTTTTATGCTTAGTTATTTTGCATATGAAAATTCCAGGTATGTTTGATTGAGAGTGTATTTAAAGTTAATCATCCAGGCAAAGAGAAGAAAGGCTCTAGACAAAGACAGACCAGGAGAGGCTCTTCAGAGTTTGCCTGTTTGATGATGCTCAAATGAAAATAAAAAAGTGATGATCTTAATGTGACAAATACAGAAAATATAGCTTCTGTGCTTATTTCTTTGCGTGTGACTCGATGTCTGTGTTTATCCATCAATATTAGTTTCTTGATCACTGCAAATACCAATGACCTAATTTGTCACCCAATCTCCTGCACTGCCTTTATTCTAACTTCAGTCATATACTCATGCATAACCTGACCCAGTTACAATGTCCATTACCCATACAACTGAATTTATACAACAGTGAAACAATGCTTGAAATGTGTTTACTCTCTGTGTCTGTTTATAATTATCAAACACAGCTACAGCAACGTTAATGGGAGGAACAAAACGGAGAAAACTGTGAAATTATTTGGACAAGATAATGAAAACAAGACAAAAAACAAAAAATAGGTCAAATATAGTATAGGCCAATGTGCACATGCTGACGCAACAATGCCAGTGCTGCTGATTCTGTGACCTAGTCGCAATGTCCATATTTTCTAGTATCAACGATAAAGGCGTAAATTGTCCTGCCCTTACAGATGCAACAAGGTCAATCAGGCTCAGTCTGTACACACCCACACAGTCCCGAGAAGAGCTTGAATCAGGCAGCGTAAGGGAAAATAGCTGTGTGAACTACATGAGCTGGAAAGATTGTGACATTTTTACATGGCAAAAAAGGTCATATTCCACATGTACAGTACTGTGCGAAAGATTCAGATATTTTAGATGTTTAGATTCTTATCCATCACGCAATACAATAAGGGAGGCGTCTTATCGGTCCCAGATTCATTCTGCAGTATGACAACCTCAAACATCCAGCTGCACAACCTTGAAAAACTGCACAAGTGTATTTAGGAGAACTCGTGCTGTCTGAAAGGCAAAGGTGGTCAAATCTAATATTGATTTGATTAAGTTTTCTTCTGTTAACTCCACTCTGTATGAAGTTAACTGATCAATAAAAACTATTCATGGCATTAATTTTGAAAGCATCCTCACTTCAACTGAAGTGCCTAGATGTTTTGCACAGTATTAGAATAATTTCAGGAATTTTTTTTTTTTTTTTTTTTTTTAAATTCTAGTAAAATTTGCCTCATTCTATCTTATTTCTGGGAACTTGTTAATTTACATTAGAAACATTCATTGGAAACAAATCAAAGTGTGCATGTTTTTGCATGGAAGAACATATTATTTTTAAGACTAAATAATATGCAAAACAGCTACTTTCATGTGCACATTTTTTGTAGTATTATCACAAGAATTATTTGAATACCGGCCTTTTGCACAGCCTTCATTAGTTTTGTTTTTTTTACACCTGTGCTTTTCCTGCTGTCACACATTATAAAGTCCTCAGCTGAAAAAAGGTCCGTTCACAATCTTTGTTTTTCTAGTTTGACGTCATTTTCATTTTTTGAGGTGTTAACAACAGAATGATGATTTTTTTGATGTTTTGACCTTTTCGCTCATACACTGCACTTGCACATTCATCCATCCCTCCAGCTGCTCTGTCTGCCGTGGAGGATTTTCTGGGGATGTGACTCAGCACACAGGGCGGCAGCATAATTAGCAGACATGCTAAAGTGAGCTTATCCCAGCGCTAGGCGGCTAACTCCATGACCTACTTTACAAAGAGGATTTTCCCCACCACTCACTCTGCCGGTGTGTCTGCTCACCACCGATAACTCTGTGGAACAAATTCACACACACAAACACCTACACTCAAACAGTCACACATAGTCAGCTAAACACACACACACACACACACAGCATATAGATACGCAAGTGCACATACACAGGCAAATGCACTTATGAAGAAAGGAAATCACATCAAACAGGAAGATCTCTCTCTCTCTCACACTCACACTCACGCTCACACACACACACACACACACACACACACACACACACACACACACAGTGTATCAGTAATAAAGCCTGAAAGCCGTGTCAAACCCTGAGCTGATGGTGTATGATGCTTGTTATTCTGCCCATTGTGTCTTCTTGGCTTCTTGCGAGTGCGCGTGGATGCGCGTGCGTGTTTCATTCCGCTATTCTTTACGCAAGCCTGAGCACTCAAATTTAACTCACCCCTTTCCGTGGAGAGTGAGGGAGTGCTCATCGTGAGAGGAATTCCTGTCTCATCTCCTTATTCGTGAGGAACTCATCTTGTCTTGTGTTGTTTGTTCCTGCATATTGCCCTGTCTCCTTTTCCCCCTGGCTGGCTTGCTCCTGACAAACACCTCCCTCAGCTGCCCTCACGCACTCCTCGTCCTGTCCTTCCCTTTCTTTTTCCTCTTTTTCTGTCTCTGAGGATTCTTCCTATCTTTCTTGTCTTGGTGAGGCGCAATCAACTGTGAAGTTATTGACCAGCAAGGCGCTTAATGAGGCTGATACAACGGGTGACCAGAGACCTCTAACTTTTTACAAGCACACCTCATTAAAGCTCTGGAACCAGAGACAGCAGAGGGGACAGAGAGAGGGGGGACAGCCAAGACTTCTTAAACACACTACAACTGGATTCTGATACATGACTCTTCTGTCTATCTGTGAAGACACCATGAAGCGTACAACGGAGAAGTGAAGAGAAGGAAAAGTTCTGAGTAGGAGGAGATATGCTGATGCAGCCAGGGAGCGTGATGCTTTAATCTACACATCAAATAAGAGGAGAAAATGAGAGCAGCAGAGCGGCTTGGCTGGGTTTAGTGTTGGTGTGGGAGTGTGCGTGTCTGTGCACCTGTGTCTGCATGAACAAATATGTGTGTGTGTGTTTGTGTGTACGTGCAGGCTAAGGGCTGATTACAATAACAAAGAGCTAGCAGTTGGAAGTGATGTAGCATTATTTTACTCCAGCACAGTCAGGATTAGAGAAGAACTACAAGATAATTAAAACCAATAAAAATCACACCATGTTCTGTTTTCACCCTGAGCAACCTTTTCCTATTGCTCTCTTGCTATTTTTATCTCCGTGTTTGAGTGTGGATGACTCTCTGCTATGATTCTAAACAAACACAGCAACTGTCCAAATTGGGCATGAAAGGAGCTCAAAGGTCACCAAACACAAACTGAGAAGTCGTTGAGTGGAAAAGTCTTTTTTTCTTTTCTTTTTTTTTTTTTTTAAGTTCACTTCACCCCTGATGAAGTGGTATTACCCTCCAGGGATTACTTTAGGGTGACTGCTGATTAAGTGGTGCTGCTCAGAGCTGGGAGGGGAAATCGGTTGGGTGGTGATGTTAACCACTTACAGCCAGTTAATCTCTGGTATGTGACCACCAAGGAACAGCTTGGACTTCTGTGCCACTGGTCCACAGGAACACACACAAAAACCACTGCAGAATTCCCCCAAATCCCCCAAAAGAGTCTGCTGTTTAAGATGCTTTTAGTTTGTTCATTATGCTGTTTTCACATCAAATTACAGTTCCGGTGTCTACAACAGGGAGAGACATGATTACAGCCAAGCTCCAGATTCTTCATAATTAGCATTTTAACAAGCACACATGTATGAATATGCACCTGAGAAACTCCTTGGCTAATCCTCACAGACAGCTTGTTTATTCAGCCATTACAGATCCAGCTATCTGACACCTACATACCGCATTTGGTTTCAAAGCATTTGCTAAATATATTTGTAAAAGCAGACTCTCATGCATGTGGACATAGCTATGTATCCTAGCACTGCACGGGAGTCCTGCGGTGCTTATCAGATATTTATGACTCCCACTGACCCTCAGCTCAAATGTCTTTGATTGGCCAACCTCCTGCAGGACCTCTGACCTGCTGCCTATGAGGTCACAGCAGCTGGGTCATTTATCAAAAGTGTCCTGTGTTTCTGGTTTCTCCTTCTTCTCTTATGGCTCATTTTAATGGTCCCCCGCCATCTCTTCCCACACCCTTTTCTCACTCTCTGCCCTTTTTTATGCACGTCAAGGTGAACTCTTGAGCTCATCTGACCCCATAGTGAGGGTTTAACTCAGAACAACACACATCCTACAACAAGCTGAGATTACACAATAAGGACACACTTCAAAAGAAGGATGTACATGTTTGAGTAGTTGTGGGAGAGACAGACGTGAAGAGGTAAGGTGTGTGTGTGCGAACAAGAGAATGGGGGAGGTGCACAAATGCAGCATAAAAACACCCACCCTACTCAGGCAGCAGACAGCTGGAGCGACAAACAAGGGGCACATGGAGTGAAGAAAATGAGAAAAGTGAAAGCCAGAGTACATTAAAGGAGGCGAGTTACAGGATTTTCAACAACAGCGAGGACCACACAGAACGTTGAAGAGGAGAGCTGAGGCGACGAGTGTACACGTGAAAGAGAAAGGAAAGAATGGGCTGAAGGAGGTGCGGAGAGGGAACACATGGCTCCTTTGGTTCTGGAGGGAGAGAGGGCCCAGCTGGCGTGGGGGAGGAGGGGACGAGGGAGAAAGGGGAGAGCTGGAGCGACGGTGGTGTGGGGTGGGGTGGGAAGAGAGGGAGATGAAGAAAGATGTAGCCCTGTTCTCCTCAACTTGGGTGTTTTCTATGTCATATGTGTGAGTGGGTCCGGGTGTGTGTGCGTGTGAGTTTGTGTGTGTGTGTGTGTGTGTGTGTGTGTGTGTGTGTGTGTGTGTGAAAGGGTGAGGTTGAGCGACTCACAGCTGTCCTCCTCCTCGGTGATAGCGCTGACAACATAACAGGCGTACACGAAGCCCAGGAGCTGTGAACACACAAGCAAACAAGAGGGGTTAGACTCCACAGAGCTGGCCGTTTTGCAGCTGATAAACAACAGTGTGTTCGCTTTTATGGACAACCAGATAATACACAACGAACATCTGGAAGGGAGCAAGCCCGGTGGGGCTACAGCCTTGATTTGAGAGATGGCGGCTGTGTGTTCTCAGGGGTGCCCCAGAGAGCGACTGATGCAACACAGTGCAAAGAACAGCACTACAGCTGAAATGATTTTGTTGATTAATTGAAGTTATCATGTTACCTTTATAATCAAGTAATGGTCATTTATCAGGTAAAAAAAACACTTTTTCACTACTTTCAGATATTTTATACTCAACAATTACTCATCAAAAAAGAGGTTAACTGAAAAAGAAAATAAAAAGTTGTAGCCTTAAAGTCGCTATAATTAATATTCATGGATCCAATAAGTATGTGTAATGTGAAAAGGGTTATTTCATGACATGGTGATGAAACCAAACAGATTTATCACCCAAATCTGAAATTATTCTCAGCTCTACTGAACTTTGTAGCATCTTTCAGTTCATTGCTTTGGTTTTCTTGTCTGCAACTTTGATGTTTTACTTAGTTTCATTGCTCTTATCAGGGTCATTTTTGGCTGCAGCAGGCAGCTGTTTTGAGCAAACAACCTCTAAACACCCACTGTGCACTCCCCGCCCAGCACCAAAGAGCAGACAGACAAAGTTAGCAACTAGCGGGTGAACAGAGTGGAGCACTTAGCAACTAAAGAGACAGATATTTCCCTCAAAAGTTGGTGGAGACCAAAAACAGAAACCAGAAACATAACTCCAAATTCATAGTAATGTTGCTCAATAAGTGTTGAATGAGTAAACAGATAACTGTTCACTAACAAGTTCAACACAACAGCTTAAAAGGTGGTAATATGTCAGCGCTGTGTTCACAGCTTTACAGAGTTCTACTGTAATGTCTGTGTTGGCAAATGCCTTTCGAAGTTGACAGGGTTTCTACAGTGTGTATACAGTAGTTGCTTGTATGCACAAACACACCAGAAAGCAACAGAGCGAGCACACCAGCCTCTACACGGCAACACAAGCGCAGGCAAACACCCAGCGCTGAGAATAGCCTGTGGAACTGGCAGATGGCTGTCATCGACTCAGAAACAGACACAGTGAGAGACAGACACTGAGAGACGGTCTCTCTCCACCCAGCCATCCATCCATCATTTGGCACTCTGCCATGCCAATTAAAACGGCGTCGGGCACGCTGCCCTCCTCACACACTGGGTACACAAACACAGAACCCAAGGGGGCAATGACTGCGCGTGATGGCGGCTATTTATAAAGCATTCACTCAACCTAAAACTTAACTTGGCCTGTGTAGTTATAAGAGGAGCAGTTTGCAGGTCTTTCATCTCTATCGTTTGGGTTTTATTAAATTTTTCATGCAGACAGTGTGTGGGGTCCAGAAGTGTGAGACCACTTTCCTTTTCAAGTGAAAGGGAAAGAGGTCCCTGACTTTTGGACCCCACTATATCTGTCCTCCACTGACGTTCATCCAGATGTAGATGAAATGTTTTATTTATGAATGAAACGCAGGTGTGGTGTCTGGTCGAAAAGGGAATGGGTCTGTCTCTGTGTGGGCTAGATAAGATAAGCCACTCTTCTCCTCGCTTCTCTCTCACCTGTTCTTTTCTCTCTTGTCTCTAATTGCTGGTCTCACCCCATCCATTACAGTGGCGGGGAAATGGAGGTGAATTAGCATATGTATAAAGCCAGTGTCAAACACAAGATGGTGTTAACAGCAGGGGGCACACCCTGTTTTTCAGTTGTATTGTGTCTGTGTGTGAGTCCATGTGTGCTTTTCCCACAAAAGTGTGCACCAAGTGTGTGCTCGTACAGGATAATATCTATGCATGAGTGCACGTTAGTTTAATTCTCATAAAGGGCTGTGATTGCTGCTGTGGTCTGGGACTGATTCAAACAAGGCACAGCCGACATGTCACAGCAGAGGAGGCACGAGGCTGAGCAAAGAACACAGTGTTTGTGTGGCGTATACACAGACGGGTGACAAATTAAAGGAAAACCCAGAATTAAGTGTATGAGTAAGGTGTTCGAGCACCACAAGCTGCCAGAACAGCTTCCCTCATTCAGTGTTTTGATGACGGTGGTGGAGATGCTGTAGTTCAGACAACAATGCGTGGAAACACACGTTTGCGTGGTGGCTGTGGCACATCTTGCTTTTCATTTTGGCGCCCATGTTAACGGATTACAGCGAGCACACTGCCACTACACTCGTGTAATCTCGAGGTTTGGTGTCTCGCCTATTTGTCAAGCGTGACGTATGTGTATTGTAGCGAAAGTAGACAGAGAAAAGATATGTTGATGTCGTTGACATCAGCAATACTACACAAAACTGACACCTTCCACTTTAGTTTTCCATGTCTCAGCTGAATCTGAACATGTCATGGACAAAAATATAAATTTAAGACAGTTTAGTGACATTTTCTATCAAAAATAAATCAGAAATTACTTTAAAAAATGAAGAGAAATTCAACATTCAAGTATCCCGCAAACTATGTAGACAGGTGGAGCTGGCAGTAGCAGCGACATGAAGCCATTGTGAACACACGCGCATCAACTTGCAACCGACTGCGCTTGCCAATCAAATACATGCAGGAGCATATTCTTGTTAGCTCTAATTCGACTGTTTACCAGGAGATCTTCGAGACAGAGGATAAAATAATTGCTGCCGTGATAACTTCCCAGAGTTGTAAAATCCTGTCTCATAGTATAAAGTGCTGCGCAGTGTTCTGGTGTCTGATTAAGGCTTTAAGCTCAGGGATGTATCAGTTGATCCACCTTCACAGACACAATTTGCAGCTACTGACAGATTTGCAAATGGTGGCAACGTCATGTGTCACAAATGACTTCACAAAACAGAAGAAAAAAGAAATTGTGGACTCCATTGTGCTCATGCATGGCTCACAAGAATGTGTTGGTTTGAATAAGAGACATTAACCTATTGTTGCGAATCCGAGTCCCTTGCTCACCTCAAATTGCACACCCACACCATCACAGCCCCTCATGTGTTTTTTGTGTGCCGTTCCTGGTCTGAACACTCAGTAGCACAAAAGTCACCAATAGGTGTTCATATGATAACACAGCATGTGATTCACATCATCGTCCTCCTCATCAGACCAGTCAGTGACCCTCCACGATGTGTGGAGACATCTGCTTTCTTTGTGTTGCATTTAATTTGGATTTTCCTTTGATTTGTCATCTGTCTGTATCGATGAACGCATGTGTGAGAAAACAACAGTAAAAACAGGGGAGGAGAGAGCGTGTGAGAGAAATGTAGTTTCAAAGAAACACACTGTGGGAAACCATAAAGAGGTTGAGATAATGATGACAGAAACAATATCAGGCCAGTTTTAAATCTAAAGCTGTGCCATCGCCCTAAGGATAAAAACACACACACAGACACACACAATGTGACTGTCATACTGTGCCTACTTTTAGCTTCCGTACACACTTAAAAATAGCAGTTGTGAATAGACAAATCCAACACAGCACCAATTTCCTGAGACAGAATGAATAACTTTAATCAGTAAAAGGCAAACCTTGTGAGAGTGGCTGTCACTGCTCACTTAATGGGAAATCACTGCCATCTCTCACACCTCCACTGATAACCGCTGTAAAGCCTGGACGCTGAATCAAGATGGACTATAAAGAAGGACTGCAAGTAATATCTCCAACCATGTCTGCCTTTCTCATTTCCAGAAAGTCCCTCCACAGGCTGCTCTTAAACCTCTTTGTCTTCCAGTTTCCCTTACTGAGGCTGCAGTAGATAAAGAGTAATGTAAAGGAAGCTGAGATCAGAGACGTGACCACTGGCTGGGTTTTTGCTGGAGGCACTGCTGACCTTAGCTAATATAGGTCAGTGTCCTCAATAACAAGTGACACATCCACTTATATCTGCTTGCATATTAAATGGCCTTAAATCACACACATAAATTCTGCCCCACACACACACACACAGCCCTCAGTTGTCTTCTCTCACTCACCCTGTCAGTTCAGGGATCATTTTAGAAATTAATGTCATATTAATTAAGCTCATAAAGCCCCCGCACGTCCTCTGAGACGCGATCTCAGTCTGCCTGGGAGGACGTGCCACACTAAAGCCAACTCTTTGAGGCTGCCAATCATTTGGGTTTTTTTTTTTTCTGTACAGCCCCTTTCCAAACTCCACATCTCCACATCACCATCACTCCACAATCTGTACACCTCCTCTGCCATCCATTCTCTCCACCTCTCATGTGTCCTTGTTTTATTCTCTTTCTAACAGAAAGTGCCGCCCTCCTCTCTCTCCTCTGCAGATTGCTGGACAGTGAACAGTTACCTGGACAACCTGGACACGAGGAAGAATGAAAGCAGAAAACAGGGCACAAAAAGTTCAAACCTGAATGTGGGAAAACATCAAAAGCAAAGCTATGCTCCTGTGGGCCTCAATATACTATTTACTATACAGCGGAGGAAACTAAAGAAAGTGTTTGTGATAGTTCAGCATTATCTGTGTTTCTTCTCGCAGAAAATGAGGGCGAAAAGAAGTCAAGGCTCAGGCATTCATTTGCGTGTGTGTGTGCGCGTGTGTGCACGTGTGTGTGCGTGAGAAGAAGGCAAGCTGCTTAGCTTGAGAAGAAGGTTACTTTTATTTGCATAGGCTAATGAAGGTCAGGTTTATAGTGAATGTGCCAGTCTAGAAAGAAACATAAGCACCTTTGACAACACACTCTCACTCATAAACATCAGTCCACCATGCATGACTCTACTTCAGGATTAGAAGCTGCAATCCTTCTCAGTTATTCTAGACAACTACCGTAAATCAGGGGAACTGTCAATCATTTGGATCTGCCTGTGAAAAAGTTTCTAAAAGTTTTAATATCAGTGTGGCCCACTAAACAGCTTTTCAGTTCAAGATTGTATCTGTCAATTAATTATTTAACTTATTCCCACCAGTTTCAGCTTCTGAAATGTTTTGTTCCTTCTGTTTCTCAGTTTGGAAAACTGAACATCTTTAGTTTTTGGACAAAATAAGCAGTTTGAAGAAACCACCTTGGGGAATTCTGATATTCATTTACCAATGTTTCGTAAAATTTTGCAGGGGATTAACCAGTTAGCTGAAAAAATATCTGACTGATCTGATTCCTCAATTATGACAATAATTGCTAGTTTCAGCCCTGTATTTGTCTGTTTTCCATACACATTTGGAAATGCCTCTTGTCCACAGCTGACTGGCCTGTGCACGTGTGTGTGCAGTGATGGATATCTGAGTCGATCTACAAGGTAATTAACACACTATTGATTGTGGCTCAGCGTCAGGAGAAGTGGAGTGGAGAAGGAGTGAACTATAATGAAAGGAATTCGTAGCTCAAATATATCACGTGGGAGAGAGGAAGAAGAGAAAGGGAGATGGAGAAAGCCGGTGCAGACGTCTTGGAGGTTAATTACACAGGACTTTCTGCCTGGCAATAAGGCGCAGGCTGCTCTGCAGAAAATTAAATGTGTGTGTTTGTGTGTGGGCAGCTGCATGTTTAATGGCAAAACATGATGAGATAGGGACTGTAGAGACCAGATCCACCTGTTCTCCTCTACCAACCCCCTCTCGAAATGTGAGCACGCACACACACACACACGCGCGCAGATCTATACAGCTTACATAGGACCACATGGGGTTTTTAAGAGTCTGTGGTGCTGATTCGCATCTTCCACATCAAGTAACTGCAAACAGAAGCATGTTAATGTCCAAAAACAGAACACACAGACACAACAAGGCTGCTCATGCAGAAATAAAAGCTGTGTGAAGAATTAAAATGCATCTTGTTCTTCACATGCAGCCCCATACAGAAGATTTTAGATGAAGAAAACAAGAAACAAACAGATGAAGGCCAAATAGGCAGTTAAATAAAACAACCAGTACACACTCAAAAAGCGAAAAGAAAAGCAAGCACGCCGCGAGAGGTTTACTCCTTTAATGCTGCTTGGGTTTCAGTCCTCTGTTCTCTTCTTTCTGCCTCCTTTCAGAAGTTTTAAAAAGACCAAATATTAGAGCAAAATTAAAATCCATTTCCCTGCAAAACATATTAACAATTAAAGCTCTTGGCAGAGATAGCCTTTGAAGAATAATGGCGGGCAGTCATGTTTTTATGGTGTTCTGCGAGTAGCCTGACCCAGTGTTCAGTGGCCAGCTGGAGACTAATTCTCTCCTCTGGTCTTGTGGTCTTTCTCTTTTCCTCCCGGTTTTTGGCAGCAGCCAGCAGACCTAATAACTGCTCACTACTGCATCATAAGTCTTTTAATCCTGGGATCTTCATAATCCTTTGAAGCAGATGCTGTAAAATTTACGGCAGCGCTACAATGCAGTGTCAGCCCTGACATACATGATGTACTTTCTGCTATTATTAAACTAGACAACCCATGGCCATTTACTGATTGTGGACAAATTACTGGACTTCAAATACAGGCACATCAAAGATCTCTCCAGCCGGATCCCCATGCAGCATACACACAAACAGGACAAAAAAACCATATTCACCCCAGTGGTGATGGCAGCTCAGGATGAGAGTTTGAAAACACCACATGGACTAATGGACTTATCAAAGCGAGCACCGTGACCTTTAGGATGAGTGAGGGGGTGGCCATGCCGTTTTCATGCTGCTGAACTGAGTGAACCTGAACAACCACAAAAAACACAAGCACAGCCCCGAGTGGTAATCACAGGGGTCTGGCCCACGCCAGACCTGCTGAGGGGACCCCTCTAATCAACCAGGGGCCATTATTCGCCCCCCACCCGAAACTGGCCCCTGGCGTAAAACAAGCTGCACTTTAACAAACACGCCGCAGACTGACATGACAGAGCCCTAGAGAAAGGGAAAGGAGGAACAAAAGCGACAGTGAGTGAGAAATGCAGGCGGGGAGACATGTGAATTGTCATTTTTGTCATTTAAGTTGGTGGGAATTTGATGGACGTGAAGGTCAAACAGTGTGAGATCTGTGCAGGGAGAGGAGACAGGAAAACAGACAGAGCTGAGAGATTGTGATGGCGGGGGAAAAAACAGATGAAAAAAGAGGAAGTGAGCAATGGAAGGAGAGGATGACGCAGGCTGCCGTACCTCCCATTATCAACTTCCACACAATCCTCCCAATGCAGGGAATAGATGAAGAAAGAATTGCCTGTGGCAGCAATAACCTACACTAAATGATATCTGTGTGTGTGTGTATGTGTGTGGGGAGGGTGTGTGTGTGTGTGTGTGTGTGTGTGTGTGCGCGCACTGTCTTTGCTTGTTCTAAGAGAAGCTCAGAAGCTCTGACAACACTTTGACATCTCTCACTAGTCCCTTTAGTGTGTAAGAGTTATGTCTACAGATGTAAACTGAATCTCACATCTCGCACCATTTTTCTTCTTCTCTCTCCTGCCTTTCTTTCCTAACTACCCTCCATCTCACTGGAGATGTTTTCTCAGACTCAGACTGTTTTATTTAACAGTGACGGCGGTGCACAGGAGCAAAAGAAGACAGAACGGAGGAAGGATAGAGAGAGGGAGAAAAAAAATGTGGATTTTTTTTTTTGCTGACTATATTGGCAGGGAAAAACCTTTTAATAGCAATATGTATTGTAGGAGGAAAGTTGGGTTTCAGTGAAGGCAACAAAGAAAATAACCACAGATATGGAGCAAAATATCCCCCCTCAGTGATAAATGAATAATGCATTCTCCCAGTTAGAAAAGGTTGCCTCCACTTCAAGCTTATCCTTTAAACCTTGAAGTTGCTTTTGGCAGAATTTTGCCTGAAGCATCAATAAGCAACAACACGAGGCTGACTTTCCCAAATCTGAAGCTTCACTTCTTCACTGAATGGTGTCCCTCTCGCTCGTGACGAATCTGAGCAGATAGATGACAGTGATGCCTCCATTACTGGCCAATGGATCCACATTTTTCATCTTAATGAAACATGCTCCTTGGAGCCCAAACTAAATATTTAATGGCCTCTCACTGCAACCTTGAAACCCCTCTAACAAAGACAAAGGGACACCCCCACTTTCTTCCTTTTCTTTTCATTCATCCCTTCAACTCTCTGGTTCTGTCAGGGCCCTCTCTTGAGCCAGAGAGGGAAAAGGACAAACCAAAACAAGATTGGACATCTCAAAGGAGTCTATTATCTTAAGCAGTGCTCTGCTTTTAGCCTGAGAGGAAGTGAGGATACGAGGGAAATGATGCCATTTGTGACACTGGGATTTCAGTACCAATTTCCCTGCTCCTCTAGGGAGCTGTTCCCACAAAGATGCCGCTGAATGCTTGGTTGGACAATACCATATAAAAATGCAGGCATAAGGGTGTTACCATTTCATATGGAGAAGTAAAAGCCCAAGTGAGGCGAGGAATAAACCAATTCACTGCCTATAGTGCAGGGGCTAAGGTTGAGTGAGAGAGTTGGGGCTGTAAAGTGAGTTCAGCCATTTTATTACCTTTCTCCATGGGGGTGATGGGATGAATGGTACAATCCAGTGCTTCTCAACACTGGCTCCCTCTGCCAGTTTTCTAATCTGCAATGTAGTCAACTGTGTTCACAGTGCTTTCCCAGGTGCAAATTAGTCCAAGATTAAATGTTAAGAATGAAAATTTGGTCACCCACTGCCACCATTAAATCCACTCCACATGTATTGAAGCGACAATGACTGTGGGTGTGGGTGTGTATATGCATCACAATGGAGACAAAGTGTGTGTAAGTGAATGTTACTGTGAGTTTAAGTGTGCAATGTGTATGTCTGAAGCCAAGTGCCTGCTGTGCTGGCAACTACAAGTGTCCTGGCCCCCGTCCAGTGAGGTTAGTCAGTCATACATGAGTGTGTGCAAATGTGAATGCTGGCAGGATGTGACTCTCTGGTGTATTCATACGGGGATGTATAAAGAGGACAATAACAGTCCCTTCCAGTGTTTGAGTAACCTGTTAGGAGCTGGCAGGTCTGAGCCTCAGCCAGACAAAACAACAGATCAATTTTTCATTCAGCGACTGGGGCAGAGGAAGGGAGGCTGCCACAGACAAAATAAGAGACTGCTGTGGAAGTATATTGAGAAAAAGTGCTTGAAGGGAAACAAAAACATCACCTTCCTTTCTATCATGGTCACCTTTCATGTACATGAATCCCACGGTGAGTGAGGTTGCTGCTGGTCTTAAGCGTGTAATACGATGAGTTCCTGCCACATGTTCACACATGCATGTATCAGCATGCGAAAATGTCAGTGCCAGAGTCACATGTGCATTGTTAACTTGTACTCACAGCAACAAGAATCTGTGTGCCGCTATGCACCACCTCGATGTACTGGTAGTCCACGAGGCAGCCCATGACAGTGATGTAGGAGTGGCTCTCTGTGGTGCGGACCCCTGGAGCCTGCGGCATCTCTCTCCTCACACAGCCCGGCCCGTGTTCACTCCACCAGGAATGATGGGCTGAGATGTTAAATGTCAGCAGGTCACTGTCCTGGAAGGAGAAATAAAACATTACCTTCAGTCTCTGAACTCTTCATTACTTATGATGCACATTCATTTATTTTTTATGAGGAAACCAAGGCTGGACCACAAGTCAGGTTGTTCAAGAAGCAGGGAGCTTATCTCTAGAAAATTATGGTAGATGGTATTCACGTCCTAGTAGTAGTCTTTCCAAGACTAAAGCCTACTTCAGACTTGGCCCTAACATGCGTCTCAGGTGATTTGATCGAAAGTGGTCAGGTCTAAGCACATCACTTCACACCTGGCATTAGAATGCATCTCCACATGTTTCTCCAGTGACCACTTCTATATGCAAATAAACAGGTATGCGTTGTTGTATTTAGTCAGTCCGACTATGACAGACGGGTCCATTGTCAATGTGTTTGTGTGTGTGACAGGGAGAGAGAGCGGGGCAAGGAGGCATCTGTGGTCTGAATGATTGGATCTCAAATGCGTCCTCAATGCATCGTGGGTGTGTTTTCACCTGTACTTAAGAGTTTCCCACCTGTGATTGGATCACTCGAGACAGATGTTAAGGGCCAAAGACTCTACAGTTGTGACTCAGTGACGTGTGATGAGCTAAATAGTAATGTCAGCCTAGTCACAATGATAGTGGTAAGTCAGAAATGTTTACCGTGTTCATCATCTTAGTTTAGTGTGCTAGAAGCCTGAATACTGGTTAAGAAGCAATAAAACAAAGTGCAGCTGAGACTGACGGGAGGGCCATTAGTTTTACAGATATCTGGTCATAAACTAGAGTTTTGAACAAACTGATATTTTGACCTGATGGAAGCATTACAGGGATCATCAAAGTGATTACAATTTAAATGAGTTGGATATGAATGTCGGGGATAAATTCAATGGTAGCCTACCCAATATCTGTCAAGACATTTAACTAAAAACCACTAAAAGTCATTAGGATTCAAGATCTGGAGACCATGAATGCCTGAACGAAATTTAACGGCAATTTATCCAATAGCTGGTGAGATATTTCAGTTTGGATCAAAGTGGTGGGTCAAACCTCGCCTAAAGCCATACCACTAGCAGGGCTATAACATGTTTTTTTTTTTAACCTACCATAAGGTCTATATTTAACTTACCACAAGGTCTGTCTATCCATGTGATAGGCCTTTATTTGATGTTTTTAGATACCTTTGTTTAAGATTTCTGCTGTCACCACAATTCAACTGAGGTGAATGGAGTTTGTGCTGCTTAAAGGATTAAAAAATTACATATAATTCAAAACAGCAATGAGTTTTTCCAGAAACAATGTGTCTGTTTCTCAGGATAATCCACAGACCTCACAGTCAACAGTTTTCTTTGGAACTACTTTCTGGTGCATAAATAATCCCTTGGAAAACTGTTGACAGTGTGTTTTATGGTTTAACCAGAGCAGCAGGGACGTTGTTTCAGGGAAGAAATGTTACTGCTAAAACGTGTTTTTTAAAAAGGTACCACAACTTTTACAGCCAATATTTTATACATAACTCTTATGTTACACCCTGGTGATGTTCAATTTGCACACAGCCATATGAGCCCACACATAAAGATATACAGACGCTCACACCAATCAATACCCCAATACAGCAGTCTAACCCCGCATCTGCCCCTCAGTGACAAGACATGCATTATTAACAGATCCAAGTGCTGTCAGGAAACATCTCTGATTCCTATCAACCCCTACTCACACATACATGGACACATCAACAGCACAGAGATGATAACACTAGTAGCAAGAACTTCAACAACAGGTCTATGCAGTCAGGGGAAAAATGCAACGAGCCTTGAAAAGCATTAAAATAATGGTACTGAATATAATGCATCTCTCTCCTTCTCTGTCACTCTGTGGTTGTCTCACACAGAGTCACAAAAACAAGGGCGGCTGAAGGTCAATATGTAGGATTGTGAAGACTAATGACTTGACAGATGCCATTGATTGAGCCTGCAAGCTAGGGAAACCCTCTCTAGCCAAGCTGTAGCTACACTCATGACTGTAGCACATCAGCAGTCGATACTGAAGAGGCTTTTGGCAACTTACTGTCAGGAGTGTTGTTGTTATGCTCCCATGCACCCCAAAGCGCAAATCGATCCCTTTATATCATAGATTCAAGGTTAGTCCACTGATAGTGCTCAAACTATTTTCTTTAACAAAAGTCAATACATATTTGGAAACAATCCTGTTACTGGAATCACTCGAGAGGCATTCGATAAAGCTAAACATCAAATGATGAGGATCTTACTTCTATGCTTTATTGTTTCTGAAATATAGAGAAACGAGTTTGTTTGTGTGATCACATTGGGGAGCAAACCTGAGTGGCTAACTGGATGTTGTAAACTCTTCTGACCCTGCTGAGTCGCATATTTACTTAGATTTCACGAAGTTGCACATGCACAGTGGTTGACTATTGATTCAGGAGGTGGACAGGCTGTGCTCATGGTGGTGTGCTATCATCTCTGAAACAACGTTTGTAGTCCATGTGTGTGAGGGGAGAGAGACAGAGAGAAAAAGACAGAGAGACAGAAAGAGAGGTGGATGAATCTGAAAACGTCATTTCTTCATGTGAAAATGACATTTGTTCATATGACTGCTTTCAGGTTGTTTTTGAAAACAAAACAATGTATAGAGGGCTAAGTTTCCTTTTGTCCTTCTGCTCAAAGTCTGCAACAGTAGCATCATCTTCTCATAGACATATATATCCGTCTCTGTTGTCAGACAACCTATCAAGTATAAAACCGTGATTTTATTGTGGCTCATAAAGTAACCCAACAAAACACGTTCGCTTTTCAAGGCCAAAAATCAAAAAGACTGAAATTGAAAGAGTTTAAAGGGGCAAACAGTACGTTTTCTCTGCCACTGAATGTGGTTTCTTGCTGGTAGTCGGTGGTGGAGATGGTCGTCTGACAAGAGCTTTGGCCATTGTTGCATTTACAATACAAGAGGTTTTAATACATTGTCAGAGCAACGTTACGTCTTCGGGGCAGATTGGAGGCTACAGTGAGTCGCTATTTGAAAGATGACGAGACAGGGCGGGGCTAGCTGGTTAGCGTGCTAAATTTAGTAGAAGACAAGACGTCATAGAGACAAGAGTTAACATTGGAGTTTCTTTCCACCACTGGAGACAGCTCTTGGCGAGTAAAGGAATGAAGTTTGAAGCTGTACTCACAACATTTCCTCTAGTCTGATAAGTAAAAAGCTGTTAATGCTGGTTGCACTGACTATGTAGCAATAGCAAAAATAAGCTCCTTTAAACTCCTGCCAGATAAATGACATGTTTGCTATTTGGGTAAGCTTTGTACAATGTTTTGCACACTGTTCTTTACCAATACCAAACAGAGAGGAGTGAAAACAGATTTTGAATGAGATGTGTTGGAATCAGAGCTTCATGAATTTGGGAAAATGGCAAAGGAAAGAAGTCATTTCAAATTCAGACGGCTTGGTGAGGACAAAGTCTCAGTGTCTGCAGTCACTGTGTGCAGAGTGTGAGAGTGAATGAATAAAAGGAGAAGCAGTGAATGACTTGGCACCGTTTAAAGCAGAGGTGCGTGTAGAGTAGCAGGGGTCTGTCTGTCTGTCTGTCTTTCACTGTGGGGGAGGGGATAAGGGATCAATAGGAGGTGACAGAGCATGCAGCATATGACTCTGACAACCTGCCCCCTCATTTCTAGGGCCTTGTCACCCATACACACACACACACACACACATATACAAAACACATCCTCTAGTACTGCCCTGTCAATATCGGTCCAAGAATGGCCGACAGAATTAGCGGGCTCTGGTTTATGATAAAATGTGTTGGGGTCCTCTCAGAAAGCTGTGTGTCAAGTTTGGTCATGCATGTGTGCATGGGGTGTGTGTGTGTGCACTCCATTAGCCAGCTCTCCTCCTGGCCACCATATGCAGAGCTGGGAGCCCAGGCTGGCTCCATCTGTCGGGTTAATGCCCAGGCTCAGCCCCAAGCAGCTGGCCCCTACAAGCCTCATTATTCTAGGAGGAACCATGCAGGAACACACGATTACATACACACACAGTGGACACACACAGACATATGCAGTGAGAGACAGACACACTTGATGGACCCAAGGTCTATCACACAATGACAAAGTCACCAGAGCTTGGGAAGGTGTTTCTGAATTTCATTTTGGCTGAGGTGGTGTCAGATGACCGTTGCCTACATGAATTCATTATTCTCAATGGTCAGGCAGGCGGAGGAGAGGAGAGGGGAGGAGAGGAGTACACTTGAATGAAAAAGGGCAAGATGTGGAACTTGCAAAATCTGTGGAATAAATTAAAAAACATCAAAGGAGAAGTGAGCAGTGGGGAAAAAAAGCTGTGGGAAGACAAGTTGACAGGATGGGGGGGGCTGGATGAATTTACAGGTTGAGAGGTGACAACCCAAACACTCGTCTTTGTCTGGATAAATACACATCTAATCTGCACTTAGGAACCACAGGGGGGCCAAAAGATTTAGAAGAGTATATGTGTGAGCGTGGTGGTTTGGGAGGGGGATTTTTTTCCTGATTATTTACCTATTAAGTTCTAATCTTCCACTTGAAACTCGACAGGGAGGTAAATGGCCTCCCACAGGTCAGCAGAAATATACCGCACAGACAATCTAAGGGGACATAAACATTCTTCAAGGCAAAATTATATATCTCTGCTGAGGTGTTGCAGTTGCTGGTGTGTGGCACAGATTGCTACAACTCAGAGTGCAATTTATAGCTTGGTGTAGGATTCATACGAGAAAGCTGTGTCCTACGTTCATTATATACCACAAGTAATCATGTTTACTTAGGCTGTGCTTCACACCGGTGCTTTCAGGCTTGTCATAGGCTGAAAGCACTTGTTGGCAGTGCATCAATTATAGCTAAAATATATGTTCAGCATTAGCAAAGCTCAAGAATACTCAATTATGCTTTTACATTTTACATCAACAGTTCTTACTGGAGCAGCTCTGTCTGGTCTAATAAAAAAAAAAAACGGCACAAGGTCAGAATTAAGGATTAATCATTTTCAGGTGAAAAAACAAAGCAAAGACAAGAGTGATATGTGTGTGTGTGTGTGTGTGTGTGTGTGTGTGTATGTGTGTGTGTGTGTGTGTGTGTGTGTGTGTGTGTGTGTGTGTGTGTGTGTCTTTTTCCACCTGTCCTTGTTCTATTCATGTTGTGCACAGTAACTATAGAGGAGATGGTTTATACCAGATATTTGTTAATGTGTTAACATTAACACTCACTTTGCAAAGCAATTGGCCTTGTGTGCAGAGGTAAGAAAATAAATATAAATAAATTAAATCGTCACACAATTATTTCTCGGATTTTTGTGTGAACAAATGGGTGCAATATTGTGAATGTATTCCAAGAGAACGCTCTGAAAACAAGCTCTGTTATCCACATATTCAAATGATTATCGCCCCCCTCCACTGGTCAAAAAAACCTGCTAAACCGCTAACATTAGGCTTTTGTCGGCAATGAAAAAGGGTACAATCAGCATTCAAACCTGTGTCACATTACTCTGTAGTAGACGCGGGTATTTAACAGCTCCGGCTTCGATTAGCATTTATGTAAACACACCTGTTACTTTCCTAGCACGCTGCTGTTAAACCAGACACTGCTCGGGGATAAAAGAGTGAGCTGCATCCCTTAAATAAGTTTAAAAAAAAACACACACTCACTGATTAAAGCATCTCAGACAAAGGCTCTGACTTATAGGAGCACCAGCCCAAGGATGAGACACAACAGATCCGTTTTATGAGTCTGCGTGGCAGCTAACAGCTAACTCTCTCTCCCCTGCATCTGCGTCTGTGTGTGTGTGTGCGTGCTCTGTAACTGCATGTGATAACAAAGCGCCCTGCTGTTGCGTGTGTCTCAGAAAGACAAACTTGGCTGGCAGTCTAAAAGGTGTCAGTTGCCTTCTTCAGCTGTTTTACCCTTGTTTAAAAAAACCTGCTTATACCCACTAATTTTGGTGTAAGGTGCAGTCTGATGTTTTCTATATCAGGACATCTCTGTGTTTATTATTGCATTTATACCATGGTCCATTACCAAGGGCGAAAAATAAACTGTGTTCAAATTATCAACCATTTTTTAAAAGTTGGTTTGTGGTCAGTTTTACACCTGGTTAGCAGTTCCACTACTAAAAGTTTGCCTGACTGTCAAAAGTACTGTAGAAAATAATGTTTGTAGACCTGCTGTTTAACATATCTTGTGCATACATTTAGGACAGTAATTGAACCGTAGACAGGAACTATGTTTGAACTGTGTTATATGACTTCAGTGGACACATGGCAACTGATCAGTATTTTCTGTGGCCATGATGGAAGTGCACATCATTTATGACAGGGTTCTGGACACACCACAAAAGAAACCTACAGTGTAGGTGGCGCAGTGCTTGGACACAGGAATATATATCAGGCTTTATTCCTCCACCTGCCTGCAACTATGACCTTCAACTGTGACCTTAGGAAGAAAAGAACATTCATCACAGTTCAGACAAAACCACCCGCGCTGTCTGACAGATGGACGATGAAAGATCCTGAGAAAAAAAGCAGACTGACACTTTGAAAGTCTCACCTTGGACAGCCCTCCTACGTCCAGGTAGAAACAGATGATGAAGACGTTCCAGGCGACCCACAGAGCGGCCCATACTGTATACTGGAGGGCAAAGACACAGACAGATTAGCCCCAAGGAAACAAGATGAACCGAAGAACGGGATATGACAACTCTCGAGAATATGGTAGGTTGATCGAATGAGCTCCTAAACCAAGTAAAGCCAGTGGCCAGTGTCCTCCCACACACAAATTCTTTATTAACACACACACACACACACACCCACATGCTCTCTACACATACAGACACCACACACACATATGTCTGTGTCTACGTCCTCAATGTTTTTAAAGGTGGCAGTAAGTTCAGCAAGTCTATTTGTGCCCTGAGGGAGCGGCGGGTTTGTAAATGACTGAGGCTGAAAGAAGTTCACGACTCAACCATTTACAAAATTGTACAGTCAGACAGCCAACTGTTGACAGACAGAGTGGTATTCACTGAAAGATAGAGAAAGAGTCATCAGTGTGAAGGTTGTGAAATCCTCTGACTCCCAATGAATTATGTGTAAAATGTCAGAGGTGTGTCAGAGGAAGAACGGAGGCCACCTTCGTAAAAACATACATGTTGAATCATGAAACCCCTGAGCTTGCTCTCTCCCATTTTCCACTTGATATGACACAATAGCTCTACTTTCCCTCTTTCCTCTCCCCCCCAGAAATTCCTGCTTCCTCTGTTTCTCCATCTTATCCTGTGTGGCTCCCATTTATTCTTCTCCATCTCCCCTGTCTCTCTTTATTCACTCTCTTTTCCTGTCTATCCCTTTCTCGCTCCCCCAATCTTTTCCTGTCATTAACATCGCCATCTGCGCTTCCACTAATGCTGCTCAAAATAGGCTTTTAATGCCTCAGATGCACGTTATGGTGTCAAATAAAAACTGAAGTGTGTTGAAGCGCATTCATGAAGTTTCATGGTGGTGTTTTCTAACAAAAGCAGTGAAGCAGAGGGCAGCACATGCTTTGCACCGTGTTTCAAAGAATGACCTTCTCTGTCCAGAAACTCAAAGCTGAGTATAAATCTGATGAGCTCCTTAGCCCCCTTCCCCCAAACACCCCACCCCCCCATTTTAATTAGTCCTAATTACCATGGGATTACAGTGATTTAAGGGTGTCGCAAAATGCACGAGAGATTGCGGCGCACTTTGCAATTAGAGAGGAAAGGCAACAACATGCACAAACTGCAGTCCATGCACAGGCAGTGGACTAATGCAAAGTGATGTGACGCTGCTTAACAACAACCGTGAGGAACAGGATTATGTGACAGACTGTACCTGCCTACTCGTATTCAGGTACATGTACTCACCACCACAATGTAGCGTGGCCGGTACTGGATGGTGCCAAAGAGGCCGAGGATGACGATGATGATGTGGAAGAAGTTGGCAAGGATGGGGGCCCACTGGTAACCCAGGAAGTCAAAGACTTGTCTTTCTAAAGCCAACACCTAAAGGGTGAGAGAGAAAAAAAAAAGAAAGACAAATGTTATTGGGTTCATATGTTCCGGATGAAAAACCGCTTCTCCTGCTGTGGCATTGAACTGGGAGGAACATTGTGAGGAAGCTACACAGACCACGAAACAGTCTTGAAAAAAAAAGAAATGGCAGCATACATACACACACACTGCCAACATGGCTATGTGCTGTTAATGGTTTATTGAAAACAATATCCGTTCACCTCACAGCAACTGCCCAACAGTCCTAAACTGAGCGAGTCAACTTGAACAGCTTGAGAGTTTAGCCTCTGACGATGAGAGAGCCCAGAGGTGAAGATTAAAAGTTTTATAAAATAAACAGTGACAGATTTATCGATTCATCCCCTGCTGAGCTAAAGAGGAGCTCACTATTTCCAGCCTTACTGCCAATGGCCTCCAGGAATGAGAATACTCTGGGAACTTTACAGGAGGTGAGAGCCTTCCTCAATAATACCACTGCAGTGAGCTTAGTCGCTTATTAAAATACGTGCTTGCAAAATTGCATACGTGCACAAGCACAAGCACAAGCAAAGTTAAACCCTGTACAATGAAAAGAGAAATTCCACTGTTGTCCCAATTCGGGCTCACCCCCCCCAACTCCAACATCAATAGTGGTTCCAGGCCAGTTCTTTAAGATAAAGAAGACTGAATCATTTATGATTCAATAACTGTCACCCACAAATTCATTCTCTGTCCCCTTTCACTCCAACTCAGATCTTTGCAAGCAAAATTTTGTGCAACAACAAAAACAACAGAGAAAGAAATAAAAAAAGAAACAAAAAAACCCACAATTTGAAGACTGTGGGTCCCTATTTGCATCAACTCAATTAGCGTGCCATTTGGGGGAAAATACAGGGAGAGGGTGTGAACCATTTAATTAAAATTCCATTCCCTGTGTGTGTGTGTGTGTTTGTGTGTGTGCTTGTTTTACTAGGTTCATAGGGTCTAATACTCCAAAATGCTGGACCCCACAAGTTCAAATGGATGTTTGAGGGTCAAGACTTGGTTTTAGGGTTGCGGTTAGCCATTCAGTTGTGATGGTAAATGTTGGGGTATGGGGCTAGGGAATGCGTTATACCAATAATGGGTCCCCACAAAGATAGGTGCACAAGTATGCGTCAGTGTGTGTCGGTGTCTGAGTGTGTGTATCTCAAGCAACGATGTGTTTTGTTGTGTCGACATGTCATTTTCAGCCAAGCGCTTGAAGATGGATGAGGGAGGGAGGAATCTCGTCTCTGCTGCAATGATAGGAACGCACCAAGGAGCACATTCACGTACCACACACACACACACACACACACACACACACACACACACACACACACACACACACACACACACCACATGCTCGACACACAGCTGCAGCCTCTCTTCCAAATGTAATGGAAATGTTACCAGCAACCCGATGAGACACTGTGACAGGCAGGGGAGGGAGATGATCAAATGCTGAGTGATAATTAAAAATGAACACTCCTTCGCATAGAGGGCAATAGCTCCACAGACAGGGTGTGAAGCGACACGGGGCGAGGCGAGTGAAGTGCGACCTGCACCGAGCATTACCTTACCAAAGTCAAGGAATCACTAAGCCATCTGAAAAGAAAGTGTTTCATTCTAGTAGAAAAAGGTGGTCCAAGAGATGGATGGGGAGAATATTATGGAAAAAAAGATGGCAAAACAAATCAGATAAATGGAGAGATGAGAGAAAATGCAGAGAAAAATCACAAACGACATATGCTAACGTAGAATGACTGAGCTCCCTCTCTCTTAATAACCTCTGTCTATCCCCTGGATAGAGCAGGGGCTGACGGAAATGAATAAAGTCAAAAGAGTCATACATCTTCTGGTCGGCTCGGGCTCATGGTTAGAGAGGCTCAATAAAACTCACGCAGGAGGATGTCAGCAAAGATGACACACAGCTAGGCTGCAGTTAAATTGGTGGTGTGGGGGAGGGGAGGGGGGTGGTCGACCCTGACAACATTTGTGGATAAAATACGACTTTTTAGATGCATGCCTGAACAAACATCCAAACAAATATCCTGAATCCCTGAATCACTTGTCCAATTAGTCACAAAATGCCTGCAAAAGGTAATTTCACACCCGATCAATGGTATTAATGAGTATTTCTTCAGCTGATTAGAGGTGGGCATTAAATTAGCTGACAGGCAAAGCAAGAAACAAACCAACACCTTAACCTTCCCAATGTAAAGAAACTGATTAATACATTGTTGTTTTCACATGTGGACTATTACACTGCTCTTTTAACTAGATTACCCCCCCTCAAAAAAAAAGAAAAACCAAAAAAAAGTGAATAAACTTTTTTTTGTTGCAAATTAAAAGAGAAGACAACCCTATGTTAATACCTTCTCACTGGCTCCCTGTCTCTTATAGGATTGATTTTAAAATTACATTACTGGTGTATAATGTATAAGGCTCAGAATGGCTTAGCACTTCCATACTTGGCTGACTGTCTCTGTCTATACTGTCCACCAGCCACTGCCTTAGGCCATCAAACACTACGGCATTAACAAAACCAAAAATCAAGACTAATAGCCCCTCCATAAATATCAGCTGTGCAATTTCTTTCACATCTTAGGACTAACCTTTTTAATCTAGTCAGTATCCTGTCTGTATGCAAAGTATGCAAATCCTTTTCATCTTACTCTCAATGGTTTGTGTATAATTATATCCTCTTTGTATTTCAGTGCTGTGGTTGTGAGGGTTTTATTTATTTTAAATGTGTTTTATGTACCATAAACTCACTCAAGTACATTATTGCTTATTCATGCAATTATCCAATTGGCCAATTATGTAGCAGCAGTTCAATGCATTAAATCACGCAGGTAAAGCTTCTATTCATGTTCACATCAGCCATCAGAATGGAGAATCAATGTGATCTCAGTGACTTTGACTGTGGCATGATTGTTGGTGCTAGACAGGCTGGTTTATGTGTTTCTGAAACTGCTGATGTCCTGGGATTTTCACACACAACCATCTCTAGAGTTTTTACTCAGAATGATGCCAAAAACAAAAAAAAAAAACATCCAGTGAGCAGCAGTTCTGCAGATGGAGACATCTTGTTGATGAGAGATCAGAGGAGAATGGCCAGACTGGTTGGAGCTGAAAGAAAGGCTACAGTAACTCAGTAACACTCTTTACAACTCAAAAAGCAACTCAGAATGAACAACATGGTGAACCCTGAGGCAGATGAGCTACAGCAGCAGAAGACCACATCGTGTTTCATTCCTGTCGGCCAAGAACAAACATCTGAGGCTGCAGCGGGCACAGGCTCAGCTTCACTGGACAGTTCGAGACTGGAAAAAACGTTGCCTGGTCTGATGAATCTGGATTTCTGCTGGGGCATGTAGAGGGTGGGGTCAGTGTTTAGCACACACCGCATGAATCCATGGAGCCAGCCTGCCTTCTATCAAAGGTCCTGCTGCTGGTGGTGGTGATGATGATGTGGGGAATGGTTTCTTTGCACACTTTAGGCCCCTAAATACCAATCAATCATGGTTTCGATGCCACAGCTAGTCTGAGTATTGTTGCTGAATTACGGACACAATTTACCATCATCGTCACAAAACAAAACTCATCGCAAACTGGTTTCATGAATATGACAGAATTCAGTGGTCTCCCCAGTCACCAGAACTGAATCCAAAAAAAAAAAAACACCTTAGGGATGTGGTAGAACAGGACACTGGCAGCATGAACGTGCAGCTGACAAATCTGCAGAAATGATCATGTCAACATGAAGCAGAATCTCAGAGGGATGTTTCCAATATCTTGTGGAATCCATGCCATGAAGAACTGAGGCTGTTCTGAAAGCAAAGACAGGGACCCCCTAGTATTAGTTTGGTGCTGCGTTTACTAAGCACATCATTTTTTATTCTTTTAGATGTGAAAGACATGCAAATCTAAGTGACAAGACTGTTACAACAATCTCTAATTATAAAGATAAACTGAGACAGAGAAAGGCAGGACTAGGGAGGCTGATACCTCATGTGTTTACCCACAGTCTGCCCACTTGTGACCATTAAAAAACAGCAAAACTTGCAAACAGTGCACAACCCCTACACAGTTGGCTAAAAATAACACACATTATGCTGTATATTTGGTCTCTTTTGTCCATTCGTCAAGTGAAGGTCTGTTAAATACAGTACAGAGAGCACAGAGAGCAGATAGGATGGTGTTTATCTTCTGGTGTTGATTGAGATAGATAGTGGAGTTGGTGCTCAGAATGTCCTCTGGTTGCACAGCTTTTATTCTTTGTAGCTAGATAAGTGCAAATAGCCTCAGGGTTTTATCTGGGTGTACTTGGTACAATTTTTACATTGGAATAATGAAAAGACATTTTGTGAGATATCTAATCAGCAAAATAACTGTATTTAGATGTTTCGGTTAACTGCAAATATCTTAAACATGACTGCAATTTCGATTTGTGACCATTTCTATTTAGTAAGTGACCAGTTTGAAGTTTATTGTGACACGTTTAAAATCTTTGCCCTGCTCACTATCGTTCAGACATTCACAGAAACATACACTGTGTCTGCTGCCCTAGTACAGGCCAATACAACCCTCATCCATCCAACACACATACTTTAGATCCCTTAATGTATTCATTACACATGACCATGGTCCCTTTCCTTCAAATATTTCCACCAGCAGTTGCAGTAAAGAAATGTATAGGCATGAGGGACGTGTGTGTGTGTGTGTGCGTGTACTCTTTCCTTTGAGATGCTGTAGTAAGCCTATCACGTTCGCTGCTAACTCAATAATCCACCGAGATGACAACAATCAATCAAGGATAGAAAGGTCTCTGCCCACCCAGACAAACATGCAAGCACACACACACTCACGCAGACACGCACGCAATCACATAAACCCACACGGCACAATTAGCCCACAATTCATAGGAAGCACGTTACTGGAGAGTGGGGTAGAATTTGATCAAAAGATACCAATGCTCTTCCAGTAATAGTGAGCCGCCTACATAACGGCCCGTAAAAGCCTCCCACCGACCTCCTGCAAGCACAAATGACTCCCACTGGGGTGACGGAATCTCTTAGTGTGTATTTTGGTTTTGGGTGTGTATATGTGGAGAAGTATGTTGCCCACACATACCACTCCTCCCACCATAAATACTAAGCAATTAGGGGGTGTGTATGACAGCAGGACACAACAGGCCCCTATTGCACCTCCACTACTGTCCGTCCTTTGTCTGCTCCATTGCTCTCTCCTTCTCGCTCTTTTAATACTTGTTTTTTTAATCTTTACTCCAAACTCTCAGAAACCACCAATTACTCTCTCCACCTGTGATCCCAGGTTATTACCAAGGATCATAGACCTCAGTTGTGCTGCTTCTGTTGATGTTACAGCAGCAAAGAGGTGGAAATTAGCGGTTCCACCCAGGTGTTGTGTTTACATCAATTCTGATCAGAGGTGATAAATACCCACGTCTACTGCAGAGTCATTTGACCCAGGTGTGAATGCCAGTTGTACCCTTTCCATTGCCGACAAAAGCCCGATGTTAGTGGGTGTTCGTAGGTTTTTTGCCCAGTGGAAAAGAGGCTTTAGGTGATTTTAGCTGGTGTATATTCACTCAATTCCTCGAGGTGTGTATAAACCAGAAAAACACAAACAGAGCGGTGACGAACACACAAGTGGACACAGCCTTTCACCATAATCCCTCCTCTCCTTAATGCCAAAAATGAGAATATCAAAGCCCCAAAACATTTCAATCATTGCCACCTTCTTCAGCATGCCACGAAGAGGAGAGGGAAGTAAGCTACAGATAAAAGAGTGATGAGGGAGAGGATCAGAGTGAACGTGTCTGCGAGAGGAAAAACGTTTGATCCGCATGGTTTGAGAGCTAATTAAGATGAGCGTGTGTGCTCAAGATAAGTGGCTGAAATGCATGAAAAACAGTTTGCTTTGCCTCAGCATCCAACTGGGATTTCAAACAGAGACCCAACCATGTGGCAGGCTGGCTTGACAGTTGTATATGATAAATAACCCGCCTGTGTTGACACAAGTTGGCTATATGGAGTAGTGGCAGGACACACTTCTGATGAGGTGTTAGGAGTGAAAGTGAGAGGGGAGCTGACGACACTCCCCCGGGGCGAGAGGACGGGGGTGACTGGTGACCCTCTCATTTCCACAGCTCTCCACCTTAGCCTGCAGATACTATAAATCACATCAGTGTTTCTCTTTCTGTGTGTGTGTCCTCTGTGAAATGACCTCTAATAACATGTTACTGAATGTGTCATCAGGATCTGTGGCTTTGAAAAGCAGGTCTATATCTGTGTGTGTGCCTGTGCCCATTCTGTATGACTTTAGGCAGCATGAGTCAGTCTCCTCTGTGTTCAAGCATATAAGTCCGGCTCAGACAGTCGAGCATAAGGACGACATTGAGGATTTGCCAGGAGATGCGAGGGGTGAATTACAGTGAATTCCAACTACCGTGTTATCTCTTGTTCAGTTGCTTCGCTAATGTGTTTTTTTTATTTAGACATGCAAAAACATCAGCCAATGAGATCAAGCCTGACAAAACAATATGATTCAGGGGGGTAATTTGTATGCAAGGTCTAACTCACTACTTCTGATTCATACAGGTTTCACCCTTTAACTGAGAAAGAGACTCTCCTGCCTGTCGGAAATCACTGGGAGTAACGACAAGCCAGGGCAAAGCATGGCACATTATAAAAAGCCAGCCAGCCTCTGATTCATGGGTCGTCTTTACCGTCTTTCTCCTCATGCAGACATAGAACAGTTGTTTTGCTCTCCTTCACTAAAATAGACATTACCCAAAAGTAAGTACCCTCCAGTAATGCTTGTACAGCCCTGTAAATCAGTGGTTCCCAAACTGGGTGTTGAAATCCCCCCAAGGGGAACGCAGCACAAGTCTACGGGGTCGGGAGATGGTTAACAGGATAGAAAATCAGGAAAACATCTCTCCTTGTTTTTGTTTTTTTGTTTTTTGACTTTGTATTTTTCTTGTGAATCATTTGATCATTTTACCTCTTTAGGGCTGTAAAAACAATTACAATAAAACAACTATAGAAGGAACAGAGGAGAGAAAAGAAATGAAAATACAGAAATATTATAGATGATAGAGAATATTGTAATATTATAAAATAGAAACATTATGGAGGTTTTCCCAGGTTCACTCAGCTCTGAGGAACAAGTCAGTCAGGTTCTAAATGCATCAGGCAGGGTCTCACTGTCATGGGTCTTGTGTCTGTACATAAATACATCTTAAAACCAAGTGTATACAAATATTTTTTTTTTTTTGGCATTTGATTTGCAGATTCTAAATTGATTATAAATGTATTAACTTCTTTTTATCTTTTGACCAGTTGTCAACTGAATGTTTTATTGTTGGTGCAGGAGGTGGAAAATGGGCTTCTATACTTCTATAAGTTGCAGGTACACATAACTTTGTTTTAAGGCGTCGCCAGCCATAAAGTTTGGCTAACTAACACTAACTAACTAACTTTTAAACACTAACTCACTGGCATTTTATGGAGCATTACACCACCACACTGATGAGACCGTGTGATATTGGATAAAACAACAGAAAAAGCTGTTTGAGGGATACAAAAACACTCAGAACTGGCATTTCACCAAAACTTGTTCTATTCCAAACCTAAATAAAGAGAGAGATGGTAACAGAGACAAGCTATGAACCAGCGGCTGGCTGGCTTTTTAAAATGTGCCATGCTTTGCCCTGGCTTGTCTCTACTCGGGGACTCCCAGCAGGCAGTAAAGTAGTTCTCAAAAACTTTCTCCAATCCAATTTTTCACCTCTCGCCTGGGTAAAGTCATTATACTGTGGTGCCTGGCTGGTCCTTATGTAACTAATGGTGCCAATCTCAGTATGTGTGTGATGGTGTGTGTGTGTGTGTGTGTGTGTGTGTGTGGCTTTCATTGGGCACGTGGAGAGTTGGATAGATGGATAGCCCTTGGTGGTGCCTGGTCTACCAGAGCTGAGACAGGGATTAAGAGGTAGGGTGCCTTCATAAGCCACTTTCTTCTTCACTGTTTGAAATATGGCCGGCACAGTGAAACACACAGCAGCTAGTCCCTTTGCGCCTCCCTAAGTACCAGTTGTTTTAGGTAGTGGTGCTAAACAGGCACTGGGTGAAGTGATCACCGTAGCTCAAAGGGACCGCCTCTATGAATCGAAGAGCTCTCTATTTAAGATGCAATATGTTGAACTTCCAGTGCTCTTAGCACTAATAACATGCTAATCTCTCTGTGCTATTGGGACCACACAACACAATACACACAAATCCGTCCCACTGAAAGAAACATGATAAAAGCTGGCGCTTTGAACCGAGTCTCCCTCTGGACACTGGCAAACTACAGTACTTAATACTTTTCACTTCTATGCTCTGTCCTGTGTTGTTGTGTTCACTCTGTTACTGTTGCTCACTCAATGATTAAGATATAAACATCTTCTGGAGTCCATACTCATTTTCAGTGGAGTTCAATGCAGTTGAGTCAAGTTAGGATGAATGAAGTCCTCCATTCTCAGTACACCGACCATGTTCAGACCAATTCAGGCTACATCCACACTACGACAGTTTCATTTGAAAACTGCATTTTAAAATGAAAACGCTCTGCGTCCTGACTAGCGTTTTAACTCCGTATCAGAAACGATCTACGTCCATACTACCACACCTGAAAATGCATACAGGTGTGACCATTCATGGACACTGGGCATGCGTGTGCCGATGTAAACAGGAAGCTGACTGTCTACTCTCAGGTGTACTCAACTGATTAGTTGCAGAAAATACTAACAACGGGGGCGACCCGATAGCCGAGTGGTTAGGGCGCGTACCACATGAGCGCAGGCACTCTTAGCAAGTCATGAGCCCGGAGTTTTCAAACTAAAACGGGGCCATCAGCGTTTCCAAAACACTCAATTTTTGAGGCTCGAAAACTCCGGAGTAGTATGGACGGGGGGCAAAAACGTAGCAGAAGTGATGCGTTTTAAAATGAAAACGTAGTAGTGTGGATGTAGCCTCAGAGTCCTGACCCTGCCTGATCTGTCAACCAGCCTTGTTAGTGGGTAAAGTTGCCTCTCTCTAATACACTCTGATGTTCTTTCTGTCTCTCCATCTGCTACTCGTTTCCCTCATCTCACATCTCATCTCCTTTGTTTTTCGCTTTACTTTCAAATATTTCCCACCACTCAGGGAAATCTTTCAGGTGGGCATTACATGTGATTTCCCTCAGATAACAGTAAAGCCAGAGTACAAACAAAAATCAATACTTAAAATACAAATTCACTATCCCAATATCATATCCTCTGATCTCTAATTAATAAATCAAAGTGAAGAATTACATCACTGAGGAGCTAGGCCTGGATGCTTTTGCCACGGAGTGCTCCGCAAACTGGGTTTTGCAATTAGCCCCTCAACTAGAACTAACGCACATGGATGCTTGTCTGTCTGCATTACACTTTTACACTGCAGTGTGTAAAGATCACACACTTTTAATCTCTGAGATAAAGAACAATTCATTTTACTTAGCACTAAAAAAGCCACAGGCCTTTTTCACATTTTGACATGTCACACTCAGGGTCAGGGTCTCACTGTCAAGGCTTACTGGGACACAGTGTTATTAGGAACATCTGTTCCGTCCCTCTATGATGAGTTCAGAGGTCTCCTGTGAAAAAAGTCTTTTGAGTAACAAAATACTGACTGAGAGGCAAACAGAAAGTACCTCTCTATCTTTAGTTAGCAAACTGCTTCATCCACCATAGCACACTGAGTCTTACATTTCATTTGAACATAAAATAAAAGGTTAGATTCAATTTAACTAATCCCCTTGGTGAAATGACGCGTCTCCATGTGTTCAGCCAAATTCATTAGGATGTATATAAAGTAAACACGATCAATAAGTGTGCCACAGTTGGGCTATGATTAGGCTTGCCCGTGTAAAACTTTTTAACAAGTGTTAATCGGAGGATAAAGATCAGAGAGAATAAAGACTAACTACATGTGTAGAAGAGCATTCCACGAATTCCCTTCAAGTCTGTGTTCTCACTCAGCTTCTTATTGTGAGTGATTAGCTACTACATAAAACTGTTCCAACCTCAGCAGAAAACAGCGCGTCTATTTTCTGCCCAAGTTCGAACTGTTTTGGTTCCTGCACATGAGAGATTTCTGTATTTCTTTTTTTTTTTCCTATGAGCTCTTCTCACTGGTTTGAAGTCGACAGGACACCAATCAGGATTTAGGAACATTTGAATAAGACTCTGTTGACAGTTTGGTGTTTTTTTTTTTTTTTTTTGGTCACTGTCAATCAAATCAGATCAAACTAACCCTAACCCACATGGGTTTTTGAGTGTAAAACCTTTAATGGATAAAACATTAAGATTTTTTTTTTTTTTTACTTTAATTGTTGTATTTTTCATCATGATTATTTAATGTCATAGAGACATACTTAACATTTCAAGCCACATTTTCAGTGGCTTTAAATCTTATTTATATGTGATATTTGTAGCAATTTTTAGCTACAAATTAAATGACATTTTAAGGGTTAACCTGTCCCACTTCTGCCAGTGTCCGGCTGCTTTCATTCCCACTGTTGTCTGAGATACAACAGCCTACATAAAACTGACCAGGCAGCATTTAGAGGATTTCAACAAACCGACTTGATGATGAAGCAAGGTTCACTGAGTGACCCAAATTCATACACTGTGACGGCAAACATCCTTCCTCACATGTCCGGTATCTCTTGTAAAACGCTTATTTTTGCTTCGTCTCTCTTCCTCCCTTTATCTCTCTTCCTCCACTTTGCCGTCAGCCAAACATTTCTTTTAAGTTTATCTGCAAAGGTGGCAGCAATGTTTGGATTATTAGAGGCTAATTTAGACTTTGCTGCAACTACTTGAAGAGGAATGCAGCACGTTATGATTTCAGCCTCAAACCAGGGGATTAATGTCACTTGTGAGGTTTTGTCTGCTTTTCTTGTGGCTCAAAACTCGCCGTTTGTTGTGTGGGTGTCACATGGGAAATGAGAGATGAGACAGCAGACTGCATCACACACAGACACTGGTAAACAAAGTATATCAGGTGACGTTATCGAATGTTCATCTACAAATACGGAGACGCAAAAGACCACACGCGTACTTAGACTTCTCAGGGGAGCCACCAGAAGAAAAGCAGGACAAGAACACAGCAATGGATGAAACTCAAATGCACCGACAATGGAAGAAAAGTGACGAAATGAGAGCAGCTTAAACCGGCCAATCCTCTCCCCCTGTCTGTCTCTCCATGTCCCAGATCTAACAAAAAGCTGTTTAGGTTTCGCCCCAATTAACAAGTAGGCAATTTCACCGCGACAGAGGAAATTCTCATCAAGAATACGCAGTCGAGAACGGCAAACAGCTGTCAGCAGTTTGTACCCTCCAGCTCTGCTTCCCATAATTGAGTCAGTAATGTTGCTCTTTTCATCATAATACCATCACTCTTAATCTTTCATCCACCAGTAGAGTAAGTTGTGCTGTGTGCATCCCTGCTGTCCGACCGTTTGATCACACACACTACAATTAGAGCAAAAACATCCGTGAAGTCATCAGCCTGCTTGTAAAACAAGGACTGAATGCCAAAGCACAGTAGGGGGATTTGAGTGAGATGAATATGCTTTGCAGCCATTCAACTGAGTGTGATCTGTCAAGATAGTCATCCCAGCTGTGGTGCTCCCAAAGCAATTTATTCGATGCCACACTATAACAAATGACAACGCTGGAACCGCTGGAATGGAAAGAAAGAAATGGGCTTGCAAATAGTTCTAGTTTTATCTCCATTATAGCTTATTGCAGTGTCACTGATGTGGAACACACGGGGACACATTCACACAAGCCTGCGCATGGATGGATACATGCGCGCGCACACACTCAAATTTGCCAGCCCAAGGTTTTTCCTACAACCACATAATTAATGGTCTGTTAAATTGAAGACATTAAAATAGTGAACAGTTGTAAAAAGGGCCACCAGGGGCAAAGAGGAGATGGTTTTTCCAAGAACATACATATTATTATAAAACCAACATGCACACAGCGAGTGGAGTGAGTCCAAAATCCAGGGAAGGTCGAGAAACAACAGCAGGTCACCACCTCTTCTCCATTAGCATAACACCTTGCTGCTTTCATCTCTGTTTAGGACAGAGCCTCAGAGAAAAGTGTAGGTAAAGCTGGTCTCAAGTAATTTGCTCAGCTGCATCTGACTGGTTGTTATGTTGCATTTTTGGGCGGGTCGTTTCTGTGGTGAGGTTAAAGGCTATATACGTAAGTAGAGCTATCTTTAGAGTGACAGTTGTCCTGGGAGCAGGATGTGAACTGAGCCCCCGTGTTCCATGCAGCCCAACCCCCCGAGGTCGTCCACCAGCGCTCGCAACTCTCTCCTCAGCATGCTAACTCAGATTTGTATCATACATTCCCACTTTTCCTTCTGACAGGTGGGTTTTTATTTCCTGCAGGCTCTTCAGCATCTTATTGTGTACGTAAAGGTTTCCGTGGTAACTGTGCACCAGAAAGAGGGAACGAGATGGAGAGAGCGAGGGAAAAGAAAGGCTAAACATAGAGATGTCAGGTCCCTGGGGTCACACTCATAATTGGCCCAGAGTGAGAGGTCGAAACCACCACCCATCCCCCCTTTCTCTGTCTGTTTCTCTCCACCTTTCTATCTGCATCTCCCCCAAATCTCCAGTGGCCCTGGCCTCGCTGATGAATCAGACGGTGATCAATAATTCAAACAACCTGGGATCCCAGCAGGGGGAGAAAATGGGGAAAGAGAATTTGGGAGGGGGGGTTGTATATAAAGAAATTGGACAAGAGAGATAACACAAAGCCTTGTTGTGTTTTAACGAAGGCTACACGTTGAGGGCGGAGCATGAACATTCATTACACATTCAAGCAGTGCTTCTCATCATGCATTAGGCTCTCAGGTGAGATGACGACACACTGGGGGGGTGATCCAAAACTCGGAGCTTTGAGTGTGCATTTATTATGCAGTCACCTTGACTCGTGACCTGCAACACACACACACACACACACACACACACACACACACACACACTCTTTCTCAAACACTGTAGGCTGTTGTTTAATCATCTTTTTTTTTTCTTTTCTTTTTTTATTTATTTTTTTTGATGAGGCTGGTATTTCCAGCGAAGGCCAGACAGGACCTGTCAGGGTCCACTCTTCCGTGGAGGAGGGCTGTTCAGGTATGGCAATCAACACAGTCTAGTTCAAGACCACAATCAGCATTGAACAGTCGGGGTCCATTTGACAGCACAAGCACAGCACTCCCACACACACACACATACTATAGCTAATTATGGTGACCCGCATGACCTTCACAAAGAAAAGAATAAGGTGCCAGAGACAATGTGAGATGGGGTTAAGGCCTTCATTTCTGAAATCACACAAACTACTGGACCATCTGTGGCCCATGATCACATACTGCCAGAACCTTCTGCCCTCCATCTCCTTCCCTCACAACCTCTCTGGAAAGAAAACAAATAACACACCACATGAACCCTCCTTTAAAAAGGCATGGCAAACTAAAATATACACGTCTTTCCACAAAGAACAAAGGAGAGTTTATAGTGGTTGATTGGTGGTGGAAGCTGATTTCATACGTTGAGTCTTGCAGACAACATTTTGGCAGTGGTTGACTGCTTTTCGCTGTTAAACTGAACAGCTTTTCATCATCAATCATGTTGTTTTAATTGCCTGAACAGCAACTTGCCATGAATACATCTAACTAGGTCCTTACGACTAACATCATTTCTGCCAATGATCGTGCCCGTCCATGTTCTAAGCTGCTGAACCATTTCAGCCAGCAGGCTTTAGCGGGCTTACCAACATGGTTGTGCAGACTGGCGAGACAGTACCTCGGGGACCTGGACTAATACATGTGGCTTCCAATCTAGGACGTAAGAGTGCGAGTATCGATTCAACGTTATTTTCCACTAAATCCTTACTAAGACTAGAGTGTGGATTTAATTGCCGACTGCAGTAAATGTAGGCAGGGGGTACTAGGCTAGTTTAGGTTGGTAATGTTAGTAATGTTGGGGGATGTTGGTATCCCATATGTGTAATCAGTAAATTGTACAAAATAAGAACATGCTTGGTAAAAAGTCATTGACTTTGTTGCTTCGACAGCCTTGATAAAAGCAGAAACCCCAACCCCAGTCCACACCTGGTGAATGTGGTCATCAGTGTATATTAATATTAATATTAATAGTGTATATTAATAGTGCTAATTGTCTTCAAAGCTGTGAACACACACTGGTACAGCTCCATTTAAATTTGTGTTCCCAAATAAGAAATTGACAAAGAAGCCAAAAAGAAAAAAGAAAAAATGCATTGCTGTTGGCATCTGTTGGCATTTTGTGAATACACCTAGTTTACGGGGAGCGCTTCCCTGCACAGCAAGCTGTGTCTAACACACACAGACACCACATTTTGTTTCTGCATGGATAATTCAGATGGGGATGCTATCTTATTCTGCCGCCATCTGTGCAAGCCAAAGCAAATAGTGAAAAAAAAAAAAAATGTGTTTCTGCTCAAAACGATATGAATCACAGTCCTTTATGAAAACTTAATGGCAGGCCCAGAGAGGCGGAGACGTAGGGAAAGAAACAGAGAGATAAAAGAGCTGTGACCATCCACTTTATTCCCACTGGCCTATCTCCTCCATCAACCTGGCAGTGCCAAAGAATACAGTTCATTATCACTGATCACACGAAAGTCCACGCTCACGCAGACACTGAAGAATTTACACACATACACTCAAACAAGTTACCCTAAACAGATGTCTGCAGCATCTGTAAGTAGCAAAATTGAAATCTTCAGGCTCCTGCCAGGAACAGCCTCCGTATTTCATTTCATTTCATATTTCGTTACCAGGTTTTGATACGTCAGTTCTGAAACTGGCACGACAGGACAGGATTATACAACAGCAGTAACTCTCACACCCATGTCTGCTGGCCTGATAGCGTACAATGTTTTATTGCCATGCAATTTGCCCCAGTTGGAGTAATTATTCTTAATTACAGCTGCGTGATGCATTAATATCAAAGCTGTGGGCCAAGACCTTGTGTGTGTGCATGAATGTGTGTGTGTGTGACTGTAAGTACACATGTATACTGGTGAGGTGGGAGAAGCAGGATGTTGATCGACATCCAGTATCTCTAAGCTCATGAATATTCAACAGGAAATTTGAATGTAAGCGCTTCCATAAGGCAAAAGAGTTAGCAGTGGAAGCAGTGAAAAAACAGCCTAAATCCTTTGTAATGTGTGGGAGATGATGTGATGCCTGCCAAGGGATAATGTCGCGCCTTCAGAGATAACGCTCTTCAGGATGAAGCGCTCTGCCTATCTACTAAAACTTTCTTGGAAGCACTTTGCTTGAACCCAGTCTTCCTCTCTGAAACCTTAACTACAAAGTTACTATATTCTCTAGCTATGTCATCAAAAGAGTAGAGGAAAAGTAGACAGTGTGATGCAAGATATTACACACACACACACACATGCACGCACACTCACACTGTGCTTGTGGCCGGCCTGACTGTTAGTTTTGAGGTTGAAGATGAGGTAAAACTTGCAGATCTCTGTGCCAGGGGTCACCGTGTTGACAGCCCTTTGTCCCATGACAGTACAAACCAAGCCTTTCACTCTGACAACGTGGACTTTTTCTTCTCTTTGCCTGCGATCAAAAAACTCCTTCCAGCTCCTTTCATTTCTCACATCTTGTCAGAGGCCCACGGAGCTGAACTTCTTCCAAAAGGCTATAATCTTTACCCAGCGCTATACCTACTAATCTATAACTCACAGAATGCTCAGCTGTGTCTGTGGGTGTGTCTTTGTGTGTGAGGAGAGACGCACGAAATGGTTTCTGTGTCTCTGTGAGGTCGCATCCGTCAGTGGTGCTGGTGCAGTTAGGGCGAGGCATTTTCAGGGTCAATGTTCAGTTCTGAGCTCATTACCCTTGGTCAATGTGATTACGTGTGTGTGTCTGCTCGTCTGCCCTTTCCTGAAAACCCACCATGACCAACGAAGAGGCCTCCCGCATCAATCACCAACTGTCCACGGAGCCGCATTAACCATCCGCTCCATTCAGGACCACGTCCCTCCTCATGGCCGGTTCCTCGCCTTCACAATAAGTCTGGACTGGGTCCCGTATCTGAGCGATTGAAACGCTTCCACGCAGGGTCAGCTTCGGGTCAACGCTTCAAACGGCCGACCGCCGAAGACAAAAAATGAACTTGCTTGTGTCTTGAAGTAGTAACAAATCATTAGACAGACGGGGCTTCCTGCCAACGCTCGCCATTCTCTGGGGCTGATCGGGGTTCTGACAACCATCCAGCCCTACTGTCTGGAATAGTTAGGCAGCAGAGGGAAGAGGGAACAGAAGCGTTTCGATCAATACAGGCTCATTATCTGTTGCCTTCTGTCCCAGAGAGATGAGTCCCACCGCTCGGCCTGTTGATGAGGAAAGCGCACCACAATTCAATTAGGGGATGGCCGAGATGCCAAAAGAGGTTTGATCAAAGCACTCTGCCTGGCTAATTAGCTCACACAGCGGTTCACGAGGGCTATTTTTACATCTGAGGAGCAGGGCATGTTGTTTTGTTAATGGTAGTTTTACCCTGTAATGGACTGGGAATAACCTGGCTCATTGTCAATGCATAGGATTCAGCCAGGGGAGAGCGGGGGGGCCCCTTGTGCTGCTCCACACACATGCACACATGTATATTCATGGGGAACACGCACGCATACATACACATGCACAGAAACGCGCACACACCAACGCACACGCCTACAACCCGGTGACCTTTCAAAAGGTCTTGCAGGGTTTAATGCAACCCCTCTATGCAGGTTAAACTCATCAGGAGTGTGCAGGTGTGTGTGTGCGTGTGTGTGTTTCGGCAGACAGGAAGTGTCAGGTCATCCAGAAATAGTGCCAGGGGAAAATAAAGCTGTTTCCAGGAGTCTTCAGGGACTTTTTAGGCAGCCCGCTGACAGCTTTATAAACCTCTTAACAAATGGTCGACCTCCTTCTCTCTAATGAGGCAAAAAGGTCCAAAGTCTGGGAAGGAAAAACAGGTGTGTCCCTCAAGGTGGTTTCATAGCCTTCTGTGTTTGTGTTTGTGTGTGAGTGTTTGAGTCTGTCATCAAAGAGCAAGTCACAATTTTAATAAGACAGCAATACTAAGACCATTGTGACCTAAACAATATAGATGTCTCAGTTTTCTATTCCTCCCCATCTAATACATTTACAGAGCTGAAGCCTGAAAGATACACACAAAGTGTTACACATAAGTACACACCAGCTCTCTATTAATTTTGAAGATGAAGTGGGAAAAGAGCAGCGGGAAACTCAGGCCGGAGGCGGTAAGAATTCATTCAAACGACAGGAAGAGAGAGCTGCAACAAACACTGGTCTTAATCTTCTTCCTCTGAGAAAGTATTTCAACTCGGGCAGTCGTTCATTTCAATCCTAGATGAACAGCTTCTTATATTTCTAAGCGTATAAACTTGAGACAGCGTGCGTCGACCCAAACAGCAGCAGGAAACCTGTAGAGCGATACAGAAACGTTGGCTTGACGGGGAATACAACACTCTGAAAGAAGAGATCCGGGTGTTTTTACTTAGTGGCAGCCAGTGAAACTTGGGCTTCTTTGTCAAGAGAGTCATGGCTGACACCAACTGCCACTTCGCATGCTTTTCCTTTTGTTTTCTGTTGAATTTTTCTTTGTTGTTGCCTCATGCATGTTACAGTACATCAGAACTTTCCCATTTGACCCTTTACCACGAGAAGATTTTATTGCTCCCCTAGCCGTTAAAAGTGGCATTTACTCAGGGTGCTTCCAGTGTGAGCAAGCTCAGTTTTTAATACCACCATAAATAACATTGTCACACCCCGTCAAATAAACTCCACACTCAGGGATCACGGCGAAGGCAAGCTGGCCTGTGACTCAATGGGAAGCATCATCTGAGACTGCACAGTTACCATCAGTAAAATGTCACAGCCCCACACTTCACTGATCAGAAACTGAAATGCTCCGACAAGCTGTAAGCCTCTGCATCCACTGTTTTTTTTTTGTTTTTTTTTATGTGGATCAACAGTTCCCAAGACACAGCTGGTTTGAGTCGTTGATCAACAAATTCCTCAAATGTTAAGATCAGAGAGGAAACGCATGGATCAGCAGACGTCTTAGATGTTTCCCATCACGAAGCGACTCGGAATATTCATCTGAAATACAAACACGGGCTTTGAAGGAATAGCTGATGCCTCATATATTATGGTAACTTCAGGTGATACTTGAGTAGCCCAGATAATAGGTCGCCATTACAATATTCATAAGAGCAAAATCCATTAATTTTGCTGAGGCACTTTCATCACACATCACACAGCATAGTTACCCCAATACTGTCCGTCCCTGTGCCAACTACTCGAGTCTGTTAGTGCTGAGAGGAGCTGACTTCCAAATACCATATGTTTTCTGTCACAGCAGTGAATTTCCTCATGAATAACGCAAAGAAAAACACAACATCCCTTGAATGAGACAGCACTGATAATGATTTCTAGTCAAACACAATTTCAGCAGAGGTCCACACAAGCGAGGGAGGCTAGATAATACGGAAACATGGAGATTTGTTTGCAGTGAGCGTCTGGTACTTCAGTTGTAGAACTTTTAAGAAGTAGGCATTGATATTTCTAAATCGTGTCCCACCAGTTTACAACATGTGACACTCAGTCCTCGGCAGTAAACATGGCATAGACTACTGCCCGATTAATTTCATCGTGAAGTATCGCTCTGAGAATATCCTGGTGACATTAAGGCTGTTTTACCGCATTGTCACAACTTCAAAACAACAAGTAGATGAGCGTGGGTCAACTCACCAACTGTAAAGTGCAAATAAAGATGAGAGTGCATCGTCCGCTGCAGCAGCCCATTGTGTCAGCGGCGAAAACGTGACTCTGACTCGGGAGAAAAGGACTTGGAAAAACGGGTCGGAGGAGCTCTGAATGTGCCGACCAGACTCAGTCCTGATCCAGGCACCGGCGTCCCATTCTCCTCCTCTGCTCCGGCGTCTCTCTCCAAAACCCGCGGCAGGCAGGCTCACTCCGGCTGCTCTGGGTCCGCTCGCTCGCCTGCGCTCCGGCCGACCGGTCGCACTTGAGGTGACTGGCTGGGAGGATGGTGTGTAAAAGGAGGAGGGGGGGGGGGGGCTGGTGGTGGGGTAGTAAACCGGGGGGGGCTGGGATGGGTCTTGACTGAGGGCGTCAACTGTTCCTGGAAGATGGCTGGGGGGTGGCTGGCGAGAACCTGCGCGCTTGTTCATTCAAAACCTTCTAACTCAGGCGATCAATTTATTGTCATGGTGACCAAATACATTGTGAAGCCAATTAAAATGCGTGTGCCAATTAGATTCGCATAATGAGCGAAGAAGCCAACTTTGAACAGATGTTAGTTGAGGGGGTGTTAAATGGTCAAAACGCCGGTGTCTCTGAACAATCAATGTCCGCGTCTCATTTGGAGATAAAGCCGAGGAGGGGCAGCGGGTTAAGTTAGCAGCTACCAGCTACTAGCTGCTGAGGCTGGAGAACAGGCGCCATCTTGTGACAATATGATGAGATACACTCGGGCAAGTTTAAAAAATAAATAAATAAATAAAAAACACGCACATGATAATAGGCTGCAGGGTCACTATTCAAAATGGAAGCAAGAGCTTTAGTTGTGTTATTTGGTGTCAATTTTGGGTCAAGGCAAACGTGTCCCCCTCATATATATATCACAAGACTCCGCCTGAGCGCGAGCTTTCTGGTGGATATATTAGTCTTATTACTATTTCACGCCAAGTTTCTGTCCACACAACTTCTTACACCCCCTCCGCCTGAAACCTCCCCTCTTCTCCCCAAACCCTCCGCGCCCTGCCTCCTTTTCTGGTCAGCCACTGCTCGGTATGATTTATAATGGAGAAGATCATAAAAGCAACTCTCTCAGTCACCCTCCTCCTCCTCCTCCTCCTCCTCCGCTCTCGGAGAGTATGGAGGCAGGTCCCTCCTCTCTCCTCAACACCAGCTTGATAAATGTTTTACGCGTCTCCGGGCTGACTGAGGGAACACTTCACATCTCATTTCATCACACACTCCTCCGCTCTGCCCCTTTAAAGTTACCCTGTGCCGCTTCTCTCCTCTCTTCCCCGCCGTCCCACGCCGCCCTGCCCACCTGCGTCCTGCCGGCCCAGGAGGAGCTCCTCCCCCCATCGCCAAAAATAACCTCGGGGTATTTATGGAAGCCGGCGAGCAGCCACGAATTGGGCACTTTTTTTTTTTTTTTTTTTGAAAAAGAAAAGAGTGTTTCCTCCATCATGAGGGCTCATAAACTGAAAAAATAAGTGTCGTGATCAGGTTGAAGCCTGGGAATCACAGTAGCCCATGCAAACACACTGCACCTGTATCTGTCAAGGTTGAACGCTTAATGGTTTGTCATACTTCCGCCATTTTATTCTTTATCATTGTTTTTCTCAGATAGACATTCTTAGGCACATACTTTATTGTGATATGGAGGTAAATCTGTGCACAGTCAGGTGGTCGACCTGACCCGCACATATACTGTGGATCTGTGACAGTACACTGTACAAACGTTTACCTTAAAAGAAGTTGCAGGTATTTTGCTCACTGAAAGCAGACTACAGTTTATTTTTGTCGATTAACTATTTGGTCAGGAAACAATTTTCATGCTCAACCACTGATTCTGTTTTTTCTATTGGTCTATACACATTTCACAACAAATACAAGACAATATATTTATAATTGCTGTCTTTGTAAACATTTGAATCATAACTACATCTTCTACAATTAAGTTCTGTGGGTGTTGGCTACAATGTGAATTAATTTTGTGTGTGTGTGTGTGTGTGTGTGTGTGTGTGTGTGTGTGTGCGTGTAATCAGTGGTATTAACCTTTTTTTTTTTGTAATAGCTGTCATGTTTTACTATTACACATGGAGTGCAAGAGCTACTAGTAGAATACATTAGTGACTGTCCTGCATTCCTTGCATGCATCAAGCTCACTCATTCAAAACTGCATTTCTTATGAGACCATGTTTTTTGAATGTGTGCCATAAAAATGTCTGTGTGTGTGTGTGTGTGTGTGTGGGTGTGTATTTGGGTTGGTGGGTGAGCGAGAGTAGAGCTAAAGCTGAAATAAGGTCACTGTTATAGTTCTATTAGAAGCTTTGATGGAGGTTCTCCTTGTGTTCCCATTTTGCCCATTTTGCCCAACACCTCCTTATTGACCCACTCTGTGTGTATGTGAGTGTGCATGTGTGTCCAGAACACTTCTTTCATGACAAGTGTGTCCAGGCCCTCAGGGGCTGCTGTTCTCCACAAAGACACTAACGTGAAGTGACAGGACAGCCAGTGGTGCGCTGCTCTGAGGGGACCTGCATTGTGGAGGGGACCCAAGAGTCTGGCTCACAGTGGACAACAATAGAAAAAAAGACCTCAAAAGGACAAGGCTTTTCTCTCTTTGAAAGCGTCTTAGGCTGTCACTTCTAGTTCCCCACTCTTTCTTTCTTTCTTTCTATCTTTCTCTTCTCACACATTTGGCGCTCAAACACACCACTGAAAATTCCTCATGCACACATACGCTCGAGAAAAGTCTGTTTAAATATTATTTCACAGCTAGTTCATCATGTCTGATGCTGATGGAGACCTGAGAGCACAACAGATCTTTTCTGAAAACGGCCTAAATGAGCCCCGAAATCATTCTGGTTCAACAGCAGCTTGCTTATACCACAGGCTTACAGATGATAGCATAACTCGGGCTGTAGTACTGTGCGTCACCTGGGCAGCTGCTGTGGGTAACAGAAACAATACAGGGTATTTTGCACTGGTGCAACTAACACCTGCTGTGGCAAATAATACATCACAACCTAACCTTAAATCATCAGCAAAAATGAGCTGCTCCCTTCAGCTTTACAGTACATTTATCAACACAAACTAGCTCACACAGCCGCAAATTGCAGCTACCACTGGCTGTCCGACAGGCATATGAATGCTTTCTTTATTTAGGCCCATGCTCATAAAAGTTTAAGATTATGCATGTGCCCTTGGAGGCAGAGTCTCATCTGATTTTGCTCCTTCTTTGACTTTTAAGAAAGTTCCAGACTCGATGAGGAATAAATACAGAGGCTATTATGAGGAGCATGTCAATAATTTATAATGGGATTATGCTTTGGTGGAGAAATACTGGTCCACATAACCATTTTTGAGCAGTTGGTGTTATTTTAACGATGGCCGCTTGAAGGCGCTCGTTTGTGAGGTCGGTTTTAATTGAATGGGTGCATTCGCAGGTGCATCAAGCCAGACACAAGCCGGGAAAGTGCAGGAAATTAGGTATGTTTCCTTCAAAATAAAAGCATCTCATTAGTCGATACTTCACTACAAATACAGCCTGTGGTACAAATATGAAACTGCATGTTGTGATTTCGTACGGTTAATATTGTCTATGGCCTAGATGCAAAAGATGGACAAGAAAAAAAAGAGCAGTGCAAGCACAGCGAGAAATTATAGCCTATATCTAAACCAGATGAGGTGTGAGGTTAGAGGAGTTATGAGTTTCATGTGTCAGTCACTTGCCAAGTGGCCTAAGTGACTCTCCAAACATGTCTTTAATATAGCAATCATCTGTATCTTTTTTTTTTTTTTTTTAGATACAGCTTGGGCTGTTGGCCTGGTATCTGCCACAAGATAAAGACATAACCAAGTATAGATATTGTGTGCAGTCTGATAACATGTGAGCTAAATGTAAGGCCAGAAAATATCATCACATGGTCAACATCTCTCAAAGAGTCTAATATGTGAAAGAGGATGTTTTAGGCCATATGCGTTTTTTTTAAAGTGCACACATTAAGATATTTTCTTTTCTCAACCCGGAAGTTACCTGGTTACCTCGACAAAAGACCAATGAGGTGTTTCCATTGGCTTCTGGATTACTGCACAAAAGAAGATCTGCGACCAACAGAAGTGTATGATACTTACATGTTTTGTTCAGCACGATAATCTTTACAAATTAATATCACTTTTATGATTTCTGAAGCCTAAATACAACCACCAGAAGTGGAAAGCTAACGTTAGGCTATAAAAGAACTACACCAGGGTCGCATGACTTTAACGTCACCGCTTCCATCTCATAGTCCATGAAACTACAACAACAACCAGAACAACAACAACAACAACAACAACAACAATAATAATAATAATGATAATAATAATAATACAAGTTTGGATCGGACGTTTGGCTCTGCTTATCGATCTGTAAGTCACCGCACACCACTTCTGTATTGCGAAATGCAATCGAATGACTTAGACTGAAAATCTTTATATGTGATATTATGTGATTATATGCATATAAACATTGTGCAATACATACAAATTCGTATTTATTTTGAATTTGAATTTCATCAGTTATAGCCTCTACCATATAGACTGAACGCTGTAAGAGTGATGTTCGCTGAATTAGTTTAATACAAATAATACTGTTTAAATTTTAAGGTCCATTGCAATGGGCGATGCAGTGGCACTAATAGGAATAATAATGAAGCTCCAGTAGTCAGTTTTTTTTTCACTGTGTTTCCTCATTTGCTATTTTGGGTTATGTCTAATTTTAGCTTGCTGTAATTGAGGTCTAATTCTTTATTTAATTTTATTCCCAGCGTTTTTTTTTTTTTTGTTTTTTTTTGACCAAACGTGAATAACGTGCCTTTCATTCGCTACTAGCCGTTTTTTATTTTGAAAGCCTTTACCGGAAACCAGATTGGTTATTGCTTCTGTCTTGACAGTGGTTTCAGTCACATGGTGCTGCCTAACCGAGGGCTGATGGAGCCAGATGAGAAAGGCAGGAGGCGAGCCCCTCCGGTTGCGCGTCAGCATCCCCTCAAATAGGAATCCGCCGCTGTCACTTCTGCTCTACATACTGAGAGACGGACGACTGTAACCCCGAAACAACAATTAAAGGCGAGATTCGTTTGGCATGCAGCTGTTTATTTCATGTGATGTCAAAGAAGAAGAGTGAGGGGAGGCTGTGAGGAGGCTGGAGCTCTGCAAAGAATGATAGTGAGGATCAAGGCGCGCTGTCCCAGGAGAACTCATCTGAAGAGCTGGCCGTGAGAGACCGGGATGCTCCTCTAACGCACCTGGGGGGGGGCGAGTGAGTACAATACACCCAAACACTTTGGCGACACGGTGACAGTTTCGGACAGTTGTTCGTGCCCGTCCCTCTTTATCGCCTCCGAACCATGCCCTACTCGATCCCACCTGTCTGATCAATCATTCATGGGCTTTTTAGTAAAGTGCATCCGAACGGGTTGGTCAGCGAAGTGTGAAAGTTGCCATGTTAATTTGGAAATGGTGCACTTCCTCCCCCCTGCGCACACCCGTAACTTAATGCATATGCGCGCATCAAGGGTTCATGTCATGCAGGGCATCGCAGCGGGCGATCGGGAGGTCCATCATGTTTCCTTTAAAGTTTTGATTAGGGGCGAACATGTGCTGCACACTGCGGCCACAGTGTCAGTGTTAGGCTAATTAATGAGGCCTTTGTTGGGGGCTTTCCTATCATGGGCACTCATCACTAATCCGCTGATGGCCCAGAGGGCGTGGGTTGCTGTACGTGATGATAGGAGAAAGGCACCAGTTCTACTTACACAGCAGGGTTGATTAATTATGGACACACAACTCAGAGACTGTCGGGTGTAAAAGAGGGGGGCACAGACAGAAACACTGGCTTTTAATGTTAATCCAGTGTTTAATTTTTCACAATTGAAGTGACATGACTTTTACCAGATACATTTTCACTTAAATTAAAGCTGCCTACCTTGAAATTGATGTGATTGCTAAGTGAAAAACAAAGCAGTATTAATCCTCGCCGCAGCTTTATGTCTGATGGGGTCTGCAATGATTTTCTCACCTGTAATAAGCTCTGGAGTGAAACGTTCCCCGTGCTGCTAAATGTGTGGGTGTGGGTGTGAGCAGAACTTCCACATCAGGCTCAGTGCATGTAGATGAATGAAAATCCACTTACTATGCAGCAAGAGCTCCCATCTCCAGTGTGCGTGTGTGCATGTGTGCCTATGCGTGTGTGTATTTCACCTCATTACACTCATTGTGTTGACTTAAGCAGGAGGGTCACCCCTGAGGCCCGTTCTCCTGCCTTCTTGAAGAGTGATGCCCCGAATTACACCGCGCTCGCACTGATTGCAGAAGCACAGGAGCACACCGGGAGAGGCGCTTCGGCTTACGACTGTTGGTTCATCTGAAGCATCATGTATGGTCGTGACGTATATTTCCCACCACAGATGTGTCACTGCATTATGTAATCACCAGTACGAGGCCGTCCCCCACTCACCACAAGTGTGTTCCGTTGAGAGGTGCTTAACTCTTGGATCTAGTATATTTCAAATTTGCGATAGAGCTCCATCTCTGGTTCGAATCCCGGGCAATTATGTTCGCAGTCTGCCCACGCACACTTTGTACAGGAGCTCCGCTATTCGTGGTTGTTCTACAAACTGACAAAAAAAAAAAAAAAAAAAAACTCTCTCCCTTTCAGCCTTTGCGCCGCATTTCTCCTGAGGCGTTCTCAATATTCTCCCTGTGTATGTATTAAACATCAAGCATGTCGAACTGCAGGCGCAGGGCCGAGCACTTTAAGGCAGAGTCAGCCTTCTGTGGAGGGTGACAGAACAGTCAGATGGCCCCCACAGGGCAGAGAACAATTCCTGCTGCTGATGCACCCAAGGCGACAGGACTGGAGCGCTGCTTCCCCCCCACCCTCCCCCTTCCCTCTCTCCCGTCTCATCCACCCTCCATCCCATCATCCCTTCCTACCTTCATCTCTTAGAAAAAAAAACACACTCTCTCAGGCTCACACATGCACACGTGAGACATGTATGCTGCCATTCACAAATGCACATTCACACATTTACCTAAGGAGTAATATTTATGAGTGGTCATCAATCATAACCGCTGTCGAACACAGCATCACGGTACTTTTCCATACATAATAGAATACCTTTTATCCACAACCATGATTTCCTGTGCTCACATACAACGCACATACACTCAGTGGCCACTTTATTAGGTGCACATGTACAATCTAATGCAATCTGATACGGCTATTCTGTCATAGAGTCGGCTCCGATGATGTAATGTTCAGTTTTTGTTGACTCTGTCATAGATCTGTTAATTAAATGATGTGTTCTAGCATTGAGGTCCTAGTTAGGGATGGACAGAGAGGTGTTTCCCATATTGTGTGTCTGTGTGTGTGTGTTGTGTCAATGGCAACAAAAACTCAACGTTGCAATCTTCGTGAAGGCAGAATTTATTGCAGAGATGTTGCACGGAGGATTGTAAACATGCTATATATTCTCTTATACACTCCATCAAGTCGTCCTTTACACACAGAGCTATTCTCTCTTAGACACACAACTATTCTCTCAATGTCATACTCCACTCTAAACATGTTCAGCCTGAAAGTGAAGCGAGATCCAGAGGCGGTGTGACTGGATACAGAATCAGTGGAAAATGTAGAAGTAGAAGTGAACAGATGCAAATCATGACTCTAGCTCATAAGTGGAGGAATACAATAGAAAGCACTCAAGCCTCTGGTATGTGTTGAGGTCAGTCCGAGTCTGCAGGGTCACTCCGTGCACACATTGTCGATGCGTACGTTGCTAGCTACCAAATGTACGGATCCTGGATGGGGACTGCACAATATAGTATTTGCCTAAATAAAGCAGATTGAAATGCAAGGGGAAATTATAGCTTGCTGTGTGTGTGTGTGTGTGTGTGTGTGTGTGTGTGTGTGTGTGTGTGTGTGTGTGTGTGCGTGTGTGTGTGCGTGTGCGTGAGTGAGTATAGTAGTGTGTGTAAAACAGAATGATAGTAGACTGCATCTAAGAGAAAATTACAGTATGCGTTACTTAGAATGGCTGTCTGTGATAGTTTGATTGAAGTGTAAATAGTAGTGAACTTTTAATTCATGGTTGCCTTCCAGCTTTGAAAAACCATGGAGAGGAGAAGGTAAATAATCAGACAAATCACAGTGATGGTGAGGTTGTTGTGATGGAACTTGATGAGTTTGAAGTTGTCCTTAAATGCTCTATAACGTCATTTAAATTCCAATCGAAGCCAAAACATCTCTAGTAATTCCACTGTGTATGTGCAGCCTTTGTTTTTGAGAAGGCTGTAAGCCAATCAGAAACTGAAAATTTGAACTGCCTTCCTGTTCAATGAAACTACCTTCCTTTTCAAATAAACCCTCCCTTCAGCAATATTTCCCTTCACATGCACAGTCATTCTTTTTCACCCACAGTCGTTCACTCCCCTCGTGGGCTATCATAGTCACACGCACCGTTCTAATCTATCGCACACATTACCGTTGTCTCTATACACTTTAACGTCTATCAGACACATTTTCTATCTCACACACACACACACACACACACACACTATTATCCTTTCTTATAAATAGACCAACTACCATTTATTCTATCTTATATACATTATATAGAGAGAGTGTCTGGTGGTGTCTGTGTGAGAATTACAGTGTTTATAAGAGAGGACAGAGAGCACAGTGGTTCATGGTTATTGAGGGGGTTTTGAAAATGTCAGTCAATGTCTGTGGCCTTTGCTTGTCTGTATTAGGTGTGTAAGTCTGCTGTGAGCTTCACACATCACGCACTAAATGGTCCGTGAATCTTGGAAACGTGTATGCGCACATGCGCGTGTCAGCTGTGTGCAGAGCAGCTCAGGGATCGGGGGGCCGTAGATTGGCCAGTCAGCCAGACAGATGTGCCCTAGCCTGGACTTGGAGTGTGGGGCCTCAAACTGGCCTGCCACCCAGCATTAGTGCCATGGATCCATGACCAAAGGGCTCAGGGCACCAAAACTCACTGTCTGCATAAAATGCTCTCAATTATTAATGCTGTGTACAGGGCAATAAGAAGCATTGCTGAGACTAAAAAGAAAGAAAGAAAGAAAGAAAGAAAGAAAGAGGGTGAGAATGAGTCAATAAGGTGTGACAAGCGGAGAGAAGTGGAATAAATGAATGGAAGGAGTTGTTTAAAAATTGTTGTCTTTCATACTCCTGTGTAATTCAGTGAGTACATATAATTCCACATTTAAACAAAACAGATCACCATAGCAACTAGAGATCAAGAAAGTGATGGTGTATCAAATTGGTGACACCCTCAGTTACTTTTACAAATATAAAAAGAAGAAGGACTTCTCAATCCGTGCATTTAAAATACAGTTACACAGAATCCTCCTCATTAATGGTAGTTTAGTGTCCATCATCTCAGTATGCACTAAATACATTTCAGGCTAGGCGCAGCATTGCAGTAGCTTGCCATTAGAGTAGGAGCACTGTAATTCATAAGTATTGATTCATGTCTCAGCAGCATTACAGCATAATGCCCCTGAACACGACTACATACACAAGTAAACACAATAGATAAAGCAGTGAAGAAAAATCTGTGATTTACATAGATATGCTGTTAACTCCCCATTATATCTAATGCGATATGATCATACTACAAGAATGTGAAATAATATGTTTGTTCTGAACATTGCAGCTCCATTATTGCATGGAGACAATGTGCTCCATCCTTCTCTCCCATTTAGCAGCCGGCCATGTGAATGGAGAGAAAGCGTTCTCCTCTACTGAAGCTCGTGCCAGATTTTGGTGCTTTGTTAACTTGGAACTTTGTTTCAGCAACTGTTTTCAATAAGTGAAAACCACAGTTTTAGATGTCACCAGAAATTTTTTCTTTAAACTTCAGCTGAAGAAGAGTTGATTTTGTGGTAAATATTGTAACGTTAGCTGTTAGCAAAATGTTGGCAATTTGGCAATATTTTACATTGGAGTCGCACCAGTGAAACGGCGACGTGTACAGTAAACAAGGCTTTAATTTCGACGTGTGGCACCAGCGTGAGCACAACTGGGGTAGGAACTGTTATTTATTCCTAGATTAATTTTCTTTTTGACTGACAGTCAAATTAGAGAATAAAAGAGAGATTCTATGCCATTCATGGATCTGTTTATGTTTTTCAAAGTGTTTAACCTGAGCCACGCCATGCAACAATGGTAGCAATCCTATTGCATCCTTACAGGGGTAGCAGTATATATACATTATCTCGGGTGTATCTTTAAAATATGCAATCGTGCATGGCTTCTCTTTTATAATTTGTCATGGTCGCCGCCACCTGTGCCTCTTTCCTTTTAGCTTCAATGCAAATCTAGGTGCCACTCAGGTTTAAAAGCACAAAGGGGAGCTGCAGCGAATCTGGTGAAGCTGAGGCAACCAAAATACCCAGCATGGATCCCATGTCCAAAAAAAAAAAAAAGTCTAATAACACATGGAGATATTTGTGAGTGTACAACACCGCAGTTTAAAGTAATGTTAAATCAATCAAATTTGTTAAACCTACCATGACCATTTCCAGCACTGTGAGTCCACCGTACTGTGACCTCTGTGACACAGGCATACAGCTGCAGTTACAGCTGGGTGCTCTGTACCCATGCTGAAAGGAGCGAAGGCAGTTTTGTTTTGTCTGAGCCTGAGTTTGTCACTTCTAATGGGTGGAGAAGTGTTTATACCAACAGTTTAATCTGCACAAACAGAGCGAATCATCTGGGTCTCATTAGCGGGGACGGGATGCTCTTCTTTATCACACTTCTGCTTTGTGTTTTGTGCTTTTAGAGCGACATTCTCAAAATCCTGCCCGCTGTTGCTTTAAGGGAGGGGTTACATAACGACGTCTCGTGCTCTGGTTTGGGCTCAGCTCGGTGGCAACAGGTGTGTTTCTTCAAAACACTACCCAGGATATATCAGATTCCATCAAGATACAACAGAACAAACCAGCAGCTAATACTCAAAGTGCAAGTAAAACTGCCGCAGTCGACTAGCAAACGCAGCTGCAGTCAGTGATGCCTGTTGCATCATCAGATGGAGATAATCATCATGTGCCGCAGTTAAATTATAATAGGAAAACCTGTGAATGAATATCTCAGCAAGAAATAATACAAAAAGAAACAAAAAAAAAGCTTACTTACTTACTGCCGAAATGCTGAAACTGTGATAAAACTGTGATAAAAGTTCAAACACAGCTCATTCCCAATCAGTGTATTTTGTGTTTTTGTATGGTGATGACTTGCTTATCAAATCAGTCTTATGTGAGCACTCAGCAGAGTAGTTGAGGTACATGATACATCACAGGATTTAGTGTATGAGTGTGTTTGACTATGTTTGTGCAAGTATATATGTTTGTTCACCTTCCTAAACCATCTGTTTGTATTTGCATATGTATGCAGACAGTGTGCATTTGTGTGTATGTTTAGCTCTAACTGGCAGCACAGTTATGGTATCAACAGAAATATGAGCTGTGTCACTCCATCGTAAATGTCTCTTCCTGTTCGAGGCGCAGGCAGCCAGTGTAACCACGGCGTGCTGCTGCTGGGCGAGTTCACCTTTGCAACAGTGGCTGTTTATCGATTCCCCTGACAGTCACACAGGTGTCGGCGATGGACGATCAGCCTCTGCACTCAAAGGGAGGCGAGGACAGTGGGGCATTCATGCTGACTGCCATGTTTATTTATTCATTAACAGGCGGCCTGCTCCGCAGCTCTGCCTCAGAGGACCGTTTTCACCTGTTTCGCCTCCCGAGGGTTGAGATAGCTGCATTCGCTATCAGATCTTTCTTCGGGCGTGCAGGATCACACAAATGCGCACACGCACAAGTACTCAGGGGCATCCACCTCACCCCGGCCCCTACCATGAATGAGTGAGACTGTAGGGACAGTGGAAGCTAAAGGAAGAATGAAGGGTGGAGTCGAAGGCTCTTGGGACCGTGGCAAAGCAGATCCCATATTGATTGGTTCAGTAAGAGAATCCTCAGGCTTTTAGTGGTGCTGCTTTAATAAAGGTGGCTTGAGGAAAGAGAGATCACATCAGCTGAACTTTACTCCAGAGGCTTCCTTTGGCTTTAAAGAATGGTTCTTATAAGCAAGAGAGGCCTAATCCATTTAGATTATCTTTTTTATTTTATTTTTTTGGAATTCAGCAACTTTCAAATTAGGTGCCTTCAGAAGAGGACTGGCATCAGACACACTGTCTTGACATTCCCTCTGTGAGGTCAGTTATACTGCTCAGGTTCTCCAAAGTGAAATAAAGGGTGTAAACTTTTGTCACCTGTTGAGCACAGATGTTGAGCACACTGTCGCAGGTGTGTGATCCCCCATGTCGAAACCTAAGCAGCCAAATCTACGTGTGTATCTATCACACAGTACGTAGCAGGATCACACAAAGTGAATCTCCAGATCTCGCACTGGGTGGGTGTGTGTGTGTGTGTGTGTGTGTGTGTGTGTGTGTGTGTGTGTGTGTGTGTGTGTGTGCGCGCGCTTGTCGCAGCGTGGATGTTGTGGTTTCTGCATTGACAGTCAATTTTTTTTTTTTTTTTTGCTGCACGCACCCCTATCTGTCTATCTTGGTGTTATGTCAAGAGCCTGGCTTCAGAGAAACACTGAGCTATTTTAGGAGGCAGCAGATTGTGTTAAGCGAGGAAGTGAACTGCCACAACTAGGGTTGAGATTTCTTGGTGCCTGAAAACCTTGAAAATATCTTTATTTAGTACTTTGCTCCCCCCCCGACACCTTGCAGATTGCACCTAGCTCCCATCAGATAATGGATAGCTTTGGAGGCAGGCAGCGCATCAAAGCCTGAAGATACACAACCATATTGCTGACAGTTATTCTTTTACTTTTTATTGTAAAATGACATTTTTAATCAGAAGGACTGTTATCTCTGTACCCAGCACATTTGGATTCTTGCGTTAAAAAAAAGAGATATTTTTGTCATCATTTGACATTTTAATACATAGATTATTAAATTTGAAGAGTTACCAACTAATATAACTTTGAAGAATGTGGAACGTATGATACTTTGTGTGTGAGTGTCTTATTGAGAGAAGGGCTGGGGCTATTTTGGGCTGTTTTTGATGATTTAATTTTATTATTTATGTATTCACCTCCACATGAAAGAGAGCTGAGGTCCCAAGCGGTCTCTGTCTTTTTCTCTCTCACACACTTTCTCTCTCTTTCATGCAAACACACACACACACAAATCCATATTTATACAGCCATTTGCTACCATTTTTGCAAATACCCACCATTACTTTCAGCACTTTTGTATAATATTTTATTATGTTCTATTATATTTTGTATTATATCTGATGGGATCTATGCACCTCTACCCTCCCGCTGTCAGAATTGATGTGAAGTCCCAAGTGTAATATGATACGTGTGTGTGTGTGTGTTGTTCGTTGTGTTTGCGTGTGCTTGCACTTGTTTAATGAAAGCACCTGCTGTGTTTGCCCCTTTCATTCACCCATCTGATCGATAGCAAGCTGGGTCTGTCAGCATGGTCGCTGTCATGGAATCTCTGCTAACCCCATTAACCAAACTGTGCACTAACCCAATTAGCAGAACCCCTGCACTATATTAACCTGATTCACGCTGTCACACTCATACATCTCACTGGCATCAAATGTGCAAGGGCAGCAGGTCAAACACCAAGTGAAATCACTACTGATATCGTTTGCTTCTTCCATACTGAGCAACAAAGCCTATGAAATATTAATGTGATGTAATTCTTGCACCTTCTCTGTTTTCCTTATTCGTATCAAAGCACTGCTGAGAAAATTCACATTACCATTGTAATCACATGCTTAGCACAACTAACCATATCCAAGCACTATGTACTTATTATGACTTTAATGAAGGACTGAAACTCCTATTAAGTGATCTCATGCAACTTTATTTGTTATCAGATAATGCCCAATAGCTAATAATGTAAGGACTGTAATTATCAGTCAATTAATCAATTAGTTAGATAATCATCTTAGTAATTTAAAAAACTGTGATAAAAGTTCTAACGCAGTTCATTCCCATCACATCAATTCTGACAACGGGAGATGTCAGTTTGGGCTGTGGCAAATTATATTATATAACTTTTTTTTTTTTTTTTTTTTTTTTTTTTTACACAAAATGATTAATCAAGAAAATAAAAGGAAGATAAATTGATAGTAAAAATAATTGGTAGTCGCACCCCTACATGAGTTTAATGCAAGTCCATTCACTTGAACAGCTAGATGTTGGTATTAGCCTGAGGCAGAATTATTTAGAATCTTATTTAGTTCCACTGTGGATTCTTGATTTCTTTGTTGTTTTTTTTAATCTCTGGTGCAGAGGATTGTATTGAAGCCTGTTATTTAGTTCAATAAACCATTGACAGCACTTAAAGCTTCACCAGTTATTCAGGCTTCGCTGTCGAATGAATTAACTTACAAAAAAAATCTTTCCCTCCTTGGTGGCTCTGAAAAATGAAGCCAACACAGAAGTGCCAGGACCTGCAGTTCCTCGAATGGCCACTTGAGGCAGGCTCCAAAAGCGAGTCGATCCCCATAGATGCCCATGTTAAACATGTTTACAGCCTGGTACAAAGAAACAGTGTTGTTCTGTAGAGCTAATTCCCCCTTCCTGGCAACTTTGGAAGGGGGGGGGGGCATGCACCGAAGTCTCAGCTCCACACAGGCCCCACCTCTTTGCCCATTTTTGGATTAGCCGCAGGTTTGGTGGAGTCAGGCACTGCCAAGATGGCGACGGTGGAGCAGCTCGCTCTGCGCTTCAAAACTGTTCTTCAGAAACCTGTGGGTGGCGCCACAGAGGCTACGTCTATCTTGATATACAGTAGTGAGCTATAGCGAGGAGAGCAGTGAGACTGAATAGTATCACACACTTTAGGCGGCAAATCCAACCGCGGAAATTGCTGTTCCTCACATTGAACATGCCAGGTTAATGATATAAACTAAGGATACTCAAGGATCAAGGATATTCATGAAAGTGATGGGTTTCAGCTCGTAACATCACATATCATTTTCTGTGTAGCAGCAGGCATTTCAGCTGGATCTTATTAGTCATCTGTGACTTTTCTACAGTGTCAGAGGCTGTGAGTAGTGTAATGGATGAGCAGGAGTAGTAACTTGGCAGCAGCTTTGCTCGAGTGGAGGTGTAAGGTAGGTGGCCTTGGACAAGAAGTGAAAAGAAAGGCAGCATGACTCACCTAGAGAGGAGCCTGTATACTCCATTGAGAAGCAACCCACAGAGCTCTCTCTCCTGTCTCCTCTCCATCTGTGGTGCTGTGTAGAATAGTCAAAGAGAGGGAGAGGGAGAGTGATGGCAAACATGCATGTAGGTTAACATTTCAGAATCCACCTGGGGTAATGGTTTTTCCATAAGCCGACATTGTTGAAGCTGACCTGGCTTTTAAGACTGAATCAAATCGATGGCTTTTCCGTCTGAGGCTGGGAGGAGCAGGGCAGCCTCTCTCTGTCTGCGCGGCCACGATAACACTTCTCAATGGGTACCAAGAACCTTTCAAATGGAAATGGAATATCCAGTGAACATTAGACACAGTCATCTGGATGGTGCTTTAGTGCTGGGCAGTGAATGGGAGATGGTAGCATGATGGTCGAGGGGTGTGCCGCGCTTTGGCTTTGTTGTGTCGGAGCTTAGCACTTACAGAGCGTTTGAGGTTCATGTTGTGCTTTCTTCAGGGTTGCATATTGAGGCATGTAAGATTTGATGCAAGCTTGCAAGTGCAGAGAGTGACTCACCCAAAACCATGGGGGCGTCTGCTACAGACAGTATGCTAACTTACAGTATACACAGTCCCTGTTCGCTCTTCCTGTGCCCCCCCCCCCCCCCCCCCCCCCCCCCACACACACACACACACACACTCCCTTCTCCACATCTCCTCTTCCTACCTCTCTGTCTATCCCTCATTAGCTTGCTTGAAAACACACATGCACACCCAGGGAAACTCAGGCTAAGGGGGTGGATTCATAAATTGCTGACATAGAAAGCGAATGCTATGATCAGATTGAGTACTGGCTCAATCCCGTGAAAACCCCCCCGGGAATGGTTTAAAATAAATCACTCATAGAGTCTGCCTGCCCTAAAGATTAAAGTGAAGGGAAGTGTGTGTGTGTGTGTGTGTGTGTGTGTGTGTGTGATCTGTCAAAATGAGACAGCTAAGTTTGTCTGTGCGCACTCAGCTTTGTGTTTCTGTGAATTTACTGCATGTGCATACTGCCTGTGTATGTGTGTGTGTGTGTGTGTGTGTGGGAGAGTTGCCGACTGTAAAGCTGATGAAAAGAGCCACTGGGCGGGTGTGGTGTGGTAAATGGTTGCATGGAAGTGTCGACATGTGTAACTGCTCCAATTGGCTCTCTGGAGTCGTCCTCGGGGAAATAAGGGCAGCAGCGGCACACACAGAGACAGGCAGGCTGCCACTGACAAAGAGTTATGCGCATGTTTGCACTTCTTTTAAGTCAAAGATTGACGCCAGGAAACGCGACAAATGTGCAAAATGTGCAGATGTAAGAAAATGTTTGAATGTGTTTGATCTCTGTGTTGTGCAATTGTGTGTTTTTATGTGTGCGTTAGGTTTCATTTTCCATTATAGCTAATCATTTGTGTTGAGGATTAGTATTTGTTTACATGTACGTGTGCACATGTGTACATAATGTCTGTGTCTGCAGGCTATGTGTGTGCAGTGTGTTTGTTCAGGACTTCCTAGGACTCCATATGGTGTCAGGGGTGATAAATATGCTCTAGGGGCAGCACTCAGCAGCTGTTTGTGGACTCACGGCAGCGCACACTGAGTCATGGCCTGTATAATCTACTGTGTAAAGGTCTGTGGTTAAGTGGGCTTCTACCCATATCCTTAACATGAACCGTCCAATACACCCACGACGGTGCTGGTTTGAATCCATCCAAGTCACCACCTTATTCATATATAACGCCTCTTATGTCTGCTGTCCTTTATGTCTTGTCTTCTGCACTTTTTGTTCAAACAAAGACCGGAAGAAAAGTAATGAAAAAGGGAAATAACAAGTACATTGTGATGAACAACAGACTCACAATAATGTGTTTTAGTTTCAGACCACATGAGCATGACTGCTTAAAATACCCTCCCATGCAGAGAGGTTGAACGCGAGGGTAGCTGAGTTTCAGTTTTGCTGGTAATTCAAAAAGTTTTTTTTTCTCTGTAACCGTTTATTGGGGGAGAGAGGATCGGAAGGTGCACAGTTGGCTTAGAGAGAAGATAAGGGAACTAATTCCTTCCCTCTTCTCCTTCTGCTCTTTGATCCCCACCTCCCGCTTCCTATCTCTTTGATTGCCATGTTTATGACAGCTCCTTTTCCTTTTCTTCTCTTGCCTCTTTCCTCTCCTGCTGTGTGGTGTGGCATGTCAGCAGTTCATCTTCTGTTGGAGGTCTTCCCGCACACGCACGTGAGCGCGCTCAGACGCACACATAGAAGACACATGCGCACGTGGAAGACGCACTCTGAGCAAGACACACCCTCCCCCTTCCTTACCGAGGTAAAGTGAGTGCACCAGCATCCGTGATGAATAATTGAGTTATCTGGCTCCGCGCAGAAATAGCAATCTCCCCACACAAGTGTGAAAACATCACTCGCCACCCGAGACCTGGGAGCTGCCGCTGCCATGTGGGTCTACACGTGTATGTGTGTGTTTCTGTTTGCATTCATACTTGTCTGAGTTTTGTGTTTCTTGAACATTTTATATGGGAAGTCATCAGACGTCGCACTGAGTTTGTTACATTTACGAATCTAACCTGAAAACTTAACAAAGCCATGATTCAAAAGTACCACAAGTAACAGAAAAATCCAAGAATTAAAAATAAGGGGTCACAAACTGAGTCCCCCTGTTTACCTGTCACATCTTTTTTTTTTTTTCATTGAGTTGAGTTGAGTTGTGATTGTGAGCCCTGTAGGCTGCCCTAAATGATTTGAGGGAGCGTGTGACTCTGGGCTGCTTTTGAGTCTGTCATGAGCAAAAGAAATATATTGGTTTTTGATTACAAAACACGCAGCCTGGAGCTCAGAGGGTGCGTCTCATATATATATTGAGTTAGTTTATGAGGTACAGCTGTACAATCCAACGCAACAGGCCTGCAATAAATCCTACCTTGGTGAAGCTCCTAATGTGTTTTTCGACACTGTGTTAAAGTAGTGTTGATTCAACGCTGTTATAATTTCTGTGGCCATAGTTAGTGAGGATGTTGTATTACTGAAGCTGTTTGAAGGTGTTTCTAATATCCTGCTCGTCTTCATTTGCATAAAATGTGATTGCACGGGGTATCGGTGCAGGCACTCTGTTTGTGTAATGGTTCAGTGTATTAAGCTGTAAAATGAAACATTTTCTGACAATTTCACTGCAAAAGTGTATCACATCTTTAATATTAAATACATTAAAGCAAATTGCCAGAGTGAGACCTACTTTTACAGCCCTGTCTGACTGTGATGACGGCACCTTTGGAGATTATCATAGCTGTTTAAATCCTCATAATTAGTGGTATTGGTAGAGCTTTAACATTCTCAGTAAAGACTGACCTGATGTAAATCAGCTAGGAGGTCTGGTGCATACACTCTCCGTGTGGGTGACTCCCAGGAGCCCTCCGAAGCCGTCTGAATGGTGACACAACAAAGCTGAGGGAGCAGAATCACAGCAAACTGACAAATAAGGCCAAATCTGACAGGCGAATCCTCAGAGCAGCTCCACAGTTTGACAGATCCTTCAGCAGAGGAGCGCGAGCCAACGCCCTTCACAGCAGCATCAGTCATTAATGCTATTTCATAACACTACAGTAGAAATGATCGCACAGGAGCAAGCCTGCGTGAAATAATGAACCCGGCATCACATGTCAGAGATGATACAGACAGATATGGTTGTACAGTATTAGTGTTAAGTGAGGTTAGTGGGTGTCCAAGGCTAAAGGTGCCCTGTTAGTCCTCTATGTACAGTGCAGTAACTTGGGCTTGTGGGTAGACGCAACCAGCTGTTAGGTCTAAAAGCTCCGAGCTCCGTTATGGGGAGACAGCGGCAGATTAAACAGCAATCCTACTGATCCAGCCCACACACTTACCACTCCCCCTCCCCCTTCCCCTCACACACACACACACACACACACACACACAAACACACACACATCCATCATAGTGAAGAGGTGCTGCTTTGAGTGACCACTTTATCTCCTGCTAGGCTGTGATGTTAAAGAGATCTGGTCTGGACGTGTGACAGCCTGCCGCCATAATAGGAAACAAACCTGGGCAGAGGGCGAGGGTGAGACAGAGGCTGAATGTGTGGGGTTAAATCTGGGGCAGGCTGTCCCAGGATGGGCAGCTTCAACAGCTGCCAGTGTGGACGTGCTTGACGGGGAGGGATGCTGGGATGAGCCTGACATTATCAAGACACCTGAGATAGTAAGCGATGATGGTAGAGCGCGCTGTGATCAAAATCGGCAGTTCCCGGAGATCATTGGGGACTTATGAGAATGTTCGCTTCTGTTTGACAGTGAGCTTGCACTGGCATTTATACTGCAGCGCGTGTGACTGAGATTTAGCAACAGTGTGCAGTTCGGTTTCAGGCTAAACGAAGTGAGCCTCAGGCCCGAGGTCTTTGCTCCCTCTGTGTTTTCAACAGGGTTAAGAGTCTTTAGCGTGGAAATCGTCATTAATCTGCTCTGCGCAGACAAGTCAGGCAGTGCAGAGAATATCAAAACATGTAGGGAGAAGTGTCCCTGGCTCATTTGAAATCCTGTTTGGATGTTTCACTACATTGCAGCGGAGAGATTGAGCCGCTCCCGCTTTTCTGCGTCTGTCTCACTCACTCTTTTGTTCTGGTGTTTTCCTCTCTCTTCTCTCTTTTTCTGTCTTTCTCTTTTTCTGACGTTCTTGCTGTGACTTCTTTTTCTCTAGTCTGCCTGTCTCTCTCTCTCTCTCTCTCTCTCTCTCGCTCGCTTCTCCTGTTTTCGGTGCTAGCAGGGGGATTGGGAGGGTTCCTCCAAATTGGCACACAGATGAATAATGCATCTAAAGCAAAAGCAGAGAGCTGGGGTTGGATATATCTGTCTGTCAGACTCTTTCTCTGTATTACAGTTATGTAGAGAGTTAGGCTGATACTTCAGAGGAGAAAAAAAAAAATGTGTTTGTCGCTTTTTACCCGGATTCCCATTTACTTCTCCTTCTGTCATTAACTCTTTTATTGTCAGTAAACGTGTGGGTATCATGCAACTTTCACACTGATACATGCTGTGAAAAATTCTGGGATCTCTGAAGTTTTTTTTCGACAAGGCTGCTAGTTGTTTGTGCTACAACACACATACATAATGCATCTGTGGGATTTTGATTTCATTTGATTCTCTGTCGCCGTATGCACGAGTTTGTGTGTGTGCGCGCGTTTCTTGCTATTCCCAAACTACAGTGTTAAAAAGCAAACTGCACTCGTGAGCATAAGCTCACAGTAGCACCATCATTAAAGTAATGAGTAGGAAGTTAGCACCGAAGTCAGCCATAAACATCGAGATAGAGAGAGAGAGAGCAGGAAAGAGGGAGAGAGAGAGAGAGAGATCCTCAATCCCATAAGGATAAATCTTAAATCCTGAATGTTGCTTCTGACTCATTCTGGTTAATTAAGTCGAGTCAAGTGAGAGGAAAATGGGGTCTTGCCTTGCCTGAGTCTGTGGGATCAGCACTATACTGAATTTGCGGCTTATGAAGTCTCTCACTGGAACTGTCCTTTGTGCACTCAGAAAGCAGAGATAGAACAAACTGTATTCAGTCTATTTCTCCTATTTTTATTAGCTTGACCCATGCAGCCTCTTCACACACATTTCCCCTCAGGTTGGAAATTTACATACACACCAAGCATAAATGCTCCCATTCAGCATCGGGTTTCAGGATACAGATGCTAACAGAGTTTTATTTATGACACTTTATCATTTAGCTCCCATTTGTGGTAGATGTTATTTGCACATCCTGCACTCAGCAGTTACAACACACGCGCACATCCACCCCGAAACTGTGAGAAACAAAGAAGTCTGTTGAGCAACCTTTGGGATTTTCTTTGTTGTTTTATGGTGGAAAGATTTCGCCATGCGACACAGGATGAGGCAAACGAGTGAAATGTCAAAATCCTGTGTAACTCTAAAAATAAAACAGCACAAGGGTTGCCTTTTGAGGACATCATAGGCACACGATCGGGTGTGGAACAGATAAAACAAACAGTTCTTTATACCCAACAGCAACCAGAGTGCAGCTGCCAACTGTCCTCTGCTGAGAGTAGAGGAGGGGGGATTTTTACAAATATTTATGTATTTAACATTTTTAACCAAGTCCTCTCAAGATTTGTTTTTCTCCCACCCATGACAGATGGGTGGCAGTGGCAGTGGCAGCGGAACAACGAGGGTCTTTACATCAACAAAAATAGCATCACAATCACATAGCAGGTCCAAGTGCAGTCATGTTTAATATACGGCACATCATTTATTTATATATAAATTATTACATAATACTTTTTAATGAGGTTGCACAGATCAAAAGTAAAAAAAAAAAAAAAAAAGCCTTAATTGAGCCCTTCTTTGATACATTATGATAAGAGAAATATTATTTATTTCGTGCCATGACAACCAGCACAGCAACTCTTGCAGGATATGGATGACATCATTCTGTACTTTTCTTAAAGGGGCTATTTGTAAGTTTTGCTATCACTACATCGCCAAAATTAGCCTTAACATCTGTTTACTTACTAGCCTTGCCAAGCGCTTCAGCCATCATTGCGTTTACAATACAAGAGGTTACAATACATCGTCTGAACAGCACTACTTCTTCAGGGCAGCCTGGAGGCTCAGTGACTTGTTATCAGAAAGTGATGAGGAGGGCAGGCTGCACTGGGGCTAGCTGATTAGCATGCTAACCACGGTAAAAGAAAATAACTGATAGAAACAGAAGCAAAACAGAATGGTTACTTTCCTACACTTGAGACTGGGTCTTGGTGAGTAGAAGAAGAAAGTTGCTGAACTTTTCTTCTAGACTGGTAAGTAAACAACTGTTAATGCTAACGGCTATGTACCAATAGCAAAACTTCCAAATAGCTCCTTAATGTCTACAAATCTCATGAAAAGACTGAAACTAACTAAATGTTACCGTGTCCCTGTGCTGTCAGTGGCACCCATGCCCTTTTGTCCAAAGTGAAAAACCTGGGGAAAAAAAGGCATTGGAATTTTTTAGCAAATGCTACTCAAACAGGAGTAAACAGCTCAGGAGTAAATAGTTCTGTGGACTATTTTCAACCAAAGATTAATACACATTTTGTGCGTTAGTGTGTATTTACTGCAGCAGGACGGTGTATGCGGGATCAGCTCAAAATAAACTGCAGTAAGGACCATGTCATTCAGTGCAGCAGTTGGTCAGATTCTGAATAATAATAGGTCTATGGCAAAGAGGAAGATACTTTATCTGACTTTAATCTTTTCATGGGATTTGTTGACAATAAAAAAAAAAAAAAAAGAAGAATATCAGCTTATCTTTTAAAAGGGTAAATGTATGATATAGCAACAAAAGCCATGATCACATTTAAAAATCTTATTTAGAGATAACCCTACACTTTACACCTAATACCCTCACTCATTAAGCGAAGGAATGTTGCCAAAAGCTTTGACCACACTCCAAATCATATTTGGTCTTTCTTATGAGATTAGAATGTTAGTCTGGGACAAATATCTGAGCAGGTTATGTTCACTTGATCTGTTATGTGACCGCTTGTAACAGGTCACTTCGGGATAGGCACTAAATTGCAAACTGAATTTCCAAGTGCCGGTGCAAGGTCTTAGTCCTCAGTGGGGGTGTGTGTGTGTGTGTGTGTGTGTGTGTGTGTGTGTGTGAGGCTTAGAGATAGGCATTGCAGCTGACGGCAAAAAAGTCAGAGGGTTAAGCTGTAACCTCCCCACCCACCGCTGCTTCCCACTGTCTCTCTGCCTCTCTCGCTCACCCTTTTTTCTTCCGTCGCCCCATCACTCCATGTTGTTATGCACAGCGCAGCGGTGTCCCGCGGGGCTGGAGATTGCTATGGACATGATGTGATTTCTCGTCTGCTCTCAGCTGTAATGCGCTGTAGCCCAGGCCTCTGATGAACTTGCCTTACAATGTTTGGATGACATGTTGTCCTCTGCACTCCCCTCTTTCTTTCTATTGTTGCCATTTATTTCTGTCCATCGCAGATTGTCTGTGTGCATCGATGAGCGATCATCAAATAGCGTGATTGATTGATTTGGAGGTGGAGCGTGTAAAGGTCAGGCTGCTTTACAGGTTGACACCATTTACAGGTTGGTGCTGAAAAGGTGATGTGGTTAGCCTGTAACTGATGTCTTGGTTGTTGAAAGCTTGTAAAGTGGGATGTGTTTAGTTGATTTGATTCATTTATTGAGCATGAGTAGTGCCATACACTCCCTCATACACATGCAGGCACAAATGCAGCGATTTCGTCACATCTTGGGGTTTACTTCATCGTTGCCCTTGATAATAATCACTTAGTTGGATTTGTCCTAATGTGATGACAGAGACTGAAAGCTGCACTCAGGAACATGATGGGGACATATCGGCCCTGTGAATCTCTGGCTACAATTAGGAAAATTGCATGGATGCTGGCTTTGTTAATCCAATGTGGAGAGGAAAAAGAGGCTTTTTGGGGAGTCTTTATGTGATAACGACAGGCAGCTTTGGGTGGGAAATACAAGGGACAGAAACTAGCTAAGCGTGACTCTTGTAAGTCATGTGATGTAAACACTGCAGAAGCACGAAAATGGTAAACTTAAGTCGCTGGAAATTCTAGAAAACATTTGAACTTTAGTAAAATACCATCAAAATAGGTCCAAAGAACAGGTTTACATATAGGTGGATCTCTAATGCGTTGTCCCACTGTGGAGTCACAACACTTAACGGAGAGTGTCACTTCACCCAAAGCATGCATCCAGTATTTCCCCACCTAGCCATAGTGCTAATTAGCCATAATGATAGTTTCGAATTTCTGTGCTGTGGTTTTGAGATAATCATCTCTGAAAATCCTTCCACTACACTAATACAAAGGAGATGAATGGAAGTCAAGTCAACATATTTTTCCAGAAACAGTCTCCTCACTGTCAGCCAGGGTTGGGTTATACAAGCAAATAACTGCAGCGTTGTTTTTGAAAAGAGAATCTCCTTTTAAGATTTTCAAAAATGTAAAAATATTTTGAGCTCAAAAAATTAATTAAGTAACCTCAAAAAGCTAATTTTGGCTAATAGAATTTTTTTAGCTCCTATTATTATCCTTTGTTTTGATATTGGGGTTAATCATGTTCAAAGTTCAACTATATGGAGTTAAAGGAATGCTGAATTAGCTATTAGCAGTTCCTGTTTGCAACGTGGCCATGGATGTACAGCCTGATGTACAGCTGATTTGATGCTGAAGAAAACTTAAAGACATGCTGGATCAAGTTCAAGTTCTGGAGGTGAGAGGAGTTCTACTTTTGTGTAAAAGGGAGTAAACATAATATATGCACATACTGCATTATGTAGATCTCTGCATCCAAATACTCCTCATTCATTCAACATTTTGCTGTTCTATGGTATTTTAAGGGCAAATTGTAACAGCGCTGAAGCACTCCCCTTTACACTGAGTAATTTAAGGTTAATTAAATGTTTAAATGAGGGCAAGGACTACATTTCTGAAATGAAAATGTACTGCATATGTGGCAGGTATATACAGAATGTGTATATGTTGCCAGGGTACTTAAAATGTTATCTCTGTCAGGCACTGGTGACAGATAACTTGATGTTGAATAATTCAAATAGATGTTCCTGATTGTGAATTGTTATTAGAGAACCTCCCACTACACTTTACAATATACAGTTGTATATTTTGTAAATAATTGTGTTGTGTTGGTGTTGAAGTCAACTCTGTTCAGTTGTTCTGCTCTTTCAGCAGGAGCTATCCTACACTGAAAAGCTGAACCAGCTGAATGTGTTAACAATTCATAACAAGCCATGATGTAATCCAAAATGAAATGGTAAATGTTAATGTCATCCCTGAGACATAACTGAAATCAGGTTACACTTATTTTTAAACTTAAAAAAAATGCCCTACTTTTCAAGCAGTGCTGCAAAGAGACCCCAGTACGATATTTTCATAGTCAAAAGAATTGTTTATAAAACAGCCTCATGGTAATTCATGGCTCATATAAAAATCTAATCAAACATATGGCACATTAAAGACGATTTTGTCCTTTTCTTTTGATTTAATCCACATGTGACGAGGTCAGAGAATCGCGAATGATAGATATACTGCTTAAAGACACCGTTATGGGCACAAAAAATGAAAATGAATTGGGGTCTGTTTAAGCTGGGAGCTGAAAACTAAAGCTATAAACCTAATTATCCAAAGAGCAGTTTTTTAGTCCACATGAAAAATTAGTTGATTTTCTTTTCAAACAATCCATTTCATGACTGGGAGTAGAGACTATAATTAGCCGTTGTTTGAGCAGACATTGCATAATAAAGAGGCTGCAGAGTCTGTTAGACCCCCAGTTGTGCGTCTGAGGGCTAAGCAGTACGTTAGTTTGACTTTTGATTGTGTAATCCAAAGATTGTTGCTAGGTTCGGACCGTTTTATGCTGGTGTTTGTGTGTTTTGGTCTGTGCTGTGTGCTCTGCGTGTGTGTGTGATCTCAAGAGACACACAGAGGAAACCTTCCACCCTGTGGTTGCGCTGCACCGCTGCATCCTGCTTGCTGCTTTCCAGTTCTGCTGTCTGCATCCGCCCCTCAGCGCGTCTTCGCAGCTCTCAGTTTGACCTCATTATCACCATCATTACCATCAGTATTAGTAGCTGCACCCTTCATCATCATCATCATCATCATTGCTGATGTCCTTTTTTTTTTGTTTGTTTTTTTTTTTTGTTTTTTTTTTTACAATCACCATCGCCAGCAGCAGGCATCAATAGGGCTATCACCACCATCGTCATCACTCTCAATATGCCGTTATTATCACTGTCATCACTCAACCCGTAATGGTCTGAAATGAAGACAGATGCTGGAATAAACATTCTTGCACCCTAACTGTGTGTGTCATTGTTGAGCATGCTGCAGGGGTTGTTGTGCGTCGTGCACAAAGTGCCTCTCCTCCTCCAGAGTCTTGTCTTCTCACCACTTGTGAGCTTCACATACTGTTAAGTGTGCCGCTAGACGTGTGCTCCCATCTTGCATTGTGTTGTGCTGGCGGTTCAGAAACGTACCCCTCGAAGGTGTTTCTACTCTGAATATTTCAGGAAGCGGGGGGTGGGGGCTGACAAAATACAGGCACAAACAGACCGCTGATGACCTCCTTCTCATCACCTCCTCCTCCTTTCTTCTCCCTCTGTGCCCCCCCTACCCCTGCCACATACACACACACACCCTCCCCTCCTTCCCTGCGCTCATCGCACATTCTCACAGGCTTCCCCGCTATTTCTCTCACTGTCTTCATCTTCCTAGTCTCATCACTCTCTTTTCTCTCTGCCCTCCCCCACTGTTCACACCCTCCCCTCCTCGTTCCTCCTTCGTGTTTCAAGTGCGCACCCCCTCTTTCTCCGTCTCTCTCTCTCTCTCTCTCCCGTTTTCTTGCATCTTCTCCCACCTGTCTGTCCTTTCATCCCACTCGTTTGCTCCTGTGTCTCATCACCTCCGTCTTACCCTTCCATTTCATTCACCCTCTCCATCTCAGTTTTTTTTTTTTTTTTTTTTAACCTCTCTCCACGGCGTTGTACACTGCCTGCCTGCCTGCCTGTCTGTCTACTCCATGAAGGGCTGTCTGAGGCCTCTGCTCTGCTAATTCATTCGCTGTGCATCGCCTCACATATCTGCAGGGTCAGGCAGACAGACAGAGGGAGAGGAGGAGAGGAGGAGAGGAGGAGACGAGATCTGGAGGAGGAGAGAAGGAGAGGGAGAGGGACCAAGAAAAGAGGACATGGGGGGGGGGGGGGGGGGGGGGGGGGGAGATGCAGTTTTATCTCCAAGAAACAGAAAGCCAAAGCCAGATCCAGTGGTGGTATATTCCAGAATCTCCTCTCTCGCTCTCTCTCTTGCTCTCTCTCTCTCTCACACACACACACACACACACACGATATATACAGTAGCTTGCCATGACCTCCTTCTGCTCACTGCTTGCTTTGTCAGTTGGATTCCTGATGTTCAGCTTTTTCTCTAATCTAATATTTTAAGCACATTGTTGCCATTGTCTCTTTAACTAAAGGAATGCACAGAACATGTAGCATCTGCACCTGCGTGTTGTTGTGCCTCTGGGGAACGTGCCGAGTACCAAACGTCTTGTGCTGATATGTTAGTGATTGTGAACGTACCTGAAACCTGTTTTGAAACCGAACATATTCTCTGGTCATGTGACATTTTGGAGGCTACGCTACAGGAGCCAGTTGGCACCAAACTTAGCCTGATGTTTACTTAGTGGAGACCAAATCACCAAATTAAAACCGGTTGCACCACACCTACTAGCTCTTAGCACAGATGAGTCGGTGTTAAATATTTACACCCAGGCCAGTACCTGCCAAGATTAAATCTCACAAAATCAACACAGTACACCTCAATTTACAACAGTAATTCTAAACTAGCCATACTACTAACTCTGAAACGCATGTCTCTCCATGTGATACCTACATTTACAATGGATTTGTGATTAAGTTTAATATCTTGTTTGACCCCTGAAGCTGTTATTTTGATAGCTATTTTACAGCTTGTGACACTACAGTGACTAAAGATGTAGTGCAACCGAATGTAGTAAATTGCTTGTTTAAAACTAGTTACTAAGAATTACCTTTACTTAAAATTAGGGCTGTATGAAATGAAAAAATATATATATAATACAGGTATTGCATTTGTAATGAGTCACGATTTCAGTGGGAATGGTAATTTTTGCATTTCATTTTACTGAAAAACTATAAAAACGATTCATCTATAATGGTATGTTGTGATACATTTTACCTTCATCAGAAAATTACACCTCACATGATTTGGATATTGATTTTAATAATATATTGATTAATTGTTCAGCCCTACTTAAAACATACCATTGCTACAGTGTACGGATATTTTGCTAGAATTATAAGTTCTGCAATCAAATATTCACTTTAGTAAATGTATGGAGGCATTTGCAGTAAAATGCACAAGTAAAATAATAAAAGTATAAAATATATGCTGCTGGCTAGTTTGAAGCAGTAACTCTGAGAGTGAGATGAGAAGATTGTAACTTTTAAGAAACTGAAAAAAAAACCATAAGTAAGACACAGTGTGTTGGAAAGAATATTTTTTGGACAGAGCCGGTCTAGCTGATTCTCTCTGCTTCCTTGATACACAGACATTAAGTTGGTATTCAACTTCTATTCAACTTCTCATCCCACTGGTTATTTGGCCAAAACTCTTCCTTTAAATTTTAGCAGCACCTTATATTTTTAAGCGCGTTTTAGGTTTTGCTCACAAAACCTTATCCTGTAAAATATACGGAATGTTAACTGCAACTGTTGTTTAGATCTAGTGCAGTAAAAAGTACAATATTTACATATACAGATACTTAATCTTACCTGATACCTCTGCCACTAACTCATCTTAACCACCTACACACTTTATGTAGAACACTATGAAGTTTTTACCCTGGTGATACTTTGAAAGCGTTTTTAGAAGGTGCCTCTGAAGCAGTATACAAATCTGTCTGAACTCATCCAGCACTGCAAATCTCCAAAGAGATAATTTTGTCTGACATGAATTGAGTGTGTATGTGTGTGTGTGTGTATGTGTGTGTGTGTGTGGAGTGGGTTGTTTCAGAGGGCTTGTTTGCCCTGGTGTGTCAGAGAGGTAGAAAGGCTTGAGGTATAAGACAGGTGAAAGCACTGCCTTGTTTGTACTACAACAATTACTACAGTGTGTGCCACTGTTTAACAAATTGAAAATCCCGTTGTGAGACTTTGAACCAGAGTTGATTGGGGAAAAAAATAAAGTGTTCTGCCAGGAAATGAAGTGAAACAGCAGTGGACCTGGTCCTTCCGTCAGTGAGAGACTACTCTTGGGAGTTCAGTTGATTTTTTTTTTTTTTCCTCTGTTAAACTAAACAGAAAAATCTCTCTGGCTAGTCAAACGCATGTTATGGTATCATTTGATCTTTTTTTAACGGAAAAGAAAGAGTGTGATGAAACCTTGTTTGGCATGCTCATACTGGCTGCCTTGTAAGGTGTTCTATTTTCTGTGCATTATTCTCCTAGTGAGTCAAAAATAGAAACTGATATGTCAGAAGGAGACAGTGACAAAAAGCCAGAGGCAAACCAAGAACACACACACACACACACACCGTTTCACACTCGCTCTCTGAGGCATTCCTTCAGTTTGCTCTTATCTCACATGTCACTCATATGTTGTACCTTTTCTTTCTTCCTCTTCCCTTATCTCTGCAGGTTTTCCTGAGCAGACGGTCTGTGTGGCAGAGTTTTAGCTCAAGTGGAAGTGAGTGAGTGAGTGGGTGTCATGGATGAGAATGGAAGAAGTGCCGAGGACCCTCCCTACCAGAACTTGCTGCTCCTGGGAGCCATTGCAGCAGCATCTGCCTTTGTGGTCACCATCCTTATTGTCCTTGTCTGCGTTGGCTGCCAAAGGTAAGAGGATGGAAAAAAGTAGGGGGGGAGAAAAAAAAAGAGAACAGCCAGAGTTTTATCATCTCTGTTGCCAGCTTTCTGTGCCCTCCCAGATCACTCTCATCATCCACTCCTTCTTTTATGTGTCTCTACTTCTTCTGAACTCTTCTCCTCCCTTCTTTCTCTTCCCTCCGTCCGCCCTCTCGTCTCTTTTATCCCCTGCTCAGAGCAGAGTGGCAGTAATGAATGTTAATGGCTGCGAGTGTCAGATCAGATGAAATGATGTTTACAGGACGCTGAGGAGACAGGCCAGAGTCAGAGCAGCCTCACATCACCCTTCTTAAGCAGACTCCTCAGCAGGCAAAAGCAGTGGAGCACCCTGCAGTTTAAAGAGGATCAGACTCTGAGCCAGGCAAAAGCAATGGAACAGGCTGTTTTGTTTTTTTTTTTTTTTTTTTTTTTTTTTTCACAACCCTCAGGGACCAATCAGAGGCTACACTGTGGCTTTGTTGCCATGGGATACACAGAAAAGGATGTAGAGAAATGTCAAACCAGCTCATGTCATGGTAATAAAACCACACCATTGTTAAGATCTAAAGAATGAAATATTTGCTCCCAACTGGATGTCGGTAATATTGAGGAGCTGAGTGTTCAGTAGTTCACCACTTCAAATTCACTTTGTCATCTACAAATACCGTAGATCCTGGAAGGGGAGACCTGCTACTATTGATTTCCTGCTATTGATTTAAAATAAACCCCATCACTTCTTCTTTTTGAAGCCAAGGTTTACGGTGGATTTTGTTCTAAAAATTACAAAATAATTGTTGCCCTTTGTTATACGTCTAAATGCCTACATGTCATTTTTAGCTGAAACCCTATCCTGTGCTGGGCTATTATGAACATCTCCAAGGCGAGCTCTCTTAAACGCCTCATGGAGTTTAAGAGAGCTCACGAGACGAGACAATAGCTAGCTCTATTACCATGGCTGCTGTGCTTTTTTTAAATTCTCAAACGACGTCTATGATCAGATGATAAACTTTTTCTATGATTCTTGCACCTGCTAGCAAACCAGAAATGCTATTTATTGCTGCATTGTGTTTTGCAGTGCAGCAGTAAAATCTCACACGCTATGTGATGCAGACCTCACCCTCCAAAGTGAGAGAGAGAGAGAGAGAGAGAGAGAGAGAGAGAGGTAGAGCAGGTCTCACATTCACACCTGCACCCAGGAGCTTTAGTCTTCTTACTTCACCTCATCACTCTCTCACCATATCAACAGTTTCCTATGGCTACAGTCACAGTCACCTCCCGGGATCCACAATGATGTGCAACAGTACCTGTAGATACATTTGTTGCACACAACTAATACCAGAGAATTGTAAAGTAAAACAAGGGGATTAGCATGAAGGAAAATAATAATTGAATAATAGAAAATAGCTAGAGAAAAGAAGAAAAGAAAAGTTTCTCAGTGAAGGACATCCTCTGCTTTGGCAAAAACCCGAGTCACGCTCCACTCACTGTTTGACTGGGCTCTTGTTATCAACCAAGGACTTTTATGCCCTAACCAGAGTTGGATGCTGATAGTATCTATGTGCTCTGAGTGTGTGTATGTTCTCTCTCTGTCCACCGGCTCCTGTTGACCTTCCTCCCTTCGATGTTGTGTCAGAAAAAGCAAGAGCAAGCACCCCCCAGCCGGAGAGAAAGGGACATCTGTAAATATGGTGAGACATGCTTTGGTTTTACTGCCTCCCTCCCCTCACCCTCTCCATCTCCTTCTCCTCTTTTCCCTGTAAGCTTCCTCCCTCAGCAGCTGGCTGCGTATACAGATGCACATGTATGTGTTATCCCTGTATGAACATGTCCGTGTGTGTGTGTGTGACAGCAGGGTACTCTTCGACATCCGAAACTGAACTCCATGAGCAAATCTGACACCAGACTGCATGAGATCAATCGCTTTCCTTGCAACGGAAACTGTAAGTGATGACTGACAGTTTGTATGTGAGGGTGTATGATATAAAATCCTGAGCTGTTACAAACACTGAAGTCCCGCCCCCTCAGACGCTTTCCTTCTCTCTCTCCTCTGTGTGCAGCTGTTAGTAAGAGCCGTCCAGCCAGCATGGACCTCCTGCTCCTCCACAGTCGGTGCTCCCAGACGGACCTGAGGCCCTCCCATGGGCGCCAGCTTCCCCAGATCCCCACCAGTCCCCAGGGATCCGGCCAGGGGGAGGCAGGGGAAACGGGAGGAGATGGGGGAGGAGGAGGAGGAGGAGGGGGAGGAGGAGGGGAGGCCAGAGACCACACGTACACCGAGGTGGGCCTGCGCAACAACCCCACCCCTACCTACTGCCTAGACGATGGCCTGTACGAAAGTGTAGGTGTCCGGGAAGGTGACGTGGGCCCCAAGGTGCCCTCTGCCCCGCCGCCCACTTCAGCCAACACTCCAGCTATAGTCAGAGCTGCCCAAAGCCCCCCAGCTCATGCCAACGGAGCCCGCAATGGAAACGGGCACGGGAACGTACGTATTGTATATGCACACAGATCCAAAACTGAAATGATGCTTTTAAATGCAGTGCACCCCATGGAACAGGGCCTGAACTGCCTACAGAAAGGTGTTAGCAGCAGCATGTTAGACCTGCAGATGTAGACATGAGGTCACAAAAAAGTCATTTGTGCTGCAATTTTAACACTTGCATTACCTGCTTGAAATGAATGTAAGAGCTATAACAGGTATTTTTTTTGTTTGCTTGTGGATGGCATGCATAAGCTGTGCGGCGACGGCAGCTGGGGGTCGTTCAGCGAGCTCTGCACTGGTGGTTTTGTGTTAACAGTGTAACAGTCATTTGTAACTGACATCTTCAGTAATACAGAGACTTGTGTGCTTCTTTGTGTTTTTTCCTCACAGGGCGGCAGGGGGAATGGCCGAGGGAATGGAACCATTAACAGTCCGATGACAGGAAGAGGTAATGGGGCGAGCGGGGTCAACAGGTCCCCTCTGTCTTCTGCTAACTCCCTGGCCATTCAAGATCCAACTGCAGCTGACTACGCTTCCATACGGAAGTTCAGAAAGGTAATTAAATGAAACAAACATTTTTATCAGTTGTGCAGGTGGTAATTTGAAATGACAGAGGTGATGCTGATTCAGTTAAATTAATAGTTTGGTTTTTATGGACATGTCATGACCTTTCACACTAAGCCCGAGTTGGATAAATCCTGGATAAAAATCCTCTTGATGCCTCTGCGTTGAGTTTGATGTTACGTCGCAGGGCTGCAATAGTATTGTAGCATTTTCAGTAGACACACGGATGCAGCTGTACTCTACAGGTACACTGTCACATGACATTGTCAACAAAAAATGATAACATCAGCTTACTGTGTGTGCAGTGGTGACAGGAGTTGTTTATTTCTCACACCGTGTGACCGTATTGCATCTATGGCTACTAAAGTATTTCTGTGATTGTAATCAGTCTCAAGAAAAGCAGTGAGTGATATGATCATCTGTGGTGAAAAAGTCAGGTATTGCGACATAGTTCCTGCAACGATACAGGGTGGTAAGCAAGAGGCACCACGCTAAACTGAAGGCTGGTGTAATCGGGCTATTGGATGCTGTCTAAACTGTGCACAGAAACATAGAAAGGCATTCATCAGCCTGTCTGGCTCTGAATAATCACGTAAAATATAAAAATTAACCAAACGGAAACTATACTTTGAAATCCAATGTATAATATTGGAAAAAAAAACAGACAGTGTCAACTTATAGTTTCCTGCTTAGATTGGAAATTCTCCTCTGACATGCACAAGAAATCGAAAAAAATACTTGATTTTGCTTTAGTTCTTTGATGGAAAGACCTTGATGTATAATGTTTTCACTGGTGACTCAATACTTAAAAGGTTGACAAGACAAACAGGAAGGAAAATAACGGGGCCGACAGCCAGTCAGACAGCCAGTCGAGCGTGAGTGATTCACCCTCTACTGCTCCTCCTCCACTACATCGCAGTCAGGAATTTCCACGCAAGCCGCTGGAGCCGTTTCACCTGCACTCCTTCCCAAAGGTACAGCAATCATTGGTTCAATATGCTCCCCATCCACCTTAGGCACTGTACGGTGTTACCAAACCAGCCACCTGTCCAAACTGTAAGTCTGGCTGTTCTCCACCAGAGGGCACTGTCCACAAACAAACAGCTCTCTATGTTCAGAGGATTTCTATTATTCATATCTTAGTTGCTTGATGTCTTCTTCTCAGATTTTTACCATACGTTTATACTTTATTATTATCATTCAGTGTACATATGTGCGGACGCATTCTTCGTCTGAAAAAAATGTTTGGAACAAAATCACCGATGACAAAATTCACAAACTTAGAAACTTACCAGCCTGAATAACTCCTGTTTTCTGATTTTGTCTTTTAATTTGAACATTTTAATCATCAGCCAGCTGGGATGTGTTTATAAACAGCCAAGGCCACAGATTAGGGCAGTTTTGAGAGGGAAACAGAGGCACAATGGTCGGATGGTGATCAGCCTCTCCTGTGGGTTTGCTGGCACAAGTATCTATTTTTCATGCGTGCATGTGCTTGGCAGAGCATAAAACAGGTGACTTCGTCTTTTGTGTTAATGATTTAGGGAGATTGATGTGGTTGTTTAAGCAATTGTTGTGCTTTAGCTGTGGATGGCAGCCCCATAGTTGATCTGCACTTTTAATCTGCGTGTGTGTATGTGCATGTTTGTGTGCATGTGTGTTTCTTTCGCCTCTTTGCACTGTGCTGCGCAGCTCGCTGTTAGAGTGGCCGGAGTACAGCGTGGAAGGATGGATTATGTAAGAGCTTGGCAGGCTGCCAGGCTGTCTCTCTGTATGTGTGTGTGTGTGTGTGTGTGTGTGTCTGTTGAATCTATCAGCGAGTCTATCTAGAAACAGCTAACAGGTAGCCAGCAGCCAGTGTCGGGATAAATAATGTTAACATGCTGGAGCCATTTACTCTGCCCCAGCCTCTATTACTCACTCACACTGCACAGGAGGTGCGTATAAAAGTTTAATCGTCCTCGGTCGCATGTGCACACACCACTACATGTTTTCTAATTGGTTTCTAATTGGTTTTGATCACCAGCGGTGATAAAAGATTTAACAGGAGCAGTTTGGTTTGGTTATTGTTTTATTACGTTGGTTTTTGATTTAGGCAGCCAGGTTTCTTTTGTTTCTCAAATTCAACTACTGTTAAGCAGATAGAAAATGCAGGTAAAAATTGAATAAACTGTTACCTCTTCATTTTTTAAATAAAACACAGATTTTTATTATCTTGCTAAAAATGACCTTGACCAGTGGCTTTAAATGGGGATTATGTTTTTGCAGTATTGTCTGTATGTCGGTGGGTCTTCCTGTCTGTCAGCAGGATGCCTTTGACTGAATGGGTTTATGTAAAAACCTTGAGGAAAGGTTGGTCACAGAGTAAGGAGGAACTAATAAACTCTTAATGAAAATTCAACAGCTGAGCAGGATGATGCCTACATAGCACAAGCCCTCTGGTAATTTGTTGCGGTGGTTTTTGAAAAGATACAGAGTTCATTAACACCCAACTTAATAGTAACAGAAACATACAGCTGTGGCAACAAAGGATAAGTAATGTCAGTAGCATCTGATTCCAGTTAGGAACTGGTTTGAGAGCAGCTGCCAGCTGAGGAGACCGTTCCCAACGCCCACTCTCTCTTCCTGACAGTGCCACTCGCTGATTCGTCTGTTTGGATCTTGACACTAACACTACCCTTGGAGAGTCAAAAAGAAGAAAAAGCCAGGTCATTTAACATAGGTGGATATAGAAATAGAGACATCTATCATCAAAACGCTTTAAAAGTGACACTTTTATGGCCATAACCTAATTTTGATTGCAGCAGTACTGGCCAAACTTGATAAAAACTGTCCACATTATTCCCACAGTGCAAGTGTGTTATGGTTTATTCAGTCCTGACCTCTGACCTTCAAAATAAATGTTCTCTCCCTCTCTCTCTCTCTCTCTCTCTCTCTCTCTCTCTCTCTCTCTCTCTCTCACACACACATACACACATGCACAGTTCGTCCTCCGCCCACGCTGTGCACCATGGTCACTGTTTACCTATTGAGCAAACATGGCAAATGAAAACTTCCACAACTCACAGGTCTTAGAACAAACACACTGAAAACAAGAAAAAGAAAAGACGCACAGTCAAACACAGCACATTGTGTTATTACATGTAATTACATGTTTTAAACATTTCTACACTATTACACCAAGTCTTCCAGATTGTGATTGCCGTACTTGCCTGAGCTCCGCTTTTGATTTCGTTTACCAGGAGGCGGTGTTCATAGGCAATGGGGAGCAGTACATCTGGAAGCCTCCAGAAGAAGATGACATCATCACCTTGCACCCACCTCCACACCGTGGAGAGAACGGACAGGGGCACCCATCTCCCCCGACTGCGAAGGAGGTAGTATACGTATATGTGTGTGGTGGTTGCAGTTGCGGGGACTCCACGGGGGACAGGAAGGACTACAGGCAGACAGACGGGTGGACACATCTGTGATTTGTGACTGCCATGTTTACCGAGTGGGGTGCCCGTTTGATTTGGCACGCCGCCATAACAGCTCTGCCCTGTGACCTGCCTGTCATATGAGGTTTCTGCTTACAGCTAGAGGTTACATTACATGGATCCAGCCCTCCCAACCCCCTGCCTGAACCCTGACCCCAATCTCCCAGCCCCCTGCTCATTTGTCTGTCTCTAACACGTGACTCACCAGACGGGTCAGAAATCAGGATCTCCTGCTGCCGAATTTTTAATCACCACTTTGCATTTAAAGAGATGTTTGTTAAAGGTTAGCTGTTTTGTCTTCATCAGCCTGAGCAGACAGAATGTGCTGACCTAAATGTATATATATGCTTGAGTATGTCTGGTGGTGATAAGGTGGGGGGGGGGGGGGCTGCACTCACCAATCATGTCACATACCCCACCACATGTGCCTCCACACACAGCAACACTCAATATCTCTCTCTCAGTTCCTCTTCCTCCCTCTCCGCTGAACACAGTTTAACACAGTGAGAGAGTTACAAGCAGTTTGGGAGCCTTTGTCCTGCCTGGGGTGCCGACCAGATGGAGGGGTGTCCCTAAATAGACCATTGTCTTTTATTAGTTTGTGTTTGACCGAGCTTCTCTTGTCCATTATCATCTTCATCAGCTCAGGGAAGTTTTTTTTATTTTTTATTTTCACATCAGTAACTTTTTGGTATATTTAAGACTGAAGGGTAAGTCTGAACTTTGACACAGAAAAACAACAAGCAGTTTGTGATTAATAAGTCACATAAAAGATCTAGATGAGCAGAAAATGAATAGATTATTTTTATCTATCCAGCTGAGGCATGTAAGAGTTAAGTAGAAGGCAGTTTTACTGACTGATTTCAAGCTGCTGGTAAGTTTCTTGTTTAAGCCAGTGCTGAGCCAAAAAGTTTGGAAGCCGCTGTATGTGGAGATTAAGGGGTTAAGTCTCTGCTCTTTGGCTCAAGAGTTTAACTCCTCCTCTGCAAATCAGACTGGTACACAGCTCAGCTGGCCTTGACTGCATTCTCCAGTCTCTCGCTCTCAATTTATTTTTCTTTCTCTCTAACTTTCTGCCCTGTTCTTTTTTCTTTTTTTTCTTTTTCAAACTTTTTCTCTCCCTTAGTTGCCGTGTTTTTCCATTGGATAGTTTGTTGTTGCCCTAACTTGCCCATATACTTTGTATCCTCTGGAGGTTGTCAGTTGCAGCCGTCAAAAGGTGTTGAATTTCCACTCCCACCTAAACCTCCTCCTCTGCTCTGGCGCTCTTTCCTTCTGCTCCACTCCCTTTGTGGCTATTAGGAGGCGCTGCCTTCCCCGACCAATCACGTTGCGCAAAGCATGTGAATTTCAGCTGCTAGCAGACTGTTTGGAAATTTGTGCCATATTTGCTATTCATAAAGTTGATCACACACAGATGCATCAGTCATTGCACACTGTTGTGTTTCCATGGATAATCAGCGTATGCAGAAATTAAATATGACTTCTCAGCGCCTCGGTCTGAGCAGAGAGCTACAGCCGTATCAGCAGAGACACAAGAGAAAGAAGCACAGGCTGAGGGGAGGAGAAAAGAAAACATACAGTGCACAGGCTTCCTCAACAGCTGCAGCCCAGTTTTGAAATCCCCATCATCTTGTGACTTCCTTCCTCTGCTGCACAGAGCTGCAAATTCTGTGTGCACAAATGCACACATACACACACACACACACACACATTGCACATTGTGTGCACACACTTGTAGCATACGCCAGGGTCTTTGTTTATCCAAAAAGGTCACACAAGAGATTTGTGGGGGCAGGGTATCTGTGTTGTTTGAGATTTGTCAGAGGCAGAAAGAGGGAGAGATCTTCACTATTTGAGTCACAGTGGTTTGCACTTTTCTCAGCTTAACAAAAGTTATATTTGTCTTATGTAAGCTGCATAATATATAGACACCATGAAAGCAAAGGCAAGGTGAGCACACAAACACAGAAAGAGTCTTGCTCGTTGTCTGTGGGCTCTCAGGTTTCAGTTTTTTGGGAGCAGAACAAAAACAAGCTTAATCTGTTTGTGTGTGTGTGTGTGTGTGTGTGTGTGTGTGCGTGCGTGCGTGTGTGTGTTTGGGGGGGGGGGGGGGGGCAGCGTGTGGGTGTGTGTGTGGGAGAGAGTAGTTTGCATAGCCAGTGTTTCTCAGGGCCACTAGAGCAGAGCTGCTGGTCAGGGTGTGAACATGGAAGGTAAACATGACCATGTCCCATAATCCTCTGCTCTTGCGCTCCCCTCATGGAATTTTGACACAGAAATGCCAGAGTTCACAGCACTGGTTTATCTGAATTCCCCATAAGACCTCACACATGCCTTTCAGCTGTGAGTCCTAGTTATCAAATCTAACATGTTTCACTGTAAGCACACAGGCATGCATACACCTGCAGTAAACAGTCTCAGAAACATGTACATAAGCCTCATTCAGAGCAAGTGAATTGTGACCAAAGTTCATTGATGAACACTGAGCAGGTTTTGTTTTTTTTTTTTTTTGCGAGTTGGCAATTGTCCAGATCTTTCACACCATACCCTGCTGTTCTCTTGCCAAAGCAGTTGTGGTGAAATTTTAACAGGTCCATCCACTGCAAAGCTAACTTCGTCTCCCTGCCTAGACCTCAACAGACTGATAACACAGTTTACTCTGTCTTATCCTGCCCTGTCAAAATAGGTCAGGTTACAGCACAGAGCGAGTTCTGTCAACACATGCGCAATCTACTGTGCACACCCACACAGCCCATGCTCACACATCAAATTAGCAGCGTCATATGTTTATTCTCATGTTAACATATTGTCCCTTCATGTCTGGCATACATACAGACGGAAATGCATCGATACATGAATATGGAAACTGTGCACATACTCACAGCTAACTCAGGAATTGGGCCTTAAAGGTGGGAAACATTGATACAGTGACTGTTCATTTAAATCTCAGTATAGTGTAGCATGTGTAGACTGTGTCAGCTGTGGTTATAGACATTCACTTATAGAAACAAGGCTGTGAATGAAGCAGAGCAACAGTCACCTTCTATTGTCAGGAGCTGTCTCACATAGACTGTAGGATCCAGTTGTACTGTAGTTCAGTGCCATTAACTGACGCTGTACCCTGTTCTCCCCCTGTGTGTGTGCTCAGATTGCAGACACTTACTCCATTGTGTGTAAAACCCAGAAGAAGAAACCTCCTATGGAAAACAACGGAGCAAAGACCCTCCCTCGCTCTTTCGGTGGGGAGAGAGGAAACGCAGGTTCCCGGGGCCGAGGCAGAGGAGTCCAGGGCCAGGCACGTTCCCAGGAGGAGCCCTGCTATGAGCCAGTAGGAGAGAAGTCCTGGCCCACATGCGTTATGGCCGAGTCTGACCCTGCATACGCCACTATCGACACCCACCGGAAACGTGAGCAGGGGGGAACCAATAACAGCACAGCTGGGGGGAATGCCACTCTGAAGAGAAAGAAGCAGACGCCGCAGCAGCCGCAGCCGCAGCCGCAGCAGCAGCAGCAGCAGCAGCAGCAGCAGCAGGCACCGCCAGCGGCACCTCAGGGCTCAGGACCTGTTAGAGGCCTGCCTGGTGGGGAAAACTTCTATGAGACCATCAGCGATGTGAAACAAGGGGGCAACAGCTCCAGCACCACCACCATCTTCACCTTCAATGATGGGATGGAGATGTACGTTACCGGCCTGTAGCTGGCTGACAGACAGAAAGGGCCCAGAACCCTCTGGCACAGAGTCACGAGAGGGATCTTTCTGTTCACCGGTCAGCAGGTTGATGTACATAGGTACAAGGCCCTCTACAGACAAACAACATGAGGATCCATTTTGTGTTGACATCAGGTGCAAACAGGGTCTTAATCCAGGTTCAAATTTCCCTTGATTGGTCTGTACTTCAGAACCAGCCTAAGCCTAGTCCAGCCCAAATATGGACCAAATACATTTTAACAAAGGAGAAAAAAAAAGAAAAGAAAACTGGAATACACATCTTCAACTTACTGTGTCACTGACCACACTCACCTGTTTGTGCATCATTTTCCATAATATCTTTATTTTTATATGAACACTGTACTCTTTAAAGAGTATGTGGTGTAACTCACAACCTGAGGAAAAACACACTTTAATATATGTAACAGAAGAAAAGTGCATGCATTGTGGAAACTCAAACACAACAAACACACACCTGAAAATAGGCAGTAGTAGCAAGGAAACCGGCTATATTAGGAGTATGAGGCACACTGTTAGCTATTGTCACCCATATACGCACACACACACGTACACACACATATATGCCTCATCTAGGAAGGACTTATGTAATATAAGCAGACGGATGTCACAGAGATTTGCGGTGCTTAGCTCTCGCTAAGCAAACATCTGAAACAGGTTCTCTGTGCTCACTGGCCTATTGCCTTGTGGACAGCATTGCGGTGCTTTGTTCAAACATAGGCCTGTAATTTGTAGGCCTCCTTAAGCATGGAGGCAAATGAAGGCTATTGTTCCTGTGTCACAAAGGACCATCAATGTGCCCGTATTAGCTTTTACCAGTAACAGCCCTCATGATGACTATTTAAAAAACGTGACTTTTGCGCAATAATGTAAGCTTCACATAAATTATGAGGTGAGTGAACAAGCGACACTCAGATTTGACAAACATCTGTAGCCAGAGGCATGACGACACAGCCCAACACGGCCCCACACAGATACACACAAACTTGGCAGAGTCATGCAGGGTAAAGTGATCAGGTCAGGGGCATTGAGTGGGTTGTGCAAGTATTTCCCCAGAGTGATATGGGTGACGGATTTCACAATGTTAGACCTTTACTGTATTATTAGGATAAATGAGAGAAGAATATTTTCAAAAAATAAGGAAGCGAAAGAGTGCCCAAAATAACACAGGATGCCTCATCCTGGACAGTTAATATGTCAAGTCTTTTGGGCTCTGTAAACATCTGACTTTATGACCATTGTAATTTTGCACTAGACGGCTGCAGGACTGGTTGGCTTAATTGCGCATTAAAGTGCTGTAAAAGGCGTTTCCAAACACAGTTCTGATTCGCTCTCTGGTCTCAAGTCAAAGCCAGAGCTCCCCATACTTCACCAGACTTAAGTCTGGTAGTTGAAATAGCAACATAGGGCTTGGACTCCAAGAAAAATAAAGAGCTGGGCATAAAAATTACCAGCAAGTGTCCTTTGGAAGGTTGCCCCTCGCCCTCTCCCCACCCTCGTCTCCAGCCTCTGTTCTCTTCCATTAAAAACAATGTCTTTCCCACGTAGCTTTGGGTAACATTAAAACTGGAAAAAAAGGAAGAAAACTAAACATTAGAGCCTTAATAAATGGGCATAAAGACCAGAGATGAGGAGGGGTACAAACTGCTCACAGGCTGAGCGATGAGGCATCAGAATGAGCTCACTATGACACAACCATGCAAAGAGAAAACGGGTTTAGAAAGGTTAGTAACATTAATTCATTAATGCTACTGTGTCAGAAGTATGTAAAGATAAATGCACTCTGTATTTTAATGCACTGTTTATTTTTTCTTACCTACTGACAATACCATTGGTTAAATAGCTCATGCCACTGCCATGAAAACAATACGTTTATGTTGTCGGTGCAATTTTTCCTGCTTGATCAAAAAAGTGCATGCTTTGATGTGAAAACAAATATTGTGGTACTTAATTGATCTCTTGTCTGTTGATCTCTTCTGTTGTACTTTTTTTTTTTTCTTTTTTTTTTTTGCCATGTGATGCAAAGCAGCATTCAGTTTTTCCAAAGCAACAACTTGGAGGAGGAGGGGAGAAAAATAGGGCCGAGCGTTGTTTATCCTCTCCTCTCGGGGAGCGAGAGCGAGTGATAGAGGTGGGGGAGGGAGATGAAGAACAGCTAGTATAAAGCTAGATGAGGACCACCGCAAATGGACATGGATCCAAAGGAGCCTCCTCCTGCCAATATTGTGTTTGCGTGCGTGCACACTCACACACACACACACACTGCAACATTGAGCCATGTGCGTTTCCAGTTTAGGGGAGGAAGCACATTTTGCCTCCACTTGGTCAGCTCTTGCGTACACTCCCTCCCCCAGCTGTGTTCATCCTCCAGTAACCGACACAGAGCTCTCTTTTCTCTGCTTCACCTCGCTCCCTCGCTGTGCAGGGGAGGGGCCTTTGATGTCCAGTTCTGAGGGACTCAGGGAGTGATATGGGGGTTGGGGGGGGGGGGGGGGGGGGGGGGGGGGGGGGGCTGCAGGTCAGGCCAACCCCAGCCTGATATCAACGATGAACCAACGGCTCAACTACTGTCTGATATGAGAAATGGCTAACAGCTGAGACGCTGAACAAGCTCTGTTGAGGCAACCTTTAGACAATGCTGGCTGGAAACCGCTATCACACTTAATCCTTTTTCTCTGGCTGTCACTTTACGTGTCACATATTCTTTATCCTGAGAGAAAGCACTGATCTGATATATTTTGTTGAACACTGATCAAGACAGATGTTCATTGCACAAATACAGTATGATGATGTAAATGTGTAAAATACTCTGTTGCTGTTCTGATGTTGTTCCAATGTAACATACAGTATACAGTATATTTGTTAAAAAAAAAAAAAAAAAAAAGATGGTTATCACGGACACATTGTACTTTGTGGATGCAAAATGTTTCATGCTTTCCATGCAGATACAGATGCTGTTTGTTAATTGTCTTCAGATATAATTATGGGCCAATACTGCTGTGACAGCTGTAGCCAATGTTGTATGTTCTTAAAGCACAGGGTTTAGTTTGAAAATATAAGTAAATATAATAAAACATAGTGACAGTGCAGATATGCAAAAGATTGTAATGTTTTATATTATCCTTCATAAAATATTAAAGTGAGTTTTTACTTTTCTAATAAAGTGGCACATTATAAAGTGTGTATGTCTTTTGCCTGTAGTCTTATTGCCTTGTACAGGGTATCCAGCTAGGCAGTACGGTGCTTTCAGTTGTTACAGCTCTGTAGCAGCCTCACAGTAATAATTGTAGCTTGCAATAAATGCAGTTTGCAGTAAAATGCGTTTGTTTAAAATTAAGCAATAAACCAGAGTGGCTGGGCTCTGCAGACAGTTTGGAAATAGGTGAGACATTGAGATGCCTCCAACAACTGAAATAAAAGAAAACAGTTGTTTTATCATGTTTATGAATGTCATGTTTCTGCCAATCACTGATTCTAGGGGAAGAAAGTTGCTGAAAAAAAGATAATACTAAATATAGAGAGGCAGGAACAGTTTAGTCAGCCAGATATTTTGCAATGCAACTGCACTCTTCAGTGTATCTACAGGAAGTGGACATGTGAAAAAAAAAAAAAACTAGAGAAATATGAAAAATATTGCCTTTGTCAAGCTTGCAGTACCGTTTTCCTAACAATGCAATGCAATCCGAAAGCAAGGTGTCTCTGTTATTTTGTTCACCTTACAATGTAATCAAGTCACAAACTGGATCTCAAAATTGTATTAAATGTAAATCAAGCACACCCATGTGACAGTCATAAAACTGCAGTGCTTTGTGTTGGATTGCATTATTTTGCACAGGGATTTGCATTTATTGTCACCGGTTGAGTCTTATTTAGTACATTTACTCAAATACTGTGCTCAAGTAAAAATTTGAGGTGCTTGTACTTTGCTGAATATTTCCATTTTCTGCTTTGTCATACTTTTCCATTACATTAAAATGCTGCTTACATGTAAGTGCACACTAACAATAGCCTATTCCAATGATAATATCATGTTCCAAAAAAATTCAAGACCAGAAAGCACAACAGAGTCAATGATAGCAGACAAAGGGTCTTTACTGGAATGTTCAAAACAGGCAAGCAAACCAGGCACGCAACAGTACAAACAGGTGTCAGGCACAGTGGCAGTCAAGCAGGCAGGCAGACAGAAAAGAAAATGGGCAAGTATGCAAACTAAGGTCTTGAGAGCCTGGCAGCGAGTATGAAGACAATCTGACAACTGTTGCATGGACAGAGAGATGTGTATACACACAGGGATTGATTAGGTAAATGGGAACAGGTGTGTGCAGGGGCACGGTGGTCAGCCGGCAGAAAGCGGCTGGGTCTCAGGTTTTAAGTTCAATGTGACATGTATTCTCTCTCTCTATTTATACACATGCCCCTGAGTGGGCCATTTTGCATGAGGGGTACTTTTATTTATGATACTAAATAAATGGAAATGGAAATATTGTGGGGAGTAATAGGATTACACAATCAAACTACAAAATAAATTGTAATTGCAATCTGTTACAGTTACTAAGAAAGCATTTGTAATTATATTACAGTTACTAATCAAAATGTTGGTGATTACAGATGGGTTACATCCATACATCTTTTCAAAAGCTCATATGTAGATAACCCCATAACATTCATTCTGTTGCTTTGCATCTTTTGGCCTTCTTTTGGCATCTGCAGACAGCGTGGGTCAGATATGTAATAGGCATGATATCTAATAATACCAACTTAATTTTGCATTATTTTCATTAAATATTAACTTGGAAAGGTCATTAAATTTCTACAGGGCACCAACAGACCAAACTAATGGTACTGAAAAGTAATCAAAATGTAATCAAATAGAAGTTACATCACTGAAAAGTAATTAAAACAGTTACGTTACTTATTGCATTTTTAACATGATAATTAGTCACCTGTAACCTATTACATTTCGAGACTAACCTTCCCAACACTAATACTTGAGTAATGCAGCAGTGTTACCTGTAATGGAGCATTTTTAATACCGTGATTTTAAAAGGTCTCAGTGCTTTTTTCCACCACTGGTTATTGTTTCCTGGTAGTTTTACATATAACAAATATGGCTATAATATGAATAGCTCACACTTCTGTAACTTGTGGTGGAGTAAAAAAGGCTCCCTTCATCGATTACAACACGGTTACAAAGTGTAGTTCATGCCGATGAAACATAGTCCTCCAAATCATCATTTGATTTGCAGAAACGTAAATGCGCAATTTGCCACTGAGGCCTGCAGGCTGTTTTCCCTCTGCCCCCCCACCCCTCGCTTGCCTCGCAGACCGGCTCGTCGTCGACAGACACCGGCCGGTAAACTGTAGGACACACCCCCTCCTCTCTTCCACCCACATTACGTGGTTTAGAAAAAAACAGTGATTGACACGGCGAAGGCAGCCAATCAGGAGTCGCCTCGCTGTGGAAGCGTGCCAGAATGTAATGTTTATGTACGCTGCGGACCAATGGGAGCGAAGTGGAGGGGGCGTGGCATTCGTTTGGAGGAAAGAGGCAAAACAATCTTTTATCCTCCTGACCGGGCGGCTTTTTGGATATCCTGGGTCGTGGTGGCGGCGGCGGTGGTGGAAAACTTTTACATGTAGACTAGAATAGAAGTTAAGACACAGACAATTCCTATCAACTCGCGACAATCCTGATAAATGTATCCAACTCCAGCAATTTGCACTAAAATCTATAGAAAGCTGGTTTTCTTTCTTTAGTCTCCACTCGCCCCGTCTGAAAATGGATTCCAGATATATTTTGGAGAAGTCGTCGGTTGGGACGAGGGTCGGTGTCGGCGGAGTGGATTCCTGCCGGGCAGGCCGCTCCGTGCTCCACGACACCAGGGTCCCCACGGTAGAAAGAAACGGTCCCATGCCGGCTTACACACACGGGCCCGTCCTTTACAAATTTGTAGTTGACGTGGGCTCGGCGGCGGAGGTGAACGGCGACAGGACCTCTTCGAAAGGGAGCGGGCTGTCTCCGGGTGGTCGAATATTGCACGACATGGAAAAAGTAAGTGTCGTTTAGCCCCGATAAGTGCGCAAACACGACTCCATTAACCGGTAAAGTCAACTGCACAGTCAAGTTACCACACAGATAGCGTTAAGTATGTATCTTGAACTTGTCATTACGCTGTATAATCACAGGTTTGACAGTTTACACGGCTCTCACACGTCGTTATTACGTTTAAACGGTTGAAATATGTGACTGTGACGTTCACACGGGACTCAAACTACTGTATATCATGTTGCCGTGTGTGTTGAGTCCCGCCTTTACAGCTCGTAAGCCACTTCTGTAAAGGGTCAGTTATTTCACCCACTGCTGTCAATGCTCCTTCGTAAGTAATTACGTTGTATCCAAACGGCTTTAAATGGCGGCTGGCTCTGTGTGCAAAGTTTACAGAAAAGGGGGGCAGGGACTTCAAACTACTGGCCTAACCCCCTCCCCCATAACTCCAGGGTGGAGCTACAGCAAGGGCTTCCTGGCTGCACAGTGAGGCCCGGCTCCTCACATACGACCAAACTAGTATTGATTCTTGTTAAAAAGACGTGGTAGATATATTTCTGCCCCCCCCCAACTTCCCATGCTGCAGCTTGTTGTTTGCATCCTGGTCTAACTTGCAATGCATGCATGCATGTATGTTTTTGCATTACCTTTTCAGCATGTTTTCAGCCGTTTGTGTTTCTCTTTGCAGGATCAGTTATTTATTCATTTGGTTTCTAATTGACCCCGCTACATCAAATATGCATAGATGGCGAACTGCCACACCTATGGATTAGGCTATGGATTGATTGACAGACAATTAATCAGCAGCTATTTTGATAATCAAGTAATAATTTAAGCAATTTATCAAGATAAACTGGCAAAACTATCTGGTTTCAGCATGTCAAATGTGATGATTTGCTGCTTTTTTTTTTGTCATGTGTGACAGTAAATTCAAAATCTTTAGTCCTGGCTAAAACCAAACATAATAGCTCCAAACCAAACTTAAGATACTAAAATTAAATTTTTCAAATTTTTTTAACATTTTGTACTCAGCGATTAATTGAATGTTATGCTGTTATTTTTTTAAAGAAAAAAAATTTAACCCAGAATACCACTGCCTTACTGATGTAGTCAGATCAGGGTTTCTGCAAGCAACCAAATTAGAAATCTAAGGTATCACCAGACATAATGTTTCTGATGCTGGCATGCTGGTAATTGAAAATTTAAAAATGATAGAATGACTCTAACGTGTTTTTTCTTAATTTCATAGCCTGGCCGGGGGGACCAAAAAGACACCGGTTCCACTGGGGTCCTGAAAAGGGCCAGTCCCACTCACTGCCCAGGCATAAACGGGCAGTTGCAAGGCGGCTTCATGCATTTGGACATCAGCAACCCAGGGAAACAGGCAGAGCTGGCCAACAGCTTCAGGGCAGCACAAGTGCAGAACATACCACCGACAGAAAGACAACCCCTCCCTTCTTCCCACATCCCTGTCCCGAGAAACAGGTACAGAGTGGCTGCTGATATATCCCTTTATCTATCTATATAGATATATATTTGTACTTTATAAGTGTTGCATGTTAAGTGAAAGAGACAACACCTCCAAGCAATACAGTCATTTGATAGGATTCAGACTTTGGCTTGGCATTGAAACATGAGCTCCAGGCAGATGTGTAATCACCCCAGTGGATTCTGGAGAACATAGTTAATTACCGGACCTATTAATGTGTGCACAGCTCTATTTTCTGTCAAGCCCAGTCCAGGAGCTAATCGGACACTTAATTTGTTGTGTTTAAATGAATCGACATGGGCAGTTTTCATACTCAACTCCAAACCTGTGTTCTTTAACAGAGTCTTGACTATAAGTGGAATTCACCCTCTGGCTACAACTGTACAGTGGTTTGGGCATGAATGGTGTGGGGGTGTACTGGTCAACTGACCACATGTTTGGTGTTCCATCCAGAATAGTTTTGAAATATGCCCTAAGAGAGCCAGAGCTTGAGATGAGGGCCAGGATTGCCCAATCACTTGACAGAAGGAAAAGAGAGAGAAAGAATGGGATAGTTACAGTGTTGGCGTTGTGTATTAATAACTCAGTTAACTATGTTTTGGAAAGTTTTTACTAATCAAGCATTTCAAAGTCTTGCTTGGCTCCTTCTAAGCTGGATGGTATCCCTGTTAACCCTCTTATCACAGGTCAGGCTTGTGGATGTATCAGTGTGATGTGCTCACTGTATGTCAGGCAGGAAGATAAACTTTGTTGTGTGAAAGTGTGTTTTGTTTGATGTTTCATGTGCAGTGCAGTTAGCGCTTGCTCCCATTGTTTCACATCACTGTCAAACACACACACACATTTGTACTCAGGACATTCTTTGATAGTCCTCGAGCAAACGTATATGCACATACACACTGTTTCACACAGAGTAAGCAGAAAATGCATCCAGGGACAAGCCTAGTGCACTGATAAGTGATTATGTAACAGTAAAGAGGACTAGGAGAGGCTGCAGGCGGTGCCTAGGCACTCTTTCCTTTATTTTACACAGCTATTGGTTACTGTCTGCGGCAAGTTGGCGCTTACACATTAACAAACTACCCGGTGGCAGTACAGGTGTATCTACAAACTTGGCAGCTCTTCATTAAAGATGCACTGAGGTGTTATGACTTTTTCTGTGCCACAGTATATGAACATTTTAAAAATGTTAGGATACTAACACTAATTTTAGATGTAGGTAGATTGTAAGCAGATTTAGCCAGAGCACAACTGCTAAGCGCATGCTCAATAGTAGGTATGGTGTATGTGGGGGTTTAAACACCATACTCCTTTTCTTCTCTCATCATGTGAACTCCACATGCCGTTGGTCATGTATGATGTGAGGGAGTTTCTCTGGGGAGCATGCAAGACTGAACATGCGCTTAAACCCAAGTGATGACGAGCCTTGTACTTAATGAGTGTGTGTTTGAGTGTGTATGCACATTTGCCCACAACAGACAGTAAAATAGTCATTCTCGCTTCACAGTCCACTTTGTAACTACATATGAAGCATGTCTTTTCCACAGCACGTTGATGGCTATCTCAGCACACTGCTATCACAATAACAAACTCTGCGTTGACACTGCACAGCCGCTAAAAGAGGTTGCATAACATTATATAACAGTGTGGTCATGTTAGCCGGGCCTCTTTGTTGCTCCATTGACCTTTCAGATAAAGTCACTGTCTTTATCCTGTGCAAATTGGCTTTTGTCTTGTAGTTGGTGACAAAAGGCTCTCCTCTCCTCCTTCACCAGGAAACACTCAGCTTTCTTAGCCACAATTCACAATTTGGTTTAAATCATTTTAGTATTCAATTAATTAGGTGAACTTTCTTAAGCTCATTTCAGCTCTGACTGTTATCCAGATGTATGTGCATGCGGTATTCATCACAAATTATAAAAGTACTTTGAAAAGGAGCTCTAGCTGCCACATAATCCCATTAACATTAATTTGGTTTGAATAAAATGCAATGATTTCACCACATTACATAGTCGTGCTACACTAATACACTTTTAGACTCCGTTGTGATACAGCTATCACAGTGGTGAGTCTGTACTTACCATCCCAGTTTGTTTGCACATCTGTGCATATGGGTGTGACTGATTGTACATTTGCTGCACTCTGTGCAATGCTTTGGATAATCCTGACAAAACCATTTATTTTCATTTCCTCCCCACCAGTGTTGGTAATACCACCAATGTTACAGAATTAGATGTGTTTAAAGAGACCTTAGCGATAAAACTGTTTCTCAAATCTGTGTGTTTTACATTAACCAGCATATCACTGGTGTTTTGTTTGTCAGGTACAACTTTCAGTGCATTCACACCTTGTATTGTCATTTTGCAAATGCTGCAAAGTAGGTCACTATCCTTTAGACAAGCCCAGGCAAAGATCTTGAAGGAAGAAAGAGGAGGAACCAATATATTCACTCACTCACACTTATGCATATTCCTCTAAATACATTCAAACCTACATCCTATATTTTGCACTCCCACCCGTCTTGTCAATCTTGCCCCTGTGTGTGTGTCGCTCTTCTCCTTGCTCTCTTTCACTCACCTTGCAGCAGAGCTCGTTCTACCTGTCAATACTAATCAGTGTGGGATCCAGCACACTGATACCGGAACAAAGACCAGTTTAAATGAAAAAAAAAGAGGTGTGACGAAATGAAGAGGGGACAAGGCATATTGTATTGATGCGAAAAGCTTTTCTTTCTTATCTGTCCTTGGTCAGGTACACTGTCACCACTGTGGGATAACATGAATAGAAAACACTGAATCGGCATAAACAAGACACCAGAGCAACCAACTGCAGTGAGGGGGGATGGTGATGGCGCGGAGGAGACAGCTCTGTTTTTAATAAAATTACTGCCCAGCCTTTGACTAAGAGTCATTCGGAGGGTTTAGGCTAGGCAGGCAGGCAGTGCATTGCTTCCCCATCTCCCCTCGACCACCCCCCCCACTGATTCGCTTCTCCCAAAGGAGACATTACAGCCGGTTGTTGAAGGTCAGAGTCAGAGGAACAGCTACCCGCCCCCACTCTTGTCTGGGATGTTTAACCCACTTCCAGACTGCTGACATGGTCTCCAGAGTAGAGCAGTCTGCTCCTCTCTCAGGTGGTAATTTTCTTTTTTATTTCCATATAAACCATATGTAATTTGTTGCAAAATTCCTTCTGAATTTGTTGCAGCTTTTTTATCCTTCCTTGTAGCCCTTTTTTTCTCAGTTCCAGACCATAAAAGGTTAAGGCTCTTGCACTGACACAGGCAGGGGTGAAAGGTCGTCTTCATGATTGGCGTTATGCAAGGGGGATGGTGGTAGGGCTGGGGTGGGGGTCAGATCAGGACGTGAGCAGGCATCTGGCACGTCTTCTAGGTCAACCTCAGGATCTGGGTTAGCTGCTGCATAGACAATTTATAACCACACAATATTGTAGCAGGCAGCTCATCATCGAACACTGCAGCTTTCCCGTATCCTGACAAAGAGGTGTGCGGAGAAAAGAGGATCTAGTATCAAAGACATTTTTTAAATTTAATTTCAGGATGCAGCTTTGCAGCAGACTCTGAATCATTCATTCTTTTACAGTAATGAGGGCCTCTAGAAGAAGTTCTGGCTAATGGGTGAAATATGTGCTGTGTGTGCCTGTGTACAATACTCTAATGAGAGTTAAATCATCTGCTCTTATGCAGCGAAGAAGAGAGGCTAAATCAATTTCATAACTGAAGAGGAGAGTAGGAGGCAATGAAGGAAGGTTTTCTGCAAACAGTCACACACAAAGTGACACAGACAAAGTTAGAAGTAGCTCCAGCATATTATGCATTGATTGTATGTTACATTATAAATCTTCACATGCTTTTTCATGTCTAGTAGTGTACATGTAGGTTGGATACTGTACATCTGTTCTCCAGTAGGATCCGTTAGGGACAGTCAGAGCAAGAAACGCTTATCAAGAGGGAAGGAAACTCTTGTTGCGCAGCTCTGGCACCGCTGCAGTAAAATGCTTTATTGCTTGCTCACCCACACTAATAGACACTTACATAAGGCCTCCTGTTCTGCCTCAGTAGCATTTAGAGATGCCACAGTCAACTGTCTTTCCTTCTTTTCAATTGGTCTTTCTGTGTTTCTACCCAGCTCTTCATACCGACAGCAGCTGCTCTGTGGCTTCCCCTCCGTTCTCCAACTTCTCCTCATCTTTCATCATAACCCTCCCACAACATTTCTTGATCTTTCATACAACTATAACCACTCCCTTGATATCCTTTTCTCTCTATCTTTGAGTGATTGACATGCTCATAAAAGTACCTAAAAATTTCCTGACAGTGAAGTTCTTGGTATTGTTTATAAAGGTGTCTCAGTAGTGAGGTTGATACCATAGTATCAAGTGCTCCACAGTTCCAAGGTTTTCATGCTGCAGCTTTGTCTTAGTTTGTAAAATGTCCCTGCTAGGGGTGGGCGATCAGACGATCTTACTTATCTGATTTACTTTTCAGATGAATTTTACAGATCACGGCAAAAGCTGCAATGTTTAGATATTCAATTTTAAAAGCTCAATCGCCACTAACCAGCCCATTGTTAACTGGTTAACAGCTAGCCCGCTAACTGCAACTGGCAATGGCAGTCCTTGTTCTGCTCTGCAGCTTGGCGAGCTTGGTGCAGCAACACATGTACAAGTTCTCCACTGGACCAGAACAAGAAATACCGTCACCAGCTGCAGTCCAAGACAGTGAAATTACGGTGTGATTGGATGTGACACAATTTATAAACTGAAGATGGCATTGTGGGTGAAGAGTAGATCGCTGGGTTTTTGGTTGGATGCCCGAAATAAGGTCTGTGGTCAACACAAGCTCAAGGCATTTGTATTATTTTTTATTATTCTACAACATAAAATACATCAGTGAATACCCCAGTTGTGATTTTTTTTAAGCTTTTACTTTTTTAAAAAGATGGTTACTTACAAGTGACTTAATGAGTGAGTATTTATATTTGCGCTTTTGCAAACTATTGCTAACTGTCTAAGAGGAAAGGCTTTTGTAGAAGAGGTAAGCACGCGAAATCAAATTACAAGCTGGAGCTTTATGATACTGAAGTCATGAGACCGAGGTGTAGTGTGTTTGTAGCTTAACATTAGCTTTATTTATAATATTGACATCAGCATTAGCAGCAAAAATCATACAAGTGGTGTTCATTTGTGAAGATTGTTGTGCTGAACTAAAAGCAGTGCCATAAACTTTTCTTTATTTAAAATAAGATAAGATGCAATACTGCAATAATCCAAATCCCATTGGCTTTTTGTCGAGGGAACCAGGGTGATGCTAACTTCAGGGTTGTTTACAAAATTGCATCATCCCTGCAGTACTCTAGAGCATCGAGTGGACAAACTTCCTAAAGAAGTACCAAAGCAGAGGAAAGATATGAATCACAACTTCCAGTCTGGACTTTCAGAAGAAAATCAGAGATTTGGGCCTTATGCCTTGAGTTTAAGTGACAGTCCATGCCTCCCTTTTTCATGTATTTTATCTGTTCCTATTTTCCGTTCCTCTTGGCCTTTTGCCCCCTGCCCCTTTGTCTGTATGACACTGGCTAAATCCTACTCAAATCCAGAGGAGATGAAGTCTTCTGAACAATGCTGATTCCTTCTCTACCAGGAAAGATTACTCCATGCTCCTATACAAAATAATGTCAGTTCAAATCTGTTTGTCATGTGTTTGTCTTTCTCTTTTCTTTCTTTCTTTTTTTCTTGAACACTCATAAACACAAATCTTCAGCATGTATGAGATATTGTTTAATTTCCACTACTTTTCAGTGACAGTATTCATTCATAAGGTTGGAAAATGGTAGCATACTCATCACTGGAATGTTCACTATGTTTCTATTGGCAGTGAAATCCCAGATTTGCAGGGTTGATTTTGGTTAGAAATATTTCTGAACTGTTGAGCAAGTTCAAAGTATGACTTTTCTTAAAATCATACAGACTGATTAGATAACATAATTATACATTTAAGCTGTAGCTTCTAACAACACTGCTAATCTTTCCTGTTTTATTGCTTCTCACTGTGGCAGATTAATCGGCACAACGCAGTAGAAAATTTTGAATGTATTGCGCAATGCTCTGGTGAATTCCGGCTGAATTCTGGCTTCCAAAACCAGATCCTTGGTGGCTGAGTGTAAGCCTTTTAGACTGTTTTCAAAATGTCCCGTAAGCTCTTAGTTTCATGGGTTTTTCTTTCTCCTGCTCTCAATCACTGCACTTATAAATATCCTCACATACAAACACACACACGCAATGCCTTGCACAACTCTATCATAAGTCATCCCAGTCTGCTGATGACAAGCAGTGAAATTCAGTCCAGACTGCAAACAGAAAGAAGTCTGAGAAATATCTAATACTTTGTACTGTGCTGAGCTGAATGTCCGACATCTGTTTTGATGTGCTTTGATTTTGTATCAGTGCTCAACATTTAGTTTTCTCTTCTCTGTCTTTGGTAGGAAACTTATTTTAGCTGCCTTTCTTGGTTAGGAAATAACTAAAATACTTGTCACTTCTCATTCAGGCTGCTTTTTCCAGTAAACGTTTAACCATTATTTAGTCTTATGTAGTTTATAATTTTCAAATATGACTACACTTCCCCTCTCCTCTCCTCTGCTCCACCATTTCCCCGTCTCTCCCTTTTGCTGTGTCTGTAACCCATGAAACATCATGGCTACCTTCACCTCACTATGGCAATGTGTAGGACTCTCTGAGGTTTCTGACTGCATCCTGAGGACCGTCAGATGTCAATGATCTCCCTGGTAATTAAAGGATTATCAGCTGCCCTGTCTTTTTGTTTAGTTGTGAGAGAGAGCTGTACTGAACCTTTGGCATTCCAGTGGATTCACAGTTAAGTAATGTGGGCAGTGACTTTTAAAAATGCCTGGGCCTGCAAGGGATTGGGTAAATCAAAGTGTGAATAAAAAGCCCAAAGCGCTGCTGAGATTCAGCGGCTGCTATACAGCCTTTACTATGCAACTTCATTAAAATACATTTCAAACATTCAGCCTGAATAAACCATTATAAACAACATGCCACACCCAGGCTGCTAAAATCAGTGGGTCCAGTTCCTAGAAATCCCCTATGCTCTGTGTGTGTCCTTAAGTGTGTGTGGATATGCACGTCTTTAACAATAGAGCTCTGTGAGCTGGGATAATGACTTATCGTTGTTCTCTCTAACAAATAGTGCTGGGGGACAAAACAAGCAATAAAGTAGCTCTAGAAGTGAACAGATTAGTGTTTTTTTTAATCCTATTTGTCCTTTTTGCTCACACCCACATACATACACACACTTTCATTCTGTAGCCAGAGTGACGTAATCGGGTTTCATTTGACACCGATCTGCTAATAATGTTGTTCTCCTCACACCTCAACAAAATGTTTGCTATGCTCTGCTGAGCCAGTCAGCAATATTTACACATGCAGTGTATTCAGAAAGTATTCAGACCCCTTCACTTTTTCACATTTTGTGATGTTGCAATTCTTTTTTCCCTCATCACTCTACGCTGAATACTCCATAAGGACAAAGCCAAAACAGAATTTTAAACATTTTTTATGTCATATAAAGTTAAATATCACATTGATAAGTATTCAGACGCTTTACCCAGTGCTTAGTTGAAGCACCATTGGCAGCAATTAGCCTCCAGTCTTCTTTGGTATGATGCGACATGCCTTACACACCTGGATTAGGGGATTCTCTGCCATTCTTCTCTGCAGGTCCTCTCATGCTCTGACAGGTTGGGTGGAGACTGTCAGTGGACAGCCATTTTTCAAGTCTCTCCAGTGATGTTCGATTGGGTTCAAGTCAGGGCTCTGGCTGGGCTACTCAAGGATATTCACAGAGTTGTCCCAAAGACACTCCTGTATTTTCTGGGCTGTGTTGTTAAGGTTATTGTCCTGTTGGAAGGACAATTTTGTTATATTGTCATTTTTGAGTTATATTTTGTTATTATTGAGTATTGAGTGTAGAATGATGAGAGAAATAATGAATTTAAATGATATTAGTATAAGGCAGCAACATAACAACATGTGAAAAAAGTGAAGAGATCTGAACACCTGTTGAATGCACACATTCCACAACTACATATTTAAAGTGACTCTGCATGTGGATGGTTATATCTGATGTTCTAAAATTATGACCTGAAAAAATTACTTAAATACATTTATTCACTGTATTTTCTTTTCCACCTTGTAAGTAGCAATTTATTTGCACTGCTTTCTAGTTAAAGATTAATGTAGAATGGATGAACAAATGAAACAAATTAACATAATTACAATAGTAAAAACAAATAAATGTAACACCTCAAATTCCCATTTTCACCATGTAAATGATCTAAGTTTAATTAGTATTAGAATTAGGGCAAATTAATTTATTTTGGTTTTAAACAAGTCTTCAACTAACAATTATTTTTAGTCTCAATTATTTTCAGATTGGAAAAAATTAATTGTTTGGTCCATAAAATGACAGAAAGCTGTGAAAACCTGAATTTCCAAAGCCGTTTGTCCAACCAACAGTGCAAAACCTAAAACATATTAGGTTCAGTATCATGTATGACAAAGAAAAGCATCATTTAAGAACCTAGACGCAGCAAATGTTTGTCATATTTGCTTAAAAACTATTAATAAAAAATATTTTATATATAAATATATATATACACACACACACACACACACACACACACTAAATAGTTTTTTCTGAAGTTTGACTAATTGTTTAATCAACCAATTGTTGCAGCTCTAGTTTTAAATTGGTCTTCAGTTTTACCATAGTTATTAGAAAGATATTTAAAAGTCTTAAACCCAGTTTGTATGACTGTGAAGAGAGGTCTTTTGAGCAGTGTAGTCCCTTTAAACAGGAGCTGACACACACCCCTGGACTCCTCTGACTGCTGCCAAGATAACGTGGAGATTTCCGGCCTGGGGAGAGGTAGAAAGTATCCCTGCTTAATTTTAGTGGTGGTGGCTTCCAGCACCAACATGCCACTGCACAAAGCATTGAGTGTGTGAGACTGTTCAGTCAGGTGCAGAGCAAAGCCCTGATCACTGCCTAAATAACCCAGGAACTCCTGTAGCTGTTCCAGGGCATGGGAATACTGAGATTTTTTCAAAGTGGTAATTTTCTGTCATTTCTGATGAGCTGCATTTCCACCCACTTTTGGTTTTTATCCTGACACACAAATGTTTACATTTTTTGTTGTTTTGCTGATACCCTACGAGCCTGATATATTTCATGAAGTTTGTCTTGCTTGTGATTTATGCAAAGGGAAAGGCTGATCTCCAGGGTCTTGTCAGCTTTTGCTTTTTCCCACTCCTGTCCAATCTGCCCCAATCTGGTTTGGACCAAGCATCAACACCGTGGTTGCAATAATATACATATATATATCCTAGCTTTTGTTTACACTGTGTTTTGTTCACCATAATTACACCATGAGGAAATGATGGAGGAACGAGGGCAGGAGAGAGAGGAAGGGTGGGACATGGGAAACCTAAAGGATAACAACAGTAAATGTAAATTTGTGTCATCTCCTTTAAATTGTCATGGCTTGTGTGGCACGAAGATATCCCACTTCCAGAAGAATCCATTCGCTACCCATTCCAGAGACTTGGCCTAGAGAGTCTACCATTAAAAACCTAAAGCTTAATTTGATATAATTAAAAATCCAGTTTTTAGCTTTACTTTTCACTAGTGTCTTTGTATCAGTTCATCACTTTATGCTTTGCTTGCTGTCAGTCACAAAGACACTGAAGTACACTCATTAACATGTTGCCCCTACAGATCTCATCATCACATGCCCTTTCTGTTGTAGATGGAACAGTGTACTATTAACATGTGGCACACATTGCACAGCTACAGGAAACGTAAACAAAATGTTGGTTGTAGCAACTGGGCTGTAACTATGTGACAATATTGTCCTTTAAGGCTGTCAACCAAGACAGAGAGAAATGGGGAGGTGAAAGAGTGAAAGGTAAGGGCATCACTGTAAAGGGGAACCAGGGAGTGTTGTACATTTTATATGCATACTGAGCCGCTGTTTCTGTCTCTGGGGGGGAGGTCATGTCAGCCCCTTTACATTTGATCAGATTTACTAGAGATGTAGATGCACCAAAGGGGACTTGTGGTGCCAAGTACGTGCATGTCTGCACGTCTTGACTGTGTGAATGAATGTGGTGTAGTGGTATGTTGGCATTTCTGAAGCTGCATCTGAAGTCTCACGAGTTTAACACAAGGCTCCCATCTACTGTTCAAACAACATTACCCAGCCTTTAAACCTGCCTAATAGTAACTGCCCTAATCGGCTGCTTTCTATCTGCTGATGATTACGATTATTAAAGAAAAATTTATGTAATTAGTTAGGTTACTAAATTATCCATCGATTAATTGCACAACATTTAGAAAGAAATTTTATAACACGAAGCTTGACTGACTGTTTAAACTTTCATGCTACAAAGATTGCAGATGTGTGCTCCTAATATGCAAAAACTGAGTCTGTGTGTGTGTTTGGTTGTGTGCGTCTATAAGTCCGAGAGCGAAGAGACTCGGCTGTAGACATGCCTGACTGTTGGACAGAAAAACACTTCAGTCACACAAGGCTTGACTTTCCCTGGGCCAGGGCTGCTAGCTGTGTCTGGCAAACTATCCCATCTGCTTGTTTGTCTGTTCAGGAGAAAGAGTCTGCCCTAATCTGACCATTGCCTGGGTTTGGCCTTGTTAAAAAATGTGACTGACCAGTTGCATCCAAGAAACAATCATTTTCATCCTGTTTAGTGAAACCCAGCCATTATTTCAACATGTTTTGTAAATGATATATGCTATATATATTAATATAACAGTATGGTCCGCAGTCAGGGTGTAATATCATCTCAGATTTCACATGGAAGACGGCTGTCTGTCTGAAGGTAGATGCTCTGTTTTATCATCATCATCTCTCCAGTGTTTCCATAACATGCTCTTATTGCCTCCATTCGTCTTATTAACTATCCCATTGCTGGCATTGCAGGGTGATAGAGAGGCCATTTTCCCTTCCTTATCCCCAACAGTGTCACTGCCCCCCCCCCCGTATGATGTTGAAACACTGATAATTTGGAGAGAGGTGAATGTCTTTTGTAGGCACTGGGCCAGAAATTTTAAAGATGTAGTTTATGTTTTTTTATTTTTTTATTTTTATTTTTTTATATCTTAGACCATATCCAGTAGAGTCTGACGGGGCCAGCAGGGGGCCAAGGATGGGGTGAAGTACAAGGGCTGCTCAGTCACTTAAGATTGGGGCCACTTCATGAAATTAAAGGGACACTCACTTCCACTATCATGTATAAATGTACAAAACTAAATTAAATATATTGAATTATAAAACATATAAACATGTTAACATATTTGTTGTATTGTTTTAATATTTATGTCAATATATTATAGTAATTATATTTGATATTCTGTTCAGCATAGAAAGTAATAAGCTTTGGCATCAGTCTGTCGACCGATGATTTTTATGCTATAATTTAGCTAATGCACATGATTTTGATTAGCTCTTAAATGTTATGTTTGAAATGCCCCAATATATTTAACGTAAGTGTGTCACACCTTTGAGACACTAAGTGGACAGATCAGTGTTTAGTCAATAGTGCTCCTGCTGTATGTGCGCTGTCAATCCAACTCAGCCGTGTGCTTGTACTCTTGTTATTTTTATACTACACATTTCTGTGTACAGGGAGAAGCATGTGAGAAGCACAAAATGGACATTCAAGCTTTGAATATTGTAAAGGCCTATTTTTTTTTTTTTTTTTCAGTTGTTCTGCTTCAAATGCTTTTATCACTATTGATTTCTTTACAACAGCAGAATCACTAGAGCCATTGCAGAGTGCCTGGCTCTCTCTCTGTATTCTCTTTCACACACAGTCTTACAAAACAAACCCCCCCCCCCCCCCCCCCCCCCTCAAAAAAAACAAAAAAAATAAACAAAACACACAAGTACTGGCTTTTATCAATATAAACAAATCTATGCTTTCTTCAGGGTGCATTTACTCCTGGAACTCCAAGATTCAGCTCATCCTTAGATCTCATCACAATCCATCAAAGTCCACAGCCACGATTCCACTTTACTTTTCTACGCTTTTAGCACTTTCTTCATCTGAGCTCCAGCTCCATCACTTTCTCTCTCTAGAAAAAAAAAGATACTGATCAGTTTATTTTACTGGCTAAAGTCTTTGTCTGTCTGACGCTGCCCTGCAGATATTTGGCTTCATGGGAATAAGTAGAGCAGAGTGGCTTTGGAACAGCATTAGTTTGCTTTTGCAAAACACAGGAAACCAGGCAAAGGCCTGCTCTGGCTTGTGATGGCAGGAGGGCAGATCTCAAGAGCAGGCGAGGGAGGGAGGGAGTGGGAAGTGAAGAATGAGGAACAAAATAAGAGTATGAACATTGCAGAAAGAGAACTGACCGCTCTGGGGCTCTCCAACATTTTAATTTGTGTCCCAACTTTCAAGATGTGTTTTTTTGTGTTTATGTTGGTTCCTCTCTTCCCTTTATATCTCTTTTGCCTGTTTCTCTCTGAATTGTTTTTATCTCTGAGAAGTATGTGTTGTGACATCATCAAGGGCTCCTTTTCTTGTTTAAGTCAGATGGGATAGGCTTAGCTGATGATATGCAGAATTAACCTTAGTTTATTTGATCTGGTTCTCCCTTAACATCCACAGGACAAACAGGCAACTCAATAGTTTGTAAGGCACAGGAGATTACATGTCTTCTTGATCCTGGAGAATCAAAACCTTGGCTTAGGCCAGAGTGGTTTGGATTATTTAGATAGATGAAAATATAATGTGAATTTATGTTGAATAGGAATACAGATATTTTTCAGGAAGAAAGTAAAAAAAAAAACAACAAAAAACTACTTGGCTGACTTCTTTGCCTTGCTGCATCAACTCATGACCCAAATGAAAAAAAGACAAGCCTTTTGATAAGGAAGCAGTGTTTGCAGACAGAAGAACCTATCTTGTTTGCTCTCCCTCAAAGAGGGGAAAAAAATACCAAGGCCACTACTCTAGAGAGACTGCCCTGCATTCCCCTAGCAACAACATTGTTATTGGAGGGGACGGACAGAAGTTGCAAGGGAAGTTGCTATAGCTACAAGTTAATCTTTTTGTGTAGCCTGAAGTGACAGTGGGTTAATAAACCGGCACTGGTAGTTGTTAGCCAGTTTGCCCAGAGACCCAAAGCATTAGAGGTGTTGTGTATTGTCCACTATGCACTTAATGCTCCATTTGATTGTAATTTTCTTCTACATATTGTCATCTGTTTAATAGTATTAGATGTGCAAGCAATATTTTATGATTTAATGTCTTAAACATGGGGTAAAAGTAGTGGAAAAGGTGAGGTCAGGAGAAGTCATGTGAGTGTGTGCCACCTATCTGTGATTAGATTTAGATTTTTTTCTACCTTCTTTGCCAGCACTGGGCTGACCTGTGTGCGGCTCATACTGAAAATGTAATGGCCCACAATTTCACCTTGTCTAGCTGTTTCCACAAGATGTGGGCATGGCGTGCAAGTCAAATAGTGCGTCATGATCTACTCTGTTGTCAACCAGTTAATTGCTTATGCTGTGTCAACAGTTTATTACTGTTGACCATGTGCTGCAAGCTTGACTCTAATCTTGAGGTTGCCTACACAGGTTACTCCACACAGATTAACCCCTTCTCACCGACCTGTGAGTTTGCTGTCGAAATTGATTATGTGCATGTGTATATAATTCTGTTTCTATAATTTATGACATATAGAGCACACATGGGGAGTCAGACAGCACAGAGGGAATCATGCCCTTTCCTCTCTATCTATCCTAATCTCTATTATTTTGCCAGAACAAAACTATCTGTTGTTTATGTTTGGTCCTAAGGCTACAGATTGCATTCGAGGATCAAGAGAGAGAAAGAGAGGGCTTTTTGTCCCGGGACTGAATAGCCTTTACACTCACAGCCCACATTAAAGAGACACGGCTCCTGCCTAACAGCCTCTCCCTCTCCAGGGGGTTCAGAGCCTGGGGACTTACTTAAGGGGCAATGAGTGTATGGACTGCACAGTAATGGGTGAATTACAAAGATGCTCACACACATACACACACACACACACACACACACACACTGACAACATGGCTTAATGCTTAACCACTCATTTACATCCATAGATTTATAACTATTACAAAACATGCTTTGTTGTACAAAGATATGGCAGACATACAGAACAGGAAAAACAGAGAGTGATAAGGACAGAGGAAGGGGATCATCGCTGAAAAATGGGAGGGATGTACAGGCTTGTGTCGGGCTGTTTACTACCAGTCTTGTCTGTCTGCCTGCAGAGTGAGCAAGGAAGTGAGATAGAGAGAGAGAGGGACAGAGGACGTTATGTAATACAGTGGATTCAAGGCACTATGAGGGGTGACGGAGGGATAGTGAGACGGAGAAGAGTGGGTGTTCTATTAATAGTGGGTGTGGATGGGGCAGCTGTCAGGGCTGCACAGCAGGCAGACGATCATCAACACCAGCCTGGTCAGTTCTAATCACCTCAGTTGTCACAACATTACCTTATTATACCAGTTTGACTTCTTCATACCATCGCCTGTTTTTACTTTATGTGTGTGCACCGATAAGTCCCATTTTCAAAAGCCTTCATCTACACCTTTATCTATGATTTAGTATGCTTTAGGATAACACACGCTCATCTACATAAAAGTGTATACAGTGTATAGTCCCATTTTCTTTTCGAGGCAATCAGCATCCTTTGAGGCTTAAACAGGCTGAAAGAAACAAGTAAAGGGAGATGCATATCAGGACACGTGACAGAAAAATGTATGGTTAACAATTGTCTTGTGGTTTTGTGGTTCCTGTCTCTGTCAGCCTCCCTCACATTCTCTCCCTCTGAGTGTGAATGAGGATAAGCGATGTGAACATATGTTTAAGAGAAGAATTAACGAAAAGCTTTGCCTAAGGGAGAGTCTCTCTCATGACATTAGCCCTATTTTAGGTGTGCATATCTCTGCCGCTGTGTGCATTTGCATTTGTTTGTGTTCAGGAGAGATAAAGAGAGAACCAGTCCAAAAAAAAAAGGAATATGAAAATGCTGTCAGTGTGTGTTGAATGTGTATCCAATCATGGCTCAAACACAGAGGTGTTTCAAAGTTGGTTTTGTTTACACGTGACAATGTTTTTCAACTCTTTCACTGCGAAGGTCACACAGTATTCTTCATGCCAATCTGAGGCACACACAGCCGCTTTGGATTTCAAGAACCTGGCACACATGCATATGCATACAGTTCATACAGAGACACATAAATACACCCTGATGCCTCTTTTGGGGATCATGATGATCACATATTGGATGGATGAGTGCTATTTAAAGCGACCACTTCCAGGGCTCAGGGGGAGAGCAGAGATTATTGGCAGTGTACAACCCAAGTGAAAACTAGACCCACCATATTAAACTCGACACAGCTTTGAATCATCCTGATATAAAATGGATAAGCTTTGTGGTCAGCCAACTCAAAACAATGAAATCTACAGATACTACTGCCCAACCCCTTCCACACTGTCTTCCTCCTTTCTCTTGACCTTCTAAAACTGGTTTCTTCCAAGCAGTCTGTGAGACAGTTTTTTCCCCTGGTAAACAAGATAGACCTGTATTGTGTTGTCCAGGTTTTGAAGTGACACTTCAACCAAAATCTGTCTCTTCAAAATGAAACAATTACACACTGTACTCACAGATTTTGAGGGTTGCTGTAAAATGTTCATAGTTTGCTCTTTGACAGACAGCAAAAGCTGTGTGTAAGAGGGAGGCTGTGGGAAGTCATGTTCTGGTAAACATTGTCTTGGTTTTGCCAAACAGGTGGAATACACATGCAGAGCGGGGAGTGATTAGATTAGTTTCAGCAGAAAAACAGATGGAAAAATCTATCGGAGGAAGGTCAATACACTACTGATGAACATGTCAAGTTTTTATTTGTGTGTGCAGTCTCAGTGGCTGTGTTTTCAAAATTGCTGTGTGTATTTTGTGGTAGTTGGTCTGGATCTTAAGTGGGCTCTTACTGAATGCAGTATGTGCTATAAACAGGCAGATCCAGGGGACTTCTACTGGGCTGGTAACTAGAGCAGAGGTGCTGTGTTAAATATAGAGGGAAGGCCCTGTCGTCTCCCCAACAACAGCAGAGAGCCCACTATAGTACTGGGTGGGGTTGGTGCCAAACAGCAACACGGAGGCATCATATCACCATTTGCAGTATCAAAGTCCAAGTGTCTTCTTAGGACCTGGCGTGGAAATCTACTGTTGGAAGTCTCTAGTATTCAAGTTATAAAAATTGAACCCTGAGAATCATCCCACAAAAATGCTCAGTCTGAGTCTGGACCAGTTTGATTTTTTGTACCCTGGATGAAATAGTGGTCAACAAAGCTTAACCTTTAATGCACACAATACACAGACACACACATACTTGGACATATGTGACTTTCCCCCTTTCTACTCTTTGGGCTTTTTGCTAATACTTGTATCTTGACTCAAATTGGTAGTCTCTCTCTCTCTCTCTCTCTCTCTCTCTCTCTCTCTCTCTCTCTCTCTCTCTCTCTCCCCCCCCCCCATGCCTGGGCCTGGCTTGTTGACTTAAGCTGGCCCATGTGTTGTGCTGCTGCCTGAGGGGAGGGTTCTTGGCTCAGGCAAGGCCAATACAAGTTGAGGGAGGAAGGTGTGTGTGTGTGTGTGTGTGTGTGTGTGTGTGTGTGTGTGTGTGTGTGTGTGTGTGTGTGTGTGTGTGTGTGTGTGTGTGTGTGTGTGCGCGCGCGCGCGCGCGCGCGCGTGCGTGCGTGCGTGCGTGCCCGCCCCATGAGTGAGTGTATGGTTTTGGTTTTTTTTGCTTGTATTTAAGTATGCAGAATGCTCCAAGCAGAAGCATCAACAAATGCTCGTACCACACATACATACACGCGCGCACACACACACACACACACACACACACACACACACACACACACACACACACACACACATACACATACACTTGCGGAGTACAACGGGGCTTTCCCATTGAGGGATAGTACCTGTCTCATAAAACACATGTTTGTCAGTGACATGGCATGTAAATTTGACAGCTGAAAGTATGAATGGTGTCACTACTCTACTTTACGTTCCTCAGTTACCACACAGTGTGTATATGTGCTTACACATGTTCATCTGCATATATGGGGGAGGACTGTTATGTTTATCATGTCATCACTAAATTTACTGCATGCAATAAATGTACCATGGGTGGACTGAAAGGTTCCTGTAAACATCTAAATTTGAGGAGTCAAAAACCAAGAAACCCTAAGACATCCTTCCCCTAAAACACACATACACACACACACAGACCAACTTTGTTGACAGCGATCTCTGTCTCTGGCCTTCTTTCTGGATGCTAAATAAAGGTATCCCCAGTTTAACTTGTTTCAAAATAAAGCTTTGCATAAGAAGATGCAGACAGATTTACTGTGATGCAGTCACTTTTTATTCTGCCCCCCACTCCCACCCAGTTTAATGGCTCTAGGCAGACAACAAGTGATAGAGAGAGTAGAGGACCGTGGCATTTACAGTATCTGCAGGCACTGATGTGTTCATCAGAGTAAGCAGTGAACAGGAATGACGGGGCTGTTATCTGTGTGAGCTGGTTTTATGATGGCAGAATGTGGCACCCATCTGCTTCTTACTTGGTATAAACATTGATATCAAAGCCAGTCTGATAGGGTTAGTAGATTAGCTTCACCACTGTCAGCATGAGTAAGAGTCAATCAGCAATTGGCCCCCTGAGAAAAGAGTGTCTTCAACATGCCATTAGTGTTTATTGTATCTATTGCTTAGCACATGCACACACAGACACACACAAACACCCGCACCAGATGTAATGACACTGCGGTAGAATACCAACGTTCTGCCGGGAAGCAGAGGAAGGAAAAAGCTCAATGTCAGGAAATCAGGCAGGGTAGGGGGGTTAGGGGGTGGGGTCGTGGGTATTAATGGGGTCTGGTGTGTGTTGGTATCTGTGTGTGTGCGTGCATGTGTGTGTGCGAGAGAGAGAGAGATATCAAAGTTTGAATTAGCTCTGGAAACAACTAATAGGCTCGCTTTCCTTAGGCTTGCTTGCAGTTAGCATGTCTGTCTCACTAATACACACACATGACCAAAGACACACACCAAAAACACACACACATGCATGACTGTGAGTGGTATGCTATAAGAATACCACTTTCAACACAATAGGCAGACTCAACGGGACTTTACCAGGACTCCGAACGCACGTTTTGTAGAGTTAAAAACACCATTTCTTTATCTCCAGAGTGAAGCTGATAACATGTTGTCCATATTGGCAACAAAATGAGAAAAATAGCAGAAAAATGTTATTAAAATAGACAGACGTCCATAAATCAAACGCCTGTCCCTGGTTGACCCTGTTTAGTGCTGAAAACAAGGCTAATGACTGAAACAGGACACGGCTAATCTTGTTATCTCTTTATCTCTCGTCCAGATTGTGTGTGTGTGTTTATGCATGTGTATGTGTGTTGTGCATATGTGTATTACCAGTGTCTTCTCTGGGTATGTCTTCTGTCTTAGCTGTGTGGATATTATTCTTTGCATACTGTGATTCTCTCCATGTTGGTATTTTATAATTAGACACAACTGTTTTGTCAACCGCCTGCATTGTATTCAGAACACACACACACACACACACACACACACACACATATAAACTCGTGTGAACATCAGTGTGGAGTGTTCAGATTCCTTCCTATCTCGCACATTCCTCTACATCTAACAAATTCTCATCAACCTGGGAGCTGAGACTTTCCGAACTTTTTCTGTGTCATACAATGTTTTTAAATCTAGTCATTTCTAATCTGTGTGTGCAAGTACATGTACGCTTGCTCATTTAAAGTGTACTTTTGTACGTGCTTGTGGACACAAGAGTGGAGTTTTTGTGTTGAGTATGTGTGTGCGTGTGCACTGAGACTCAGAGTGGATCTCTGCCAGGGCTTAGGGCTTGGCTGAGAGAAAGCCTCAAACCAGTTTACTCTGGTTGTGTAGTGGAGAAGTCTGGGGGCGGGACAAAGACCTCTTAAAGCTGCAGACCATGTGTATCTTTGTCTGTCTGTGTATGAGTGTTTGTCTGCTTTGTGTTAGTACATGTGTGTTAGTGTGTGCATTCATATGTGAACATTTCACAGCATCTGGGATTGTATATTACATACAGTATGTAGCTACTCACCACATTGTATGGAGTTTTGGGATTTTACATGAGAATTTTATGTGTGTGCAAGTGTGCACAAATCTGTTGGTGAGTTCTTGGCCCTACACTGAATTATTTCCCCCATATTTCACTTTCAAGGACAACAGAAATAGAGGTGAGGAGTGCAACATAGAATAGACTGGGTGAATAACATTTGTGCTTCATTGCAGGATTGAACAAATTACTGTTGTGCCGTGTCACAGTTTTATTATAATACAGGATGCCAAGGCATACTGTTTGAGCTCACTGTGCATGTATATGTGCACTGTGTGTATGTGCACATTGCCAGTTCAATTGGGCAGTGTAAATAAGGTTTAAGCTGAGGGTGGACTGCTCAGCACGGAGTTTACTGAGCAGGAAGGGAGGAACAAGCATCTCTCCCTCTCTCAAAGCAACGTTGCAAAAGCCGTGCAGAAACACACCACAAAACTCTTTCTCTCTAGAGTCTTTCCATTACATCTTCATGCACACACATGCACATACGCAAACGTACACAGAAACAGTAAGTTCCCCCAGATTTACTGTTCACATAATCATGTGTCTCTGTGCACTGGCTACTTCTTTTGTTGGATTTATTAGCTATCTCAAATTTCTTGATATTTTTGGGGGCTACAGGGATTTGAAGTTTTCTCTTGGGACAAGGCCAGGCTTCTTCTTATAAACCATTTTCCATTACTCAGATAAACAATGAAAACAACAAATTATTTTACAGAGGATGCCTTAAGTTTGATTTGTGTTGTGTGGTCAATCCATTTTTATGTTTTTTGCAGGAAGCCCTCAGGTCATGCTGATAAGGAGGTGATGGCTGCCACCGTCCTGACCTCACTGTCCACATCCCCTTTGGTGCTCTACCCTTCCTCTGCATCCACAGGTAACGCCACTGCCTCAGTGTCAGCTGCATTTAACCTTGCCCTTGCTGTACCTTCAGCAGAAGCTACTCCATCAAATACAGATTCATCAGCTGTATTAAACAAATCAAGGACACTGACTTTAAATCATGCCAACGGTTACTCACTGTCAGTTAGGTGAAGATGGTGACAGTGGAAAGGGATACTCATCAGAAATCACTTGATGTTAGTTTAACCTGACATAGACTGAGATACTTAGTCATTTATGTGCTAACCATTATTCATCCAATGGAAAGGAGTTTTAAAATATTTTTATCACTATTTCCTTATCTTTGTTTGCATACATGTTTACCCAAACCAAGTGCTTATTGCCAACTGTTCAGCCTTGACCATATCACCATAGCTCCTTTTGCTGTTTCAAGTATTACTGTGGTTGCCATCACCATGCCAACCCCACCAGATGGTCAAAGTCCTGTCAGCTTTTTTATTTTTTTTAACACAACATTAAACTAAAGCTATTGTTTTTGCTCTCAGTACCCTGTCAGGCACCCTGTCTTACACGGCTGTACTGTGACAATGTACAAATAAATCTATAGCAATGTAAGTTTTTATTGTAGAGTTCGGTAGTCTTCAGATCTTGTCAGAGGATGGTGTGGGTTTGGGAGGAGCTAAGCTAATGAAAGATTTATTTAATACAAAGTGTTGCAGAGAGAGGATGTTAGTTTACATACTTGATTCATCATAGTTTGGTCAGGCCTCATGAAAATGTCTGCATGTGTGTGCACATTGGGAGTTTGGGCAAATGTTCCATGCATCCAAGCTATTAGCACAACTCACTCTATGCCTCCCTTGACACTCCTTATGATGCTTAAACATCGAAATGGCTTTTGTGTGATTTGTGTAACTTGACATTAAAAGTTGTCACATGGTTTGCTCTAGGGCTTAAGTAATTCTGTGAAGTAGTACAGTAATCCTCATACACAAACATATTCATTTGAACTCAGATTCAACTCCGTTCTATAGGATAGTTATTGGTTGGTATAAATTAATCCCCAGTGTATATGATGTGGATTACTCTGTTGAAGTTCCAGTTTTGTTTTATTTTATTTTTTTATTATTACATGTTTTGCCTCAGTAAAAGTCAGATCAAGCAAGTGTGATTATTATAGTCTTACAGGTTAAGGATTATTGGATTTATGAATAAACCAAATTGTATAGACAAGACTTACAAATAGTACATTACCAGTCCAGGAAATTAAAGATGTGTTGGGCTTAATCAGCAGAGCTCAATATAGCTTAATGCAAAATGTTACGAAAATATCTACTATATGTAAGGTATTACAGATATTAGAATGTACAAATCAAACTGTGTGTGCTGTAGAGATATTTATTTCCATTTCAGAGGTAGGATTGTGTTGCATTTAATCTGAAGTCAACCGTGTGTATTCTTTAAACTGCAGTCCCAGAGCCAGCCAACAGGGCTTGGAAAGAAGTGCTGTCAGCTAGCTACAGCAGTTCCACCAGCGGAAACTGGAGCTGGGATGCCAGCGACCAATCGGTGCCCTCCACACCGTCCCCACCTCTGTCCAACGATACCAACAAGAACTTCCTGCTCTCGTCCCAGGGTGATGATGTCAGCGAGGATGTCACAGAGAGCACGCACTTCATGTTTGAGGACCCCATACCTCGGAAACGAAAGGTAAGGATGGGTGTCTGATGTGATGTTGATGTCATGTCCAGGGTCATATATTGTAACGGTGAATTTTGCTATTCAAATGGTCAGTTGTATTTTTTATTTATTTATCTTCATATATTGGAAATTCCAAAATTTCTGTTTGTCATATCCCATAGGAAGCTAATTTAAATAATTTTGTCCCCAGCCAGTATCTGCTATTAGGTTAATTCAGCATCCTGTGAATGCAGTATAAGTAATGTTGTACTTTTAACCTGGCAACCTATTCTTTCTGGATTTTGTCAACATTTGGCACAAAACAGTGCAATACCATGTGTCATTTCCTGTGCATATTAAGTATATTTTTAGGATCACCATGTATGGATTGAATTAATGATGGAAGAGAAAAGGTGAAAAAGTCAAAATCAACATTTCTAGATGTGACCAATTATCGTCCTAATGCTTTAATAGACTTTTATTGTGTGATTCAAACGAGAAGAAAAGTTTACATCTACAGTCACCATACAGTTTCTTGACTCTGTGGGTTGCTTGACACAACTGTGGTTTTGTGGTTATCACAGCAGCCCTACATGCTGTCCACTCCACTTATGACTAAAAACAAAGGTTAGGACACACTGAGCAATACTTGAGGGCCACAGTTTCAAGGAGAGACTTTGGAAAACCCACTAGAAAAATTCAGAAAATGTAAGCACCGTGCAGTTTAACAGCCTCTGACATGTGGCTCGTCACTCTCTGCTTGTGTGGAAGATGGATTATGTTCTCTCTTTCACTTCTCCCCCTCTCATTTTTTTTTTTTTACCAGAGCAACAGTCCAGAACGTCAAAGTGTTTTTCACTGTCAGGAAGCTTTCTATCCCCCTTTCAGCCTTTTCAAGGGGAGAGGTGGGAAGTTTTATTAAGAACGAAGGAGAGGAGGCAGACGGGGGAGGGATGATCAGCAGAAAGCAACAAAGGGTTCCATGGATGCATGAAAATGAGGATAGTCAGAGTGTGTAGAGGAGGAAAGAAGCATTGATGCTCAAGGTAGCAACGGGAGGAGAAATGAATCTCAATATATCCTCTGGCCATAGAGTGACAGAGGAGAGCTCATATACTGTACAATATGTGGGAGTTTGCAATTCAACCTCCCTGGAGTGGGGCAGCAGTGAAGATTATTGAGCTGCTGAATATATGAAACCATAAAGACTCCAAGGACGATGCTGCCAGAGACCTATGCCGTACCATAGATAAGCGGACAGGAAATGAAGTAGGATGAAACTGGGAGGAATAGACACACAAGTTGTGAGGAAAAGGGCTGAAGTGTGAGCTAACTTGCCTTGTGTTGTGATATAGCTGGCGCCAGACCCAGAGGTCTAAACCTTCTATGAGCAGCTGCCCCATTGGATTGTAGTTTGATTTTGTGCAGGCAGTGAGTTAAGAGGATTATTAAACATTGCAATCATCAGTTTTACTGTAACAGTGTTAAGATGCAAGAAAAACGCTTAGGGAATTAAGTGATTTGTGATTGTTTGTAGGATTATAAACTAGCTTTGCTGTGTAATTTTTATTAGGAGGGTTGTTTCAAACTGCATGGTAGGGCACGTGCATATGGTCAGCACCACTCAATTAGTTTCATATTATGTTGGTGTCAAATGCAATGAAAGGGAGTGATAATCAGTGAGAAATAGTTCAGAGGAATAGTAGTGTAGGAGAGTTAACATAACCATTGATAAAAAACTGTTCTACTCTGACTTCTCTTGCTTTGTTTCCCTCTTTCTATCTCTCCTGCTCTCTCCCTCCCTTTTTTTCTTGCCCTTCTTTCTCCAAAGGCTGTTAAAAGGTAATGAGCGTACACACCCACTGTCTTTCATTAGCAGTGATGCAGGTCCCTGCCTGCTCACGGGACAGCTGCCAACCCCTGATGTGTGGAAGAGAAAATGAATTGAGATAAAAAAACTCCCACTCCATCCATCCATCCATCCCCTCTTGGCTTATGAACCATGGAGGGTTATTCTTGGTTTAATGTAAAATCAGATATGATAAGCAAAGCATTTTCAAATGCTACTTTTAATGATCAGAGGTTAAAAATAGGTCACAGGTGTGCTTTTGTGCCTGTCTCTGTTTACGTGGGGAAGTTCTTATATTTAGTACATGTACTGTATGTTGTGTTAGTCTTTAGGGGGGGCACCCCCAGACTGCACCTAACACCAGACTATTTCCGCTGCAGTACATCTCCACCAGCCCACAGCATGCAGCAGGAGGAGATCACAATAGTATATTTATTTTGCTCATCATTCTGTCAGTGAACATGAAAGTACTGTGAGGTAGACAGAGAAGGATACTGTTTCATTGTCTTCTCCCTGTCCCTGTCTTTTTCTGTTTCTCTCTTTCTCTTTTACTCCGTTTGTGTCTGAACTTGTCACATATCAGGTTTCTATTTTTATAGGCTCGCTGTTCTAATAGCTTTCTAATGAGGTGTAGTGTTTTGCCCCTTGTAGAGTGGCACTCAATCCCCCACGAAGGCCTTTCTATTGAGTTTGCCAGTGAGAATTACACAGAAGAACATGAGACCACATGCTACGTAATTCTCTGTTTCTTTTAAATACTTATGAGTGTTCTGCAGATAATATGTTTAGTTTTATCAGTTTCTACCACGGCTGACAGCTGATCTTTTTTTTTTTTATTTTATTGCTGAGAAAGTGATTCAAAACCAAAGTGCTAAACCAAAGACAGATGTGATAGCATAATTGCATGGATTGCGAAGTGGACATCAGTTAGTGTCTAATTTATTTATTGTTTAAAATTTGTGACACTGTTTCTGTGAGACATTAAACTGTCGTCACCTGGCTCATGTTGGTTTTGGGCTGAATGTCTCTTTCAGAACTCCATGAAGGTGATGTTTAAGTGCTTGTGGAAGAACTGTGAAAAGGTCCTCAGCACCTCCTCAGGGATCCAGCGACACATCCGCACCGTCCACCTGGGGTGAGTTGTTATTCATCACTAGAAAACCAAAAACACAGATATCGTGTCTTGGGATTAACAGTCCCATTTGTAGGGGCCTTTGATCAAATATGTGCTCCATTTTTTTTTTACATGTTTTATAGATAAGCTCTTAAATCTTTAATAAACATGGATATTGAATTAGAATATTTTAGGTTTGCTGTATTAGTCTTTATTTCTTTCCTCATAAAGTCTCAGATGCTGCCTAGTGTCTTAGCTCAAACCCCTACCCACACCCACAGATACACACACATATATTTATTATGTTTTATTTATTCTTTTTTTAGTATCCTTTTTGCTTATGTGGACAGTGATACCTATGGTGTCTGTTTGTTTGATTAGGGACCTTCACTGTGTAGGTGTCAATTTAGTAATCCTTGCTCTGCAGCTTCAGGGTAACAGTGTCCAAGCAGATCTAAATAGTGTGGTAAGACAAGAAAAGCGATGCACATCTGACTTGTCACAACTTGGATGCTGTCCACCTGGCTGTCTTAACACCTGACTAGCTTGAGCTTGTGTGTCACCTGTATTCCACACGTGCACATTGTATCATATTTGGGGCATTTTTATCAAAAATAAGTCATATTGTGAGGCTCCTATTAATAAAAGCTGTAGATAACATTTACTGCTTTTACCCAGCAGGTACATTTGGCATAAAATAAAATGATGCATTTGTCACTCAGGGAAATACAAAGCAGTAATATCTTTGAGTTTGAATAGTATAGTATGGTATAGTATAGTATTGTCAGGAAGAATTTAGTAATTATGATCATTTTCTGCTCATCTATTACTCGATACACAGAGAGACAGAGTCGTACTGTTACTTCATGCGTTAGCTGCACCTCATACAGTTTTTGAAGGAAAAGGCGTCTACACATCAGCAGCCTGTTTGTCTGAGGGGCTCTGCAGCACACTGGCTTTCACTGCCCCCTGCTGTTGGGAAGAGTGCTTATGTTTGCAGAATGGTCTGGTACTTTAGTAAAATGGAACATCACAGACAAAGATATTGGCATCTTTCATGACCACTGTGGTCCCAAGTCAGTATTTCAAAATGATCTTAATATTTTGAGAATCTGTTCATTATGCTCTTCTGTCTCTCCTGTCACTGTCCTTATCACAATGAAGACAAAAAAACTTAAAACTTGTTTTTAATTTTCGTAGAAATGTCAGTTACTAACAGATGAACACAATGTACTAGATGGCCTTGGCAATATATCATAGGCCTACTCATCCTACCTGTAGCACAGGCAACAACTCTTAGGCTAATGCACCTCGGAAGAATGAGATCATTTGAAATCGTGGACCTGAGCCACCAAATTGGTGATTGCAGATTAGAGAGCAGTGAGTGGAATTATTTCAGGCTCGTACCGTAAAGTAAGTGCTTAGCACTTTCTGGCATTCATGCTTATAGATTTGAAATGAAAGGGAAAAACAATATCTCAGTTCTTAAGATACACTGGTATTGCTTACATAAAGATGTGGTCTTTAAAGATGCTGTAGCAAGATATTCGGAAAAGTTTATGATACCTGACATTTATAGCGTGAGTGGCCAACAGAGTGTAATTGCTGTAACTGTAACACTGTGGTCAGAGGAATTAGCAAGCAACAAGTACAATAACAGAAGAGCTGCATTTAGCATCATAGTCTTCAAAAGATGCTTGGCCCAAATTTTAAGAGGCCTGAAGATAAAATAGAGTTGAAACAATCTTAAGTTGGGGATGTGTAGTTTTTATTCAGTTGCTGTTTCTCTCCTGCAGGCGAAACAGCGACTCGGACTACAGTGATGGAGAGGAGGACTTTTACTACTCAGAGATTGAGGTCAACATGGACAGCTTAACAGAGGGCTTGTCCAGCCTCACACCCACCTCCCCCACCACGGCTGGTCCTCCACCCGTCTTCCCGCCACCACTCACCGATGTCCCTCACTCCGAACACATCAACATGAATGGCTCACAGAGCCATGCCCCGACACTGCTCAGTCAGTCAGCTCCCTCCACGCTCTGCCACATCCGCACTGACCATGCCTACCAGGTAAGTCACACACGCCACCAGACAGGTTTTGGACAAATACTTACACTACTAAAATGAATTTCTATAAATAAACACATCCTAATGCAATACAGTTGAAAACAAGGAAAAACATGAAGCAGTACATATGTTACCGAGCCACAGAGTTTTCCAGTTTTCTATTGTATGGAATTTGCAGAGGCAGTTTTTGAGATCAGTGTAGCAAAAAGCACAGAGGTCAGGGTGAATTACTTAACTCCTACACTAGTGTGGGAGTATATATGTATCAGGGAGAGAAAGGGAAAAACTTTCTTGCAAATATTAACATAAGTTCACATGAACAATGAAGCCAGAAAACTTTTAGTCATGAGATTTAATTATCCTTATATTCATGCTTGCAACACTTAATGTGAACAGCTTTGTAGCAACTTTGGATATCTATGCGTCCTTCTTCGTCTTCTGCTCATCCTTCTTCCTTTTCTTCCTGCTCTTCTAAACATAACCAATTCATGTGCACCCCTCACTTGTTTGCCCTTGGAAGTAAAAATGAAATGTTTTCAGTTGGAAGAACTTATTTAGTTAAAGTATAAATCTTTAAAATATTCAATATTGAATGCAGTCCTTCTCAGTGGTGGGAGGCAGTATTGAACTTTGCCATGACAACGCCAAATGCACACAAAAGTAGACTTGCGTTATGCATATGCAGTGAAATTGCTGATGTTTCATTTTCTCTATGGCCCATACTCATACTCTCTCTAATTATTACTGCTAACTTTATGTTCTCTCTGCTATTCTTTATTCTCTCTTAAAAACTGTTTTGTGCCATATCCCACAAATGCCTGCCAGTATTGTTGAACTATAACTGTAAAACTATCAAAATTTATGAGTTATGTAATATACAAATTTCTGTTTTAAGCAGTTTTGATCTTGGTTCATAATCATGATATGAAGGCACATTTCAGATTAAGAGGTGGAGAAATACCTTCCCCACTAATTATATGATATCTTTTTTCTGTGCTATCTGTCGTTTTCTTCCTGCACTTTTCCTGTCCCTCCTTGTTTCTGTCATGTCCTTTCCTTGCTGCGGTGGGGTGGTTGCCCATGTTCCAGGCCACTGCTCCAGTGAGTATCCCAGTGGGTCCTGAGCTGGCAGGGTTAGGCAGTGGTAATGGGACCGGGCCTGGAACTGGAACTGGGACTGGGAACGGCATCAGTGTGTCGTGGCAGTCCCCTCCTGTCATTTTCAAAGGCGTCCCGGTGAGTGAGGCTTTGTCTCACGCCTTTTTATCTTAATCTTAACTACTTTGCTGCTGTTTCTCCACTTGTAGCCATTTGAGCTTTTTGTCCCTCTGGTTTTTCACTGTCTCTGCTTCTCTATACCGTCATCTTTTAATATAGAAAGGCATCAGTCTGTCTGTATATAGCACAGTTCATCCAAAGATGCTATTCAGAGTCTTTTACATATAATCAAGAAGAGAAAACCAACTAAATGTGCATGCATTAACAACATCATATAACTGTTGCAAACATTAGACTGTATGTGCTGTCTCTATGATATGTGTACAAGACCAAATGCATAGAAATACAAATTTAAAAAGTGAGTATGAAGTAAAAACTGAGTCAAACTAAAAGAAACTGAAGCACTATGTAAAAACAAGTTTATAATATTACACTGTAAAATCCTCAGTGTCTCTAGTGGGCTGTTTTAAAGGCTGGAGCCATAATGGTTGAAGGCAGCATTGACTTGAATCAGAGTCTGGGCTCCAGGAACAGTCAGGAGACAGTCAGAGGACCGGGGGGATCTTGGAGGCACATACTGTATCTTAAAAGCACATCAGACGTACTCAGGCATAGAACTGTTTAAATATTTACAAACCAATAAAAGGATCTTAAAATCAATAATAAACCTGACAGGCAACCACTGCAGTGACACAAAAAGCGTATGTAATGCCATCTTTTCTGGTTGTAGATAGATCATGTACAGATGAATTTTATATGAATTGATTTTGAACTGTGCGTCTGTTTGGGAAGGAGAGCATCAGGATAGTGCAGCTTGTCGGTGATGAAGGTGCAGATTGATGTCTCTACACCCCCTTTTCAGGGATAAATGTAGAAAAAAAGACAACTTCAAGATATACATGTCCTAACAACAGCAACGCAAAGTTTGATGTCATCCGTGTGATTGTGATAACTTGTGCCTGTCTTGTAAAGATAGGAAGCTTTTTGAAGTTAAATCAGCACGGTGCTCCACAAAGTTATACTGTGGCTCTGGTTAATCAAAAGCAATAAAGAATTTTCCGTAGAAATGACAATAGTGGCTGAGGCCAATTCCAATGTCTGTCTAAAAGCATAACATGTTCAACAGTATTTCAAGCTGCATAAAGAAAACAACACTGATCCCTAACTTGTTTGCAGCTTTTACCATAGCTGTCTCTGTGATCTCTGTGCTTTCCGTGTTGGTTACAGTGAAAATGTAACCGTAATGAGTATATTAAGAGAAATGCACTGCTGGCTTGGTGGCTAAAAGACAATGAATAAAAACAGGAAAAAAACATTTGCACATTCCATTATGTGCAATCTAAAATAATTGAGGCCAGCTTTTTAGTTCAGCTAAAAAACTCTTACCAGTTAGTTGAACTAGTAATACTATGACTTTTTGTAGTTTATTCTGACAGGGACAAATGTTTTGTCTTTCTGATAACTGACTTCTCTTTTATTTTGGAGAGTAGACCAGACACTGCGAGGCGTCACTGTGCAAGTACTGTATTGAACAATGCGCTTAGGATGACTTTTCACTTTTGCAGGGGCCTGTGACTCACGTCCGAACAGTCAGCATTGGCGAAAAGCGACAGCCAACAGCCAACACACACAGCACTGTTAACAAGAACCATGCTTTAATAACGCCACCAGCTAAGTCAATACCAGGAACCAGGTAAGCAGCAGCAGTTTTCTGTTCATGATTCTGTTTAAATCAAAGAAGTGGGGGAAATTTTACTGTAGTTATCTCTATGAATTAAATATATGGGACTGTGTTAATATATTTTATATCTTGATCATATGATTCAGCAGTCTAGATTATGAATGCCAAATTGTGTTTCTTTCTTTTGAATCTTTCTTTGTCCTTTCATATCACATTCATTTACTACAAGTCATTTTCTCTTTGTGGCAAAAAAATGCGAACAAGTCGCTGTTATCACTACACAATGTCTCGGTTACATCAATTTACTCAACAGTTGTTCATTTCAGAGTGATTCTAGTTGGTTGCATTGTTATAAATTGTTCTAACCCTTTAAACAAAGAAATAATCGAATTAGTAGTTTTTTGCTGATGGGATGTAAAAAATAAGGACATGGAGACACTAATTTATGTCATTGTTCTAATGTTAAAATTTCTGAATAATAGCTGGCCTCTATTGACTTTCTGATAAGGCCCAACCTGAGTCACAACAAGCACTATGCACTGCCAGCACCCTGCACTGCTCTTCATGGCGCTGACTCACATCAGATCAGATATCACTTCAAATTAAAAAAAAAAATCATTTGCATGCAATCATCAACGTCTTCAAATATGGCTTCTCTGTATTGATTCATGTTTATGCTCGATAATACTTCACTTGTTTAAAGGAAACACTTCTGTTATTGTGTGCTTTTGTATGTGTATGTGTGTGTACCTCTGCACTTACGTGCACATGGACACATTTTGGTGCCTGCGAGTGCATTGTATGTATGTATGTATGTATGTATATATATATATATATACACACACACACACACACACACACACACACACACACACACATACATACATACATACATACATACTTATATATATATATAAGTATGTGTGTGTGTGTGTATGTATATATATATATATATATATATAATATGTATATGTGTGTGTGTGTGTGTGTGTGTGTGTGGTTTTTTTTTTGCCCGTTTGGGCGCCTGGATGTCTCTGTGCATGTCCTTACACTGTCACATCTGCTGTTACCAAGGAAACCCCGTGGGGAGGCAAAGAAGTGCCGAAAGGTGTACGGCATGGAGAAGAGAGACATGTGGTGCACAGCCTGTCGCTGGAAAAAAGCCTGTCAGAGATTCACCGACTAATCCAGTCCCCTTCCCGCGTCTGTGAGATGAGCTCTTCCTCACTCAGAGCGACAGCGATGTGGACTCTTCCACTGAGGAGATGAGGAGAGAGTTCTTCACCATGGAGCTCTCAGTGCTGCTTCCTCTGGCCCAGTAGGGGCTTTGCCTTCTCTCTTTTCCATTTCCAAACACAAAGAGAAAATAAAACTGGTGGGTTTAAAAAAAAAAAAAAAAAAAAAAAGAAAATCAGCAAGGAAAAAAAAACTTTATGCAGGTTGGAGACTTTTTCTAAGACTGAGACATTTTCACTCTGTTGATGAATAAGGAAAAAAAAAAAGAAACATTTAAATTGGATTCTTAACCTTCTGATTTGATTTTTGTTTCTCACTCGCCATTTTTTCACAGCCTCAACTCAAGACAATGTTTAAAGACTACAGATAAGCTTTTTGGTATACTCTGTTGTTCATTATAGGAGCGTCATGTAAACTACTGTTTACGGAGTGGATAATAACTCTTGGGAAGTTTAAGGGTTAACACCAGATTTGCTCGGTAAGATCTCTGTAGCATATCCGTTTTTCATTGCCACTGTTTAAGGGACTTCAAACCTACCAAAGGCAAAAAGTCTGTTTGCTTACAACTAACAGCTTAGGTGTAAGATCAATACCGAATCTAACATCACTGTCTTCTGCAGCCTTACTGGGTATCGACCGTATATTTAAACACACATTGTTCCATATCTCACAACATGTTCATCAATCACATTCAGCACAGCCAGCGACACTTGTAATTTAGCAGAAATGCTCAAAAACTTCACACCAAGTGGTACAAAGAGTTTTCCCTTGACTTTCCAAAATATTTTAGAGAGATGTACACAATATATGAAATATATTTCCCTCTCTTCTTTTCTATACTTATTCCCTACTTATACCCTAGAGATATGCACCTTGAAGAAATAAGTCGATTCTTAGAGTATCACTGTAACCACAGCGAATGACTGAGAGAGTGGATATCTATTTCTTAAATAGAGTTTATTTTCAACAATTAGTTGCTTAAACAACTAGCAGTTGCACTGTGCAATCAGCAGAATTACAGCATTTAATATTGTCTTTCTTGCTCTGTGGTTGTCATTGTTATTAAGGTGAATTGAGGCAGAAAGGCTCATTTATTTCCTTTGACAGCTCATGTTCTTAAAGAGATTGTTTACCACAATGAATGAAACACGAATGATAACTGCCCTTTGAAACTTCAACTTACAGTCTGACTGATGTAAATTGTGTATGTAGGTAAATAACATTGAGATCATAACGCAACAATCACTGCCTGATAAGAAGTCAGGCATTCTGTTTCATTTCTCACAATTTGAAATTGAGACGTTAACCAGTCTTTAGGCTTTGGAATAATTATCATTAAACAGCAGTTCAACAATTTGTAGACACCAAACCTAACTTCATAGGAACCAAGACTTTTTCCTGTGTTTTCACTAGATTTTCTGTTTAGTCCTTTAGAATTATCTTTCACTCTGGTGTGACATTTGAATATGAAAAGTAAGAATCAAATCAAGTAAGTGGTCTTAGCGGTCGACTATACTGATTTATCTGGAAGTAGGTGGAGCAAGGTTTTAAAATATTGCACCAAAGTGGAGTTGTACTTTTTAGAATAGGCCTGTAATAGTAAATTACAGGCCAAGTTTTCCAAGCTTTAGATGAAATATAGGTGGTAGATTTTTAGATAAGTAGAAATTTTAATTTTTTTGATTATATCCCTGTCATATTTGTTCAGCAATATTGGCCATTCTATGAAAATAGCACTATTTAATGTTAAAACCCAATTTGTTACTTGCTTTGTATCTCTATTAGTCGTCATATATATAAAACAAACAAAGAAAGAAAAGATGTTAAGACATCAGAAGTAATCTTACAACTCTTTTTTTTTCTAGAAAGATTTACAAAACATGCTCTTCTGTAACACAGGAGGGTTCCTGCATTGAAAAATTTCCACAAGAATATAACTTGAAAATTTTCCCCTCATTAATAACATACAGTCGTCATTAACTTGCTGCGAGTTGACACAGTCAAACTTCAGATTCAAATAACTGTGATAAAAGATAATATTGGGGCTGTTTAAGATGATAACCAGCTGCCCATACCCAACCATATAATCAAGTCCATTTATTTATTTATTTATATAGCCCAAAATCACAAATTTGCCTCATGGTGCTTCACAGTCTGTACCACTTAAGACGCTCTCTAACCCACAATTCAGATAAAGAAAAGCCCCTGAACAGGTATTTTTCTGATGTGCGCTCAGACGCGGAGTCATGACAGTAGATGTATATTTTTTGAAGAGATTCACCTTCATGCTGTTTGTCAGCAGCTTTTTGAATGTAGATTCTGCTGTGTGTCATCTACTCTTGAGGCAGTCCTGATCACCATAGTAACTTATCACATGCGCACGCACACACACACACACACACACACACACACACACACACACACACACACACACACACACACACACAGAGTGCCTGTCCTTTTCTGTATGAGCAGGCCAACTTTGAGCAGACCCCTTGACTGAGGATCAGTGCGACTTCAGACCTCTGTCGCCATAGAAACATCTGCACTGTCCTCTGTCACCACAGGGTCACTCGTGGTGTTTGCTGTCGGCCGATACCACCTTATAAGTGTCTAGTTATCGCTTCTCGATGAAAGATGAGATGATGCCTGCTTGTTCATTGCTGGCTTGAAGTCAGTGGGCAAAAACATTAAGCACACATGTTTGCTGTAATAGTCATTCTAAATATCTCATTCATTTCCTGTTATACACCACCACATTGTTTTGAAAATTACTGATCCTGCCTGTAAAGTGTTTATTCCAGTGGCATCCCAGATAAGCTAGGCCTCCCTCTCTCTCAGCTTGCGAGAGCAGTCGGCAGGCCTCTTCCGGTCAGAAACTTCACAAAGTGCCAATGAAAAGAACATAAAAAAGGAAAAAGGTATACTGACCTAATGAAATTGCACTATGTTGCACTGCGCAAAGACATGTTTTTATACATGGACATTTTATATACACAAATTTTGAAGTGAAAGGATTTTCTTTTTTCGACGGGGTGGGAAGGGTGTCGTCACTGCCCGATGGAATAAATGGGGTGTCAGGGATAGGGGTCCTGTACCTCTGGGGTCCCCCATTATTAGCAAGTGATCTTGACAGTTAATGTCTTTCTCTCTGTGTCAGATTTATTGTACTAAACATAGTGGTGCTGGCAGTCATAGAAGTGTGGTACTGGGAAGTACAGTGTGGTACTTGGGTAGTCAGTCACTTTGCCTTTCCTTGGAGGAGTGCCAAGGACTGAAAGCAACACCTGCCTTGTCTCAGTGATGGGAAAACACCGGTCTCAGTCAGCAGCTACACGTTATCGTCTTGATAGCAGATGCTTTACAGCGTTTAATTGCCTGGAGTTTTTTCACAGTACACACTTTTTTTTAAATCCGTAAAGCTCATCTTTGTGCTTTCTTTACTTAAATAAAAAAAAAAAACTACCAAAAAAAAAAACAAAACAGGTTCATGCTTCTTTACATTTTACTGAGCTGAGGTGGTAACTGTAGATAGTGTTATTAGTGCTGGATACCACTTTTGATTCTGTTATCTCTGGTTTGGTCAGAGATCAAGTGTCAAATGCAGCCCATCAACTCTCTCTCTCTCTCTCCATCCTCTATGTAAGCACTTTTAGATTCCACCAGCAGGGTTAGAGGCCAGTGCTTTTGCTGGCAGTGAATGGGACTGTTAGCGCATGTTAAGCTAACAGGTGCCTTTCGTTGTTGGCCACTATTCCACCTTTTTCTTTTCTCTCGAGTTGCACTAAACTGGCCCGTGATGATTAAGACCCAGGCTGCGTGATTAAGAGCTTGGCTCAGCTCGACTTGGCTCGGCTGAGTGCGGCTTGGGTCATCGTGGCCAGAAAGAACTCTGGGTACAAAGTCACTCTTGTGCACAGATCTCAGACAAGAGAACTTTATTGGTGATTTTTTTTTTTTTTTTTTTTTTTTTTGAGAAACAGATCAACAATTGAAACTTTCACCTAGAAAAAGAGAGATGGAGATTGAAGTTGACCGAATGGGTGTGCAGGGAAACTGGAGATTGACAGTAGATGAAAAGCAGATGCGAGATGCGCAGTGACGATATAGATGGATTTGCAGTTTCAGGGCTTTCTTGTACATATGCAACAAAAGAGAACCGTGAGGCTTTTTCATATATTGTTGTTGTTTTCGTTGTTGTTGTATCTCTGTTATATGAAAAGGAAACTTTTTTACAGTACAGTTGCTCAGAATATTTTTCTTTCATTTTTTAAAAAGTCGATTGAGAAGCTATAGTGAACATAACACGTAAAAGATTCAATGTATATTGTAGCTTAGAGGCAAAGGGGAGAAAAACAAAACTTGTTGAATGTAAAAACCTACAAAAAGAAAAAAGTCTTTTCTGTTGTTATATTTGCTGGCTAGTTTGTACTGCCTGTAGTGAACCAATAGCGCATCCTGATTTTGGTATCCAAATCTTTTAACATTCACTGACAGCTGTCGCCACACTGCTAAATCATAACACAACCATGCAGTATTGCTTTACTATCTTACTTTGTGCAATGAGATGCTTTATAATGGAACAAGAACTAACTTGAGCTTTTTGGTGACATCTGGGCAACTTGCTCACACTGTTGCTGTCCGTCTTTTGTCTTTCTCCCTGCCAAATAGTAATTTTTTTTTTTTTTTTTTTGAATGTGTGTGGTTGTTGTGATGGATGATGTTGTTGTTTGTGGTTGTGACGTTAAGATGTTGTTAGGCAGGATAACCTTTGACCTTTGGTCATGATGAAAATTGTAACCTTGCGGGAATCCTTAACCTGCCGTGCACATTCCAACAGACAGCACGCTTTTAGTGTCTTCCACCTGTCTCCCAATAGACATATCCTTCCCATTTCCTTTTCACTACAGTGTTTCTTCTCTGATCACCTTCTCCTTTTCCATTTCCTGTTCTTGTGCTATCCAGCTTTACTGTGGTCCCACCCAAGCCTTTACCCAGTATATTAAGCTAAACTAAACCCTTCAAATGTGCATAAAAAAAAAGCCTTTGTTTTTTCCAAATATGTCAAAATCTATGTGCTGCTTTCTTGAATGTCAGTTTTCATTTCTGTGTAAACCAGCAGCAGCAAAGCCAATAGATCTCCTTCCAAATCAAATGTAATGCATTGCAATGGCAGCTCCACTTTTCGGCTTCTTCTACTGTGTTCTTATTGTTTGTCCAGGCTTTTACCCTCTGTCTGTCACATCTCTCAATTCATGACCATTTTTGTTTCTCCTGTTGTGTTTTTACTGAGCCTTACACTGGCCGGTGTGATAACTGACTTTTGCTTTATTTTTGTTTTCTCATTGATTGGTTGAATGATTGATTGATTGTCTGGCTGAGTTTTAGGTTGTTTTGCATGTCTAGCATCGCTCAATTTTTTTCCTGTTTGTTTTCTTGTTAGGAGATACAACACTGAAGGGTTTTATGTGTTAGATTTCCCCTTTCAGAAACTGATAACCCAAGGCTGATTTAGTTTGTTTTCCTCGAAATGTTAAGATGCTCATTGCAGCCCAACACACACACACACACACGCACACACAGCACTAAAAGCATTTTGAGGGAAACATGACATCAGCCTCGGGGTCTTCACTGGAGGGCAAGATTTCTCCTGTGTGTGGGCTCAGCCTCTGGTCTTCATCAGCAGTCCCACGCACATGGAGGAAGCACTTTCTGAGAAGTGGTGCACTCAAAGAGTATTTGTGTGAATGTCAAGCCTATGACTAGTGCTTGGAAAGATGGATGACCATGTATGATGCTGATAATGTGATCTATGTGATGTAATGTGACAGAAAGAAAATAAACCTGAATGGAAGAAGCTTGCTGCCAGTTTTTTTTTTTTTTTTTTTTTTACTTTAATGTGTAGATGAAAAAAACACTTCAGGAGATGTTTATAATGAAAAATATTCCAAATAAGGAAATGTGGCAGTGAAAGTTTGTAGACTGGATTCATTTCTGTTTTCTTTGACTTGTCTATTCTGACCTCTTGTGGGCTGCAGTGGTAATGACAACACTAGTTCTTAAAACAGTCCCATCAGGCATGAGAAAAAAAAATCCACAGCACACATTGGTCACTTCTTTACAGCAGCAATTTCAAAATTTATTGAGACTGATTGGTTTTTGCAAATAATAGTCAAGCTAATTCTTCCACTAAACATGAAGTTAGAAAGAGGCTTGGACGGCCGGCGGGCCAGCCCCAACATCAAAACAGGAGGCTCATGGTTGACTGTAAAAATGTTTTGTGATCAGTACTATCAACCGAAAAATATCTGCACAAGAGCACTTAAATCTGCCCAAAACAAACAGGTGTAAAAACAGGACAGGTTTTTTTGATTATTTAACACATTTTGTTACAAACACAGGTTTATGATAATCATCAATATAAAGTCAGTATCATATTGAACAATATTCCCAATGAAAATAAACAAACCTCAAGCTTCAAGGGCAACCTTTTACAAATTAAAGACCCTCTGAAACTTGAGAGAGGAAAATAAATAATATATAATAGTAATATAAATTCATATATATGAAGGTATACACACATCACTCTTAGTAGAAGAACAAAATCTAAAGTAAAAAGCGCCAATTTTGAAATATAGTATAATATAGATATACCCATATCTATGGCTTCATGATTTGCACGTGTGAATCAAGCTATACAGGCTAAATGAGGATTGCAATTTGTACACGTCTAAGAATACCCATATTCATCTGCAATAGAGCAAATAGTTCCAGTTTTGCATCGTGGAATGAGACAGTTGTGTGCAGATGCCGAAGACGTCGCTTTGGTATGACAAAATGAACACAGGCATGCAGTTAAGACCACAGAATCAGGGCACAAAAGGTCATCAACACACGGTGGGAAGGAGAATCTAGTCGCCCATCATGATTTGTCTCTTTGAAGTTTTACCCTCAAATATCTTGCATCTCTAATCGGATCAGTCACATCTCGGTAATCTCTTTCCGTCAATACAAATATTCAGTCGTCTCTCAGAAACAAGCACTCTCACAAGCACACAGGTGAAATGTCATTGAGGCACATATTGAGGGGTTGATGGCAGACGTTTTCCTGAAGTACAACCCAGTATGAGGAAGAAGACATACAGTACAGGTTGTGAGAAGAGCACAGGAACGGGGGAGTCACACATACATCCAGACGTCTCTCAAGTGGCCGCAACAGCACCACAGGACAGAGATTTGTCACTAATCATGGGCTCCTTCCACACCCACCATTGACATTCATAAAAATCCTACCCCATTGTCTTTCTTCTTTTTTCACCCCAAAAAAGTACAACTATTTAATAAATGGATCAAACAAAAACACAATAAATAATACCAATAAAATAAAGACATTGCCAGACATGAAGAAAGCATCACAAATCGCAATGTATGTTGAGTTTCTCAGTGGGGGTTTATGGGAAGTGCAGTCCATGGCACCTGTAGCAAGGAGGCCTGATGTGTATGACCAGCACTGGCAACAAAATGTTTCCCAGAGTTACTACTGCAGCGCTCACTTTCCCTTTATGTAAATGAAACTAGAGTTCAAGCCAGTCAAATGCTGGCGGATAGAAATACAGCATGTAGACTCGACAGCCTTTGGTCTGCATGCTGCATTTCTACTTGATTGTGTGTCATGCGAAGGCGTGAGACAGTAGAAACTAGAAAAAAAAAAAAAAAAATTAAGATGCAGTCTTCAAAAGCTAGCCAGTTCTTCCACTCAGCCCTTCATATTCACAATAATACCATAACATGTGCACTTTTTTTTTTTTTTTCCCAAACTGTGACAAATAGTGACAGGTTCAAAAATAAAAACAACCCAACAACAAAACTGTTAACCACAACAATAAATCCAAAAGCACCTGCACACACAGACTGTGAAACAAAAGCACTTCATGTATACAAGGTACTAGATTGGTTTTGGTTCGATATTAATCAATTAGTGTACATTAGTGATGCAAAAGCGTGTGCTGAATATATGTTGCAATCAATATCTAACAGAGAAGTTTGACAGTGAAGTTGTTTTCCCCCTTGGTAAAAAAAGCAAATACGACAGAAAAAGCGTAAACTGGCACAATAAAAGGTTGATAAAAGCCCCATGGCTTGCTGTCCACAACAAGGCAAAGTATAAAAGCTTTTTTTCTTATACAAGATATAAAATATCAAAAAAAGAACACACAATAAAGCTTAGCATCCAGCACTTAATAATAATAATTAATAATAGGAACATCAACGACAGTAATCATAGTTCTGATAATCATAATAAGACATGTCATCTGCCTCACTTGAATTGTCAATAACTTTGCCAAAAAACATGGAAATAATCTTAAGAAATCAATATAGACTTTTTTTTTTTGGACACTGGACACTCAAACATTCTTGCATACAAACACCCATCCTGTTCCACACGACACAGAGAGCGAGAGAGGAGGGAATGACTTCTCAAAACTCAGGAATCCACAAACAGGTTTTTCAATAAATAGCTGTTAAACAAAACAAATTAATATTACACTCTCTACAAATATCAAACTCTGAATTTCAAGCAACAATTTCAATCCTCTTCTTTTAACCTTACAAAGCCGGAGAAAATATATCACCAAAAGAAAGCGAAACCATGGAAAGAGTCTGCATATTTTGTGTTCAGAGATTGGAATTACATGACCAAGGGAAAAAAAAAAAAAAAAAAAGAAAAAAAAAAAAAGAAACTTTTTTTGAAACAAAGGCAGCTCCTCCTTAGCTGTGAGAGACTTGGCTCTCAGGTCCTATCATCATAACCTCCAGTGTGAGAGAAACTGAACCAGAGACAGTGAGAGAGACGGAAAGAGTTAATAGTGTAGGTCATGTGGATCCACTGTGTGCTTGTGTTGATTTTCCAAACAGGGAAGCAGACACCGATGTGCACTTTGTATATAAAGAGGTTTAAGACTCTTACATACACCGTGAAACTCTTTTTCAGTCTCTCTCCGTCTCTTTGTCTCACACACACTTAACGCCCCTTTAAAAATTCCAAAAGTCGTATGTACATTTTTCAAATCTCCAGTATCTGTTGGAATGGATCGATAGAAACCGTGTGGTAAACTTAAGTGAAGAAAAGATTAAGGACCCCACTGAAAGGCATAGGCTATTTAAACAGCAATCTGCACAAAGATTCAGTGATCTCCATATCGTGATAACAGTCAAGAGGACATAAAGTATATCCTTAAAGGTAGGTGCGGTCACCGAGTTGTTTAGGTAAGTAAAGATCAGATCAAAAATGTAAACCACGGGTTCAGGGCTTTGATAGGAGTCAGTTGTCATTAAAGTGCAAGTCTGTGGCAGTAGGACTCTGCATCAATGTGCCATTGGGCTGCCCGGTCCTCTGACACACGTAGCTTTGCAATAGATTTAGACTCTCCCTTCACTCACAGAGAGACACTTTCCCTAGAAGCATTACACCCAAGGTGGGACCAAGATACCCCCTCTCCCTCCCCCCTCTCCTGGCTTTTTCCCTACACTGTAAGTGATCCTTGGTTTCCATGGTGATTGTGATGGCAAACATACAAAGTTGCAGTAAAGTTGCAGTCTAGCATTGGCCACGTCCTTGGCAGCGTCCTCGTTGATTCCTGTTGTGGCACAGTAGAAAACTACTGGACTCTGGCCTGAACCCTCAAGAAAAAGAAACACAAAAACACTGCATCAGAAGTAAAGGAGGTAAGCAGAAAAAGCCTTGCACTCGAGCCATCTCTTGACCACTCTTCTTCTACTATGGCAGTCAAGGTTGAGAATAGCCTAAGTGTATGTATCTGCGTGTATCTGTCTGCGTGTGTGTCTGGCGTGTGTGTACATGTGTGCATTTGAGTGTGATACTCATAATGGTTTTAGATCATTGTCGCGCATCACCCTACAGCATTTCCATTCAAAGGAAGGCCTGCCCACAGTGGGACGAATGGGTAAAGAGAGCAGTGTTTTCTGCCCAAGAGATCGCAAGAGATCCTCAGAGATTGGTTTATGAGCCACTAACAGGAGCCTGACAGATTCTAGGAGATCCAGGCAAAGTCCCTCTCACTCCCATTCTGCTGCTCCCCTTCCTGTGCCGAGGAGTCACTCTCCTCCTTCTCATTGTCCAGTGCTCCATGTGCCTCAGTGGTCATCCCTGAGTCCTTCCACTTCCCTCCTTCTTCCTCCCCTTCTCCCATCATCTCTCCATCCCCTTCCACCATCATCTCCTCCTCCCCCTCTCCATCGCCGTCACACTCCGCCTGGTCATCATGGAAACGATCGCCGGGATACAGCTCCTCCTCCGGAGAAATATCTCCACCCACCTCCCCGTTGTGGTCCAGCAGTGCGGCCATGCCCCGGCCAGAGCAGTCGGCACAGACGCCGTGACGACGGGAGCCGTGTTTGATTCCGACGCTGGCTGCTGACATGAAGACTCGGCTGCACACTTTACATACATACTTCTTGTCTTTGCTGTGGACCTGTTGGATGGAAAAATATCATTTCAGAATTTTTATGTACACGTTGGTTAAGATGTAATTTATGCCCCCAACTGGTGATCATATGGACCCACTCACCAGTGTGTGCCTCTTCATGTGCTCCCTTCTGGTGAACTTCTTGCCACAGATTTCACAGGGGTAGGGCCTCTCACCAGTGTGAGAGCGCATGTGCCTCTTTAGGATGCACTGGTGCATAGCAGAGAAACTGCAGTAGGGGCACTTGAACTTTTTACGGATCACTGTGAAGTCATTCACTGTAGGAACAGAGAGAAGGAGGGAGGGAGGGAGTAGGGGGGGGGGAGAAAAGAGAAGAAGAAAATATATTAGTGCTGAATGAAGCTCATTTACATAAACTGAGACGTCACTTTTCAGTTACATTTAATTAGCAGCATGGTCTAGAAATGTACCATCAATTCCCATGGCCACCCCAACCCCAGTCAAGGCTACAGTTGCCCTGGCAACAGCTCTTCCTCCATACTAAAGCAATAAAGGCAAAGAGATACTATAAACACACGACACAACAGTCAGTCTGCCTTGGTTGCTCTAGGAGGTCTCTGCTATGGACAGCAAAAACACAGACAGAAAGACAAACACAGACAACGACAAGAAGGCTGAAGGTTGGGAAATAATCACACACACAAAGAGAGGCTTCAACATAATAATAATTTTTTAAAAAAGAACTAATATTAATACAATGTCCCAGTCTTGTGTAGAAGTCTGGTAGGCCAATTATCTCAAGGTCTAGACTTAAATGGTAGTTAAGCCAGGTGAAGGGTATCCAAGTAAACCGATTGTGTGTGTGTGTGTGTGTGTGTGTGTGACTGTGTGTCTAACCAATGAGAAACTTTACTATCAAGGCATACAGTATATAACCAGGATTGGCTGTGTACACAAGCACAACACATACTCTACACATCTACAGCACATGAGGAAGGGAGTCAAACACACAGTTAAGGGTCCAGCTATAAGGAACACAATATAATTACCTCCATCTGCAAACCGACTTCTGCTCTGATTAAAGCATATCGACAAAAAACATGCATATATACATAAACTGCACAAACGGATTAGAGAATTCAGATTTTTTGTTTTTTAAATATATGTTAAATGAAAACACAAAGAAAGAAATATTGTTGTGATTATGTGATTATGTGCATGACACAGACAACTAATGACAAAGAAATTTCGACAATTTCAATAACAGTTTAATCACAGCATAAAAATTACAAGCAGAATCTCATTCTGGTTAGAAAAGTACATATTTTTTATACAGTACATAGGTTTTCTTCATTATCTAAAATGAAATATCTTTCAGTATTTACAAACAGCACGTATTACAACTCTGAAACGCTACACAACATCCGCACAGTATTCGCAATTTCTCCTCAGTGGCTGATTCTGCAGAGTTCCTGATTAGTTTCTGACTTCTCTGAGCCCGCCAGTCTGCTTCAGCTGCTGGCTGGGACAGCGTGTGCTACCTGAGAAATGGGATTTTGTATCAGAAAGGATTTGGCATTTGGGAATTCTCTGTGTATATATACACTAGCAAGGGGGTAGATTCCCAATAGACACCAATTCTGCTTTTACTGCACACATTCAGAAGTTACAGTTCTATGTGCTGGAGTGACTGTGGATTATTACAGTATTCACAGTATGGGTGTACACAATACATTTTGAAAAAAATTTGGGCTGTATCAAGGTAATATTTTGTTGCAGGGTAAAGGCCTGCTGTAACCTCAAGGGATAAACTTTTGGCAGAAATTTGTCTGAATTTACATGAGAGAGGATTTGCTCCCTCCTGCAGGCCTTGCTCTAGCTCTTCTGTCTCCACCACCTCCCTTATTCCTCTTCAGCATTTTCCCACTTGTCTGCCTTGATCTCCCATTTTCTACCTTTTACTCACAACTGCACCATTATCTGTCTGCGGCAGTGACATCACCAGGCTCATCTGGTTTAAAGGGCATCTGCCCCTCAGTCCCCACTTCCCCCTCAGATGAGGGGACAAGGGTTAAGAAGGGTCGGAGCCATGAAGGACCAATTACTGTCCAGCTCCAGCCACACTCAGCCACTAGAAGACTTACAGATCTGGGACAGAGGAGATGGACAGAGAGGGAGAAAATGACACCACCCAACCCCCATCTGAGCTGCTACTGGTCTATTGTTTTAGCTGGCTTTGTCTCGTTTGGCACATCCCCTCCATCTGCACTGATCTGACAGCACTGACAGAAGGGAACTGTGTCAGACTGACAACTGAGGACAAGCGTCTGTGTGTCCAGTGGAGGTGGAACTGTGGTAGAATTACTTTGTTTTTGCTTTCGCTTTGAGAAACAGTGACCGCGAATACTTTTATATATTGCATTAAGTTCTTTCTTCAGTTTTTAATATTTATTGATGTGTTCTACAACAGAAATAATCAGATTTTTTATTCAGCTCTCAATGCTGCAATGCTACATAGTTCCTGCAGGTGGTGTGGTTGCGTGGGCTGTGAGTAAAGCCTTGCAGATATGAACTGTCTTTGTGCCCATAATGCAGGGGTGGACACAAAGATAAAGATCTCTCTGCCTAAAAAGGAGAGAAGAGTTTAGTCAGACTGGTGGCTGGCGACAGTGAGCCAGACAAGTGGTTTAGGTTGGGGAGGTGGAAAGACACCATCACCCCCACTCTGTCTCTCCACCCGGCACCGCAGCACAGAGTAGTTCACCTGTTTATGGGTCCAGTCAGTGCTCAAGAAAACTATTCACAAACCCTAAAAATACTGCATATAATTTTAGCCAAAAGTGTGTTTAAAAGTTTTGCATAAAAATTGTGCCCTGTTGACTTATAAGTTTCCAATTTATATTAAACAATCATTAAAGGTTCTGTAAACGAGATTAAACCGGATTTTAAACAATAATATAGCTGTACAACGACTATTTTCTATTTGAAAATGTAGTGGAGAAATGGCATCCTGAGTTTAGAACGAAGTCACACCTTCCCTGTCTGTGTTGTAATCTGAGTTTTTCTGTTCTCTTTTTTTTTTAACCGGACTGGGAAAGTGGGATGTTCATGCATTTGAGTCTCTCCTGTTAAACCGTTTTGAACCCCCAATGTTTAAACACACAGGCACCGCCCACACGCAAACTGACAAAGTGCAGTATGCAGCCTTCAGGTGAAAGCGACAGCATTCAGGTAAAAGCAACCTTCCAGAATTTTCTCCGCTGATGAAACCATTTTTTGTTGAAAAAGGCTCTGACAAAGAGAAATGAGAGCACAGGTGTTCTAGCAATAGGGACTACTGGCTCAAATTAACCATCAAAAAATCCAGAAAGTTTAAAAAAAAAAAAGTTTTTTTAAAGTCCGCTCTGTCAATGTCTTTACCCACGACAATGTCAGTGTCATTTGTGTGACTGAGGATAAAACCATGGCTGAATTTCTTTACTGGTCCAACCATGGAGCCAATACTGCTCTGTTTTTACCCAGATGGAGGACCCTATGAGCTGCTAAAGGGCATGATGACGTTAGCTGACTTGCTGTTACAAATATTATGAATTTGTTCAGCAAATGTTGCTATTGCTAGCTCGCTAGCTGTCAGCATTGCTGTGGAGCATGTAACGGCAATGTTAGTGTCGGTTAATGGTTGTGGCATTTTGTTGGCTCTCTGTCCACAGGGTAACTTTGTTCAGTTATACCTGTTACGTTGTGTGTTTAGTGGCCACTTTCACTCGGCTCCGTAACACCTTGTTGACTGAGAAGGTGAAGGGAGGAGGGAGGGGTTTGAGGGGGTGTGGGCGTGGCCAAACTGAGGCCAGAGGTGTGGCTGATGAAGCATTTGCTTTGGTCTGTGGTGCTGGCGGTCTAATGTAACTTCTAATGGCAATGACGATCACTTAAAGAACCTTTAAAAATAATAACGGCATCAAATTTAACAGGTAAAGGTAAAGATATTTATAATCATGTCAACAGACATTTGATTGTATAAGGAATTCTTCCCTTCTCAGTGCAATGACACAACAGATAATTTTTGGCATGAATGTACAACACCAGTGAGGATACGCTGCTAATTGATGGGTATGAATGGGTATGAACGTGTGCACAGAAGCCTGCAGCCTGTAGACCCAGCCTCAGATTTCAGCATTGATACTGTGATTATTATTGTCAACTTTCATCTCTGGAGAAAGCCGTCACAGAGGATATATACCCTGAGACACCCTGAGACATTTCCATCCCAGTGTGGCCTCCCATCATAGGTCCCGGCATCGACCCCACCTGGCAGCACACTTTAACATGTGTTGCCAGGTTTTTCTGGGTGCTAAAAGCCTTGGCACAGGCAGGGCAGGTGTGTCCTCTCTCTTTGGAGTGCACGGACGACAGGTGCCTGTGCAAGTCTGTGCGGTCTCTGAAGTGTTTCAGACAGTACACACACTGCATCAGCTTCTTTTTGAAGTGAATGGTCTTCTCGTGCCGGTCTGCATTGGATTTTAGGGTGAAACTGGCGGGGCACTGAGAGCAGAGGTAGCGCGCAGGCTCGGCCACTGCAGGGCGGTAGAGAGACTGATGGAAGTGGAGAGGCTGGGACTGTAGTTGGTGATGGGGCAAGCTAGGTTGGTTTTGCGGACCCTGTATGCTCGACCAGTCCAGGGACAAGGCCATCAGAGTCAGGGTGTGGCGGTACTCGTGTTCCCTGAGATGCTCCAGGCTGCTGAACAGCCGTTTGCACAGGGAGCAGGCAAACCCCTGTGAGGGCCAGGCACGGGGCTCTGGCAAGACTCTTTCCCCTGATCCAGCCTCTTCGCCCAGCACCATCAGCCCTTTAGTCTCTCTGCCAGCCATGGACACTGACGCAGGCATGGTCAAACCACCAGCACAGCTCCCACCGCCCATCTGATCCTTCTCGACAGGAGGCTGGTCACCTTCCAAGGCTGAGACAGCAAGAAGGAGGGTGAGAATGAAAGTGAGAGAAATAGAACTAGTATAAAAGGACAAAAACTCTCTCTTAAGTTGTCTAGACATGACATACTTCAAGTCTTAAAGCCTAAACCATACCTGTGCTGTATTCTTTCATGTCTTCGTTGTCTTTTATGCCCTCCTGCAAACACAAAGCATTTCGTTATGTCACACACAGGGATTTATACAGGCTGTATGGAATATTGTCTGGGCATGCAGGAGGCAGGCAGGTGAGACAAGCTGCAAAGACAACCTTTTTTCACGCACGTGAGAAACAGAGAAACAAAGACATGAAAAACAGAAAAGGAAAAAAGACGAGAAACGACAGGTCAGCATGATTTAAAGACAGATAAATTGTTAGAGATAAGCAAGCAAACATGGAAAAAGTCTTGTACAGTAAATAACGCAGTTCCTGGGTGCTAGAGCTGTCCTATGAGACACAGAATGAGCACTTCGCTTGATCTACAGTATTAATAATATTATCTTTCTGTTAGTCATATACACAACCCCCACTTGGGTGTTAGCAAGGTGCAACATACGCCCATCCCCACTTTCGTCTCCCTTCTACATCCTATCTGAACTGTATCCTTCCTCCATCTACTCCACGCTCCTGCCATTCCTTCACCCCCACCCATTTCCTCGGCCCCTACACTCCTCCTCCTCCTCCTCCTCCTCCTCCTCCTCCTCTCCAAGAACAGAACACAGTGCACTGGGCAAACAGATGGCTTGTCCGTAGAGATAGGGAGGCTTGTTGGGAGGCAGGTCCACTGAAATCAAATGCTGCTTCTAAATGCTCACCCGCACACACAGCGTACACACACAGACTGGCACAAAACTCACATCCATGCTCACACACCCACACACTCTCTCACACACACACACACACACACACACACACACACACACACACACACACACACACACACACCAAGCAGAACAAACAATTTCCTGGGCTGTGAGAGCAAACCTCTCATTGTCTACTAGTATTGATTCTACTCAGTCTCATCTCACTAGCTTGCCCGTTATCTGCCATATCTAAGCACACACTGCCATTGTGACCAGATGTGTCATCTCTAATCTAACCACTATATACCACATTACCGCTAATGCTGAGCAAAGTCTGCTGGCTCGAAGGTGAAATCTGGTCTAGCTATATTAAAAGAGTATTTGAAAAGTGAGACAAGAGTGACGAATTGGAAATCTGAAAGGAAGAGAAAGCAAACAAATCATACGGAAAAGAAAGACAAACAAAAGAAAACAGACAGACAGTGTTTCTTCTCCAGTGTAGCAGGAAATATGCCAGATTCCACACTGAGAATGAGATACAGAGAGGGGTTGAGCGATGATGTACTTGTGTGTATAAAAAAAAATAGACTTTCCTATGATGAAAAATAACCCCATTAACTCCAGCATCACCCCCCACCTCATCACCAATCACCTTCTACTCTCCGTCATCTCTCAACCCCCCTCAGTGTGTTTGCAGAAGCAGGGTGAAGCTGCCCCCTGGATCTTCAACTCCACTCATTTTTACATGGATCAAACTTTTATCCAGCTGGAGGAGCATTACCCAGAGAGCAGCCTCCGCCTGCCCTGGAGCAGAGCCAGGCTCTGTGTGCTTACCTCAGGCAAGGTGGAGGGCTCCGGGCCCTCAGGAGCCTCTTCCACTTGCATGTCCAACCCTTCTGAGCGCAGCGGGGATACCCCAGCCCGCAGACCGGGGGCCTCCAGGGGCCGAGGCTCAGAGGGGAGCAGTGGTGTGGGTGGAGTGGGTGGGCAGTATGTTGATGAAGATGATGATGACGATGATGGCGGTAGTGGTGGTGATGGTGGAAGATGAGGAGGAAGAAGAGGAAGAGGAGGAGGAGGAGGAGGAGGAGAGGAGCCAGCCCCCTGTTTGTTATGAATAGTGGCCCCCGTGGCCCCTGGCCGGAGCGTGCTGCAGTAGTTGTTGGAGCGGAGCCCTGAGGAGCACAGGAAACGAGTCTCACCCACCCACTCACGTACAACTGCAACTCTGCTAGCAGCTGGCCACCAGAACACAACGGGAGAGAGTGGGCAGGGGGGCACACAGAGGCTGCCAGTGCTACACTATCAAACACTATGGAGAGGGGGAGGAAGAAAAACTCTGAAGTTTCACTTTCCACCAGCCGAGGGGAAAGGGTTAGGGCTTCTCTTCTCTCTTTCTCTCTCTTTTTCTTTCGCTCCTCTGCTCTCCTTCTCCTTCCACCCACATGCGTGCGCAGAGGATGGCAGCATGTGTGTGTTTTGTGAGAGAGTGTGCATGTGCTGTGTGAGCAAGTAAAATGCATATAAGGAGAGGGGGCTTGAGGATCCTCTGTAGTGTGGAGGGAGATTGTTTTGGACAGGAGCCATCCTGCAGCTCAAGTGAAGACTTTTTGTACACGCAGGGTAAAGGACGACTATATCGACCATGTAAGATGTTTACCAGCAACAAGTTGAGGCACGCTGGATGAAGAATTTCGAATTTCTTACAGAGCCTTTAGCTCGCTACAGCTATTCACACGGAAGCTTTTTCTGCTACATTAATATCACCATTAACTGGTGCTGAGAGTGCATCCCTTTTTCTTATCGTGCATATTAATCAAAGTATAATGTATTGCACATTATTCTGGAGTATGTGTGTGTGTGTGTGTGTATGTGTGTCTGAGTACGTGTGAGTGTGGGCAGTGTTTTAGGGAATGTCTCCAGAGTTATGCAGTGGGTTAGCCATTCATTGCCCTCCTCTGCACAACGGACAGAATCACACAACCATGAGGCTCGACCGTGGACGGATTCCTGGAATGTTAAACTACCGCGCCCGACACTCCCCACTCCCACTTACTGAGAACACACACAAATGCTTAACTCCCCATCTCTTCTTCCTCACCCCCGGCAGTAACGGGAGGAACAACATTAACAGGGAGGAAGAAATGAAGACAGAGAGTAAAAGGATGAGCCACAGGTGAGAGATAGAAGCTCATTGACAAATGGTGTCCTGGCAGAGGGAGCTTCATAGGAAAGGACTATCATGGAATATCTGCATCGACTGGGTTCAACAGTTTCGGTCCAGATCTCTTGAAGAATTCCAACAACATTCGACCGTAATTTTTGCAATCTTGTCTCACTGAGTTTAATATTGCTGTCGTATTTGGAGAGCTGAAAAGAATACAAATAACAAGAGCAAAAGAAAGATAAAGAAGAAAAATCCAGTAATGAAGAGTAACTGAATTACATTAACACTAAGATACAACCTGCATCCTCACCTCCTTCTGCTATCAGAATGGGGCCAGGACTTATTAGGTCTGTTGTGGCTTTTGGGTTACTGTACGGTGACTGACCAGCTGCCAATAGCCAATCAACTTAAACTCGGTAAGTCAGGTTAGGAATAAATAGCAAGATAGGATTGGGGTTCTCCATGACTTCATGGCACAAAGGTTTAATGACGACCTGTTAACAATACTCTCTGGGAGGTTTTTACGCTCTGTTTATTGTTGTACAAAGTATGATGAAAAAAAGCAAACCTGGATTTGGACCCACAGTTCAGACTCTTGTATGTATCTCCTGCAGGTAAGAGGTGCTTGGAGAAGTGCCAGCAAACCCGAAAGGTTTATATATAAAGTAGTTTAGGTCACCTTTAATGGAAGATGCCATGACCAGATTGAAGTTATTTCCATCTCCTGTATCGATATCTACCTTTACATTGACCCTTACTGTTCTTTCTTTCCTCTTGCATTTAAAAAGAGAGGCAGAGAATATGGCGTTGGTATATAAAATCCAAATTTTAAGTCTGGAAAGTCTCTTGCCCCCAGAATGAGAGCATCTGTGTTCAAATCATATAGAAAAATCATAAAATCTCTGGAGAGAAGCTATGGAGCCACTGGGAGCGACTGTACAGGCTGAGTCAATTTTCAAAAGTACATGTGAAGTGATGAGAGCAGGCAGTGGGGAGAAAAGTTCAATAATGTCAGTATGATCCCTATAGTTAATTGGATGTTCTTTATAGTCTGTACGTGGTGGCAGTGCGGACAGGTGCGCAGGGATGGTCTGGCAAAATCCATTGTCTGGCATTGATTGTCTGACGCACAAAGGGGTAACGGGGCCAAATCCAAATGATCTTAATTGGATTCGGGAGGCTGATTGACATACAGGCTGGTTCCACTGTATTTTGGCATTCCATGACATGCTAGGAGGATGTAATCTGTGACCCATGCAAAGGATGGGAAAGAGAGGAGCTGTGCATTTGAATTGCCTGCCCCATCAACAAGGTGGCGGGGGTCGACTCAGTTTGAATCGCTGAATGTAAAGAGAAAGTGGTTAATCCGATTTTGGATGTATGAATCTTATGGAGAAAAATGTTTTATTAAAGGTTCAATTGTACAGAAAGGAGAGAACAAGAGAAAGAGGGAGAAGGAGGGAGGGGGAGACAGAAACTCTGTGTCAAGGCCTTGTGCTGATATTCAGTGGTCTCTCTTGAATTGGGCCAGGTGACCTTGCTCTACCTCCTCTCTGCCTAGATCAATACTTTCCCAGGATTTTAAACCAACATACTTTGATGCTCCACGGGTGAAGTAAAAGAGGGGGAAAGAGACAGGATTGAAACAAATACGGAGGCACTGACGGAGCCGGCCAGAAGGGGAGGGAGTGAGGGAGAGTGTGAGGGATGAGTGTTAAGGAGGGGTGAAGGAGAAATAGATGGAGGGAAGAAGGGAGGGAGGGATGGCGTGAGGGGGAGTACAGGAGGGAAAAAAGGACAGGAAGGATGTTAAGCAGGGGTGAAGGAGAAGCAGGGAGGAGAGGAGGGGGAGGAGGGGAAAGAGGTCTGAATGGAGGGAGGGAGGCAGGGAGCAGCGATCTGTCAAACCAGGCAGACTTATCCTCCGCCCAGTAATCTGAGGTACGGTGTTTGTTTATTTTCTGTCCTCATTTAGACACAGGGGCAGACCCACGGAGGGAGGGGAGGTTGTTGGCCATCGTGACAAGCCCATTTCCCCAAACCCCTATTGTGCAGGGAATTCAAAATAGGGTTTGGCTAACCAAAAACCTCCCCAAGGTTTCTTTGGTGACTACTGAAATACAGCTATAAGACTCATTCAACATTTTTTTTCCCAAGCAGGGAGCAAATGATTAACATTCTCTGAATTCTCCAAATCTCCTATTCATATAGTCAAGGCTGAGTATATCTGTAAAGTGTGAGTGTGTATCAAAAAGCCTCCTCTCTTTTCTGGAGCTTGTGAGGCTGCCTATCTGTGCTGTGACAGCATCTGATTCTCCTCTTTAAGCCAACAGAAACATCTCAATCCCACACACTTAACACTTGCACAAAAGGGGTGATGTGATGTGGCGTGCGTGCGCAAGCACAAGCGCGTATGTGCGATTCTGAATGTGTGTTTTGGTCTATTCAGTCTTGGCTCTGTCTTTTATTTTGTAGGTGAGTGGGGCTCAACTCAAAAGGCATGACTAGGCTTGGAGTTGTACCCTTCCTTTGCTTTTCTTCCGCTCACAAAGACAGGCAGAACTCGGGACAAAAGATCCAATTACTAGCCAGTAAAAGCAAAGAAACACAAACACAAAAGTCACACACATGAATGTGCCCTCGCGGACATGGTCTCTAGCAAATATACGCTCATACAGGGACACAAACACACACACAGATACACACATGTACTATAGAAATACTGACAGTTTAACACCTTCACTGAAGGCAAAAAAAAAAAAAACTGACTGAACAAAGAAAAAATTCACCAGTTAACATGGACAAATTAAGCGCAATTAAGCATGTATATTGATCTATTATTGATGTATTTAGAAAATTATTTCTTCTTCATTAAGTGGAGGCATTGACTGGAACATTTAAGCTTAAATAAGAGGTTTTTCTACTGCTGATGTGCTGAGACATTTAAACCTCATTCAAAGACTGGAGGAAGACTTAACACAAAAACACACAAGTCAGTCATTAATTATCACAAAAAATGACATTTTATGGTAAATAATAATATTTAATAATTCTTGAATATTGCTTAAAGTCAGTTCGTTGTTATCTGTTTTATCACATTTTTCTATTGTAAGTAAAAATGCTCCTTATTTTGAAGGCGCTTTTAACAGCAAGCAGAGGTTTTTCTCCGTAGTTGAGTAGAGCAAAGCTCTTTGTCACTTTTGTCACTGCTGAAATTCAGTAAGGAACTAATATGTGAACAGTTGCTGCAGTTCTCTTGTGTTACTCTGCTGCTGTGAAACAGCCATAGACCCACTGATACACACAAAGAAACTGTCACATAAAACCAAACAAATTTTCTCACGACAGCGAGAGCGATCCTAGCAAAATGTTCTCTCACTGAGTCACTGCTGACTATTCATCACTGGCATTGCCACACAATCTCGTTACACATTCGAGTGGCACCACACACACACACACACACACACACACGCATGCATGCATTCAGTGTTATCCAAATACAGTGGCTGATGAGGGAAAATACACTGCAGCAGAGGACACTCATGTCAAAAGCGGTCAAGCCTGTATGTTTTAAGTCTCACAGGTGACCATATGAGCAGGTACTCAAAAAAAAAAAACAAAAAAAAACCCACTCGTAGATTTGTGTACACTTGAGTTGTAAGTTATGATGAGATGTGTGGCTGGCTGGGTGTAAGTTTCTGTAACGATCAGTGTGACCACAGTGTTAGTAAACAGTGACTTACACGACAGGGAGTGTCCTCCTTTGGGCAGGTACTCATAGAGCAAGGGGTTATCATCTCCCATCATCTCAGCCCGCAGTGACAGCAGGCTGTTCTTACTCATCAGCGCCGCCTTCAGATTGGCTACAGATGAGATCGTTCCACCCCCGGCTCCTCCTCCGGCCTCCTCCGATTCGTTGGGACCCATGAAGCCGGGCTCTGCGGTGAGAGCCTCTTCCTGTTTGAGGAAGAAGTCGAGGCGTTCGCCGCGGCTGTCTGAGCTGTTGGGTTCGGTCACGTCTGCCCCTGAAAATAGAGATGAAGTAACAGAAGATGGGTGAGGCTCCTCTGTCCTTCTGCAGCTACTGCTGACTGACAATGAAACTAAAGTAGGGGAATTCAAGGTGGTGGTGAGGGACAATACCTCAAAACATTTTGCACAGCATTGTTTTTACCTAATTTGAGGGATGACATGCTTCTCTATTGGCTGAAAAGCCTGCCAATCTTGGATTTGTGAAACCCTTTCAAAAGGGGATGAGAAGGATGCTGGTCAAACTACAAAAAAAAAAACCCTAGCATTGTAATTGAAAAGTTGTCACTGTGTTGATTTAAGGGTTTCACCCAACAGTGATAACAGCTTGAGGGAAAATACACAGCCCCCCACCATATTAAACCAATTCTTTCAAACCTCTCAGTCGAGTCATCGTTTACACCCAGTGTTTTTGGTAGCGACTACCAACACGTCACCGCTCTGATTCATCTCTCTCTCTCCTCGACTCCCTAACATACCTCATCATCACCAGTCAACAAAAATACAGGGAGATCATAAAGAGACAGTGAGAGAGAGAAGGGCAGACACACACAGACGTGATGTGTGTGTGTGTGTGTGTGTATGCGCGTGTGCATCATGTCTGCGTGTGTGTTTAGCCGTCAATGTCGTTGAAAGCAGGGTGAGTGGAAAAGCTGTCAGCAGTAGACATGTCGCTGGAGGATCCACTGTAGATCTACAAGACTGTCAGACCACACTGCTGACGACGGCTCCGCTCTCAACACTCACACAGACACGCACGCGCGCACGCAGGCAAATACAGACACACAAACACACTTTCATTGCCTCCTAATTGACATTTAACTGATGACAGGTTGCTTTCTCTAACAAAGACTTAGACAAAAATACACACCACGCACATCACCGACTTAGAGACTTTGAAAGAATGGCTTGTCTACACCTAAAACAAACACACACACACAGACTTCTGAGCACTAATGCAGACTTGTGAGTTGCCTTAAGGGGGCTGTGTGCATAATTATGTGTGATTGTTCTGGACAGAAACCTTCTGACATCCTAATATATAAGCCTACTGTTCCACAAAGCCCATGCAGTGACAGCTGAATTCACACTTAAAGCTAATGGGGAATAAACAAAGTGAAGCCAGAAACTGGGGTGATGCGGGGGCACAGAGAGCAGGTGGGGACGGAAAAGCAAAGGAGAAAGAAAAATGAAAAAATGAAATAGGAGCAGCAAAATAGCCCTATTGTCCATTTTAACTACAGTCAGGTAGTGCTAAGTGTTTCCTGTGCAGCCCAGTGCTTGTCTGCTGCAGGGGGAGTCAAGGTGACAGAGACAGTAGTTTGCCTCCACGTCTGGAATACCGATGGGTATACAGCCTCTTCACAGTCTACCGGGTCAATGTTGACCACTCTGTCTCTCCCTCACACACACACACACACACACACACTAAAACACACACAGACACTGTCAGTCATTTTTCATGCTCAGTATAGATAAATGATCACAGATCAGATGGATGGATACACGCTCCGTATGCACAGTTGCACATACATAGATCTGAAAGGTGCAGAGATACGAGATATTGAGGACGCGGGGATGGAGATGGGGCGTGACAGATAAGAGTGACACACATACGAAGTCATCAGCAGCCTTCAAACTACTAGCAGACGCAGAGGAAGATATAAAAAGAGGAGATAAAGTAGGAGAAATGAAGGAAGAAGAGAGGAGGCACGGACAGGGTAGAAAGAGAAAGAGAGAGAAAGGAAAGAAGGCAGGGGAGTGTAAAAGCGGGGGTGTTGAGCTGTGGAGGAAGCGCAGAAGATACACACAAAATACACATGCATGCGTCCACGCACACCCCCACCCCACCCGCACACACACACACACACACACACAAACAAAGTTAATTAAGGAGGGGGTGTAGGGGTTGGCGCAGGGGGCATAAGGTGCAGGAATTCATTAGAGCTCTGCCCCCTCCTTCAGTGGGCAGCCCAGCAGCCACAGGAGTCAATCAATAACATAGATCTGCTGTTGGCCAACAACAAACACACACACACACACACACACATGCACAAACACACGCACACATACACGTATATATGGAGAAAGGAGAGGCACACAAATGGAAGGAGAGGAAGCGAAGGAGAGAGAGAGAGAAAAAGAGGGTCACCTCTGACCTCCATCTCCCTCCACTCATCTGTTCATTGGACGAGAGAATGACCCCTGGCCACTTTTCCCAGCATCCCCTGGACACATGCATCTACAGATGTAACATGTCCGCCCTCCTCACAGTCATACAGTAATAACGCTTCAGTCACACGCTGCAGATTAAATGGCAGAGTTATGGAAATGTGATGTGAAACGTTTGACTTTAAAAAGAAACAACAAAAAAACAACAACACTTTAATATATATGTTTTACACATTAGCAAAGGACTCTCTCTGTGTCCTGCTGACACACTCCGTTGTGCAACATACAGTATCCTGCTTTCTGGGGATTTATCCACATTTCCGAGACTAAGCGTGAGATATTTGAAATTAGTATTCAGCTGACCACAAACAGGCTTCCGCACCAAATAATCGGAATATAGTACATAATCCTCCTTCACTTATGTAAGCTTTGGAGGCCCGGCGTAGATGGTGTGTTGCTTAAACCTCATCCTGTTCCAACAGATAAAATCATTTACCACACCAGAAACAGTCGCGCCTAATCCCATGCACGCAGCTTATGGATTTCATCATACGTGTGCCGGGTTTCACTGAGGATTTGTAGACACACGTATTGTAGTGTCTTTCAGAGGCAATAGGTTTATCTGGAGTTTTAGAGACACTGTGGTTACATCATTCCTTTGTGCACATATGCTGAGTGTTAACGTACTGGTTGTCATGAGACAACCTATGAATTTCAATGGCATGGTACGCCTTTGAACTGCATGGTCAGATACAAAAAAACAATAGCAATTTCCTCATTTTTCTACCCCCCCTCCTTTCTTTTGCCTTTACAGTGCAGTGGTCTCTGTACAGTGAAGGGAATTTTCATTTTCCCCTTCATAAAAGAGTCCGAATAATTTAGATTTCTGCTTTCTGAAGAGATCCTCCGTTTAATTTGGTTGCCATGGTAGCCGGGCACCCTTGGCTTCAACATTTATGCTAAATCAAACCCCCTTTTAAAAGGAGAGACAAATATGTGGAAATGGTGGTTCTCTTTGTTCATGTGTGAGTTTGTGTGTGTGAGCGTGTGTGTGAGTGTGTGAGCAATGCTGCAAGCTATGTGGGGGCTTGAGTGGGAAAAAGCAAAGGCGGAATAAGACTTGCCTTGGAATGAAAGATGTGTGTGTTGAACTATACTTCAAAATGTGTTGTGAGGGATACTGCATTTATAAACCATTGAGAGAGTTACAGCTAATGGATAGAAGATATGGTTTTATGCGCTGTGGTTGGAGGCTGCACTGTATATCTGAGTGAAGTGCGCGTGTGTTTCACAAGGGGAGTTGTGTTATTAGAGAGCGCGCTTTGACGCAGTAAAGAGGAGGAGAGAGAAGGTCTGAAAAGGGAGGGAAGGGTCAGCTGACCCAGTTTGACCTCTGATCTTCTGTTCTGATTGTGCTCAAGGAGTGTGTCCCTGTGTGTGTGTGTGTGTGTGTGTGTGTGTGTGTGTTTCAACATGCACCTCTAAATGAAGCCAAACACTGTTGTGTGAGGGAGTTTCCATTTTCCAAAAAATACAGGTTTTTGATAAAGGATGAACAATATCAAGATGATTCGCATCCACTATTTACACCCACACACACACACACACATGACCTGGCTGTTGGTGGACACACTCCTATGACACCTTCAGTCACACACACTCACACACAACACACCACGCCTTCAAATCACCAGAGACAGTAGCCAAACACAATGGAGAGAAAAAGTCCAGGGTGGTTAAGCAACGAGTTACTGAGGCTTGTCGACCACAAGAGAGCTGTCAAGAAGAAAGTAGGGCTTGTGTGCATGTTTGAGTATGGAAGTGCAAACAAAGGAGAAAGACTCTCTCACTGTGTCTCTTTGTGTCTATATATGTGTGTGTGTGTGTGTGTATGTGCACGTGTTTGTGTGTGTGTGTGACAGAGAAAGACTCAGAAAGAAGCCTTGCCCCAAGTCGGCCTGGTTAATGGCTCGGCCAGCCTGAGGTTGAAAAGGACAAGGCATTACAAGAGCCGTGTTGTCACAAGACCCCGCTGCTCGTCGTATTGTCTATGCAACATTACAGCGACATGCTTCCAAACAAGAAAACGAAAGTCTCTCCTTCACCTTTCCTTTTTTTTTTTTTCTCTTTTTTTTTCCACAGCTCCACACACTGTACGGGTGATTAGTGCGTGTTTGTCCTCGCGTGGACAAAGAGGGGAGGGAAGGTAGAACTTGCTTCCTCAGCATGCCAGAGTTTGAGAGGGTAAAAAAGTAATTTCAGCCGAGAAGGGGGAGTGAGGCACTAAAACAGCTCAAGAATTCAGAGGCAATTTAAAAAGCAGTGTGGGAGAGGGGAATGAAAAAAATGCTGGGTTAAAAAGGAGGGAGGATGGAAAGTAAAAGAGGTTGTTATTCTCTCTCTCTCTCTCTCTCTTGCTCTGTCTGTCTTCCTCTCCCTTACTTGCTCTCTCTCTCTGTTGTTTTTAGGGACTAGCCGGGCCACAACCTCCAGGAGAGATAGCGAAGGGTGGGTGGTGGTGATGGTGGAGGGGTGTGTGTGGATAGGGAGGGCAAGCATAAATCAAGCAGAGCCTGAAGGCTTTAGAGGAGGGAGGGACAGAGGGAAAAGAGTGGTAAAGGACAGGGAAGAGAGAGAGAGAGAGAGAGATGATGGTGCTGGTGGTGATGGTGGTACTGCTGGGGGCTCGGAGAAAAAGAGAGAGTGTGGGTGGAGGGGAGGAGAGGAGAGAAGAGAAGAGGAGCACAGCGATTGCAAGAGTGGTGGGGTGAGAGGTGGACGGTGGGGTGATGGAGTGTGGGTGGGAGGGTGAGTGAAGGGGGAGCGAGGAGAGGTGAGGGGGAAGTTACAGAGGCTGTGGGAGGGAGGGTGGGTGGTGCCGGTGGGGGTGAGCAAGTGAGTGTGTGAGAGTGCGTCTACAGTCAGCCAGCTAAATTTGAAAATGCATCTTTCTCTCTACACTCTGGGCCTCAATCCACATTAAGACGGCAAGTTGCAGTTACACATACAGACAGTGGGGGCAGTACATCAGGATATGACGCCTGACGCCGCCGCTGTTTCTACCATTATCTAATTAAATATATATATAGTAACCTCCTCATGAGCCACCATGTTTCGTTAGGTTTCGTTAGGAAAGAAGTTTACAAGGCAGACATTTCCAGAGATGATCTGGCCTGGTCGCACCAGAAGGTTTGCTACCTTTTTGGTCAGCGAGTGGATTTGCTTGGTCGCTAATGGGAAAATAAGTTCACACAGTTTAGTCAATTTAGATGCATTTCTACCATTGACTCGTGTCTTATAACTGTCTTCAAACTCTTTTGTGGAGCACTTTACTCCAGCAGCAGAGGCTAAACATAAGCGGATGGTGCAACACAGCTAATAAGCTAACAGCCAATGGCTTCCGGCACCGTCAGTTCAGATTGCTGTTGTTTAGTTGTGTCAGTCTGAGTGTCAAAGTTTCGCCAAAGCAGCAATTCCACTGAAATGAATCGATTTCAAAAAAAATTGTAATCTTTCCGCATATACACAAAGTACGCAGGCAGTGATGTGAATGCTCTGACATTGAAGCCGCATGTTTACATCACGAGCCATAGTGTGGATACGGACAACTTAACCCCTGTAACCATCTCTGTGATAACTCATTTGACTCAATAATAGGGTTGGTATGAGAAATTATGTTCAATCTGGCTGATGACAAAACATAGTAATTTAATTGACATCTGAGCACAGCAGTGACAGATTCACTGTTCAACTGGTTAAACTGAGGCTATGATCTGGGATCAAATCGCTATTTTACGCTTATTCAGTTGTCTGACAACAGAAACATAAAAATAAATATAAAGAGATGATCAGGGAGATATGTTGGCAGTGATGTACAGTTTTGTTTTCTGTCCAAAAGAACACAACAAAGAAGAGATTGATCCGTTTCCGAAGTTTCCTGGAAAATCACATGAAAATGCTTGTGCGGTGGAAAGTCTTTTTCGTTTTTAAAATTAGCCGCCATGGTGCAGACGTACTCAGAGTGAGCAAGTGAATGAGTAAAGGAAGAGAGGGAAAGAGGGAGCGGGTGAGTGCGTGGGGGATGGAGGATTGCAGGGCTCAAGGTAATCTGGGGAGTTAATGCAGCTTAGAGGGACTGCGAGGAGTGGGAGGGAGGTAGAGAGAGAGAGAGAGAGTGCGAGAGAGGGGGAGTGATGGCAGAGGGAGAGAGAATATAAAAATAATAGGGTCAGCAGGGAAAGAGAGGGAGAGAGGAATAAATGAAGACATATCAGAAACAAAAGCCGAAGCAACTGAGGGGGGAGAGGGAGAGAGAGAGAGAGAGAAAACGAGAGAGAGAGTAGAGGGAGTGTAAAAGCAGGAGAGATAGGAGAGTGGAGGGAGGGAGAGCGAGCCAAGTGAGTGTGTGAGATAAAGAGTGGGCTAATGAAAGGTAGGGTGAGGCTGAGCGAGTTGGCGGGTAAGAGGGAAGTCGACAGAGAGAGAGAGAGAGAGAGAGAGCGGGGGAGAGGTCTGCATGGGGAAAGAATGCTGGGTGGGGAAGGAAGGCAGACACGCAGGGCTTTGTGCTAAAAGCAAAGAGAGAGAGCGATGGAGAGATTGAGAGAGGTTATGTCTTGGCTTTATGCACAGGGGAGGAACTGGTGAGCGGGCACGAGCCCAAAGGCCCTGACCAGTCCCGGTCCAGGGTTGAATTTGAAGGGTGAGGTGGGAGAGAGAGAGAGAGAGAGAGAGAGAGAGAGAGGTTGAAATGAGGGATAATGGAAAGAGGAGGAGGAAAACGACAATGACTCTGGGTGGGGATGCTGTACAGAGCCCGTGGCTTATTGGTGTGTGGGTTAACACACTCTTCGACTCACACTGACCAGCTCAGAGGCTCAGAGGCAACTTAGCCAGAATTACTTCTTTACTGCTCCCTGGGAATGAATTTAAGAGTTTAACAAGCAAACAAAGTTGGCAAAATCAAAATATTTCCAGCTGGACATTCTTGAACTGAGGATGAAACTAGAAATGAGATAAACCACATGGTAAGACACACAAAATTCAAATGTGTTCAGTGAAGCCGACATGGGTGAGGAAAATGGTTTATATTATGCAACTAATAAGCCCATATCCTGCAAAAAAACAGTTTGACATCTAAACTGTGTGGTGTAAATTTTGTCATCTCCTCGCGCCTGCAAAAAATATATCAGCACATGGATGTACAGAGCCATGTGTGCATCTATCTGCTGTCTGCCCTGCTGTTTGTGTTTGCACCCATTCAATTACATATCAGCACGTGACAAATCTTTGTTTTTAAACCCTGAACACCCCCTGAAAACCTTGTTTTTGCTGACCTCCAGGAATTTAAATTCTCTTCTTGTTGAATGTAATGTACTCAAGGACGTTGTGACATCACTGTTGGGTGTGGTCAGAGGCGCGAAACTTTCCACCAGTGAGAACAGTGAAACACTGCTTTTGTCTTATTTTCTCCAAAAAAAAAAAAAAAACAATCTGTCTTATTATTGTTTTCTTACATATTTTTTGTTTTGACCAACTTGCACATTTGCATTCTGTTATGAGTGAAGTGAGTTCACCAAAGTATTCAGGATTTTTCCACATTTAGATTCAGATCTAACTAACAAAGGTGATTGAGGGACAGAGATTTTTGCTGTATGTTATAATAATAATAATAATAATAATAATAATAGTAATCTTTATTGCCCATGAATGTGGAAATTTGCCTTTGGCTACACAGGCTGGTTAAAAGTCATCATTGTGGCTCACAAACGTATTCTCCGAATACAATAATAAAATTAGCACAACATGCACAGTACAAATAAAAATAAGGAACTTGATTTCAAGTCTTCAAGGACAATTTTGTGCAGCATCACAAAATCTGTTGATGCAGAGCAAAAGTAAGACCACTAAAAAAAATTCCAATATCCTCAAATATTTTTCAGTTTTGATTATCTGACTTTTTCGGACTTTTGTTAAGATGAACAAACCGGCTGCTCAGGAGCCCACATCAAGTGGAAGCCTGACAAATGGACAAAAAACACAACACATGAAGACGCACACTACAATCATACACTAGAGTCACAACAGATGAGCAGAGAGCAGAGGACCAGTACAAGAGGTTCCTCCACAGAAAGTCAGTGTCACAGTGCTCTGTTCACTGAGGGACACTCCACTGAGCGGTGAGCAGGGGGTGTTACGTGTTCTCTGGAGAGCATTAGCGTTGTTGTCGGGCTGCCCAGTGACCAGAGAGGCTATTGCCCCCTCTCTCTGCTCATCTCTCCCATCTCATAACATTAAGACTGTGCCTCTCTGTGCTTGTATCCTTGGCAACCTGCCTCCAACAATGGAGAGAGCTCTGGCCTCAGCATGGGAGGAGTATGGTGCCATGGAGAGGAAAAGCAAGGGCGAGGGAGATAGAGGGAGATGGAAAACTGGCAAAGAGGCGGTCCAGAAAGGGAGAGTGAAGGAACAAGTCACGGTGTTTGTCGTGCACAGATGTGTAGGTCAAAAAGAGGGAACGGAGCAAAGGGTTAAACCGGAGGAAGGAAGTGAGACAAATGAGACGTGGATGAGGGAGCCAAACCTGCGCAAGCAGCGAGCTTAATGTTAGTGGATCAGCGGAGATCTATGTCACTCCTGAGCTGATAAAAGTTGGACAGGTGTCAGGACCTGGGCAGACCGGATCTGGACCTTGAACCTCACCCCACTCCGTGAGCCTCTCAGCAGTCCAAAGCCTGTGAAGATGCCACCGAAATAGAAGATGACCTCGTTTGACGCAGCTTTAATTCCATAATCAGAGTTCTGGCGCGGCAGCCAACAGCTGATGATGGCCAATGATCATGTGAATCCAAGTTTGATTTTATTAGTTTTGATTGGCAATTGATTTACTTTACAAATTGCTGTAAGCGATTAATGTGTTTCATGACACGAGGGCTCATGAAAACCTTTTCATACACACTGAAAATGTTTGACACTGGAGCTGGAGATTGGAAAGCAATATGTGTTGGCAAATCCAAAAATTACTAGGGAAACCACACTGTTCTGCAGGGGGATATCATGTGCGACAAGAGAGACACAATTACCACAGCATGGCCCCTCTATGATATGAGTATAAGAGGTAAGACCAGCAGTAATCACAGTGTATGAACAGAAGGGGAAACCACAGCGAGGGACGCACTCTATAGAGGACCGTTCATCTTCTCTTCCCCCACTGCAGCCGAGCTGAACCACTGAGATTAATTGCTTATGATCAAATCAGCAGAAGCTGTGCAAATTAAAGAGCAGGCTAACCCCCACCCACCCACCCCACCCCTCCCTCCCCCAACACACACACACACACACACACACACACACACACACCCCTCCTTATCCCTCACCTCCGCATCATCTCCCACCCACCCCGAGCCAGACCCAGTACCCAGTGGACAGTGCGTGTGACGAGCCCCGGTGCTTATTCAAGGCTACAAAACGTGTCATTTCCTCTTTCCCCGGAGAGGAACGCAGAGCTCAGAAAGGGCTCGACATGGAGCAAGAGGTCAGTCAAATAGTTTGGGCGCATGAATACACAAATACAGTACACACAGCCTCACATGCACGCACACACACACACACACACACACACACACACAGGGAGAGTCAGTGCCCTAAGCTGAACTGCTGATATCTCACCCTGCTTCTCAAAACTGCTCCTCTCCCTGCTTCTCTCTCCCTCTCTCTCTGACTCGCTCATTAAGAAGCCATTAGGGAGAAGGGCAGTGTGAGACCACATGACCTCTTCCTAACCCCTGTAACACACCCCTGAAAGGGAGGGCGGAATACAGGGAGGGAGGAAGGGAGAGAAAGGGGCAAAAGATATGAACAGAGTCAGATAGCAAAAAAAGAGAGGGAGGGAAAAGAGGGAGCGATAAGAGGATGAAAGGGAGAGAAGGGGCAAAGGGAAAAAGCTGAGAGTATAGAAGAGTTCAAGCAATGAGCAAAGGAACTGAAAAAAGGTGAGCAGTGAGTGATCGAATACAACCCCCCCCACAGGGACACAGGGACAGGAGAGCAGCACAAATATCTGAATTTCACTTTTCCTATAATATAAAATAAATGGTTATACAATTATAATAATTCCAGTTCAGTGTCCGCTGTTATTCAAGCGAGGGACAAATCACAACAGAACCATGTTTTTTCTTTTGTGTGTGTGTGTGTTTTTTTGTTTTTTGTTTTTAACTCGATTCGCACTGCAAAAAAAGGTGACATTATCTCACCGTGCTTTCTTCACTTGCTCTAACACAACATTTTACAATTCACTACTAGATGATTCAACGGGCTGTTTGCAGCGTTCTCAGCGGAGGGATGGAGAGGACGCAAAACATGGCAGATAGAGGAGGTATGTATGAGTCAGAATGGAAGAGAGAGGTAGAGAGGCGTGTGATAAGTATGCAGTGACTTTAGGAGAAGGGGATAATTTGGGAGTGGAGGGGAAGACGGCTAGGCTGCTTCCTTAGTCGGACACAGGAATGTAGAGCGGGCGGATCCCAGTGCATGTGTGTTTCTATGTGTATGTGCGTGTTTGTGCCAGACAGGAATCCCTGACCCCCACAGACTCCGGCTCCACTTATCAAGGTCTGAACAGAGAAGTATGGAGAGGGAGAGTGAGGGGGGAGAGGGGTCTGGGTGTCCAGCACTATCAAATCCACCTCTAACCCCCATTGCTCCCTTTCCCCTCTCCTGTAACACGCGCACACACACACACACACACATATACACACACATACACACACACACACACACACACTCATGTCTACACACAGAAACACACTCTAAACCTTGAAGCTTGATCTCTCTGAGGCTGGAGCAACTATGGGAAGGCCAAACGGTCTAACCACAAAAAGAAAAAAAAAAAAAACCTGCCAGGGTCACAGACAATTACACCATATACACATGCAAACACACACTCTGTCTCTCTCTATCTGTCTTGCATGCTTTCCCACACACACCAACACTCACACACACTCTTAGAACAAACTTTAAAGTCCGCCTTTACTTTTCTAAGCAGCCGTCACCTTCCACCACTCAAGGAGCCTCTTACTCAGTCTGAATTCACATGAGGGCCCCTCGAAGTTTTTTTCTCTCTCACTCAGGTCAGGTGCAGTCTCAACTAGGGAATAAGTGTTAATAAAATTTAAAAAAAAAACCTACGGGCACCCCTGTTGTGGGAGGTCCCACCTGAAATGAGCCCATGACCCATTTTAGATTCAGAGATAGCGACTTACAAGGAAGAGGGATGGGGGGTGAAGACAGACAGAGAGAATGGAAAGGAGATCAAGATGAAGTTATTCTTTGCATGCTGCTGCTTGATTATATGAGGGTAGTGAGGAGAGAAGAGTTGGAGGAGGAGCGGTGGAGGAAGGTGGAAACAATGAGGTTTACGGGTGGTGATCTGGGGCAAAGTGGTTGGGGAAGAGTCGGGGAATAAAGGAGAGCTTGGCCTCCTTTTTTAAACTAACATCATCTTCAACAACAAAGAGCAGGATCAAACGGAGAAAGTCTTGGCGTCAGTGCTGGGCTGGCTGCTGCTCCACCAGCTTCTATAACTCAGCGCAGTCTCTGTTCCCTTCTTTCATCTCCCTTTAGAGAAAGTGAAACATATTCCTAAACTGAATGATTGTAATATAGCAGTTCTTTTAAAATGTGAAGCTTTTGTGGCTTCAAAAATTCTAAATGTATTCAAGAAACTACATCTACATACCCATAATGTTTTTCAGTTTGGCAATGTGCGCATTATAAGTTGTCCTGTTTCTCCCTTATCACTCCTCGTCCCTGTATTTGCCTCTTCAGAAGCCTTTGGGATAAGTGTTTAAACTTGCAAACACTGATTATTTTTCTGGCCTTGTTGGGGCAGTGAAAACAACACAAAACAACACTGACATACAGTATTATCACCTTTTGAGTTGATATGGTGAACTTGTTAGCAAAGAGTTGCCCATTTACACATCCAGCAGACATGGAGCAACATTAGCATTCATTTAGAGTTGTGTTCAAGGCGACCTGGCCAAAGTAAGTCCAATATTCACTCTGTGTTTAGGAATCTTTTTGGTTTCCACTTTCTTTCCTGAGGGAAATACCTGGCTGTGTATGCTCCACTATGTTCACCGGCCATTTGCTAACTTTGTCCGTCTGCCATTAGTACAGGGCAAGAGGAGTGGAGTGGGTTTTTAGAGCTTTTTCACTTAAAACAGATGTTTTCAGTGAAACATCAGAGCACAGAGAGTGAACCAAGACAGTACTGTTGTGGCGCGGAAAACCAAACACAAAGCTGGAAGATGCCAAAAAGGCCGCACAGAGCTGAGGGGAACTGCAGAGTCGGACGGTAATTCTCTGTGGGTTCATCACGCTTGTCACATTGTCACACTGGTAATATATGAATATTATAACTGCTTTAAGAAAAGGTAAGTAGGTGTGTTATTGTAATAGCCATGTCTGGATAAGTCCATACATTTTCATAGCTCGAACTTGACTGGTCTCAGTCTGGAAAGCTGGTGACCTGTAATGAAGGTCTTGTCTTTGTGGGAAATGGTGTGGGTTAAAGGCTGCTTAAAAAAAAAAAAACACACACACACACAAACACACACACAAAAAAATCAAATTGGCAACACTTAGCTCAAAAACATCCCTGTCTAGACAAATCACATGACATACTGGTGAGAAAAGTTATGTTGTAGGACTGGGACTTTTGCTAATTTGCATTATTACAAATGTCAGTGTGACTGTGAAGTGGATTTCTTACTTTTAGAACAGAACCTGGAAGTTCCAGTTTTACACAACAAACAAACAGACGCAGATCCTGCTGATGAGGAGGAAGTTTAACCCACAGTCCTGCCTTTATTTGAACCCATATACTCAATGTGAAACAACATAAACACACACACACATACTGTACACAAGAAGCGACCGTAGCTCCAGTGTATGTGATGAGTGAAAACAGAAGTGACAGTGTGAACTGACTGGATGGAAAGGAAGGTCCAAACAGACAGAGGGAAGGAGGGATAGAGGAGAGAAGGAGGGGACAAATAGTTGTGAAGGACAGATAGTGGCTTCCAGGACTGTCTTCAACGCCTCTATAATGATCAAACCCAAAAAGAACCACACACAAATATACACACACACACACAGACACACACACACACACACACACACACTCTTGTATGTACACAGCCCAAGCCATAATTGTCCCCTGTGGTGATTTTGGCCTCTCCCTCCTAGTTTCTCATTGCTGTTGGCCAACTCTTCTGTATCTTTAACACTTTCTTTTTTTCCTCCTTTCAAGAAGGGGGGGGGGGGGGGGGGGGGTGTCACAACAGAAGGAATGAGGGATGAAGGAGAACGAGAGGTCTAAAAGGAAGGAGGTGTAGAGGGGTGTGACGGCGAAAAGGGGGAATGAAGGGAAGGAGGGAAAAGGAGAGAATGAATGTGTAAGAGGAAGGGAGACTTTGCCCTCCAGCGGGAACACTCCCACGATTGTGTGTACGTGTGTGTGCACATGTGTGTGTGTGTTTGTGTGCAAGCTGTGCCTCGGCCAAACCGACACACCCACAGGCTGTAGACCTCTATATCCTGTTCGGGTTGTCCGTTTGTCCAAACATCATGCACCCACCCTCCTCTCCCCCACCTATTCCTCCTCCTCCTCCTCCTCCTCCTCCCCGCTCCCCTTTTCTAACTGCTCTGACGCTGATGGGGGTAGAGGCCGCAGAGGGAGTGGGTACGGTAAATAGAACAAAGCCACCTTTCTAAAATAAACAGACCGGGAAAGGGGAACTTCAGGTTGACTGAAAATGAGAGAGAAAAAGAGCACAGATCCAACCATGAGCTTACTGTGAAGCGCTTTTTTAAAGGTTAACTCTTCATGAAAGTTACCGTTTCTGCTTCTCCCTGTCAGTCAGTCCGCCACTGTATATGTCTGCCTCTCTCCCTCTCTCTCCCTCATACACTTAAATAGTATCAATATCCTGGCTGCTTGTGCTCGACTAACTCTTGGTGAATGCTGGGTACAGTGTGACACATAAGCCACAGTGAGCAGTGCTGCCAGGCTCATGGCTACAGGGCCCATTACTGGCTATCAGATCACCGGAGGAGAGAGGAGAGAGGCATCCTAGCTCACATCACATCTCCATCTCATATCTCCAAAAGAGGAGCCTTGTCATGGGTCTCCCACTGAAGAGGAGGAGGCCTACCTCACACATAAGGCTCATAGTATTTTTTTCTCCTACAGATTTTCCATGAAAATACCTTGATTTTATTTTAGAAGAAGCATTTTTCACAAGGCTGCAGGCACTGAAAAGTTGTCACGTTTCCCGCTGCAGCTGGACACTGATCACTGCTGTTTACAGTCGGCTTGAACCTGAGATTACAGGTTACCAAACTTTTTTAGCTTCTGACCCCTTAAAATAAAGCTCATCACAGGCTCAACAGGTTATGACCAGTTTAATCATAGTGTGAGTTTTCCTTCTCAGACTGTTTTATTTAAATACTTTTCAGAGGCGTGAAGCGATAAAATTATCCCGTAGTTCACAAACAACCTAATTTTACATGTCCCTTCCTGTTAATTATCTCAGGACCCCTCTGACCCCCAGCTTGGGAACCAATGGGTTTTCAGACTGTGAGGGGAGAGTTGAAGGAGGGGCCCAAACCGAGAGATGTCACATGTGCCTGACTGCTGAAATTTGCACCAAAAATGTGTACAAACTCGATCCAATCTGAACACACACACTTATGTGATTCACATATTTGTGTGACTTACACTGTCATGAATTAATGCCAGTAAGTTTGCTTAGTGACACTGAAAAACAGGTGTCTCAGTTTTGTCTGAGGGACGACCCACAGTGTCAGACTTTGAAAACCCCTGACAAAAATTCTGAGGAAGTAGAGAAAAAAAAAAAATTGGTATTATTGGATTAAAAAAATTGTTTTGACCTGAATTTGGTTAGTGTTGACTTTTTAGACATATCTTGGAAAGTAAGCAGGTAAGTAAAGACAAGTGGTCCAAAGTCCCTCAGATATCATCCTCTTTTAAAGATGGAATTGAGCATTAGAATAAATAAATAAAACAATATTGAGTTATACATAGAGTTACAAAGCTGAGTTATCTAGGATATTGGGTGTGCCTGAATCTATAGGCGTGTGTGTGAGTGTGTGTGTATGACCTACAACGTTAACCGCAACCATTAGTATATCTGTATATAGTACATTTGGGGTATGCGATGGAGTTCGAAGTGTGTCTGTGTGCAGGGGTTGGTTTTAGCTGTGGGGGGGTGCTGCTGTGAATGTTCAACCACAGAAACCTCCTGACCCACCCACCAATACGCTGTGCCAACAGGACATCCTGTCAGGATGCATTCTGGGTAGTGTAATTCTTAGACCAGAGCGATCAATGCCAAGAGATGTGTTTGTGTGTGTGTGTAGACATTTAACCACATATATTTAAAGTGAAATGTAGGGCTGGATTGATCTGTACACATATTTTATAGGATATTTGCAGGTGCTATGCATACATGTGTTTAGATACTTGTGTGCCAGTTTGTGGGTGAGAGTGTACAGTATGTGTGTGGGCCATGACTGACTAAAGCACACACATGGGCCCAACCCAGGTGCACTCAGGGAGGGATGGCTAATCTTTAACCCCCACAAACACATATACACACTCCTCCTCCTCCTCTTCTCCACCCAGCAATCTTTCTCCGGGCCTGTTCCAGGGGCAGGAGGTGGAGAAGTGGGGGGTGGTGACATTTTGGAAAAAAGCCACGGTCAGGAGTGGGGGGGGGGGGCAGTTTCCTGTCCAAAATGGCTCTTTTAAAGCCAGAGAATTATAAATAGAGCAGGTGTCAGTATTGAGAACTGAGAGAGAAAGAGAGATAGAGATAGAGAGAGAGAGAGAGTGCTGCAAGAGAAAAAGACAGACAGCAAGAGTGTGAAAAATTGTGTGAATGTGTGTGTGTGTGGTGGTGTGATGGTGTTGTGGAGTAGGAAGAGGGGCTTTTAGCTGGTGGACTGCCCATAATGTCCAGCAGGATGTGAGGTCATATGACAAAGATGGCTGGTGGGCGGTGAGAAATGATTGGTTTCCACGGTGATAATGGAACTTTTTTTTTATTTATTTATAATATAGTGGGGGCCGACCAGGAGGTTGACATGAGAGAGAGACAGAGAGCTGAAGAAAGGGGGACAGAACAGTACTTGAGTCTTCCATCACAACTCAGAACAAAAAAAGCGTTCAACCCCTCTTCCTAACATAAAACTGAGAAATGAGGGGGGGGGAATGTGTGTGTATGTGTGGCAGAAGGGGACAAAAAGGGGAAGAGGAGGATGGGGGGAGCAGGGAAAACTGAGGGAGGTTGGGTGAGCAGGCCACAAAAGTCAATAGGGTGGGAGGAAAGGGCTGAAATCATCTGTGCAGTCAGAGGACAAAGAGGCAGAGCAAACAGGGGGTGGGGGAGACAGAGCGAGAAACAGAGAGAGAGAGAGAGGCCTGGAGTACAAAGACAGTACGAAACAGAAGTGATAATAGACTGACTGTGTAAAAAGTGAGAAAGATGAACCAGGAGCCACAAAAAAAAAAAAAAAAAAGAGAAAGACATGGACAAAGTGGAGAAAATACAGGGGAAGAGGCCTCAAGATGATGTAGTTATCTCACCCATCGTGTGTCAAGCACCAAGCCATGAAGAAAGGGGTTAAAAATTAAGTCCACACAGTCTGAAATATTAAATCTATTTTGGTTTTTAATGAAGGAGGAGTGAATTAGGGAGGAAATATGAGAGTAGATTATTAAACCAAGAGTGAGGAGAAGGGAGAGAAAAAGTGGAGAGGTGTGCGAGGGGTGAGGGGGTTGAAATCTGTTCACGGTGTTTTAAATATTAAACCTATTTCAAGTTTAATGAAGTGCAAATACTATGGGGAGAGTCTTAACTGGAATACAGAGAGGAAGGGGGCGAAAGGGGGATCCGATTCATTATTTCAAGTGTTCACCTTTAGACTGCCGAGACTTGGGGAGAGGTGTGCAGAGAGAGAGAGAAGGAGAGAGAGAGAGAAAAAAAAAGAGAGAGAGATAAAGTTTATGCGGAAGTGCAAACTAGAGGGCAATATTGAGAGTGCAGGTCTGTGGGCCCCAGGTGAGTCCAAGAGGCTCCGCAGCTCCAGAGCACGAAGGTCTGAACTCAAACAAGCCAAAACATGCAGCGCTGACTGCAGCACTCCTGAGCTCGCAGGAATAAACAGGATGGGGTTCTACGGAAAAATGATTTCACTTTTTTTTTTTTTTTTTTTTTAGTACGTCTCTGTGGGCATGTGTGCGAGAGTGTGTGTCTCTCTGAGCATGTGTGTATTAGCGGTTGAGGAGGGGAACTCTGAGGCTACAGAGCGGAGAGGAAGAGAGTCAGATAAAGATGTTGGATTTCAAAAAAGATATTCGATGTAATCAATGTGCAACAGCTAGAGGGAAATGGAAAGAACAGCCCACGTGTGATTGAACTGTTCACGTCTTCATAATCAGATGCTCTAAGCTGTGTGTGTGCATGTGAGTGTGTGTGTGTACATCACGTCGGCCATGTACCGGATTGCCAAAATCCCCCAAGCTGCCACTAAAGGTCACCATGTCTGTGTGTGTGTGTGTCTGTGTCTGTGTGTGTGTGTGTGTGTTTTTAAAACCAGAGAAAAAAACAAAACAAGAAAAAGCACCAAACAAAAAGTATTTCCAGTGCTGTTATTATGTGGGATCAAGATCAAGTTGGTGTTTGCCCCAAGTATAAAGGAAGTAGGAGAGAAATCAATCGGTAACTCATGTTTTCACCAGCTCAGGCTTCTTCTCAATCCGAGAGCGAAGATGCCAAAGAGCGGGTGAATTCTGACATATCTTTTAAAGAGGTGACACCCGCTTTAATAAAATAAACAATTCTTGTGAATGAGAAGAAAACGCTAAAGCTACAGCCTTTGTGGCCAAATTTAGAGAGGGAAAAATCTGTATTTTAGAAACATGACTATTTTCTATGACTATCATTGCTGACAAAAATATAGTTTCAAGATTGCAACCAAACCTGGTATTTATGATATTTAGTTACAATATACAAAGATAGTATGGGATTAGGGTTGAAAGTTACTGATATTTTTTATTCAATTAATCCGTTTATTGTTTAGTAAAGAAAACATCAGAAATGAGTCAAAGGCCATGCTCATCTCAAGCTTACTAAGCTTGTTTTGCAGGATTAAGAGCTGAAAAAACTAAAATATTTCATTTATACACAGCAAATGTTTGACATCTTTACTTGATGTGACTTGATAAATGAGAAATCAATTATAAAAATTGACTAAGTACTTAATCAACTCACCATTTCAGCACTACATAGTACAAGAAGGGAATCTGACATGATGCATCAAACACGAACACACTGAATGTTTTATTTTTTTTTTTTAAAAAGCTTGACTTTGAATTTTTCAAAACACTCCTGTATTTGATTTGCAGATGCTTTTTAATCCAGGTCTAGAGGAAGCAGCGGGGGCCACACTAAAAATAATTTTAGGTAATTATTTGAAGGTTTACGACATAAGCAGGCAGGATATGTAGGGACTATTTAAAACTCTCCTTCTCAGAGTTGTCACCTCTAATATAGTATTATACAGAAAAAAACCCATGATGAGATCAGTGGGATGCGAGCGGTGCTGATGTCTCCCTCCTAATTCGCATGTAAGATGTCAAATATTTGTGTCAGCAGACAAGGTGAGCACGAGACAGAGTGAGATCAAGCGTCAGCCAGAGAGAGGAGAGGAAGTTGAGTGCTTAGTGGCCTCAATAATGACATCAAGTGAACACAGCAGATGTTTGCACGGGAAGAGGATCCAAAGAAAACAAATCCTAATTCCTGCAGCTGTTTGTCAACACGAGTGCACGGCATTTTCATACAAACACTTTGAAACGGCCCGGCGCTAATACACTGAGCCTTTACACAGCCGTATATTATCCTTATATTACAGAATAATCCAGCGAAATCCGCAGCCAGCCCTCCTCTGTGTGGTATGTAATATCAGCATTTCTAACAGTAAGGCATGGACACCAGTCACAGATGAATGAGAGAGAGGGAGAGAGTGTGTGTCTCGGCAGTTCTCATCAATAAGGAATGAAGCAATTAAGCTAATCTCAGACTGAAGGTGCCCTTTCTCCTTTATACTTACCATAGCTCTTCATGGAAACCAACAACTGGACAGACACACACACAGTGACAGCCCATAGACCTGGGCGATACAAACGGTAGAAATAACCCTTCATAACCCTTCTAACTGTTCACCTTTGATGTGGAGGGATATTCCAGCAATCATAGTGATATTCCCATTTTTTAAATTAATAATCATATTAATATTTTGTTATGTGTTAGCTTGAGATTTCTCAGAACAGAAGCCTTCTTATGTGCGTCAAGCAGGATACAAAAATCCAAACTGCCTACTCAGTAGCTCTTTGCTGTCTACCCTGCCTACATTGCGATGCTGTGAAATGGTGTAATTAGAAACTTTAAATAGAATTGTACATCATTTTCTAATTCCTTTGCTCTTCCTTGGCCCATACATCTGATGGAGATCTTCTACTGCAGGTGACAAAATCCTGGACTTAAGGGGACTTAAGACTTAAGTAGACAAACTCTCATAAGCCCAAAGAGATCCTGTGTATTTTTGACCCTGACTTGCCCCTCCCCCATGGTGACATGATCTTTTAATGCTAAATGGTGGGGCAGTCTGAAGGTCAGAAGGTCTGAAGGAGGCCCAAATAGTTTTTAACCTCATGGTAGAAAGATACCCCCCCCCCCCCCCCCCCTCCCCCTCCACTGAGAGCCCAGCACTGAAACCAAGTTGAATATGGGTACACATGGTGGTTTTCTGGCTGGCACCAGGTGTCTAGCATGTCTAGCAAGACTAGACTTCCTCTAACCTTTAGGTGAGGAAACACCTTTCTCATTAATGGCTGCCTCACCAAGGCCAGACTTGAACCCCACCTTCCTTCTACCACAGCACAGACGCATGCATCTGGCCAACAGGCTTAATGGAGTCGTTTATTTTGTGGGTATTTGTGGTTATGCATGCATGTGTGTGACTTGGAAGCTCAAGACAAGATGCACTTGAGCACCTTAATAAGACCTGACTGACACTCACAAAATCCGGGACTTAGGACACTTAGAGCTAAACGGACAAACCCTCTGAAACCTGTATGGCTCCGTCCTCTCCGCCTTTCCTTTTGGTTTTCTCTCTCTCTCTTTTCTTTTCGCTCTCTCTGTCTCATTACCCCCTCTCATCTACCACTGTCTCTTGCTTTTCCCTTCCTCTCGCCCTTTCCAGAAGGTCCTTCCCTAAACCCCAGAGAGAGGGGGAGGAGCCTCGAATGGCGAGGACGCGCTGGTAATCCGTGCAGTGACCCAGGTCAATTCAATTATCCTGTTTTCTTTCGCTGCGTAACGCGTGTGCCCATTTCACAGCCAACTCCCTTAATGCGCCCAGGATTAGCTTCTCTTACTTTTAATGATCTACCTATCGACGCCTTGGGCCCGACAGCGCACACACACACACACACACATACACACGAAGACACAGGTAAATGTTTTTTTTATGTATTAGTTTTGGTGTAAAAGAATTCACTAAACAATTGTGCAAGGATGAGGATCAAGAGAGGCTTTCTCAAAATAAATACGTCTTCTTGAGTTTGTTTGTGTATGCGTTTGCTTGTTTATGTGGGAGTGTCTGTTACATAAACCGCGGTAAGAAGAGGATTGTATTATCCATCTGCATTTACCCAGGCTTCACCTCACACCTCCAAGATTTGAGATAATCATCTTGGGCCTAACACGTTAGTGTAGAAGCTCGCTAATCTCAACCCCGGAGGAGGGGAAGAGGCCATTTTACACTAGTAAACTGTGTGGATGGCTGACATGCATTGAAGTATCCACACAGGATTCAGAGTATTAAGCACACATGTATTGTAAAGCGTCATGCACACTCAACAAAGCATTTGGATCACTCACACGACAAATGCTGCCCTGTTGGTGAGAGGGGGCGTCTTTTAAAAGAGAAGCACAGATAAATTAGATTCTGCCGTTGTTTAGGTGTTGAGATCGACACTCTCAACCAATTATCTAACCTAATCTCTTTATCTCACCAGTCATTCATTAATTACATGACTGGATAACTGAACTAAGTAGGGGCCAACATTACGAAACTGCAGTAACTCTTGAAGTGTCTAAATCCTCAAAGTCATCAAACCAGCACCACAAAGTCTTTTCCAAGATGGAAGTGGCGGTCTGTTTTCTTTTGGCCTGCGTCCATCCTTCCAATTTTGAGGGACAAGTTCAAGTTAATTCCACCTGCTGTTGTGACAGTAAACTAATAATCTAACCAACAAATCCAATAAAAAGAGACTATTTGGGCGTGAAAACACATGCCATGCTTCCACCGTTGCTGCTGATGTCGGTTTGGTTTATATCACATAGAAATTTGCAGCAGCCCTTCCCTCCTAAGTCTGCAGACAGTAAACAGTGTCAGAAGCAGGTTTGTCAAGCCTTACCTGGGATGTCCTGTCCGTTGTAGTTCCATCCAGCCACAGCCAGCATGGAGGGCAGAGGCGATCCAGGCCTACTGTCTCTGTCTCTGTCTCTGTCCCGCTCTCTGTCCCAGTTCCTCTCAGCCTGCTGGGTAATATGTCTGACCGTGTCCTTGTTCTTCCTGTTCTTCCTCCGGCCTGACCCTGATAGAGGTTGCCAGGGCCCCTCTCCACCTCCTCCAGCAGCACCCCCAGTCCCTTGCTCCCCCTGGCTCTGGGCTGCCCCCCTGGGAGTGTCCCGTGGATGAGAGGAGGAGGCGGGGGACACCTGTTCCTCTTTGACGGTTACAGGCCTGTAGTCGTGCGGCCAGGCGGGCTGGGAGTCATGGCAGGCTTCCTCCTGGCTCTCATGGCTCTTGGGGGGTTCTTGGTCCTCCTTGCCATACGTGCTACCTCCCTCGTGGCAGCTGGCGATGGCCGAGTCCCCAGAAGAGTTGGCGGGGCTGGTGCGCCGCGCCAGCCAAGGGGAGGTGCTGCGACCAGACATGATGGAGGCCAGGGCTTCAGAAGCCATGCCCACAATGCCTCCTCCTCCTCCTCCTCCTAAACCCACTCCTGCAACACCCCCTGCTCCTGCTATACCCACTCCTCCTCCACCTCCGCCACCTCCTCCACCTATGCTGGCAGCAGCGACAGCTCCCATTTCAAAGTCAGCCAGTTCGTCAGCCATCTCAGAGCGGATGCTGATGTCCAGCGCAGCTTTGATGAAGCTGTGGCAGGCCTGGACAATGTCTGTCATCTGCAGGTAGCTGGCGGCTGACATGACCTCGATCACGTTCTTACTGGTGAGAGCGAGGTGCGCCGAGTACATGAAGTCCAGGATGGCTTTGAAGCCTGTCGCCGTGACGATGTCCAGGTGAGTGACAGTAGTCTGGTGGTGAGGCTCTGCCCCTTTTTTAACCTGAAGGGTGAGGAGAAGGAGTGTTCACAGTTTTCTGGTTTATTCATCACGCACAAGAAAGGAGGAAAAACCTTTTTCAAACACAACAACTGACACTTGTCTGTGAACTGAAAAAACACACCAAGATCTGAGATGGAAAACAAGTACTAAATCCCCTGACCCAGCTTCCCCAGTGTGGCAGCCCCTTACCTGGCAGTAAAGAGTCTTGAAGTAGCGCGAGGAGCCCAGGAGGACGTTCTTATGGGCCTTGAAGATCTTTCCGTCCACAATGACACAGGCGTCGCAGAGGATGCCGTGCTGCCTCTGCTCATTGAGCTCTCTGAGGAGCTGACGGTAGTGAGAGGAGATCTCCATGTCCTCCTTCCTGTTGTTCATCTGTGTAGCTGAACAAAAGCCTCTCCTCAAAACGTCTGCTAAGAAATGAAAGGGGACACAAAAGAAATCAACTTAGGATGTATGTACATGCTCTTAGAGTACAGTATCTTGCACCATGAAATGCACAGTGTGGAAATGTGACTGTACAGCAGCAGACAGATACAGTGCAGGAGCAATAAAATGTAAACCACCTTGTCATTTTTTTGGAAATGAAATTTCTGGCAACATATTCAGGTGTTTCCTCCTCTAAGTCAATATGTATCTGTAGCTATATATGGAAGGGGGGGGGGGCGATAAGCAAATTTAGCTGTACCTTTAAAGACAAGCCAGGGTAAGGATATCTCAGTAATGACCGTGACATAAAAACAATCACATCAATAGCAGACACATCTCAACTGCGGTAGTTTGATGTCTAAAAACAGCCCAGTAACAAATAGTCAAAAATCTCTGTCTTTAAACCGTGTCTGACAGGTTCATTTGTGTGTGTGTGTGTGTGTGTGTGTAGCTGCGTAAGTGTGTGTGACTGACTGACAGTGTGTGTACGCTCATTAAAAATGCTAGTTAAAAAGCACAACACTTTCACAAACAGTTGAGAAGGAGAAAAACACCTCATTTAGCACAGACCACTTTACCATTAAATTTATCAATAAACACGGCCTCAGCCCCTTTTTTTTAATTTCCATTTTGTTTCAACTGTGGATTTTCAATCAGCTGTCTAGTTAAGACGAAAATTTACTCTTGAACCTTCACCTCAGTGTTTCTGATCTTGCTCAGTTCAGCTGAGGTTGGGAACACAAAGTTTTTTCTGAAAACTACAGAGAAAAGACCTGTAATGACAATTCATGGAGCTTTTGATCTGTCACTGAATGAAGATCCAATTTTTGATATTCATTGACAGGATTCGTGGTGATAGTAGAGAGACACTGGTATATTTTAATGTTTTTTTTTTATTTATTTTTTTTTTACTAAATTTGAGTATGAGAAAAGCTAGAGATCTAGATTTTTACAACCTATTAGCCCATAGAGCTGCTCTACCTCTGGCTTTTGGGTTCACAAACATTGATCGAAGATATAAGTGGGTTTTTCCTTGAGTGATGATAAAACATAAGTCCCTTTTTTTTTTTTTTTTGGCTGCATGCAGGTTAGATGACATGATGAAAGGCATTGTGAGCTGCAGGTAAAGGCCACAGAGAGAGGGAGAGCAGGAGGAGACAAAGGGAGATGTGAACATCTCTCTATGCTGAACCAATCAACGAGGTGGCGGAGAAACAAAGAGAAACCATAAAAGCGCTAGCAAACACAAACATACAAACACACACGCAGAGAAGAAGCAGAAGATGAACACACACGCGCACGCGCGCACACACACACACACACACACACACACACACACTCAGGCAGTGCATTAGCCAGAGCATTAGCAGCCGCCGCTCCCACTCTTGTCTTGGTGAGGGCTAAATCGCGCGGACGCAGAGTGTTACCAAACGCAGCAGTGATTTGTTTTGGGAACGCCACAGCTGTCAGCTCTCATGGGCCATTCTGAGACATGACAGCTCGGGTTGGCCAAGGTGACAGCAGCGTTTGCTCCGGGGCCGGCACACTTCAGGTCATGTTTAGCAAAGCTCTGCTCAACCTGATGGCTTGTAAGATCAGATAAATCCACAGCGTCTCCCACGTCCATTTGGACAAACACACCTCATATGAACGGCAGTGGATGAGTGGATGGAGTGATGGCCACAACTGTTGAAGCCTCCCTTACTAAAGAAAAAAAAAAGTAAAAGTGTCCTGAGTTCAATCAATGCACGGCTGCCTCACAAACTTTCATTTTGATTGGTGTTTCTCTAAGTCGTAGAAAGAATTGTGAGGAGGAGGAAACTTAGGTGTGAATGCAGAGTGTCCCTCAGAGTCTCAAAAGGCGAGTTTTGACGCAAGAGTTTTTATCCTCCAGCTCACACATTTCTCTGGAAGAAAAAAAAAAATCTATTGGCGGTCTAACCTTGAGAGATTCTTTCCTTTCTGCGTTGCCCTGATTGAAGCATTGAGAGTCTTCACCTCTCACCTTTAGAGACAAGCAGCTTTAAGGACACAGCAGCTTCCCTCCTCCTCTCTCTGCTCTTCTTTTCTCAGGGCCACTGGCACATTCAGTTGTATAGCCCTGTCTATAAGATTGGCTCCTTCTCAGAACCACATAAAACACAGAAGAAGTCATTTATTCACTGAAAAATACCTCAATACCCTGCTTCCTCATTCTTTTCTGGCTAGTGTGAATGGTGAAATACAGGGTCACTGTGCAACACTCGCCAAACAGCAGCTCCCATTGGAGACACACATCTACTGGTAGCGGGGGGAGGGGGGTGAAAGAAAGCCAGCTACACCGAATCAACTGCTGGAATAAGACTGTGGCATTCAGGTTCCTCCAGCTCTCTCCATTTCCATCTTGGTTACCATTTTTAACATCCCTGTATAAATGAGGAACAACAATGACAAGCACTCAAGCGAACAAGCAACATGCTAATGACAGCAACACCAATGTATTTGCAACAGAACTGAATTGTAAGAGTACGTTCACCTAAATTACAAAGGAAGAGGAAAAAAATACCTTTTTTTTTTTCTCCCTCTGACCTTGGAGGACACTGGAGGCCTTTAATTTGTGGTGCTTACAACATTAAAATTTTATTTTATTTTTTAATTAAAGGGCAGAATTTCTTTTTAGAAGTGTCCCAATTCATTTGGATAATAAACAGAAAGTGTTCAAGGACTATTTTTTGTTATAGAGTGAAGCTGCAATAATTAATTGATTAATCAGTCAACAGAATCTGTAAACTCATTTGTCATTTTTTGAACAAAAATGGAAAATATTCCCAGGATTCAGCTTCTCAAACATGAGAATTTGATTCTTTTCTTTGTCATACATGATAAAAATAAACTGAATCTCTTTGGTTTTTGGACCATTGTTTGAACAAAGCAAGACATTTTAAGAAATCACCTTGAACTGTAGGAAATTGTTTTTCACTATATTTACGGACCAAAAAAAAAAAAAAGGTTAATTGAGAAAATAATGAGCAGGTTAATTATTGCTGAAATAATTGTGAGTTGCAGCTCTAGCAGAAAATACCATTCACCTTTACTGTAATAGCACGGAGGCAGATACCTCCAAACTATCTGCATGACCACATAAAAAAGAAGTAGGTGACAAAATATATGGTAATATCATTTGGGTGAATCTACTTTAATGCAGTTTTTGTGCAATCCTGGACCATTTTAATATGATTTCTATTTAAATAACCCACTGAGTGCGACTAAAGTCTGGTAACTGGGACCAAAGTTCATTAGAGCAACTTTTCATTCTGTGTGCTAATGCGTGTCCAAAGCGTTAACGATAATGTCAGGGTGGTACAGCACCGTGACACAGGGGGCCATGGGTCTAAGGCAGTATTAAAGTTTGTTTGCTATGTGTGTGAGTCTGAGTCTGTGTGTATGTGGCGTGAGTGTGTGGCTAGGATTGCACCCAAAGACATGTTAAATGGTGCCTCAAATTTAACAAAAACAATGATCAGTGGAGGGTAAAACAACAGCAAAGGACTGAGAGGAACAGAGAGGGAGAGGTCTAATCAGATTTATTGCTTCAACAGACTCAGAGACGTACTGAGTTAGCAGTTAGGCAGAGAAGAGGAACTTAAATGGAGTGCGCTTTGACCTCTAAACTCTTTGCTTGCCTAATTGGCTTGTTTAATTTCAGCATGTCCAATTCCCTCCAGTTGGAAAACCCTTTTCCAGAGGAACCAGTCCCACTGCTACCCCTAGTGTAGTACACATAAACCTCTCCAGTTTTCATCCTGACTTCATTTCCTCAAACGGCTCATGGAGGAAGATGGAGTATACTCCATCTTCCTCCATGAGCCTGGACCATCTGCAGGACCAAATCCCCCCCTCCCTCTACCTATGTGAGTACAGCCTTGATTTATAACCCACTTTTTTCCAAATATACACTTGACACAAGGTGGGAAAGTAAGGTAAAATGAAGTTGTCAGACAATCAACTAAAGAGAGAAAGGCAGAGACTTTTGTGTCTCATCCAAAGCATTAGCAGCCTCACCAAGGCTACAGAAACTAAAGCCTGCTCTCAGGATGTCACAGAACAGAAAAAAAGCTTTTCATCCCTCTATGAAATTTCACCAGAAAAAAAAAAAAAAAAAGCAAGGAAAAAGTCATCAGAAGGCAGGCTGACAGTCTGTGAGCGCTTATTTGTGGTCAGAGACGATTGTTTCAGTAAAGCATGCCACTACAACTCCGAGTCCCTGTCACCCTTCTGAGGCCAAATCAAAAGTGACTGTCCTCCTTAACCCCCCCCCTTCCCTGGCACACACACGAACACACACCGTCAAGACCCCTGTTCCCCTCCTAACACACACGCACACACACACACACACACACATACACACACAGACTTCCTGCCCCTAAATACACAAACACATGTAGGAACTAAAAAAAACACACACGTTCACACACTTAGCAGAGCCGTCATGGCATCACACCCGGTTTGTCCTGGTCACATCACAGCAAAGTCACTTTAGGCCCCAGCCAGACGATTAAAGAGATGAGACATGTGATGGAGTGAGAGAATGGGGCTTCCTCCTTCTTGTGTTTCTCTTAATGCAGCCTGTCCCTCCGAGCCACTTCTCTGCCTCCTTGACCGCACAGGACCGAGGGGAGATGGAGCGCAAGGTCCTTCTGGATCAAAGGCAGCGCGATACTTTGTTTGTATGGGGTTTAACGCAGACTGCTTTCACAGGGGGGCTCACGCTGTGATTCCAAGAGGTATTCAGACATCACACTGCGAGAAGATGTTACAACATGTGAAACATCTTTAGACAGGGTGATAATACAAGATTACACAACATATTTTAGCAAATAAAACTCACCTCAATCACAGCACCTCTTTGCTAATACATATTTGTTGATGCACTCATTAATATTCTTGCAGGTACAAGGTTTAACTGACTGCAGGTTCACCATCCGAGCAGTTTCACACACTTACTTTGAATTGAGGGATTTCTAGTTAGTTGGGGCAAATTATCATTTAGTAGCCAGTGTGCTGCTTGCAAAATTGGCACCCTCAGCTAATCACTACACATTCAAATTGTGGCCCTCTGCCCAACAAATGTAACAATTCTGCTCATTATTTGATAAAATGACTTTGGTTGGACGAGCATGTCAAACTGAGAGAAGTGAGTTCACGGAGCCCATCATTTAAGTGGTAAAATAAAATAAATAAATAAATAGAAGCCATTAATAAATAAAGAGGAAAAAACAGACTAATAGCATTTTTTTAAAACTGCAGACTGAAATTGTTTCTGCTAATGTACGCTTGCTGCAAAAAATACCAAAAGCATATGTGCATTTTTGGCACCATTTTTTTTATTTTTTTTATTTTATTAATAATGGGTCACATGTGTGACATGGGTCCCTCATAGAGACAAACCACCACAGAAAATTATTACCTTTAGTTTTTGCCTCAGCTCTACAGAGATTTTAGCATTTTTGTAGCTCATCGTTTGGGGTTAACAACACAACTCCAAATGAATGCCAGCGTTGTGCCTTATCTGCTGCATAAATAAGCAGCTGTGTGCTAACATGTTCGAAGGCAGGCTGACAGTCATCTTATTTGATCTTTTTAAGATGATTACATGCAAATGTTGTGTTTACAGACTGTTATAGTGCCCTAAAGTGGTCAAAAAATTATTTAATGCACAGTTAAATATGATTCAAGAGGAACAATAAGCTAACGATGTTACTTAGCATCTGTACAAACAAATACCAACTTGTCCCAAGCTTTATGTACCAATACATGCACGAAAGGATTCTCTGTTAGCAGTGAATTCCCTCCTTTTCACATCCCTACTTTTATCTTGGCGCTGTAGCTTCAAATCAGCAGGGAGGACGCAGTGAAAACTGGCCAGAGATTGAAGAAGTGAATGAATGTGTGGAGGAAGCAGGAGGGGACATCAAGTTGGGATTCAGTAGCCAAAAGCTGGCATTTATGTTGTTCACGTTCCCTTTTGCATATTTTCTAGTAGTGACTTGCACCAGCACAGTTTCATATCAGTTTCTGTAGAAAAGGCAAACAGGTTGGCAGGTCTGCACAAAATGAATTATGTATTATGTAAAGCTTTCAAAACAAAGTGAAATAAACGATGTAAGCCTCAAGACAAAGATATTAAGAGAATCGTTGACATGATATGCTAATATCTATGAAAAATTAAACAGCACAGGAAGAAAGAATTGGTTTGCTTGGAAGCGGACTTCTTCTGATATAATGAGAGAAACTACCGGAAAAAATTACAGCATGCACAAGTGGAATTAAAATGATATTCGGCTAGACAATGTAGACACTGTTCTTCAAACACGTGACAGTATGATAGAAGACAGCTATTACTTCACAGGGTAAAATCTATTAGTCTCTCTACTTAAACAAAAAAGGAAGGCTAAACTAGATTGAAAGGCTTACTTTATTATTTTCTAATCCACAATAGAGTGGTAAACATTACTGATGTTAACTGGACGTGTTCTCAACATGGGATGAGCTTACACAGAAATGAAGCAAAGTGGCTAATCAAAAGAGATAGAAAGAAGGGAAAATGTAGAGCCAGAGAACGAGAGAGATAAAGAACAGTGAAAAACAGAGAGAAAATAGAATAGAGCAGAATCGCAGAGACGGCAAGGCTAGAAAGATAGAGACAGAAGATAGAAAGAGGGGGAGACAGGAAGAGAGGGGAGAGTGACTCAGGCAGCCAATATTTTTTAAACAGCTTTGCTTCCACTCAACTGGGCATCAAGGCCATTATCCCGGGGTTAATCCCCAATCCGACGGAGCTGGCAGCCTTCCGGGACAAGCCAGGGTGGCAGCCCATCAACGAGGCAGGCACGGACAAAAATAACACACACATACACATGACACACATGCACACACAGGCAGACACAGGCAGGCATGCAAGCTGCAATTAGAAAAAAAATCACAACACAACAATGCTATTAACTGTGAATGGCTCGTTCTTAGATTCATTGTCCTTTATTTTCTGTTGAAAATAAATGACTGTTCGTGTGTTTGTCTTTCATTTTTCCTCAGAATTCCTTCTATCTCGCTGTACGGGGTTTGTGTCGTCAGTTTCCCTTGTTTCTTTTATCACACACCCTCCATCTGTCCACCATTATTTTTTCCACCTTCACCACCAGCTCTAATCATGCCACATTTTGCACCTCTACCTTGCTCTCCCTTTCTCTGTCCGCTCACTGTTTCTCTGGCCGCCATCCAGTGAGCCAAGGTGGAGGAAGAGATTGACTCAAAGAAGGATAGCCATGTCATGTGGAGAGGGACCAAAGAGGATCCAGGAGGCTTAGAGAGACTTAGCACTACTCCCTTCATCCCTCGCTCTTCCACCCCCCACTTCGGTCCCATCCTGCATGCACTGCCCGAAAACAATACCTGGAACCCTCCTCAAGAGCTGAAGACCTCCATGCTACTCATCATGCTTTTTGCACATGTTCACATTCAGCGCACCTGCCAAAAGATCTGCTCTTATAAGAGCCTCCCGTCCAGCTTATGACACGAACGTGTACGGTTCAGCAGCTCCAGCCCTTTCCTGCCACCTGTTCCTCTCAACCTCAGCCACGCAGGTGTTAAGCCTGGAGTGATCTTATGGAAATCCAGCCATAGTAAGGATGGACCGGGATCATCCCAGAGTGACCGGAAAAAAGGTGTGACTCTAAGACGTTAATGATGATGTCCTTTTGCCTTGGCCCTAATTACTGAGTGTGAACTTCACCTTGAGTTAGTCAAATGGACCCACAAAGTGTCAGTGATACTATGACATATCAAGAGCTTCAAATAAAGAGTGAGAAATGCCATATCACCCCAGCAATCTATCTCTGTTTGTCTTTTCATGTCTTTTTTCTGTGCCCTCCTCCTCAACACTAATGCATGTGTCTGTGTGTGTGTGTATGTGTGTGTGTGTGTAGTTTCTGGGCTATCGTTCTCTCTAGGCCCCTAAGCCTGCTATGTCTCCTATGGTAACTCCCTGACTGACGACCCGGGGCTTAGCCTAAATTCTCTCTCTATTAAAAGCTGTGAAATGCAAATAATGAAACATCTCATTACCACTGTCGGAGAACCCAAAATGAAAGGAGGGGGAGAGCGGGAGCGAGGAGCGGAGAGGGGCGGATGAGTGGGACTGTAAGACAACGAAAGAGGGCTATACGGGAGGGAGGGAAGGTGAGAGGACAAGGAGAAACGAGAGCGAGAGCTGGAAATAAAAGGAGTGGAGCAAAGGGAGGAAAGGATGGGAGAAGAAAAGGAAAGGAGGATGTGAAAGGCAGAGAGGAGGAGAGGTGAAGGCACAGGAACAGATAGTCAGACAGCGAGTCTTTTGTCTGATACGTGTTGCTGTTAACATAGAGAGTAGCCAGAACTAGCCACCTATGCAAACAGGGGTGGATCCCTGAAGAGCTGAGCTGTGAGTCAGGAGATGTCATTCAAATGTCAAATGACCAGCGCTGGAATCTTCCATTTATCTACTTCATACTAACGTTTAGTGTAAAAACAGAGCATCTGTCAACAGCTGCAGTGCAGTCACAGGTAATGTGTGAGAGCCCAAAAGGATAGCAAGTGTATATATGTAAGTGTATATATGTATGTGTGTTGGTTGATAATTATAGTATGCTACAAGAGGATTATTAGTTACTGAGTTTTACTCTTTATCTTCACTGCTCTGTTAATCACTGCAGGCCTGCACTGGCTAAACAAAAAGGTATGACTGTACTCTCTCATAATTACTCAGGTTTCAGTTTAATTTTATGACAGGAAAAGGCTACTTCTTTGAAAGCTTTATCTGCGTGGTACAGGGAAGTGAAATCACCAACAGGAAGTGTCTGTATTTGGTTGTGCAGGTGGGAGGAGATAGATGTTGGTGGTGGAGGTAGGACGGTGGGGGTCCCATGTGACAATGGCCACACCACCTTGTGTGGTCTCCTGGTGCAAAACCCAGTTTCATCAACGCAACAGTCTGGAGACTCATCTGCTGATGTAAAAACCCCTGATATCCCGGTGGGGGGAGGGGGTGGAGTTTTAAGGTGGGACGTTGTCTAATAGCAGGATTAGTTCCTGGCTTCTCCTGTGTTGTGTAAGGGTTTTGTCCGGTCACAAATTGCATCATATTTCTTTTCCCTTTTGCTTTCGTAACCAGGGTTAGTAGTATTCAATCTCGTCTTACCCTACCCTGTAAATGTCTTATTGAAATGTAAATTCAGGGTTTCTTTTAAACAACCTGGGCTATTTTTATCTATTGATTATGATAACACTATACCTCACTGCTGCAGGATTACTAGGACAGTGTCCTACAGTGGAGCAGTCAGGTTATCACAAAAGAAACCACTTATTTGACAAATGTTAAAATCATTATCCAAACTAACAACTGTATGTGTCTAATAGATTTTGCTCACTCATTAAACTTTGAGTACATACACACAAAATTATGTGGTCACCTTAACATTACACCTACATTAACATGCTGCTATATCAGAAAAGTTTTTCCACAAAATTTTGGAACCTGGCTGTGGGGATTTTCTCCTATTCAGACAAAAGAGAATTAGAGAGGTCGGGAAGGATGTTGGCTGATAAGAGCCTGACTTGCAGTTGGCCTTCCAGTTCATCCAAAAGGTGTTTGATGGGGTTGAGTTCAATGCTCCGTGCAGGCCAGCCATGCCAAACTTGAAACACCATTTCTTTGTGGAGCTGAAACAGGAAAAGGCCTTTCCAAAGCTGGTGCTACAAAGTTGTAGCTAAACTATTTTCTCAAATATCACTGCATGCTGAAGATCTCTCATCAGTGGAACTAAGCAACCTAACCTATACCATGATAACCCCAGACCTAAAGTAGACAAATGCATGTAAACAGGGCTGTCACATTCTTTTGGCCATGTAGTGTGTTCAAGTTATTCAAAATTTTGCTTTGCATATCTATGTAATGAAGGATTATAACTCACATTTTGGGTGATTGCTTATGTTCCTTACGCTGTTGGACCAGATCTCAGCAATTTGGCTTTTGGCCATCAGTGAATATGACTTCCAAAAACTATTTTTAAAAAAACATAATTTCCTTTAATTCATCCTCCAGTTTAACAATTTTTTTGTGTTTTTTTGTGGTTAAAGTGACGATAACAGTACAAGACTATGGATGGGCTCAAAATTCACCTTTAACACCAACCCTGATCTGTCTCTGCCAGCAGGCCACTCAGTGTGTGTGTGTGTGTGTGTGTGTGTGTGTGTGTGTGGGTGCGTGTGTGGTTGTCCAGACCCTTTCATATGTCTTAACACACAACCTGTCACAGCCAAAAAGCAACCTGTCACGACTCAGCTAGACACGACTGTACATGACTGTACCCCACAGAACACAAGCAGCCTGTTCCCGAGCTGTTAAAACAGTCACTGCAGCCACCAGCTCCAAAGGTCTGAGACAAGAGCACGTACACACACACACACACACACACACACACACGCATACAACAAGTGAACAGTATAGAGGAAATGAAACAAAGGGTAACCGGGGGGGAGAAAATGTAAAAAAAAAATGAACATATGGCAGAACAATACCAGTTCTAAAGGAATAAATTCGTAAAGTGTCTGAGGACTGTAGGCTAATTGTTGTTTGTTAAAATGTGTGGTTTTTGAACGTGCAGTGTGCGAATGACTGAATGATGGTGACTCACTGCTGGTGGCCAGTCGCTATCTGGTGCCGAGGCGGGTGTCCAGAGAGTGTGTCTGTGTGTGTAAGGGTAACTTGGTGTGACTGTCGCTCTGTCAGACAGCAAACAGAGGCATCTTTCTCAAATCCACACTGGGCCGCAGTTTACAATGAGCTCATGCAAAGAGGGGAGCAAAAAAAGCCGCAGCTTAAGTGTGTACTCACAAGTTCAACAGGCACACCCTCCATCCCCCCCCTGTGCAAATATTAAGAGAGACTTCACTCCGGGCTAATCTAATTCACAAACACTCCAGAGCACACACAAACAAGAGAAAAACACATAATTTTACTACATTAACTTAGCCCTCAACATGCAACATTCACTTACAACTAACGTTCCCACAGCCCGCTGTACAACAGCAACTGAGCAGCACAGTGATTTACATATAGATAGAGAAGTGTTTATAAAAACACATTTGTATATAATAGCCCGAGGCTGTGTTGTCACTCATCAAGCTGATCAAAAAGCAGCTACTATACAACACTGATGAATCTCGGAGAGCTTTTGCAAATCTGTCCTTCAACAGCAGAAAAAAAGGAGGTGAGATAAAGGAAGAGAAATCAAGGGGAGAAGAGAGGAGCATCTAAATATAGAGAGACTCACATTTTGGAGTCAGAAAAGAGACGTTGAAGGGTAAGGAAGAGGGAGGCAGTCAGGAGATGCAAGAGGAATAAAGAGGGAGAGGAAGAGAGCTGGGGAACAAATAAGAAAACAATAGAGAGGGAAGAAAAGTAGTGTTGAAGCTGCACAAGAAGAATAGAAGACAGAAGGAACGAGATCGATGGCTGCAGAGCCTCAGTGGGTTTCTCATCTACTGTAGCGCTGCTTAGTGGACTACCGGCGAAATGGACATGGAGGACACTCAATTTTGTCTGCGAGACTCGAGAATTCAATATACGGCGCGCTGCATCACCACAGACATTCATCAATATGTGGCGTCGATAGTGAGGGTCTGCCCCCTCAGTGATCTTTGCAGCAGTTTCAACACACTTTCCTCCGCTGACTTGAACTTCTATTGGTGATCGAGGAGGTTTCAGGGAGGATTTGCTGCATTTTAATGCAACATTGTCTAAAGTTACTAACCCAAAAAAAAAAAAAATTGCTTAACACAAGTAACTTTTTGAAAGATTTTGCATGGACGGCGGCGTGGCTTGAGGCTACCACGTCCACCGTGATTAACAAAGAGCGAGGTTCACCTGGATCCTCACTTCTGTCCTGAGCTCTCCTTTTCTGTCATCCTCAGCCCCCCCATGCCTACTCACCCCTCCTTATCTGTCTGTCTTTTCACTCAGAGCGTGTTTACTCCAATGTGGTTTGACGTTTGACTGTCACCTGTTGGCTAACATGAGCGGCTGCAATGGCTTACAGGCTTTTGGAACTATTGCTGCTTTTTTCCCCCCCGGCAGCGATGGAAAGAACTGCAGATTCACGTACATTAGAGTCACAGCCAGACATAAAAGACACAAAGAGAGAGAGAGAGACAAAAGGACCACTGTGTAAACTCTCATGATCGTGCTCACCATTGCTAGGGACAACACCCACCTTGGAAACCTAATTTTGAAGAAGTCGCACATTCCCACATTGTGAGGCAGTGCCAGTATCAGGTGTCCGTCCAAACCACCAACCACCAATCAACCGCCACCCCCTTCGTGACACACCAGCGCACACACCAAAACAACCAGGAGGTGTGTGTGTGTGTGTGTGTGGGGGGGGATAGAAGACAGGAGGGAGTGGTGCGGGGGTGAGAAAGAGAGAATAAAAAGAAGAGGGCAAGGGAAAGAGCCAGCCAGAGACAAAGGCAAAAAGAATGACAATGAGTGAAAAGAGTGGGGAAAAAAAAAAAAAAAAAGAAAATACAGGGGACGAGATGAGGTGAAAAGCGCATTGCCGGCTCACCGTGCGCTTTCACAGAGCAAGAGGAGAACAAAAAGACAGCAACAATGAGACTTCCATGTATATGCATGTTTCGGTGTGCGTGTTTGTGTGTGTTGCGTGCGTGCTCGCGTGCGCTGGTGCGAATGCAACATTGTAAAGAGCGGAGAGAAGGCCGTTGGGGGAATTTGCCCCTCGCCACTGAAAAGGGGATGTGAACTTACTCACTTCTGTTCACATTTGGTTTGGCTTCACATCTCTTCTTCATAAGGGGAACTATACTGACACAGGAGAGCTCAGAAAATGACCAGAGACTATGACAGAGCTCCGCTTTCATCACTGATTTCTAAAGTTCACATAATTATACATACTAAGGACCAGTTTTTTTTATTGCAGGAAAAGCCTGTATATATCAAAATAACCCCAGCCCCCCCTTCAGAAGTCACCTTCTAACCCGAAGAGATAACTTATTCTAAGTTAGACAGCTCAACTTGGTGACTAAGAGTGCATCAGGCCAAAAAATGTTTGCGTTTTAGCAGAAAACTAAACCCTGTGTCCATTCTTGCAAGCTGTTGCATTAACAGGATGTATAAATATGAGCTAGGGTCAGGGGGAAGGATAAAAATGAGAAAGGGAACAGGGAGAGGGTAAAAATGAGAAAGGGAGTAGAGGAAGGGTAAAAATGAGAAATGGAGTAGGGGAGGCCACAGGAGGCACCTGGCCCACTTACAGCAGAGGAGGGGGTGGTGGAGGAGGAGGAGGAGGAGGAGGAGGAGAGGTGGAAGATTAAGGAGTGGGAGGGAAAAAGAAAAGGATAAGGTGGAAGAGAAGAAGGAGGAGGGAGAGGAGGACTGGAGAGGAAAAAAAAGGAAGGGGAGATGCAGCTGGGATGGAGCAGAGGGCACGGGGAGGACGGGGGCTGGGGTGAAGTGAAGGAACGGGAAAAGGTGAGGAGAGAAAAGGACATGAGATGAGGAGGCAAAAAAAAAAGAACAGATGAAATAATGGGTGGGGGAGAAGGGCAGTGGGGGGGTTGAGAGCCGGAGAGAAAGAGAGAGAAGGAGAGGAGGTGGGGGCTGGAGACGAAGAGGTGGCCTCGTGATTCTGAGAATGGAGGTGTGGTGTATGTGTGCGCAGGTTGAATGTGTGGCTTTGTGTGTGTGTGTGTGTGTGTGAGTGTGTGTGTGTGAGTGTGTGTAAGGGGGGGGGGGTGTCTAAAATTATGACGAAAAACTAACACCTCACCCAAAGTATGAATAACCGACCACAACAGGCCAATGTAGGTTCAATCTCTTCTCCCAGCACATTCGAGCAGCCTGCCTATACCACTAATATCCCACTAATACCACCCACAGTCCTCGCTCCACCTCACATCAATGAATATTTCATGTCCTGATGGCACTTTTAAAGCAAAAACTAATTAGCAAATCCAAGTTGATCTGGCATTAGTCATATCAGGCCAATTAAAAGCCCAGTCCTACTGTACATGTTAATGGCAGCGAAGTGGAATAATTGTATGTGGAGCAGGGGAGAGAATGTTAAACAGGCCTTGTTAGCAGCACTTTCGCACTCTAGCCTGAGTCCATGGCTGGATTACAAAACTCTACAAAGCAGGATAATGTTCATCAGAAACACACACATACGGAGGCACACATACATCTTTGAAAGCGCCAAACGAAAACTCTATCCATTAATTAGAGTGTCGCCATCAATTCCATGGGGTCAGGTCTGATACTTTTAGCAAAAGAAGAGAAATATTTCCAGGGAAAATGATGGTTTTATGCTTCAGTAATAATATTAAACAGGGATCCAAATATTGGCAGAGGCTCACAGGTCAGATGTTATGCAGTATTAGTGGGAGAAAACCATTTTCTGCTCCACACAGTGTTTCTGCGGTCAGTGCCAGTCAACATAAGGTTGAAGAGACTGTATTTGTGTGGTACTGAGGCGAGAAAGGTGTTGGCGTATTTGAGTCTTTCCAACCTTCCCCGTGTGTGTTTTTTTTTAAATGCAGGAGTTTAGATTGAGACAGACAGCACTGACACACACAGACTAAACTCTGGTGCACAAAAAAGCGACAGAATAACAAGGGCTAGAACTCTTTTGGAGTGGATGTCTGTTTCATCACCCCCCCCCCCCCCTCCCCCTCCTTCTCCCTATTCTCTCTCTCTCTCTCTCTCTCTCTCCTTCACATTGTCTGTTCCTCTTCCTCTCTCTGCCTCTCTCTCTCCCTCTCTCACCTGAGCTTTGATATGGAAATCTCTCACCAGCCGGAGCCCGAGGCTAGTTGACTGTTTCTAAAGATGTATTTGCTCAAAGCCGCTCAATTTCTCATCAAATGCTCACACTGTGTGTATAAAAGACAAACCCTTTCACTAGGAAAATAACAACTAACAACTACGTACTTATACAAAGCTTTCAGCAGTCTGCAAACCCAGACTTCAACAAAGAGGTTTTTCCAAGCCTGAACCTTAAAGCTCTTAATAGCTTATATAAATTTGACTAAAAAGATGGTGACCTTTCTGCAAAGTGGAGAGCTAAGGACGCTAACTATCTTGTCGATAGACTCCTTCAAGTGTGTATGTGTGTGTTTGTGCAGATTTCTTTCCCGCTGGTTTACCAGTCCTGCGCCGCCAGGTAATTATACTGCATTAAGGATGCCCAACCTGCACATCTACAACACTCAGCCAAATAAAGTAACAACCAGAACCATTCAAGGACAAACAAAACAATTAGTAGGAGATTCAGAAATAAGTGAATAATTTAGGAATAAGTCAGAAGCTCTAATTGGAGAGACACAATATTTTGTCAGTCATGCCAACAACAATTATCTGTCCCTTGTCAGCTCATTACCAGAGTAGCGATGTGAGTGGCTGATGTTCCAAAAAGTGCGACTGTGTGAATCACGCAAATCAAGGTGATCTCAAAAAGATTTTTTTGGAATATGGAAAAAAAAAGATTCATAACTTTAAAAATACTGATATTTCTTCCGATTCCTGTAGAAATCTAAAAGTTTTGGTCACAATATCCCAAAACCTAAAAGTGATTCACAGCTGAAAATCTGTGGGAGCAAGTACACTGTTGCTAACTAACTGATCTATACCAAGAAACATGGAGATAAGAAAATAGACGCAATTTCTATGTCTTCCTTTGTTCTTTCATTAACAAGTGACAGAGGCCTAATTGAAAGGATAATATGTGCATGTTATCTAGCTGGCTTGCATTACCTGACGTGTGAAACAGCTGCCGTCATCGCTTCGCTTGTTGCAGCATTTGTTTTGACAGCATCTGAACAAGTGAAAATGTACAGGATATAAAACCAACAATTAGGAGTGCATTAAGCAGGAACAGAGAAATGGAGAGAGACTGATTAGATTTCTAAGCTGGCCCCAATTCTGGACATGGATGCAATTGATAACTGATGTTAGAAAAGGTCATAAATTCCACAAAATAACTCATGACGCTGATAAGCATTGTGTGATCATGAGGCGCTGGTTGGAAAGAGCTGATCTGCTCCGCATTCCTAAATAAAAGAAAAACACACCCTGATGAAAGCACACAAACTGAAATCCCTCATCTGTTTCCTCAGGAATGTGTGATCCAAAAGGTGTTTCGCAATATCAACAACTTCTAAGAAAAATCCTGACACCTTGCCATTTCCACTGCACATAAAAACCCCTTTGCATTTATTTTTAGCGACAATCAAAATATGATTTCGCTTCTGGACTTTAAATTCTTAGTGGTAGATTAGAAAATTAGAACGAAAGCAGCAAATTACCTTCCAATTTAAAATTCAGGGACAAAAGAACAAAAGAACAAGAGAGCTCATTGCTTTCATTGACATCCTATCATGCGTGCAGGTGCGTGCTCACGGACACACAGCTATGAAATATTAACACCTACGTGAAAAGACAAGTGGGGTGGTGGAGAGTATTTCTGCGTGTGTGTGTGGTTTGAGGTGGGGATGGCTTAAACTCACCTGTTGTCTATGCAGGATGTCAGATAGGTGGATAGAGGAGACAGCTGTTCCACACAAACACACACACATATACACACACACACACACACACACACACATCCCCCACAGCATCCTTGTAACCCCATGGGGATTAGGAACACCTGTATTCAGCACTGCACAATGAGCTATAGAAGCAGTTAAGCTAAAAAGCCTTGGAAGTCATTAGGGGATGGGGGATGGAGGTGGTTTGGATCCGGGGGTTGATGTGTGCCATACCGTCTTGACACAAAAATCAGACATGAAAATGATAGTGTTCACGAGATGACAGACAAAAAAACAGAGTTGTCAGAAAACTCAGGAGAGATGTGGCGTGTCATGTAAGATGTGAACACGAGAGTGTAAACGGTTCATTTTGCAGTGTGTTAGCCTAACAGGTGTTCCCATTAACAAGTGAGCTCCGAGGGGGGATCGGGACGAGGAGACTAGCAGAGAGGGATAGAGACAGAGAGATGAATGGAGTACGAGGTTGCTCACTGGGAACAAATGTGTCTTTATGGAGCATTTGCCCTCTTTTCTCTATTTCTGGAGAATGTAGATGAAGCAAGTCTACTGTACAGTTTATTGTCATGTTGTCGAGATAAACACACCCACGCACACACTCCTGTGAGGGGGTAATACACTGCATCCCCAGGGGTTGCGTAGCTGAGGCTGACCAACCTGCTACCACACAGATCAGCCCACAACCTGCACGGCAGCACTGAGCACCACCTACACATTAGCAGGCTTACACACAAACACACATAAACACAGCGAGGAGGCAAGTGTCACGAGCTCCAAACCTGACTACTACCAAAAACAAGCCCCCTCGTCTCATTTTCTCACCCTCTCTTCACACCCTGCCCCACCTTCACTGTTAATATTCGGAGTGACAACCTCCACCACCTTCAACAAACACCACACTTAACTCTGGCTTTAACCAAGAAAAAGTGCAAGGTATATTTAACTCTCTTATCTTGTTTAATCAACTTTAAAGGCCCATTCATGAGAGATAACACAAGTGGAAAGTGCTTCAAATCCTCCTTTGCAATCCCACGAGCACACGCGCAGCTAATATTTTTTCCATCTTTCGGCTGATCTCGCCTACACGCCTCCTCCACTCATCCTCGTGCTGTTGTCTTGGTCTGTATTATATTTTCCCCATGGAACACACAGATGGAGAAGGTGCAAACACACACACACACACACACACACACACGCACACATATATGCTGATGTCCACTGCACTTGCAATGTTAACACTACGCAGCCCCACCTCAGGGAAGCAAACTCAGAGGGGGCAGCAAGGGGCAAATGCAAAGACACAAAGCATTCTGGGAGATAGTCCGTTGCAAGGTGGCAGTGTGGCTGGCCAGTTTAGGGTTAAAAGCAGATAGCTGAGCTTTCTGTAGCTTATGAGGATTCAGAGAAAATGTTCATGGATGGACATGCATTCATGCGAATAAATAGACACACACACACACGCACACACAAAAGCCTACACTAATTGAATTACTGAATAAAAGACTTTGGAGGGTTTATCATATTAAGTGCCAACCCTTAACTCCGTACTCGGAAGGACAAAACAACACACACAAATCCAGCGAGGCCTAAGACAATTTGGAAAAATCAGTAGATGGTCTCTTAATCCCAAAGATCCAGTTAGCTGATGTCAAACTGAGCAAAATGCTTAGATGTAACCAGCCATACACATAGCTACAGCCATAAGCTGGTAGGGTGCACTTTAAACCAAAGTTAAAAATGGCTTGGCTGTGCTGTGAAGTTCCTCAAACAACACAAACAAATAACCACAAACAGACTAGTTTGATATGGCAGCTCCCACACTGAGGGAGTCCGAGGATCTCCTGCAAACTGTGCAGTGGTTTCATTTGTTTAAAGTCAGTACAGCATGGCTTTTCCCATCATCTAATCGGCAACAACAGGCTTTGCATCCAGTGACAAGTTGAACAATTACCAAAAAAATAAAAATAAATCTCCAGCGAAAAGAAACCCCCAGTGTCAATCTAAGTTTGACTCGCGTTCAGGAAAAAAAAAAAAAAAAAAGTTTGGAAACCCCAGTGCAAAGACAACGATCAGACGAGGAGTGTCACGGGAAATCTCAGTCACTTTTTCGCAGATCATGTGCGGAGGGGCTCACCTGGCTGCGGGCTGCCGGAGGAGCACGACAGCCAGGCGCACCTCGCTGTCTTACACGCACAGAGTGAATGAAGTGGGGTTGTTCCCCTCTCACATGGCAAGCATGGCAGAAAATGGAGGAAGACGGAACTGACCGGCTTGAGAGAGAGAGAGAGAGAGAGAGAGAGAGAGAGAGGGCAGACGCAGACAGCAGACATGTATATAGCCTACACACAGCACGGGAGACAGACAGAAGCGGCGAGAGAGGGGAGGGGAAGGGAGAGGGGGTGAGGGGGGTGGGGGGGGTGGGGGGGGGGCGCTTTCGGCTTCGGTCGCCAATAAACAGAAAACACTTGACGCCACACTTTCCAACTCCTCAATACGGATCAGATGATGATCAGCGGTACCTCGTCAATTACAAAAAATTACCCGAGAGCACCATCTGCAAACAAAATCCCCCCTGTCTTGTCTGGTTACTCGAGGGCTGGGTGTTGACGCAGCAGAAATTTCCAGCTGGAGAAATCCCCCTTTTGGAGGTTAATCGAGGGGAGAAGGAGGAGGGTTTAAGCCCTTGTCTTCCAAGCTCTGAGCGCTTTCATTTTGAATCCCCTCCAGACGGCTGCACGGAGCATCACCCGTGTTTTGTGTGGCACGACATGTGTGCAAGACAGGTCCAGCCCCCACCAAAGCCGATGTGGCTATAGGTTGTCATGCTGTTCAAAACTTTGCAAATTTCACCAGGATCCCGCTCCATCAGCTGGGATAACAAAAAAAAAAAAAAAAAAAAAAAAAAAACCCCAACACAGAATGATTTATGTGCCTGCAAGTGTCACATTGTGTAGCTACCTGTGCATATGTTGGGAGGTGTTTTCTAAAAGTACAGCCCGCAGAAGATGCACAGATATGGCATTTATTCAAAATAATATTATGCAAAGTAGACATTTATTTTCTCTCCCCCCCCCCCCACCCCCGTGCGCTGTTGACTCCACCAAATTAACTGTTTCCTCTTTAGATCAGTTTGTCTGTTATAAAGTAGATATAAACTGCAGTTGTTTCCACTGTCTGTGTTCCATGATCGTCCACATAATGCGTGAAATGTACAGCGTGTGGATCCCGTCAAAGAATGACAGCTTCTCCAAATATCAACAAGCGCAATAGACAGCTGGCTGTCACGTATGGAACAGGTAGGCGTACTTTGAGACTGTCGCCTGCTCACTCGGTCGGGCATTTAGCTGTCAAAATACACTCATGCTGTGGCTAACGTGATGCCAGTGGACTGGAATTAAGACAAAAAAAAAAAAAAAATCAATAAAAAAAAAGCAGCGGAAAAACAGACAGACGGGCCTTCATATATAGTGGCCAACTGTAATAGTGCCACGATCGCGAAGAGTTGCATTGTGTCATGTCTCCAACCTGCGCGCCCACCAACTATCAGCTGTAGACGCGATGGCTCCGTGAGGTAGAAAACTAATTGTTGACATGGTACTATAAAGGCATGGAAATCCTGCGATATCCCGCCGCGTCTGAATGAAATCTCAAACCTGTTAGCAGCGGAGCGGGGCTGAATGCTGATAGAAGGGCTACTACTAATACAAGGAAGTCAGACATACCTGTTACCCCATGGGGTCTGGGGTGGACGCGGTGTCGGTCCTTCGGAGTCCAATCTGATGTGACAGCCTGAGAGAAGAAAGGAGGGGATGTCCAAAGCACTAGGTACTGTCCTTCCTCTCCTCTGTATGCTTTCTTCAAGTGTTATTCCCCCTGTTTGCTCCCACTCCCCGCTCTTCTTCCTCCACCAGCCCCTTTTTCTTTCTCTCTTTCCCTCCCCTGCTTTTCCGTGTCTTGGTATCAGGAGCCTCCCCCTCCTCCTCCTCTGTGCATGTCTATGTCTCTCTCCCTTCCTCTCTCCCCGTCTCTCTCTAGCTCACTCTCCCCCTGCGATCTCGCTCTCTCTCTCTCTCTCTCTCGCTCTTCGTGTCCCCGTATCTCCTCTTTTCTCTCTCTCACTCTCTCTCTCTCTGTCTCTCTCTCTCTCTCTCTCTCTCTTTCTGGGCAGAGTCAGGAAATGAGACAACGAACACACTGCGCTTATATCCATCTGATCTAAGTGTTATCAGAAACACTAAGGCAAATTCTATTCTATTTTATTTTTTTATAATAATGATAATAATAATAATAATGCTAAAAAATAATAACAATAACAACAACAACAATAATAATAATAATAATAATGTTGTGTTATGATGTCAGCAGTGGGATTGAGTTCGGCGTGGTTCATATGGGGCTTCTGGCTTGTGCGTCTGTTGCCATAGGGCTCAATAATGACTGGGGGCTTACTGTAACTTACCCCCTCTTGTGGCAACAGCTAGAAAACACCAGTCTGTCACTTAAAAACCTGAAGGCTGACATTTACAGTTTGACACTGTTTGGCTGGAAAACACCTTTGAGAGCCATGTGATGTGCAGGCCGCTTTTTGGCAAAAAGTCTGGGGTAATTCCACCCCAGCCCGGCCTGTCCTTCTCACACTATGGATTTTTATCATTACACTTTGTTTGAAGGGAAATTATGAGGTGACTTTTTCGCACTTGTGACACACAGCAGAGAGAGAAAGGCCTGGAAAGTGGTTTCCTAAACAGCTAGAAAATAGCAGCTACATGTATTGCAATATATAGTACTTCCTGATATTATAGTGGTATGTAGAGTACAAGACTTAACTGGTCACAAGTCCTGTATTGAAACTCTACAGTACAGAGGTTTTAAAATTTAAAATTGCTTAAATTTTCAAAAGTCAAAGTGCTCAGTCTGCAGAGAAATGGTCTGTGTGATTGATATATTTTTATATGTTAGATTGTTTATACTGATGCATCATTTCACTGTTGTAGCTGGTGAAGGTGGAGCTAATTTATCTATTTATCCTCAGGTAGTCCAGTGCCAGTCCAGTCCAGTGGTCCCCTGCCTAGCAGTTGGTGCCCTCCAGTGTGTCTGAAGGTAAATCTGAGGGGTCATGAGGTCATTAATGGGGATCACCAATGAGATAGGAAAGAAAAAAAAAAGTTCTGTTACATAAATTTGTTATCATTGTTTAAATTTCTCTTTTTTGAAATATTGGATCATTTTACTTCTCTGAGCTTTCAACAGTTTAAATGAAACCAGGAGAGAAGTTAAGAGAGGAAATGTCTGGTGAAACTTCTAACATCTCATAGATATCTGCAGTGTGACCCAGAGGCCTCAACTAGATACTGTTTTTTATGTAAGGGGTCACAAGCCAAAAAGGCCCAAAGCTGCTGCTTTAATCTTTAACCATGTGTTGTATTTTAGAAGCTGAATATCTTTTTTATTTTTAATCTTAAAGCGAAGAACAACTAGTAACTATAGCTGCCAGAGAAATGTAAAAAAAAAAATATTTGTATAAGAAATGTAGTGGGGTAGAAGTATAAAAATATAAAATGGCTGTTCAAATAAAAGTGCAATTACTTTAAAATTGTATTTAAGTACAATACATCGGTAAATGTACTTAGTCACTTTGTACTGCACTGCAAGAAATTTGATTGGTTGTCAGTAGCTCTTAATGTGTTTATACAAACTGAGCTGAGAACAAATGTGCACTATCACCTAAAGTTGAACAACCATGGCTCACAGTACAGAACCTGTCTATTTTTAGACAGGAAAATGATGAGGTTCAACTCATACAGTGACAAGAACTGCAAGCAAGGGTGAGTTTTTGCGTGTGTCATGGTCAGTACATAAAGTCCACCACTGTGTTTGAGTGTCTGTAGTAATGAGGAACTGAGGAGGGGCTTGTTTCTTAGGAAATAGTCATATACGTGCTGTGACCAGGAATCGTTGCAGGTTTGAGGAAGTGGGAAAAGTTGATGGGGAAGAGAGTGTGTGGCACAGCAAAACATGTAGTATATGTATGTGTGTGTGTGTGTGTGTTTGTGTGTGTGTGTGTGTTGAGAGAGTGATGAGTAGCATGACACAGCAGGGGGTAGAGCCATGCCTGCATCAGTCTGGGTAGTTGGCTGCTGAGGGCCGGATAACGGAGAATGTCAGGCCATGTGGATTAAGGCTGTCGGTCTGTAATGCCCAGGCACAGATCTCTCTCTCTCTCTCTCTCTCTCTCTCTCACACAAACACACACATACACACACACACACACACACACACACTGTCTCTCTCTCTCTCTCTCTCTGAGTAGGGTCCGCAAACACAATCCCTGCCTGAAACAAGCTGCTTTACTCAAAGCTGTGTTCCCTCACGCCAATGTGGCCTTCCAATCCTCCTGACATGACAAGCATGACCCCGGATCCTTTCTGCACCACCCCCTCCACCCTGCCCCTCCCCTTTCTCTTCCCCTGTGTCTGCCCATAGATGGGTTTAGGCATCATTAGGCCACTTACACATGTATTCAGTCCTAGGAACACTCATCACAGCACTCAGGAGGGAGAGCAGAGGATTTCTGTATTTCATTGTGGTTTTGTGTCCGTGTGTGTGTGTGTGTGTGTGTGTGCGTGCGTGTATGTGTTTGTGTGGTACTTATGTTCAGAAAGAGTCCTTGAAACACAAGGTGATGGGTGTGTTATGGACCTGTGTGTGTGTTTGCATTGAGAAGGGGGTTGGGGGGGGGGGTTGTCAGTGTATCAGGCTGAATTGCTGCCCCCCCCCCATGAGTATGACTTTTAAAAAATGAAAGTGAGCATGCTGTTATTAAAAGTTTGTAGCTGAGGCCAGGGAGAAGACATTAAAAAACAGTCACAGAAAAGAGAAACACACGTCTTTGCTCAGCACAGGAAGTGAGACCGGGTCCTTTCTTGACGACTTGTGTTTGAAACGCGACAGAGAGATGAGGAACGTAAACACACTTTAGGAAAACTTTTTGAAGTCAAGCATTAATTTGCTCTGCCAGCGTGCCCCCCTGCTGGGGAACGCGACGGCATAATTGGTCACATCGAATTAAACAGCAAAAAAATCTACAACTGTCATAAAAATAGCGCAAGGCGCTTTCAAAGCCCCATCCACTACCCTTCACTATCAATTTACCGAGGGGAACAGCTGTGTGGTGCTTGTGCCATCCTAGCCCTGCTTGTATAGAAAGCAGAGCCTGCGGCTGAAAGAACACTATCTCTACCAGGTGCAGGCAGGGGATGGGGGAAGGCTTTACAAAGGAATATTTGGCACAAGGTGTGAGACAACAATATGTGTGAAGGTGCAGCTTAGTGATACTCAAATCAGTATTGGGAAACGACAAGGCTTTTATAAAGAGTCCTCCCTCAGAGAGAAAGAGCAAATTAAGAGTACAGGAACCACGTCCATTGATGGTAGGAGGGAAGAGAGGACGGAAGGGATTGAGGGGCAAGAGGACAGGAAGGAAAGGTGGCGTTAATAAAGGAGGAAAGGAAGGTAAAGAATGAGCAGATTTCCTCAAAGAAAGTGTCAATGAATGAATTACAATGAAGAATGACACCAGAAGAAGCAGAATGAATCGAGGTTATTGGATTTAAAGGATGTATAATCATCTGGAGGATACAGAGAATGTGTTTGTGCTCGCTGCCCACACATTTTGTTCCTGTGTGAAGGCGACATACAGGGAGGAGGTGGGGAGGGGGGGGGTGGCAGTTGGGGGTGCCGGGGCTGTTCACACCACTGCCTGTCCTCATGTCACCCATAGGACTTCCTGTGCTCCCTACAGTGGCAGGCCTTTGTGTTTATTGTATGTATATGATGGAGAGATGCCTCTGGACAGGGATGCAGATAGTGCGCTCGTCACCTCTTCAAGACTTGGTGTTTTTTTGATAAGCGCGTCTCCTGGCTGACCTCACTGTGTCCATCTGCACGTGTGGAGAAAACACATGTATTTCCCCCCAGTTCGGAGCAGGAATAATCTTCCTCCCAAATGAAAAATAGGCAGACTCATATTCAGGCTTTTCATGCCCTGGATTTCTGAGGTTTCAGCCCCTGTCTGCCTCGCTCTAACCCTCCTCGCCACTTTACTTTAGGGGAATTCAGATCTTTCCCTGTTTATCATATCTTAGTTCTCTGTGTTATGAATCCTACATTAAACTGCCCTCTCTCCCTCTGCATCTCACTATCTCCGTCTCTCTTTCTGCATGTCTACCCTCTTGATCCCTTCCTCCACTATCCTACCCCCTCTAAATCTCATTTACTCCATTGGAAGAAGTAGGAGAAAAAAAAAAAAGAGAGAGAGAGAGGAGTACAAAATGACCTTCTCTTCCCCGAAGCAAGAACATCTTCTTATTGTGGAGGTCACCGTCTCAGTGCAGCCCCACGCTCAGAACACTACTCTGCTTGTTTTAATGATGCACAGAGCGGAGGGAGAGGGAGGGAGAGAGATAGAGAGAGAGAGAGAAGGAGAAGGGGGGAGTAGATGGAGATGGGAGGACTGGGCTATTTTTTCTACTGACTCTGTTCACCCCCACCCCCTCTCCTACCTTCCCTCCCCCTCTTCTGTGCAGAAAGTGCACCTCTCT